>NC_050573.1:513538087-514738087 GCF_011100635.1 Trichosurus vulpecula | reverse complement strand
TATACTCTGTGACTCGGTGATATAGGCCTCCTTGCTGTTCCTTGAACAGGACACTCTATATCCCAGTTTTGTGCCTTTTCCTTGGTTCTCCAAGTCTGGAATGCTCTTTCTCCTGGTCTCCCATCATCCATCAAGCCTCAGCTCAAATCCTACCTTCCACAAGAGGCATTTTCTAGACCCCCTTAATGCTCGCACTTTCCCTCTGAGCATCACCTCCAATTTATCCTGTATAAACCTTATATTTACATATATTTGCATGGTGTATCCCTCTTTACAGTGTGAATTCCTTGAGGAGAGAGACTATTTTTGTCTTACTTCTGTACCCCTATGCATATTAAACAAGTTTTCCCTTAAAAGGTACTAAAATGGTCCTTAAAAACTGACTAGCTTAGGGGACTAAGATTCAGGCCATTGACACAGTTTGCTGTGTCATCTGGGTACAAATCAGACAGGATATGAGGGACTAGTGTGAACAAGATAGGGAAGCTGTACTCAATTGAATCAGTGCTTTATCCTGAACCTCCCTTTCCCGTTCTGAATAGTCTTCTACTATGGCTCAATACACCTTTTTTTGTTATCTGTTAAATGATTGCCTCACCTTTGTTCCAGTTTTGGACCTAAACTACCAGAGGACTGGCCTAAGTCAGTCTTGGCCTATTACACTTCCTCTTGGAGTTTTCATGATTATATTCCCTCTTAGATCTCCAGTTTGACTTCTCTGTCTTCTTTGCTGGTTTGTCATCCATATCCCACCTCTGAATTGGTTTTCCCTCCCCTAGGCCTTCCCCTACACTCTCAATTGGTGACTTCATTAGTTTCCATAGGTTTATCATCTGTGTTGAGACAACTCCAAGATTCATACACCTAAGCCTACTATCTCTCCACAGCTCCAGGCATGTGTTGCCAACTGCCTATTAGCCATTTCTTTTTTTTTAATATAAATTAAATTTTGATTTTTCAATCAACAAAAATCTACCAGAGCCTCTTCCCCCACTTTGAGAAATAACTACAATAAGAGCTAGCATTTAAATAGCACTTTTGCGAAGCATTTTACAAATATTATTGCATTCTATTGTCACAATAACACTGGGAGGTAGAAGCTTATATTGTCTTCCTTTTAAAGGAGGTAGCCAGAGGCTGTGTGACTTGCCTAGGGTCACACAGCTAGTAAGAGTTTGAGGGCAGATTTCAAATCCAGGTCCAGTGCTCTAACCCCTGAGTCACATGTATACTCAAGAAAACAAAATACAGAAGGTTGGTGGGATTTCAAGTCTTTGTGAATTTAGTTAGGTGCAAGGAATAGGATGTGATTGCATAATAGGAAACTGACTTGATAGGTGGCACAGTGAAAAGAGTGCCAGGCCTGGAGTCAAAAACACCCAAGTTCAAATCCGGCCTCAGACTAGTTACACGATCCTGGGTAAGTCACTTAACCTGGTTTGCCTCAGTTTCCTCATCTGTAAAATGGAACCGACCTTCCCAAGTTGTCATGAGGATCAAATGAGATAAATGTAAAGTACTTATGAATTTTTATTTTATTATTATTAATTATTAATCTTGGAGTTACTGATTACAGAAGCAGAACGCTTAGGATGACACAATGAAGACTGTTTAACATTTTTAAATAATTTGCATAAAGATGTAATTATCAAACTTGAAGTAACACAAAGCTGAGAGGGGTACCTAACACACTGCAGATATAAGAGTCAAGGATCTTGACAGGATAAAGCATCTAATAAGATCGAGTTCAATAAAGATATGTGTAAAATCTTATACAGTACAAAAAAGGTCAACTTCATATGACCTATTCAAGGTCAATCTGGCCTCAAAATTTTTTTAAAGAGAAAAAAAAAGTTTAGGAAAAATCAATTAAGTCAAACAATACATAATTAGAAGGACGTTATTACTACAGAGAGGACCAATTTCAATTATTCATTGTCAGAAAAAAAAAGTCAAGGCCAAAAAGGAATTAAGTCAAATTTAACTTCCGTATTAGGAGACAAACAAGATTTTCTCTATTACCTTCCAAGAAGTCTTAAATAATTTAGATGTAAGCATAAGAGACAACTCTATGCAAGACAGCCTTTGAGGCAACACTTTGCTTTTTTTTTTTTAACAATCAAACTATAAACACAGCAGGACCTTGAATTTTCTACATTATTTATGCTACTCCAAAAGCCTGCTTTCTACTAATGCATTGGAAAGGACCTCAATGTGTGAATGGATTCTTTTTGTAGCAATTTTATATAAATGAGAAAGTCGGCAGATAGGCCAGTAGTTGTTGATGGTTTCTTGGTTGCCTTGTAACAGCAATAACAAACTCCAAGATAATTTTTTTTACTTAACAATATTTTATTTTTTCCCAATTGCATGTATAGATAGTTTTCAGCATTCATCTTTGTAAGATTTTGAGCTCCAAATTTTTCTTCCTCCTTCCCTCCTCTCCCCACCACCCCAGTGGCAAGCAATCTGATATAGTTTATATCATGTTAAACATATTTCCACAATAGTCATGTTGTGAAAGAAGATTCAGAACAAAAGGCAAAAACTGAGAAAAAAAAACAAAAAACAAAAAAAATGAAAACAGTATGCTCTGATTTGCATTCAGACGCCATAGCTTTCTCTGGATGTGGTCAGCAACTTCCATCATGAGTCCCTTGAAATTGTCTTGGATCATTGCATTGTCTGTCACTCACACTTCATCATCACACAATGTTGCTGTTACTCTGTACAATGTTGCCCTGGTTCTGCTCACTTCACTCAGCATCAGTTCATGTAAGTCTTTCCAGGTTTTTCTGAAATCTCCTGCATGCCATTTCCTATAGCACAATAGTATTCCATTACATTCATGTACCACAACTTGTTCAGCCATTCCCCAATTCATGGGCATTCCCTCAATTTCCAATTCTTTGCCACCACAAAAAGAGCTGCTATATTTTTGTATATGTGGGTCCTTTTCCTTTTTTTTTTTAAAAAAACCTCTTTGAGATATAGACCTAGTAGTGGTATTGCTGGATCAAAGAGTGTGCCCAGTTCAATAACCCTTTGGGCATAATTCCAAATTGCCTTCCAGAATTGCTGGATCAATTCCCAACTTCACCAACATCATATTAGTATTCTAATTTTCCTACATTTTCTCCAACATTTATCATTTTCCTTTTCTGTCATATTAGCCAATCTGATAGGTGGTACCTTGGAGTTATTTTAATTTGCATTTCTCTAATCAATAGTGATTCAGAGCATTTTTTCATATGATTATAGATGGCTTTAATTTCTTCCTCTGAAAACTGCCTGTTCATATCCTTTGACCATTTATCAATTGGGGAATGACTTGCATTTTTATTAATTTGATTCAATCCTCTATGTATTTTAGAAATGAGACCTTTATCAAAAACACTGGCTGTACAAATTCACATGAAATAATGCTCTAAATCACTATTGACTAGAGAAATGCAAATCAATTCTTAGGTACCACATCTCTGCTGTCAGATTGAATGATAAATGCTGGAGAGAATGAGGGAAAATTGGAACACTGTTACATTGTTGATGGAGTTGTGAATTGATCCAGCCATTCTGAACAATTAGGAACTATGCCCAAAGGGCTATAAAAATGTGTATACCCTTTGACCCAGTATTACCATTTCTACGACTGTATCCCAAAGAGATCACACAAGATCACACAAAGTACAAAACTATTTATAGCAGCTCTTTTTGTGGTGGCAAAGAATTGGCAATCAAGGGGATGCCCAGCAATTGGAGGAGAATGGCTAAACGTATTGCGGTATATGAATGTAATGGAATACTATCGTGCTATAGGAAATGAAGAGCAGATGGACTTCATTATAACCTGAAAAGACATATATGAACCGATGCTGAGTGAGGGGAACAAAACCAGGAGATCATTATACATGATTACAGACAGACGGTATCTGTAAGGACCAACTCTGATAGACTTGGCTCCTCTCATCCATGCAAGCTTCAAAGACAGCTCCAAAAGACTCATGATGGAAAAAGCTATGCACATCCAGAGAAAGAATTATGGCATCTGAATGCAGATTGAGGCAAACTATTTGCTTTTTTTTTTCCCTTTTTTTTTGGTTTTGTTGCTTCTTTCTCATGATTCATTCCATTGGTTATAACTCTTCTTTACAACTGAACTATTACATTAATAACTTCATTTTGAAGGTATATGTAGAACCTACACTGGATTACATGCCATATTGGGAGGAAGGGGGAGGAGAGGGAGAGAAAATCTGGAACCCAAAAAATTGTCGAACTTAATGTTGTAAACTAAAAATAAAAAATAAATTTAAAAGAAAAAAAAGCAGTGGCTGTAAAAATTATTTACCGGCTTTCTACTTTCCTTCTAATCTTCATTGCATTGGTTTTGTGCAAAAACTTTTAAATTTAATGTAATCAAAATTATCCATTTTACATTTCATAATGTTCTCTATCTTTTGTTTGGTCATAAATTCTTCCCTTCTCCATAGATCTGATGGGAAAACTATTCCTTGCTTTCCTAATTTGCTTACGGCATCACCCTTTAGGTCTAAATCACATACCCATTTTGACCCTATCTTGGTATAGGGTGTGAGGTGTTGGTCTATGCCTAGTTTCTGCCATACTATTTTCCACTTTTCCCAGCAGTTTTTGTCAAATGAATTCTTATCCCAAAAGCTGGGGGTTTGAGGTTTATCAAACAGCAAATTACTAGTCATTAACTACCGTGTCTTGTGTACCTAACCTATTCCACTGATCCACCCCTCTATTTCTTAGCTAGTATCACATAGTTTTGATGATTGCTACTTTATAGTTTTAAATCTGGTACAGCCAAGCCACCTTCCTTTGCAATTTCTTTTTCATTACCTTTTGTTCTTCCAGATGAATTCTGGGTTTTTTTTTTTCCTAGCTCTATGAAATCATCTTTTGGTGGCTTGGAATGGCACTAAGTAATTTAGGTAGAATTGTCATTTTTATTTTATTAGCTCTGCCTACTCAAGAGGATTCTTTTCAATGCCTTTATCTTCTCCTTCAGATCCCTTACGAATCTATCCCTCAACATCTGTCTTCCTGTTTGTTGCCTCCAGCAGGGAGCTCCTTTACGTACACTTGGTCTATCTAGCTACTTTTTCCCTTCCTTATCTTTAATGTTACATGTGTCTCTTCTACAAAAACATTCAGGACTGTGATGTTAGGGTCCAAGTATGGCAGCACTACTGCCTTTCCTTGATGGTAAACAAAGTTTGTTACACAAACTTTAATGCTCTTTTCCATTTTTATTCTGAAGGTTCTTGCATTTTAATCCTCAAATATCCCTTGAAATGACTTGACTTAGTTGGATCTTTCACCACCCTTTGTTTAAGCTGATTTTATCCCCCACTGAAGAGGTTTTAGTAGGCAACACAGGTCATCAACTTCCATTATGATCATCTAAGATTTTACAAATGGGTTTATACTATAAATTGATACAGGTTCTGGCTGCTCTTATGTTTTGTGAATACTTTTCTTCAAGAGGTGAAATAGATGTGGGTCATAATGAACACGTAACATCACAAAAAAAAAAGAAATTTATTACATTTTAACTGATGGGAAAGCATTCCTTATATTGTGTTACTCCTTAGTTGTCTTGTACAGTCAAACCACTGACCTGTTAGAGCAGATATCAAAATTAATACATAGCTAGAACAAAAATAAGAAAAACATATGGCACATAATTGAAACAACTCAACTGTCACCTATTTATGTTACTGAAAATGGAAAACATGTAAAGGACAGGTTATAGACTATAATTACATATAGAAGTTTAACTGACATAAATCAATTACCATAAGAAACTGTCTTTTGCTCCTTTATATCCCCAGAACTTAACACAATACCTGGCATAGAGTAGGTGCTTAATGCTAGTTGAAAATCAAAAGAACCTAGAAAGCACTTTAGTCAGCAAACACTTGACTCTCCTAATAAGAAAATTTTATCCATTGATCCAGACAGGCAATTGCTACGGTGTCCCAGAGCTGTCTGGACAACTAAAAGGTTAGAGGTGCCAGGGTTCTAAATACTACAGGTCACAGTTGTGGGACTTAAAACCCTCATCTTTCTGACTGGCCAGCTCTCTAACCACTTTGCCACAGCTACCTCTAGGAAAATAAACAATATACAAACATAGGTATAGAAATGTGTATGTATATATGTATACATGTTTGTGTATATGTGGACTCTGCTAAAACGACAATGGAAAGCCTGGGTTACTATCAGGGACACAACTGAACTTTGTAATTTTTATACAGGTTGGTCTTCAGATGGCTACTTTTTCCTAGAAAGTACCACTGCATTTCTATGTTTTTTGATACAAAGAACTAATTCTGAATAATTTCAGATTTTTTGAGTCAAATACTTGATCCTTAATGATGACAGATCTAAGGGTACAAGACACAATCACAATGTTTTTAAAAAACAGTTTTATTGATATCTTTTGTTTTTAATATCACCTTCATTTCTAAATATATCCCTCCTCTCAGCAGTCATCTCTTGTTAAAAAAAAAAAGTTCTGGAAAACTAATCAATACATCTACCACATTCACAGTTTCTATACATTTTAAACAAATTGATTTGCTTTATTTAAAACTGAAAGACATTTTGCAAACTACCATAATACTGAAAGGTCATTTATCACCAAAGAAACATCCACTCTGGTCAGTTTCAATTCAGTTTAAATATATATTAGGGTCTGATATTATTAATCAGAGAAAATGCAGAAAATCCCCAAATAACCTTAATCTATCTAACTGGAAGCTTTAATTAATTGGAATCAGTTCACTTTATGGGGAGGAAGGGGATGTGGAATGAAGCCTGGGATGATAAGACAAGCTCTTATCAGATGTTTAATTTTAAAATTTCAGTAGAAATTTGAAATCTGCTACCTTCTGGACTTAACTCTATATAGTACAATGATCACTGATATTCAAAAGTGACCTTGAATCGTATAACACCATATAACCGTGTTAAAGTAAAAAAACATAATACAGTTTAGAGAGATGTTCTAAAACAATTGAAAAGAAAGATTTTTTTTCTGGTTTATCCTGAATTAGTTGGAAAATTCAGTTAATCAGATCTTCCCCTCTCCCCACCCTCGTTTCCTAAATACTGCAGTTAATCTTAACACTCTATCCTTTACTATTCAATCGTCAAGTTCCACAAAGGCACATAGCTAAGAAGTTGAACTCATGGCCTTTAGGATCATATTATATAGGAGCAGATAACCAAGAACTATACACAAGGTCAATCATGGGAACTTTTGTCACCTGCGTATTTACCACTATTTTTGGCCTAAGTTCTTTGAAATGAGAAAGTATTCAGTACTGAAAAATTCCACTTGGCAGTAGGTGTGCTCAAAAACTGACCCTTACTAAACATTATTTACTTTTGTAAAAGTCAAATGATGAATGAATTAAATATACTTAGAGCCTAATCTGCAGCATTCTTAGCTTGGTAATGACTGGAAGGGAACAAATATAGGTTGTGAACAAATATAGGTTGTCTGGAATCGTTATCTAGCACGTGTTTAACTTCAAAACAAGAATTTATACCAGAAATTAAGTCAAGGCTATTTACAGTAAGAACTAAGGATTCATATATGAAACATTGTCTTTACATAAAGTTAACTTCAGTTAAGCTCTCTGTGCTTCAACTGTATTTTATGCGCATCATAACTAATAATTTTTGGAGAAAAAAATCTAAGATCATATATTTAGAATTGGAAAGATTCATTTTTTAATAGATGAGAAAACCAAGGCCCTGAGAGGTGAGATGAGTGTTTATGCAGTAATAGGATCAAGGATTTGAACCCAGATCCTCAGACTGCAATCCTGTTCCTTCTTCACTGCATTACTCTGCCTCTACTGGGTTAAGGGAAAATCAGCATTTGAACACAGAAACCCAAGAAGAATATTAACGAGAAAAATTTCTTTGAGCTACTAAGTAGGTCTTGGTAAAAGAAATGGGAAGCAAGTAAATGAGAACCTAAGAATCATCTATTTTCTTTCTTTCTTTCTGCAGAGGCAACAGACATTTATTTTGCACCCAACAAGGATAAGGGAATGCTGAAATTTTTGATTAGGGAAGAACACAAAGACTCAACTGTAGCTACTTTACTGCTGGAGATGGATAAGGTTTTCCAACCTCAGTTCTAGAAACTTTAACCAAAAACAAACAAACAAAAAAAAAAAACCCCAAGTTTTAGATTTGCAGCAGTTACACTACATTCACCAAACCAAACTGTGTCAAGTCAGAAGGAGACTCTGTTTAATCAGTTCTGACATTTTAAACTACTATGACTAAATGATTCTACAGAGTGGTTGATAACATTTATAGCAATGGTTCTCAAACTTTTTCCATCTTAGGCCCCAAATTATCCCTTTACCAAAACAAAGCAAGAAAAAAATCAGAGTTGATGAATCTTAGAGCAATATAGAAGATATAAAGGTGGAGGTGGCTAACTTGATGCATCCATTTAACCTGCTGAAGCAATTTCTGTATTATTACAAAGGGAAGCATCAAGTTCTGTAATTTTGGTCTCTATGAACCTCAGAGCAGATTCTCTTCAAGTGGAATTTGTAAAAAATTCTAATTTATTGTTACGTCAAAAGCACAGGCAATATAGCATTATGAAAAGAATACTGTAGCTGCCATCAGAGGAACTGGTTTCAGAACCCATCTCTGCTCCTCCCTTAGGAGCTTGGTCCCTTCCTGAATCCACAGTTAAATTCTTTGGCTCTCAGTTTCATCAGTAAAATGAAGCCGGACTAGTTAATATCTGAATAACAACTATCTAGCCACTTGAAATAGTGTAACTCAAAAGAGTAAAACACAAGTGGCATCAAATCCCTAACAAGTTGGTGCAGTTTGTTTCTATTCACAGAAAACCAATTAACGCAAAGTTTGTATTTTTCCTTCATATCATAGAACTAGAACATAATAGTATACATTATAATTCAATTTTTTTCTAGCAACAGGACAAGAAAAAGCTATCTACACTAACCCCAAAGCTATTTTATACAACCATCTTCTATTTGCTTTGACTTTCATTCTGGCTGTTCTTTCATTGTCCATTTTCTTCTACTACTCACCTACTCTGTATAGAATTTAAATAAATCCTTCATAACAGAAAGCTTCAAAAATCAATTTCAAATCCTTTATTTCATGAACTTAAACATTAACAAAAGTTGAGCAGACTGTAAATTAAAGATTGATAAATCTGCTTAATTCAAACAGAATATACTCAGAAAGTATAACTTTTCTTCTAATCTAAGACACTTATAGTGTGACAAACAGCACAGGAGAACAAATGACTTACAAGTTGTGTAGTCCACTGAGTAATGACTTTTAAATTTATAAAGATACATACATATTCCTCCAACAATTCAGTGCTGGTCCGCAGAGGACTTCTTCTGGCTTTGTGCTATATAAATGCTAACTTTCCAATGCCAATTTTTTTATTTCATGAACTCAAGTTGGTTGACCGTCCTGTTTGAAGTTGAGAGGCACAAACATACATATTCCAGTTAAGTGAAGGTAACAAATCATACAACTTGTTCAGTTTCCTTTTTCATCATTCACTTCAGGAGCAAATCATCAACGTTTGTTCTTATCTTCTGTAGGACTGACGCACATTCAGCCATCAGGTACCACTGGATCACTTCTTCTTCTTCCCTTTTCCTTTTTTACCTCCCTCTCCTTGTTGAAGACTTTGGTCACCACCTCCTGTTTTTTGTGTCCTTGTTTTTAGTTTGGGTATCATTTCAGCTGCATACAACATTACTGACTTACCTAGAAAGCATAAGTTAGATTTAGCTCATGTTTGTGAAGGATGCAATCAAGTAACTCCTAAGGTATAAAATCACCAGGCCATCACAAATCAACAAAACAGTTTGCATGAAAAAAAAAATCAAATTAATTAGACATTAAGTCTGGCAACAGAAAGGTTTGACTACATAAATGGGTCATCTACTGGAGACACATAAGTACTCAGTCTATCACAGGTCCAAAATGACATTAAAGTGGACAAGGAGCTCTGAAATAAGTTTGTATACTTAAATTTCACCTTTGTAAGACTACAGGATTATTGACTTTATACTCTTTTATCATAAGTTACAAACAGAAAGTGGGACAGAATGTTATACTGGAGACCTATTATGCAAGTGCCCTACAATGGGTATGATTTTTAAGAGTTGTAAATTACAGAAATCATGGATTATTACCAATAGCTAACTCTGGGTTACCCAATCATCCACCTGTCTGGCTGTCAATCTGTGCTTTACTCCTGAACTGAGTTGCCTTCATAGGATGACCTGGATTCAAGTCCTGCCTCTACAACTTACTGGCTGTGTCACCCTGAGTAAGACAATCTCTCAGTAACCTAGGCAACCATAATTTGTGGAAGAGTTGGTAGAAGGAACACTTCCCTCATCAGAAGTTCCCTACCCACTAATAATAAAATCACATTATCTGCAACAAAAAAATAAAATCCTAAAGCCAGTTTTATGAAAAATGTAACTACCATCTCTCACTTCCTTTAATATTTAATGGGTATAACCTCATACTTATCAGATTGGCTAATATAATAGAAAGGGAAAATGATAAATGTTAGAGGAATGCAAAAATTGGGACACTAATGCATTCTAATTGGGACACTAATGCACTAAACCATTCTGGAGGGCAATTTGGCACTGTACCTAAAGGCCTACAAAACTCTCTGACCCAGCAATACCACTACTAGGCATATTCCATAGAAATTTTTTTAAAAGGGGGGATGGGTAGGGAGGGAGAAGGACCTATCTGTACCAAAATATTTATAGCAGCTCTTGTTGTGGTGGCTATGAATTAGCCATGCAGGGGATATCTATCAACTGGGTAATGGTATATGATTGGGATGCAATACTATTACGCTATGAGAAATGACAAGCAGGATGCTGTCAGAAAAACCTGCAAAGACTTATATGAACTGACGCAAAATGTAATGAGCATAACTAGGACACAATAACAGCAATATTGCAATGATGATCAACTCTGAACGACTTAACTATTTTCAGCAATACAATGAGCCAGGACAATTCCAAAGGACTCATAGAAAGAAAAAACTGGTAAGAGTCTGAATACAGACAGACCAAAGCATATTCTCTCTCCTTTCCCCCTTTCTCTCTTTGAGTTTTCTTCCACAAAATGACTAAAATGGAAATGATTTACAGAATTGCCAAATGTATAACCCATATCAGACTGCATACCATCTCAGGGAGAGGGGAGGGAGAATGAGAACTTTGAACTCCAAATTTAAAAAAAACATGAATATTAAAAAAGTTATTTTCACATGTAATTGGGGAAAAAATAAAATGTTATTTTAAAAACATTTAATGGGTGTATACATCAGATCATGTAAAACTTATATGATTTCAAAAAGAAGTCTTATATTAATGTTTTGTAAAAAGAGAGACAGTATGGTCACTAAAGGCAACAACACACCCAAATTTCACTCTATAGTCTTGCTAGTATTCACCAAAAATAACCTTCTGACTTACGTGATGGGAACTGTACAAGGCACAGGCTGCCATCTTCCTGTTTTAGCTGAACCCGCACTCTGCCCCTATATTGTAAATCACGATTCCACTCTCTGGAGTACATTTTATTTTTCTAGGATCCAAAGAAGAAAAACACTTATTTTGTTTCAAACAATGTGAAATCTATCAATGAAATGAATAAATCAAGTACTAAGAAATTTCACTGTACCTCAACGTGCACATTAAGTCCAACTGCCAGGCACACATCTTGGATCTCTGTAGCTGTAGGATTCTCAACAGCCTGAAACAATTTTTGTATTAAAAAAAAAGTTTACCCTTTAGCCAAAGAATTTTACATCCATCCAACCACGGCTCAGAGCTTACTAATATCACACAGTGCATTACACCCACCATATAGTCCTCCATGTCTATTTTGTATTCTATTAAATACCAATGGGGGAGTCACACAACTGTGCTCCATGGGTTGCACAGCAATCCTTGACTACCATGAGTGACTCCCACAATGGCTGCTGTAAACTTTCTCTTCATTCAAGTCCCCTACACCACTCATTTTCTTCCCTCTTAACTGATGAGCTTTCTACCAACCTACATCTCCCTCATTTAAAAAACCCTACACTTCAAATGTTATTAAAACTATCTCTTGTCCCATATCTTCATTCCCTTTCACAGCCAAACCCGTACTGCACTTCTCAACCCCTCAATCTGGCTTCTAACCCTTACCACCTTACCACTCAAGTGAAATGATTCTTTTCAAGAACACCCAAAGTTCTTATGAGTTAAGTCCAACGGTTTTCCTCCCATCCCCTAAGTTGTCATCCTCTTTGACTTCCTGGCAGCTGTTTGATAATCAACTACCCTCTTCTCATGAATACACTGCTCTCCCTTGAATTTCATGACACTGTTCTCTCTTGATTCTCTGACCACTCCTTCAGCCTCTTCTACTGGATCGTCATTCATGACCAGTCTCCTGAAGGTGGTTGTCCCCCAAGAATGTGCTGTCCTTTTTTTTCCCTACAATTCTCTCAGTAACCTCACCAGCTCCAATAGGTTCAATTATCATCTTTAGGAAAATGACTTGCAAATCTACATTAAATAGCCATAATCTCTCCTCTGAACCAGTCGGTGTGTCACTAAGTGCCTGCTGAGATCTCCATCGGGATTCCCACAGGCATCAACATGTTCCAAATGGAACTCATCTTCCCCTGCTAAATCTATCCTTCCTCCAAATTTTCCTATTTCTGTTTAGGGCACCACTAACTAGCATTAGTTACCCAAGTTCCTAACCTCAGAATCACCCTCAACTCATCCCCACTCCCTAATTTCCCATATCCAAATCAGCTGCCTCGTCTTGTCACTTCTGCCTCCATATCTGTCACATTGACCTCCAGTGAGCTCACACAACCAGTAACCTAGGGTCAACCAACTAATTTAGATATGGGGAGTCAGGCCTTTATTGTCTCACCAGAACTAATATAACATCCCCCTGATTTTCCCCTGCACTCTGCCCGTTTCCAGTGTCTCTCTTCTCCATGCCATCCTTCCCACAGTTGACAAAATGGTGGGTGGAAAGAATAACATGCCTGGAGTCAGAAGACCTGGGTTCAAATTCCACTTCTGATGTGCACTATCTGTGTAACCCTGAGCAAGTCACTTAACCTTTCTGGGCCTCAGTTTCCTCAACTGAAAAAATACAGGATGTAACTAGATTAGGTAGCTTCCTCTGAGGTCCCATCAATTCTATGATCCTCCTTTATAAAACACAGCTCTGGCCACAGCATTCTTTGGTTCAAAAATGGCCAGGAGTTTCACATTGTCTCTAGGATCAAATGCAAACTCAAGCAGGCACTTAAAGCCCTTTCATGACTCATTTCACACTGCTCCCCCTTCATTTCACACCCAGCCCATTTGCTGTTCCCCTAAACTAGCATTCCAATTCTCACCTCTATTCTCCAAACTTAAAATACACTTCCCTTCTCAATCTGTTCTCTTGGAATCCTTACTTTTTTTGGGGGGGGGGGGAAGGGGAGGAGAGGGGTAGGGCAGACAGTTAGTTGGTATGGCAGATAAACCCAAGGCCTGGAGATGCAAAAACGTGAGTTCGAATTCGGTCTCAGACACTTACTAGTTATGTGATCCTGGGCAAGTCACTTAACCCCTGCCAATCTAAGTTTCCTCTCTATAAAATGGGGATCATAGTAGCACTTATCTCCAAGGTTGTGAGGATCAAATGAGAGCACTGTAAAGCACTCAGCACAGTGCATGGCACATGGTAAGCACTATATAAACATTAGCTATCAATACGGTTATTTTCAAGATTCAGCCTATATGCCAACTTCCATAAAGCCTTTCCCAATCCCCTTAGTTACTAGTGCCCTCTCTCTCCTCAAATCAATCATCTCAGATTTCACTTATTTTACTGTGTGTATCTCCTCATCCCCAGTAAAATGTAAGAACCTACCTACATTGAAGGCAGAGCCTCTTTTTGTCTTTGTATACCCGACGCCTAGCACAATGTCTTGCTCTACATTATAGGACTGCTGAACTGATTTGAATCACAGGTTGGCTGCACCAACCACAATGGATTTTCATTCTTTCTAATAATTTTAACTTATTTATTTAAATACAATTTTATTTTCAGTTACAAATTCATTGCTTCCTCCCTTCTTCTACCCTACTCACTGAGAAGGTAAGAAAAACAAAATCCATCATAAAAAAGTATAGTCATAGAAAACAAATTTCCACTTCAATCTGCTGAGACAATAACCTCTCTATCTGGAGGTAGATAGCATATTTCATCATGAGTCCTTGTGGTTGGTTGTTATGTTCATCAGTTACTATATCTTTCAAAGTTGATTTTCTTTATGATATTAAATAAATTTTTCGCTTGGTTCTGCTCACTTCACTTTGCAGCAGTTACACAATTTTTTCTACATTTTTCTGATACCATCCCCTTCATCCTTTCTTATAGTACAATAGTATTCCATCACATTTATATACCATCCTTTGTTCAGCCATTCTCAACTGATGGACTTCCTCTCAATTTCCAATTCTTTGCCAACACAAAAAGAGTTGCTACAACTATTAAAAAAAAACAACACATATGGGTCCTTTTCTTCCTTCTTTGATCTCTTTGGGATATAGACCTAGTAGTGGAATTGTTAGGTCAAATAATATGGCATAGTCCCAAATAGTTTTCCAGAACAGATCACTAGTTCACAGCTCTACCATCAGTGTACCTGTTTTCCCACACTTCCACCATTATTTGTGATTTTTGTCTTTTGTCAGCCTTGTGAATTTGATGGGCATGAAGATGGTACCTCAGAGTTGTTTTAATTTGCATTTCTCTAAGTATTAGTGATTTAGGGCATGTTTTCCCCACATGACTACTGAGAGCTTGGATTTCTATTTCTGCAAAGTAACTATTCATATTCTTTAACCATTTGTCAAATGGAAAATGGATTTTTTTCTTGTAATTTGACTCAGTTCCTCATATATCTCAGAAATTAGACCTTTATCAAATAAATCTGCTGCCAGTTTACTGCTTTTCTTCCAATTTTAGCTGCACTAGTTTTGAGAAAAAAAAAATTAACTTTATGTAATCAGAATTATCCAGTTTACTTCCTGTGAACCTTTCTATCTCTTATTTGGTCATGAACTCTTCTTCTAACCACAGATCTGACAGGTAATTTCTTCCATGTGCCACTAATTTGATTTTAGACACTTTATATCTAAATAATATACCCATTTGGGGCTTGTCTTGGTATAAAGTGATCTATATCTAGTTTCTTACAAACTACTTTCCAATTTTCCTGACAATTTTTGTTTACTATTAAGCTCTTGCTCCAATAGATGGGCTCTTTGGGTTTATCAAACACAAGACTGCTACACTTTTTTCGCTTTTCTCTTGTGTAGTCAACCCATTAATCAACCACTCTACTTCTTACATGATAACAAACTGTTTTGACAATTAGTTCTGTAGTGTAGGGTGAGATCTGGTACTGCTCCTCCTTCCCATTTTTTCCCCCACTGATTCCCTTGAGATTCTTGACCTTTTGTTCCTCCAAATGAATTCTTATTTTTTTTCTAGCTCTACAAAGTATTTCTTTGGTAATATGATTGGTATGGCACTAAGTAGGTAGTACTGTCATTTTTAAAATATTGGCTCGGCCTACCCATGAACAACTAATATTTCTTCAATTATTTAGATCTCTCTTTATTTGTGTAAAACATGTTTTGTAACTGTGTTCATATAGTTCCAGTGTGTGTCACGGTAAGTAGACTCCCAAGTATTTTATACTGTCCACAGTTGTTTTAAATAGAATTTCACTTTCCTTATCTTCCTGATGGCATTTTGTTGGTCAACAAATAGAAATGTAGATGATTTATGTTGGCTTACTTAACATCCTGCAACTGTGCTGAAGCTGTAAATTGTTTCAATTAGTTTTTTAATTGACTCTCTGGGGAAGCTAGCTGGTATAGTGGATACAGTGCTGGGCCTAGAGTCAGGAAGACTTAAAATTCAAATCATGCCTCAGACACTTAATAGCTGTGTGATCCCAGGTAAATCATTTAACTCAGTTTCCTCTTTTGTCAAATAGGAATTATAGCACCTACCTTCCAAGGTTCTAAGAATCAAATGGGATAATAATTAAGTGCTATATAAATTAGTATTGGGGTTCTCTAAGTATTATCTGCAAAAAAGATGGTTTTATTTCCTCTCTGCCTATTGCCATCAAAATCTTTTTCTTGCCTAAAGTCCTGAACACTAAGGGGGATAATCTTTGCTTTACCTATGATCTTACTGGAAAAGCTTTTGCTTATCTCAATTTGAAATCATTCTTATTCTTGGTTTTAGATAGATACTATTTATCATTATGAGGAAAGCTTCATTTATTCCTATGCTTTTTAGTGTTATTAATAGGAATGGCTATTAGATTTTGTCAAAAGCCTTTTCTAAATCTATTGACATAAGTATATGATTTTTGTTAGTTTTGTTATTAATATGTTATCCCAATTTTGAACCAGTTCTGCATTCCTGGTTACATCCAACCTGGTGATAATATATTGCTGTAGTCTTCTATTAATATTACGTAAAATAATATTTTATTTAAATTTTTGTATCACTATTCATTAGGGAAATTGGCCTATTAAATTTTCTTCCCCCACTCCAGTTTAGATATCAGGACTAAATTCATATCAAAGAAGGAATTTGGTAGGATGCCTTCTTTATCTATTTTTAAAACAGTTTATGAAGTAACGGAATTGGTCTTCAAACGTTTGGTAAAATTCATTTGTAAATCCATCTGGACCTGAGGATTTTTCCTTAGCATGTTCATTTACGCCTTGTTCCAGTCTTTTTCTAAGATAAGTTTACTAAAGTATTTATTTCCTGTTCTGTTATTCTGGGCAATTTATAATTTTGTAAATATTAATCCATTTCATTTAGACTGTCAATTTTATTGGCCCATAGTTGAATGAAACACCTCCTAATAACTGCTTTTATTTCTTTATTTTGCTCTCTTATTTTATTTGGTTGTGAATTCACCTTTTTTCAATTTTGATACTAAAAAAATCAAATTATGGCTTACCTATTTTATTCCCTCTCCCAAAATTTATATTCCAGATATGAACTATTCAATAGTAATTAAAATGGACCAGGCTTATGTTAGAAGTTTTACTGACTTATAGGAAAAATCTAATCTTACCTGACTGGATATTTTTAATCATTGCCTATTTGCATACAGTTTTCAGCAGAAGTTACCTAACAATACCAGAAAGTTTTAGAAACAGATATTGCAGGCTAAACTTTATAACCAATCTACAAGTTCATTTCTACTAAGCATCCTAAGGGATAATACCATCACCTTTATTTCTCTATATAGTCTATGCTTTAGAAATGTGCATATTCCTAAATTTACAACTTACTTGGTAACATAAAATAACTTTCTTCTAAGCTCTGGCAGAAATTCCATAGTATTTCAAAACATATATTACTGCCAAATTCATATTCTCAAAAGAAGAAACACTAGCTCCTGGATAAACTTGAATAAGTCTATGAGGAAGCTAGGTGGCCTGGGGGGCAGACATCAGGTCTGGAGTCAGAAAGACCTCAATTCAAATGTAGTCTTAGACTCTTACTAGCTGTGTGACCCTGGGCAAGTCACTTAACCTCTGCCTCAGCACCTACCTCACTAGTGTTTTAAAGAGTGCCTGGAATACAGTAAACACTAAATAAATGTTGGCTATGACTTTAATTTTGTCAGTTTCGTTACAAGGTTGTATTGTAATCCCTTTAACAATTTCAAATTCTTTTAATATCACAGATACAGTTACTTTAGACTTTCCAATCTCTCAAACATCAACTCTGTCTTATAGCTGCTGTTTTCGAATTCGGAAGCCTGGGAAAGCAAAGAAAAAGCACCTTTCACTAAATGGACAGCCCACCCTTAAGCTCCATTTGCCCTTACTTTGTCAATCGGGATCCGTCTTCCCTCTGCAATGGTCTTCTTGTTATTTAAATATGCAGGATAAATGCAAATGAACCTAAGAGGGACAAAGAAGTTGACTTCATAATTCAGGATTTAGAGTTGAAAGGAATCTTTGGGATTATTTAGCGCGAAACTATCTTTTTAGAAACACGGACATTGAGAAACAGATGTTGAGCTGTTTGTCCCAATTCTCGCAGTCGCAGTCCTGGGATTAGAACCCAGAGCCCTGATTCAACGCTCCTTCCACTACAATTTCACTGCAATCGAATCAAACAAGCCGAGTGAAGGAAAGCGCTTAGGGAACCGAAGGGGTTTTTCCCCCAAGACTGGGCTTTTCTCCACGTAATTCCCGAATGAGTCCTTCCCGGAAGAAGGCTGGGGAGGGGGCTTCCAGGGCTCGGGCTGTAGGTCATTTCACAGCCACTCCTCCCTGGAAAGAGCCTAAGGCAAGCTCCCCATACAGGACGACGCGGAAGCCCCTCCCCATCCTCCTCATCCTCCCCATCCTCGCCTTCTCCTCACAGCTTTCCAGAAACTGACGAGCACAGAGAGGCTCCCCCGCTGCCCGGGCAACTTCACCCGGGGAGGGTGGCCGAGCCATGCCAACCGCTCAGATCGGTCCCTTCCCCCGCTGCTTCCTTCCACCGAGGGCGTTACCTGTCCTTGTCCGCCGGAGACCGATCGGCGTACGCCATCTCCCGAAGGACTCAAGATCCTCGAGTCCGGGTGGCGAGAAAACCACGGTTACCGGGAGCCGATGCTGAGTTCACAGTTTGTCCCTTCCAGGAGAAATCCCACCCACCACGCAGGCGCAATTTCCGCCGCCTCCCTCTCCCTGTTCGTTCTGGGAGCTGTCGCTCAAAGACTTGGCTCTGGGAGGACAAACTCTGAAAAGAGCCCGCCTCCTCAGAGAATTACGCATGCGTGGTTCAATTGAGGCCGTAGTGGACGGAAGCCGAAAGTTAACACTGACGTCAGCGAAGTAGTTTGAGTTGTCGCCGGCTGGGGAATTGACCGCATCTGGTTTCCTAGTTCGCGTTGGCTTGTCTTGAGCATTTTGAGTGGGGGGGGGAGGGGAAGGGATGAGATGGGGGGAAGGAGGAGAGGAGCCTCGAGGCGAGCGCCATCTTAGGACGTTAGGTTTGTAGCTGCTAGGTGCCTTCCGCTTCACGCGGGGAGGTGAGTGACAGGTATTGCTGGTAGCCGACATTTGGATATTTTAAAAATATATATTTTTATTTTAATCAGCCACGATCTGCCTTCTCACCCTCCCCCACACACCTAGCTACCCCTGTTAATCCGCCTTCCCTCTAATTCCCCTTGGGGGCCATCACCAGTCCTTCTGACCCACATCTTGCCACTGGATTCCATTAACTCTGGAGGAGACAGTGAGGCCGATGACTCTGCACAGCTCTGCCTCACTGGAATCCAATTCATTTGCAAGGCAAGAAACTAGCCCCCCCGATGTTATTGGTCCTCTTCCAAGGAGAAAACAAAAATTCCCCTTGTTCCTTTCTCCCCCTTTCCTCGTAGAATAAAAGGGATTTGTATACCCAACTGTGTGTGTATTCTTCCTTCTTTTTTGATCAGTTCAGATGAGAGTTGAGTTCAGATGTCAACTGCTCCTCTGTTTGTGTAGATAACTACCTGTGCACTGAGAGAAGTGATTATCTCTCTCATATTGATAGCCAATTATTAATTGAGATTAAAATTTTTTAATTTCTATTTCCTCATTGAGGAATAACCCCCTCTAGGCTATACAGCCAGTCTTTGAGGGATATCACTGACTTACCCAAAAATTTACCTACAGCTAGACCATCTTATCCAGGTGTAATTGTTACCCCATGCAACCAGAAAACCTCACCAAGAGAATCTAATCTAGGTGAATTCTGGCCCATTGTGTTTTAAATAGACAGGTTTGGGTGGGGGGTACCAGTAGTGGGATTCAAATGAATTAACAACCTGTACTCCGCAGAACTGAGCCGAGGTGCCGCCCCCGAGGCTGAGAGCTGATGTGCCAGGCTTAGGCCTCCCTCTGGATAACAACCTGTTCATGGAATTAAACCTAAAATTAGGTAACGGTTCTACCAAACTGGTGTTAACTGGCTGAATCCCTGTAGATCCCTGTGCCTAGATTGCCCAAGGCAGGAGGAGGTCTGAGAGTAAGAACAACATAATTAAAACTATGGCCCCTCATTAGAATAGGCCTACCTCTCATCATAATATTCATTCTCATTAATTGTTGACCAATCAGAGTTGATTGCTACCTGTTGGGAACACCTGCTCTTCCCAGCGTTCAGAGGCCGGTATGATTTGTCTTTGATTTAGGAGAGAAAGCCGAATGACCATCCTTTTATTAATTATTTGCTAGCCCTAATTAATTGATTAATTAGCCAGAAATTATGTCTCTCAAACTTGCCATTCATTGCAGCACCTTGATTCCATGAGATAATTTTCCCTAACCCTTTCTTTCTCATCCCCCTCTAGTGTATTCCTCTTCTTTTTTTCCATTATTTTCTTAAGATGATTAAGACATAATAGAACCACTCCCAGACCTTTTCTAATTGGACTCCCTCTACAAATGATGACAAAAAAAGGTTCAGAGCAGACATATTTATCATCTTTATTTACATGTAATTATTTACTTGTTTAATCCTTTATCATTATTCATCCATCTTTACCTTTTTATTTTCTCTGCAGCTTTGGTCTTATCATCAGGAATACTTAGAAGTCCTCTATTTCATTTTGCTGGAATATTGTTTCTCAAATTCTTCACTGCTTTGTGGTGGTGGCTGCTAGATCATGTATGATACTGACTGTAGCTCCTGGGTATTTTAATTTTTTTTTTTAGGTTATGTATGTGTAGTCATGTAAAACATATTCACAATAGTCATGTTGTGAAAGAAGAGAGACCAAAAAAAAAACAAAAAAATAAAGAAAGTGGAAAAAAACCCCAAAAGTTGCTTTGATCTGTATTCAGACACTAGCAGTTCTTTCTCTGGGGAAGGATAGCATTTTTCATCTTAAGTTCTTCAGAGTTGTCACAGATCGTTGGCGTACTTTAGTGCTTTCTGGCTGCTTGCAGTATTTTTTCTTTGATCTGGAAGCTCTAAATTTTGGCTATGATGTTCCTACAAGTTTTCAGTTTGAGATTTCTTTTAGGAAAAGACCAGTGAATTCTATTTCAGTTTTGCTCTCTGCTTCTAAGAGGTCTGGGCAGTTAAGATTTCTTGAAATATGATGTCTAGGCACCTTTTTTGGTCATAGATAATCTGAGGATTTTTTTCTCCTTGGTCTGTTTTCTAGATCAATTGTTATTAATATGAAATACCTTTTCATTCTCTCCCTCCCCCCCTTCTCTCTCTCTCCCTTTTGACATTGTTTTATGATTTCTTGTCATTGGCTTTTAATTGATCAATTCCAATTTTCAGGGAGCTTATAACTTGGGGAAGATTTTATACTTCC
Organism: Trichosurus vulpecula; assembly: GCF_011100635.1. Taxonomy (NCBI): domain Eukaryota; kingdom Metazoa; phylum Chordata; class Mammalia; order Diprotodontia; family Phalangeridae; genus Trichosurus; species Trichosurus vulpecula. The sequence continues at coordinate 514,716,564 of NC_050573.1, read as the reverse complement.
TGCGCCAAGCTGTTAGTTCCCTTTTCAGTTTTTTCTTCCATATTTCTCTTTTCCATTTTTTTCCCTCAAGCATCCTCATTTTATTAACAAAAACATTTTTTATGTCTTTTTAAGACATAAATGATTTATCTCTTCCAGGAACTCTAGTTTTTTCCCAAGCTGAATTCTTCTCTGAGGCTTTGCTTTTAAATGTTTTTGAGTCATTCTCTTCTGCACTTGTGAGGGTCCCTGCCACCATAATAGCTCTTTATGATGAGAGTCTTTTGTTTACCCATTCTTCCAGCCTACTTCTTTACTTTAGGCTGTTCTTTGCTACGCAACAGTGCATATTTCTGGAGAGAAGGTCAGGGCTGGTCCTGTTACTCCTTTCTTGGGTGTTGTATGTTGTGTTATTCTAGGATCTCAGGGACAGGCTAGAGACGTGCAAGCTTCCAGTGCTTCTAAAGAGATCTGATTTAGGAGACAGTCTGATTGCTGTCCCCCTGCTCTGACCCCTTCAAGTTTCTAACTGGGGTTTGGGTCTGTGTTAGACATAGCATTCTGCTAGACTCTGCCCCTATTCAGCCATCTGGAAAGCTCTGTTGGCTTAAAGTGGCAGACCCTATGGTTAAGTTTTTCCAGATGTCAAGCCTAAATTCACTTCTTTGCCCCCCATTACCCCTGGTTCTGCCTTCTAGAACAAAGTAGAACAAGTCTAATCCCTCCTCCATGGAACATGCCTCCAAATATTTGAAGGTAGCTTTCACATCCTCCATCAGATAGCCCTCACCCTCCAAACACACCCCCACACACCCACACCCCTTCAGGCTAAACATACCTAGTTTCTTCTTCAAATAATTCTCACAACATGGACTCAGTCCTTCAGCATCTTTCAGCACCCAGGTTGTCCTCTGAAAACTCTCTAGCTTTTCAGTGTCACTCAAATCATGCTGCCCAAAACAGAACATAATATACCAGATGAGGTCTGTCAAGGACAGATTATAATGACCTCTCACCTTCCTAATAATGCAGCCCAAGATCGCATTAGGTGTTTTGGACATCACATCCCATCGCTGACTCATATGGACCTTGCAGTCCACTAAAATCCCTAGATCCTTTTCAGAACTGCTGTCTTTCCATACCACCTATTCTCATCGTATACTTTTGAGGTTGAAAGTATAAGACTTTACATTTTATTTTGATGTTGAATTTCATCTTAATTAGGACTAGCCCCATGCTCTAGAGATTGTCAGTATCCTTTTAGATCCCAACTCTGTCATCCAGAGTGTTAGTTATCCTCAACTTTGTATTCTCTTCAAATGTGATAACCATAATCACCAGTTGAGGCCCAGGGGTGAGGAACATTGCATATACTTTCAGACCTTTTCAATATATTGATTGGTTTTGCTGATTTTTTTTCTCTTCCTCTTTTTTTTCTTTTTCTTTAAAAATATTCTTTCATATATGGTATGGTTTTCTGGGATGAGGAGGCCAGAGATACTGGAAGAAACTTAGAAGATACAAAAACAAAAGATATCTCAAAATTTTTAAAAAATTTTTTATAAGCATTTATCCTTTTTAGCCTGAATCCTTCCTAGGCCTTGCCTATCTCCTAACCATGTAGTTTTTAGGGTGTGATCTTTTCTTTGCCACTGCTCTATCCCTATTCCCCTTTTTCTCTTTCGATTTGATTGGCCACATCCTGTTACAATAATTAGCTCCCCTTTTAGTTTAAGAGCAATATGGTGGTCTTTAGTTCCATGTGGCCATCTCCTCTACTATTTTATGGTATTTAGGAAAATTCCTAACATTCAGATAGAGATTTGATGCTTTGGCCTAATTTATTTGTTTATATATCTCCAGATAAGCTTCTTTGTATTTGAGATGAGGTATCATGATGCAAGAAATATTTAATAATAATAATAATAGCCAGCATTTATATAGCACCCCAAGACTTACAAAGCACATTACAAATATTATCTCATTGGATTCCTCCCAACAACCTGGTGAGGCATGTATAATCATTATTCCCATTTTATAGTTGAGGAAACTGAGGCAGTAGAGGTGGTGACTTGCCCAGGATCACACAAATGTCTGAGGCTGGATTTGAACTCAAATGAATCAGTTCTTCCTAACTCCAGGTCCAACATTCTATGTACTAAATGAAGTATGCTACAGTGTCTTTTATTGGCCAGGAGAAGAAAGCAGAAAAAAATCACATCTGTTTTAGGAAATTCCCTCAGTCTTTAAAGAGGTGAGGAAAATCAGTAGCTTCGGGCCAGGTCCTCTGTCCTAAGATTCCTGTGAAATCCAGATGGTACACCTTGATCTCTGAGTTCTCAACTACATCTGTGCCTTTCTTTCATTTTCTTCTTTTGTCGGTTGCTGCCTCTTTGCCCGTGATACTTTCCAGTTCCATTCAAGTCCCCAGCGGGGGGCTGGGGGCGGGGAGTTGGGGACACAGCCTTCCTGTTCCTTCCTTTCAGTCTTTTCTCTTGCAGGCTGTGTACTTCCTAAAACTCTCAAGGGGGACTCAAGTCTCTCTTCTGGTTTAAGGATTACCATGGTCCAAATTGTCCAGGGCAGTGATTTTTGATCTTGGGTCAATGAATGCTTAGAAAAATTTTTTGGATCTTAGTTATGATTGGGGCAGAGCCAAGATGGCAGAATAAGGCAGGTACTCACCTGAACTCTCCCCAATTCCCCTGCAAACCATTTTAAAATAACACCTCAAAATGAATTCTGGAGCAGCAGAATCAACAAAAGGATGGGGTGAAACAATTTTACAGACAGAAGGGTCTATCTCGTTGAGGTAAGAGTGGAGCGCAGTCTAGTACAGGGAGCCTGGGTAAACCAGCAGCAGGCTCCAGGCCCCAGCAAGCCAGAAGCAAGGTGCTGTCCCAGTAGATCAGTGCAGGCCTTGGGGGCAACTGAATCAACCACACAGACTTGACAGGCTCTCAGCCCACAGATGGTAAGGGGGCCAGACAACTGGTCAGAAGAAGATTATAGGGGACACTGTGCTGGTACTGGGTGTAGGACTCTGTCATTGTCCAAATGGGGGTCTGGTTCACAGACCCAGGTCACAGTCCTAGGGTGAGGAAGAGCATTAGTACATTACAGTGTGCAGCTGCAAGGGAGTAAGGATCCTGGTCACAGTTTAGTTTTCTTATTGATCACTTTTAATTAAAGAAAACTCCAAGAAAGGTTCAATACTCTCATAAAACATTTTAATTCTAAGGTATTATCTCAACACCACCTGAAAATCAAGGAAACCTGGTATCCTTCATAACTTCAGCTCTGGAAAAATGCTACAAAATCTGTATATTATCTTTGAAGGCCTACAAGCTGACTTGGTACATTCCCACAAAGATACACCATCCATCCATGCCTAATTACAAATGATCTCATTTTCCTCCTAGGAGCCAGGGAGTCTGCTATCCTTGGTCTGTTGTCAATGGCCTAAGGATACAGATGGGTCCTATAAATCAATTGAGCATTCCTCTAAGACAGAGAGGGGTAATTGTTGGCCCCAGGTGAGTGTTAGCCTGGTTTCCTTAATGTAACCAATCATGTTTTTTTCCCCCATCCTCCCACCCCCATGGTGCCAACACTATAGTCAACAGTTTTATTTTCCTTGTCTATCCTGTTCTGTTCTTTATTCTATGCTTACAAAAAGCCTGAGGTAGCCATTTGACCCACTTTATTAACAGATTGGCATACTGCCCATAAACTCACCTTGCTTAAAGAAAATGTGCCTTAGTTTGCCTGTATTGAATTTCACTCATGACAGTTGGGACAATCAACATAAATCTATTAAGTGGTCACTCTTATGTGCCAGGTAATGTGCTAGGGATAAAAAAGACAAAAGTGGAACAGTCACTGACCCCAAGGAACAGATAGACTAGTTGGGTGAGAAACATACATATACAGGGATATTCAAAGTAGATACAAGGTAATTCTAGGACAAAGGCACTTGCAGATGAGTGGATCCAAATTTGAGCTAAGCATTGAAAGAAACCAGGGAATGAAACGAGAAGGGAATGAATTAAGGAATGGGGGACAGCTGACCATTGTAGAACTTATGCATAAAGAACAGTAAGGCCTGTTTGAACTGTAGTGAATGGGAAGTAATGTATAACAAGATTGGAAATGTAGGTTGGGCCAGGTTGAAAAGGATTTTAAATTCCCAACAAGAATCTACATTTGATCCTTTACGTAATATAATTGTGAGAAACTCAGCTGTGGGGATCACAGGACTTCCTAGGCAGGGTAAAACCCTTAGGAGGACCCATGCGATAGCCCCTTAATGTGACTGTGGGGATCACAGGACTCCCTAAGCAGGATCAGGAAGTAAGCCTGGGATGTGCTTCCAAAGATCAATGCTTTCCTGGTTGCATAACTTTAGGAAGATCCATGTGATAGCCCAAATAACTCAGAGTGGGCAGAGGAAAGCATTTATTACACTTCTCATGAGAAAGGAGGTACAGCGTTTACTAGGAAAACCCATGCCAATACAGAAGCGGGAGTGAGGTTAACCAGTTCTACCCTCCTTGGCTGAGTTACATTCTTCACTTCCCTACATTCCCTTCTTAACTTATGCAGATTATGTAGTGGCAGTGAAGAGACTTGACCAGGGCATGACCCCTCAGGCTTGAATTGGTTGTCCCAGCCTAGCCTTTCTGGTCCCCCTGATGCCAGGATGGCCTTTGTCTTAGTAAGCAAGCTTCCCCACAGCTATTGATTATCTCCCAATAACTTCTGTGGGAGCAAAACAAGATACCATAATATCCCTTCTTACATACTGAAGAAAGGAGTAAAGGAGTTTATTGAATAGGGGAGTGACATCATCAGACCTGCATTTTTACTAGTGTTTGGTCCACTACACTGTGATGCCATGATAATTCCCCCTCCTTGAGATTTTTATCTAATTCTTCATATTTTAATATATTCACAACCTCATCTGTACATGCAAAAATTCTGTTGCTACAGATTTCAAACCATCCACTGCTTTTCATTGTGTGTGACTACTGTCCATATTCTTCAATAAATCCTCCGTAGAGGATCTACCGATGGAGGTCTCTGCAATCTCACAAAAAGTGGTTTGACTGGTACAACCCCAGTCCCTCCCCATAAAACCCCACCCCACCATGTATATATGCCAAGGCATAAACTCAGAGGCTGGGCATTTCTCCAACCCTTGTCACCACCCCTATTTTTAACCTCTTGCTCTGGACTTCTCTATCATGTCCGCATGCTAGGTACCTTCTCCCTTCTCTTCTCCCTCCCACTTTTCTGCTTCTTTTTGTCTGTCATCTTCCCCATCCTAGAGCGTAAGCTCCTTAAAGGCAAGGACTGTCTTTTGCCTTTCCTTGTTTCCTCTATGCTTAGCACAATGCCTATTATCACATATAGAAGACAGTTAATAAATGTTTATTGACTGGTACACTTAAATTCCCTATACCCTAACCCCTCATTCTTCACTCCTTATTAGGCAGTTTAGAAAATACTCTTACTTTAATGATTCCTGAACAAGTATCATACTGGTTCTGTCTAAAAGTCTATGCCTTAAAGAATGACTGGAGTGTGGATTTCTTACTTCCTTCCCCAGTGTACTTGGAGCATAGACACTGATAGCAGCTGTTCTCCTCCTCCTTGTGATTAGCAATAAAGTTTGTTAAAACCTATCTCTGTGTGGCTGTCACTTTTGGTTGGAACTCCCTTGCACTACGAAACTGGTGGCTGTAATGGGATATGAATACTGCATTTGGTCAGATCACTATTTCAAGAAAAGAGGGGAAGGGGAAGTGTCATAGGGATGGGAATCTTCCCAGTGGAGCCTGGTGACCAGATGTCTAGGAGGCTTTATGTTACAAAGGCGTTCAGTGATCAAGAGAGTTTTCCCCAAAATCCTTGTCAGGATATCGAATGATAGATTGCTCTGGAACAATTAACATCAGGGAAAATAAGAATATCCCTTTGCCGCTCATCATAAGAAAGAAGTTCTCACCCAGAGAAGGGAGCAACAGGGGTAGACTTGCTAAAAAAATCCAGAATCTGTCCAATAACCACTACTACCCAGTTGCAAAATGACAGGCTGTGGACAGATGTGGGTATATGATGTGAGGGTACTTGCTAGCATTCAAGACAGGCACCAGAAAACTCACGGGAATTTAAGTAGTAGGGATAGTTCACATTATTGAGAGCAATGCCTGAACAGTCCCCACTGTGAAAGATGAATGGATTGTTCTAGAGGCCTTATCCGTTGACTTTCTTCAGAGGGGACAGCAGGGACAACAAACTACCCTACTAGAATGGATTTACATGGTCATTAAAGAAACACTCATTTTGGGGGGAGGGATTTCCCAGTTGCTCCAGGCTGGTCGTTGTCTACCCACACAAAAGCAATTTCTATCCTGAGACAGAAGGCTTTATTCCTGCCTTTATGTTGTTGAGAATGAATGTAAGCACACAACTATAGTGGTATTGCAGCGAGTTGTAGTTCCAGCCATTCAAATGAATTGTAGTCTCAACTTCCACTGAAGACTGTGTCATAGACAAAGGCCTGTTGGGTTGCTTTCCAGGGACAGATTGACAGGCCAGATAGCCACAGTCCACCATCATTGCCTAGTGCCTACTAGCTGTGGGGCAGGTAGCAGTTTATAATTCTTCAACCCCAGTTGCCTTTCCCCACCAAAGAGGTTCCATTCAAGAAGTATAAAATTCCAGGCAGAGAGAGGATCATAGCCTTAATAAAAACAAACAAACAAACAAACAATTAGATTCTGGAGTCATACTCCAGACTGTCTCTCATTTCATCAGTCCGGTGTAGCCAATCATAAAAGCTATGGCCCTTGCTAACTATTGACTATTGGGTGCTAAGCGAAGTTGTAGACACCTCTGCCCTGGCTGTGCCAGATCATAGTGGCTGTGATTGAAACTCTGGGGGCCACACCTGGTGAATGATATGCTGTGGCAGAAATGGTTAATGCCCTACTCCTCTTAAGGAAGTCTGACCAAGCCAATTTGATTTTACTTGGCAGTGAATACAGTGCACCTTTACTGTCTTGCCTCAAAGATATGTTAATAATCCTGCCATTTGCCACCAATAGGTGGGATGCAACTTGACTGACACTATATTGATATTATTATAGCAGAAACAACTAAGGCAAAAGTGGACACTGTCCCAAGGGTCCAATTGGAAGAAAACAGCCACATCTTTGATCTTGCCATCACCCATGTGTTCCACTTCTATGTTCATGAATTCCAAATTCCTTTATGATCTTTTATTCCATCTTTTACTATGTCTTATGACCCCTAGCCCTGTCCCTCCTCACTGTAACTTCCAATCTTTCCTTTCCAGGCCATCATCTCTGAACTGGCTATTGTAATCCCTTCCCTATTTTGACCCCTTGGTGAACCAGTTCAACTCCATATTCTACACTAGAATCCTTTGCCCCCTTGTCCTATTTCTAATAATACCTTGCCTAAGCCCAGCCTCAAATTACTCCCAATATCTGCCACCTTCTCTTTTATTCAAAATGCTGCTGAAGAGAAAATTACAAAACTGTGCTGTGACCACTACAAATTTATGTCACTATAATTTAAACTGAACCTGTACTTCATTAAGGTGATCTTTTTCTATTTCCTCAATAGAGTTGCCTCATTTTTTAAAAACTGAAGTCTTTTACATGCACTCTTGATCTGATCCCTTCTTCTCTAGTAGACTGACCCTCCATCATGCCCATTTTCCAGCTACGCTTCAATCTCTTATCAATTGGCTCCATCCCTGCTGCCTCCAAACATGCATGTCTCCCCCATCCTAAGGAAAAAAAATTCATTTGATCCCACCATTCAGGCTATATTTCTCCTTCCCTTCTCAGGTGGACTCTTTTGAGAAAGTCATCTCTACTTTGTCCCTCCAATTCCTCTCCTTTCACTCAATTCTAAACCACATGAAATCTTGCTTCTGACCTACACCATGGTTCTTCAAAACCTTTTCATTTCTTCTTAAGCCTTCTGTGACTCCTCATCTCCACACTCTTTCAGTCGAGAGCCTTGTCTCATATTGCACTGAAAAAAAAATTGAGGCCATTCACTGAGAGCTTCCTCTTCTCTCCACCTCATCTCATATCAATCAGGGGCCTCCTACCACTATCACCTCCTTCACTCGTTTCATGGTAGTCCTTCTCTTTGCCAAGACAAAACCCTCAATATTGACAAGGGATCTCATTCCAGCCCTTCTTCTCCAGAAGATTGCCCTCCTCATCATTCTCATTCTCACTAATCTTCAACGGCCCCTTGCCTCCTGCCTACAAACATGCCTGTCTCTCCCATCCTCAAAAACCCTATTCACTGCACTAGTTACTGTTTCATACGGCTTTTCCCTTTTGTGGGTAAACTCTTTGAGAAGGCCATCTACAATAGGTTCCTTCAATTTTCTTTCCTCTCATTCTTTTTAACTCTTATAGTCTGACTTCTTTCCAAAGTTATCAATAATCTCTTAATTGCTAAATCTAATGACCCTCCCCCCACCATCCTCTTCCTTTTTGACCTTTCTGAAGTTGAGTATTTTCTTCTCCTCAAAACCTTCTTTTTTTCTAGGTGTCCCTGACATTCTGTCCTAGTTCTCTACCAGTCTGTCTACTCCTCAGTCTCCTTTCACTGGACCATTATCCATGTCATGTATGCTAAACGTGAGTGTCCCCCAGAGCTCTGTTTTGGGCCCTCTTTTCTTCTCCTTCTATACCAGGGGTGGGGGACCTGCAGCCTTGAAGCCACATGTGACCTTCTAGATCCTTAAGTGCCGCCTTTTGACTGAATCCAAATTTTACAGAACAAATTTATTATTATTTTTATTATTTATTAAAAGGACTTGTTAGGTAAAATTTGGATTCAGTCAAAAGGCGGCACTTAAGGATCTAGAAGGCCCCTGCAGAAGACCCCTGCTCTGTATTTCCCTTGGTGATCTTATTAGCTCCCATTTTTTCAATTGCTGATGATTCTCAGATCTGCTTATTCAGTCAGCCTTAATCTACCCCAACTCCAGAATTCAACTGCCCATTAGACATATGGAACTAAATGTCCACTAGACATCTTAAACTCAACATGTCCAAAACTAAATTTATTATCTTTCTCCTCAAACCCTCCAACCCTTCTAAACTTCCCTATTACAGTCAAGGGTGCCACCATACTCCAACCATCCAGGCTCAAAACAGAGATGTCATCTTTGACTGTTCTTTCTTTTACTTCCCACATCCAATTTGCTGCCAAGGTCTGTTGATTTTATTTCTATAACATCTCTTGCATATGCCCTCTTCTCCCCTCTGACACTGCTACCACCCTGGTTCAGGCTCTCATTACCTCGTGCTGAACTGTTGTAACAGCCTACTGGTTGCTCTCCCTCTTTCCATCCTCCACTGTTGTCAAATTAATCTTCATAAAGCACAGATCTGACCATATCTCCCTCACCCAACTCAATAAATGCCAATGGCTTCCTATAACCTTGAGGGGTTTGTCTTGGCAAGGAGGACTCAACTGAAAGTGCAGAGAGGATATAAAATCCTGTTTGGCATTCAAAGCCCTTCACAAACTGACCCCCTTCCTGCTTTTTCAGTCTTCTTACACCAAATGTCCCCCCATCCCCATAGCTTTCAATTTAGCGACAGTGGCCTCCTATTGATTCCTCATGAGACATTTTATCTCCAGACTTCAAGCATTTTCACTGGCTGTATGCTCCCTATGCCCGCCTCATTTCCACTTTCTGGCTTCCTTCAAGCCCCAGATAAAATCCCATCTTCTACAAGTCTTTCCTGACCCCCCTTTGCTAGAGTTTTCCCTATACTGGTTATTTCTAATTTATCTTTTATACATCTTGTTTTTTACATAGTTGGCATGTTGTCGCTGTAATTACACTATAACCACAGAGTACAGGGGCTGTCTTTTGCCTTTGTATTCCTAGTGCTTGGGAACATAGCAGGTGCTTAACAAATGTGAATTGACTCTACACAGTTGATTCTAGTCTGTATCAATGATCTCCAAATTGCCAATTCTAATAGCCTTCTCACAATTATCAACCTTTTTAACCTTTCTGCAGCTCTTGACACTGTCCATCACCCTCTTCTGGACCTTCTCTCCCCTTTAATTTCCATGACACAGCTTCCTCCTGGTTTTACCTCCTAATTGTATGATTGTTCTAGTACTATGTGGCTCTTCTTCCATATCATACACCCCTGCTAACTATGGGTATCCCCCAAGGCTCTGCCTTGGGCCTTCTTCTCCCTCTGTATCATTTTGCTAGATGTCATCAGCTTCCATGGATTCAATGATCATTACCCTGTTAGATGATTCCCAGATCTCACCAGCCCTAAACTTGTTCCCGAGTCCCAGCCTCGCATTTCCAACTGCCTTGTAGACATGCCCCAAACAACATCTTTTTCCATAAACCCTCCCCTCTTCCAAATTGCCCTATTAGAGTCAAGACCACCACCACCCTCCCACTTACCCAGGATCAAAACCTTGAAGTCATCTATGACTCCTCACTCTTACTTCCATACATCTATTCTGCTGTAGTCTTTTCGTTTCTACCTTGCAAACATCTTTCACATACTTACTCTTTTCTTCATTCACAGAGACAGTACTTTAGTCCTGGCCCTCATCACTTCTCACCTGGAACATTACAATAGCCTTCTCCCTGCCTCAAACCTTACCCCACTTAGCTGCCAAAGTGATTATCTTCAAACACAGTTCTGGCCATCAATTCCATCCTCAATAACTCCAAAGGCTTTATTACCTCTAGGATCACATATAAAATTCTGTTCAGCTTTCAAAGCCAAATCTGTCCCCTACCTTTTGAGTCCTCTTAGACTTTACTCTCTGCTATGGACTCTTTGATCCAACAATAATGACCTCCTTACTATTCATCATATAGGATACTCCATCTCTGTGCTTTTTCACTGCCTGTTCCCTATGGTTGGAACACTTGCCTTCACCTTTGCCTACTAGCTCCCTTGAAAACTTAGTTCAAATCCTATTCTTCAGGAAGTCGTTGCTGGTTTCCTTTTCTCCTGCAGTACTTTCCCCTTTTAAACTCCCATTTACAGTCTATAAATCTTTTATGTAAATAGTTGCTGTATATAATGTACAAATGACTCCAACTAGGTGTTGAAGTGGATAGAGGGCTGAACTTGGAGTCAGGAAGATCCGAGCTCAAATCTGGCCTCAGAACCTTACTAGCTGTGGTCAAGACACAATCTTTTTGTCTGTTTCAGTCTCCTATCTCCCACGGTTTTGAGGATAGAATGAGACATTTATAAAGCATTTCGTAAACCGTAAATTGCTATAAAAATTAGTTGTCTCACCCATTAAAATGTGAGCTTTTTGAGAGCAAGGAACATGTGCTTGTCCTTATTTGTATGCGCAGCACTTAGCACAGTGCATGGTATACCATATTTGGATAAATGCTTGCTTGATCAAATAATCAAAAACCTTTCAAGCTGTGTTTTACCCTACTAAACTGAATGCTTATTTGTAATCTGCACACAGCAGGATCTTGCATTTTCACAGTATGTGTGAAGATATGATTTGCTGTAGAAAAACTGGCCACAACAGTCTATCTGTTCCCCTCCTAATGCTGTCATTAGGGACTCACTAGATATGTGTACAACATTTTAAATGATGTTATAGAATTAAGAAAGGTATATGGTTGTTAGTTACTTGTGTTTTTTTGACACCTAAAAAAATTGGTGATACCTTTTCAATTCTTCTGTGACCTTTCCCTCCTTTGAGGGATTTTAAAAATTAATCCCTACCTACCTTCAAAACTGTTTCAATTGCCAGCATGGATTTCGTTATTCTTCCTGAATTCATTTCTTAAATTAACATGTCTATTTCTGGTGGCAGAGTCCAAATGTGGTACTTTAGTCATCAATGATCATTTAGCAAACTGGCAAATTTTTCCCATTTCATGTCTATTTGTTATCCTTCCAGTTTAACCTATGTATGCAGTTGGGTCTCACACTAGACTTTCTGCAGGCTTAGCTTCCTTTTCTGCTTTTCAATTGCTTTTTAGGGTATAGTGATTGTGATTTTATCAACTCCATCCAAACATTGTACAAATGGGATTGGACTCTAAACCAGATTGCCCTTAGCCACTGTGCCTCTGTTTAATAAAAAAAAACAAAACAAAACAAAAACAAGTATTTGCTGGTTATAGTGACTTATGGAGTTTCAGTCTCATTTGAACTATTTTACAAATAGTTAAACTTCACTAAGATTACGGCAATGGAATTCCTTTTGTATGGAGAAAAATGCAGAATGTTATATACAGTCACTGTATAGAGTTTTACAGTTAGCACTGTCAGTTCCCCCCCGCCCCCATAAGGTACTATGAAAGGACTATTTAGAAGTGGTTAGAGAGTAAAAATATACTAATAAAACATTAAAATAATGATTTATTTGTATCTTATTTTTTCAGTGTTTACAGATTGTATGAATAGGTTGAGGTTTTTTCTAACTGGACAGCTAGGTAGTGCACTAGAGAGAGTGCTGTGCTAGGCTTGGAGTCTGGAACACAAGTTCACATTTGGTCTCAGATACTCACTAGCAGTATGACTCTAGTAAAGTCACCTAACCTGTTTGCCTCAGTTTCCTCATCTGTAAAATAGGGATGATTACCGCACCTACTTCTCATAGTGTTTGTGAGGATCAAATGAGTAAGTAATTATAAAGCCCTCAGCATAGCACCTGGTACACAGTGAGTGCTATATAAATGTTAGCTACTCTTCTAACTGTACACAAGGTATCTCATTTTATCCTTTCTTCTAATCTGGTCATGATTCTGACTGTTCCTCTTCGTAATCAATGATTTAACTTTCCACTCAATGATTTGACTCTACACACAAATAATTCTGAAATGACGCCCAGTGATCATTTCTCGTTCAATCAAGTTCTATTGTTTGGAAAGTATTGTTTCTTAAGAGTAAATGTGTGACCAAATTAATGAATTCTTTAAATTCAGAATTCTACTAAGTGAATTTATTTTAAGTGAGAGATTCTTCATAATGAAAGATTACCTTTCAGAAAACAGTAAAAATGGAAACTATTAAACAGCAAGAAACATTGGTAGATACTTTCAAATCTTATCATACAAAGGAACGTAGTAAACCGAGGAATAAGTGCCACTGCATAATCTATACAGCTTTCTTCAACAAGCTGCTTTATTACAGCAGAATTTTTACTCTAAATGCATAGGGCTTGAAGAAACTGCATATAAGCTTTTAAAATGATTAAGCAAATGTGAAATAAGACCCTTCAAATACAGATTTCAGTAACACACAGTTTACATACAGCAATAATTTATTCTAAATTGTTCATTTAGTTTCTGTTGAGACATAACCCATGTCTCATTAATAAAAGAGCAGCCATCTCACCTCAAATACCAGAATATACAACAAGTTACAGCATAGCAAAAATTAATTCTACCTACTTTCAGATAAAATCTAATTCAGGTAAAATAATTTCATTCAAGGTTTTATTGTTACACATTTCCTTTTTTTTAAGAGCACAAACTAGTGTAAATTTTTACACCATAGCTATCTATGCACATTATGTGACCACAGAACTGTTAATCATTACTTCAGAAATTGAACCATCAGTTTCATTCATGCAGAAGAGCAAGCTGGGAAAATTTGTTCATTCGGAACCATATTACTGTGAATTTCACAGTCACATGATTAATTTTTGGATTAGATGGACGCTTGAGTATACTGAGTTTTGTTTTTTTTGCATAAATAATACCAATTTCTCCCTGATGTAAGTTTAGTCATTTTATAATCTAGAACTGATTGATACACAGCAATATATTGTACCCTCTATCTGTAGTGTTCATTATTTTAAGACAAGCAATAATTAAAGGATCATTGTATGGGATGCTACTTAAATACATGTAAAACATACTGTACAAATATACTTGCTTTACCAATTTTCCTCTAAACTATCAAGTGTCCTCCAAAATATGACCAGTGAAGACAAAGTATACTATTAAATATGGCTTCCAGAACAAAGACCCTCTAGCAAGAATCAATCTATTTACAAAAAATTCTTATTTTTTAAAGTTTCATTTGAAACACAATTTCTACATAAGGGTTGTAAATAATACATAATTTTCTTTGTTTCACCTTTTAGCTCTTTTAAACAGAAGTTACCAGGTAAGATCCAGAATGGCGTTTAGGGCTTTGAGCTCCACTAGATTCTGTATTTTCAGTTTTTGAATCTCGTTTTTTTGTGCTGTTATTTACTGGTGTGGGGATCTGTGATGGGCGGGCTGAACTGCTATCTGCACTGCTTTTCCTAGGACTTGGATTGTAATTGAAAGGAGTTACCCTGGCAGCAACAGTTCCACTAGGTGAACTGTGCTTGCTTGAGTTAGTAGAACTAAATGGTGTACGCTCAGCAATAGAACTTTCACTAGTCTCTGGAGTAGGGGCAAGATTGCCTTGTCCCGATTTTGTCTCAGTAGCCTTTTTGTCTGGGCTATCTATCTGAATGAAAGAATTCAGACGGTTTTCTAAGCCTACAGTGCGAGCAGGAGCACTGCTGCCATTACCCCCATTTGGTTTTCCCTGATTATCTTTTGGATCTTTATTACTAGAATTAACCTTCTCTGAAACAGTGTCAATCACCGGGGGTGTATTTCCAGTAGGAGATCTTCCTGATCTAGGGTTATTAATGGGACAGTCCTCAATTCTTACCCATACATCTTCTGTCTTGGAGACAGCAGGTGCCATTTGATAAATTAAAGTCTTTGAATCTGCACCATTTGTAGCACCTGAGGAAGTAACCTGGGAAACACAACTTATGGGAGTCATTTCATTTTCTTTTATTTTTCTCCAAGTTCCTTTTGCTGGTCCTTGGTTTTCTTTAGTCTGTTTTGTTCCCAGAAATGAGCTCACATGTTTTTCATCTTCACTTTTTGCCTTTTCACTGGATTCTGATGAAGCAGAGAGAATTGAGGAGGAACTTCCAGTTCTTCTCCAAGTGCTTACACGAGGAAGTGATGATGAATGCTTACTATGCTCACGCTTCCAAGTTCCTGACCTATTAATTGGAAGTCTAGAAGGACTCTCAGAGTGGGAGCGAGCTATATCATGGCGCTTTGTTGATCTTCCATCATTAAACTCTATAGAAGGATTAAGATTAGGTGGGAGTTTTCGCCAACCACCAGTCTGAATAGATGAATGTGTGGATAAAGACATATCAGGAAGGGATGGACTTAAAACTGGAGTCTGTACCTGGGATCTAGTAGGAGAATCTGGTCTAGAAGATGAAGACAAAGATTCAAATGATGCAGATTCTTCCAATTTTCTCCTTAGTGTTGGGCTTGGAGTTTCTTTGATGAAAGTTGACTGACGCACTAAAACAGGTCTTTCTGATCTGTCAGATTCACTTCCACTAGATTTGGTTGAAGACATTCTAGAAAGTTCAACTTTTTTATTAGTTCCATTGCTGTTAGTTATCTGATTTAGTCCTTTGGAGGCAGATTCACTTCTGGGTATATTACTGGCATTCTTGGATAAACCTGTTTGCTTATTAAGGTTTTGCTGGCTCATCTGTCTTCCTGGAGATGTATATGACATTTTCCCTGAACCTGAGGACTTAGTTGAAGCAGTACTGGGGGATGATGTCCGTGGCAGTTGAGATAATTTGTTAGGAGGACTTATTCCATTTCTACCAGGAGAAATTGAGTTTCGTCCTGGGGACTGCATAGGTCTACTCAATGGTTGCTGAGATGGTCTTGAAGGAGTTGAATCTCTAGATCCTGATCTAGAAGGTCCCTTACTTGAACCACCTGGTTGAGATGTCTGCCTGGTCAAAGGACTTAATTCCGATTTCACTGATGGCTTAGTTCCCCTAGGAGAAGTACTAGATGCTGGACCCTCACTGGGGCTTTTGGAAGCTGGGGTTTTGAGCGATGGGCCCTTTTTGGAAACTGGACTTGTACTTGAAGAACTATTTCGGATTCCTGGAATGTGAATCATCGTCCTTCCTCGAGAAATTGAAGGCATATTTGTTTGCAGGGGTTGTTTCAACTGACTTGAAACCTCTGAATTAGAACGAACTTTTCCAGTGATCAAACTTTTATAAACTTTCTTTCCTCCTTTGATTCCTTTATTTTCAGACTCTATTTTTTTAGTTTCTAATGTACTTTTCTCCCCAGGCTTTAGAATTCGTGGGCCTTTATTACTTGTAAAGGGTTTCTCCTCTTGATCAGGCGTAAGATGAAATGGTGATCCTAGAGAAATACCTGATTTTAGTGAAAGAATGGAATCAGAATCAGATGAAGCTTGTCTAGACAAACAAGCAGCAGCAGCAGCTTGATGTAAACTACTCACTATAGAATTTGCACCTTCTTGAATAGCTTTCCAATCAAAGTTCTCTGAATCAGGAGAAAAACCATGCTCTGAATCTGGTCTCTGTATATCTCTCAAATCTAATGTCAAATCTTCTGCTAATATACCATCCATGTTTCGAGGACTAGGCTTTTCATCATCACCTTTGAACCTTGATGGCCTTTTCTTTTTTGGCATTGCAGAACTGATGCATTCCTGCAAAAGGTCATCTTCAGAATCTATGCTAAGAGAACTAAGTGAACTGTTTCGTGAAAAACACACTGGGGTATCTTCAACATGGAATGACTTAGGAGCATAACCTGATGTCTGAGGTCTATTTGGTTCTACCTGTGAGTCAGGTGGCTCAGTCTGTTTAGTAGGTTCACTTTCTTTGTTATTGTTATTTTCCTGGTCAATGTCACTGAGAGAACTCAGAGATGAATTTCGAGAAAAACAGACTGGGGTATTTTCAATTGCAAAATTCTGTAACTTTTCATCTGTAGCTGCTCCTCTGTCTGGCACATCTTTGGATGACTGGGGAAAAGTGGACTGCTTCTGAAGCAAGGGTTTAGATTGACTTCGCTCTGTTGGTTGTTTTGTACAAATCTGTGTTCTATTACTCGACTGTTGGTTTGATGTTAGCTCTATTTGGTTATTAACTTTAGCTTCTGTTTCCTTAGCTTCTTTTCCTTTCAACTCTGCCTTTTCCCTGGAAAGGTCAACATCATCATCATCAAAGTCAAGAGAACTCAAAGAATCATTTCGTGAGAAACAGTAAGGAGTTCCCTCAATAGGCGTATAGTGATGTGGAGAATCAAAAGTAAAGCTTCCTCTCACACGTTCTTCATTATTTGGAAGCTTATCAATAAAGTCTCTTGGATTGTTTTTCAAGTTTAGTTTCTTTGAATCCTTGTTATCTGTGTAAGATCTTTCAACATTCAGATTTTTTGATTCTGTATTTTTTCTAATACGAGTTCTATATTCAACGCTTTGTGGCATTGGCTTTACTGGTGATGTAGGTTTCTTTTTCTCACTGTCTACTGGGCTTTTATTATTTCCAGATGAAGATGCTGATGCTTGTTGAATCTGATCCATTATCTTCTTCACACGGAGAGGCTTGTGACTCTTTCCTTTAGGCATAGCTGAATTAATGCACTCAGCAAGGATTTCACCTTCCTCTGTTTTGTTGTCATCTAATGCAGAGGTAGTTACATTTGGAATTTTTCCTGTTTGAATGTCATCTGTACTTCTGCCTTCTGTAGGAATGGTATCTCTTTTTTCGAACTCTCCTAATTGTGCCCCTGTACCAGTACTTTCAACAACAGCCAACTCATTTGGAGGTGATTCTATTGTGAGATCACTTAGAGATGTAGCTGTGGAAAAGTTTATAGGTGTGCCTTCTACACAATATACCCGTGGCATATCATCTCCAGGAGTAAAACTAACATGTTTTTGAGCTTGCAACCTGTTTTGTGAAGGAAGAAGTTTGTATACAGGCAGTTGACTTGGTTTCCTGGCCACTGGTGGAGGTATTTTTGAAGCAGCTTGTGAGGGCTTTTTGGCTTTATGTGAAGATTTCGTTGGCATAGCAGAAATAATACATTCTTCTAATATTTCAATATCATCATCATCAGAGTCCTCCAATATATCTTTCTCAGATTCAGTAGGTTTCTCTGCCTTTTTCTCCTTGTTTTCATTTATATCTTCTAGCTGCTCAGGCTCTGTTTCATTTCCATGGTCATTTTCTTGTACAGGAGGCATTATTCTTAATTCCACATCTTTCTGTATAAAAGGTTCATCAAGGCTGAGAGCACTTAAACTAGATGAACAAGAAAATCCATCAGGAGTACTTTCTGTAGCAAAATGTAACAAGGTGTCAGCATCAGGTAGCACCTGGACTCTCTGAACTGCAGCATTTACAGCGGCTTGCCTAGGTCCACTTTCTCTCTTTTCAGTGTTTGGTATTTTACTTTTCGTCACCTCTCTCTTAGTTTGTACGGCTTGAGGAGGAGGTGGGGTTTTACTTCTACTTGGTGGCATGGTTTGTCCAGGACTATCTGGAAGGTCACTAGGGCTTATGATGCCACTTACCATTCCACTGCAGGGTTCACTTTGGACAGAACTTGCAATTGAACGACTCTCAAAACTATCTAGTGAACTGACAGAGGTACATCTGCTAAACATAAGTGGAGTCTCTTGAACATAATGCTCCGGTGGACTT
Organism: Trichosurus vulpecula; assembly: GCF_011100635.1. Lineage (NCBI taxonomy): Eukaryota > Metazoa > Chordata > Mammalia > Diprotodontia > Phalangeridae > Trichosurus > Trichosurus vulpecula. The sequence goes on along the minus strand of NC_050573.1, from coordinate 514,697,976 downwards.
TTAGGTGTCTGAGCACCACTTTTTGCTGGAGATTTGGCACCTGAAGAAAATTCAACAGCTTTATGTCTGGCTGAGTCTGAAGGAGATAAACTAGCAGTTTGGAGTCTGTTGGCTTTGGTTCGAATATGTTGTGATGTTGATGGAACTTCACTTATTGTATCATCAGTTGAGACACTTCCACTGTTTTCTTTCAGTTCTGCTATCTGTAAATTATTAGTAGTCTCTGTCCCACGGGTTGTCTGATCCCGTCCTATTTCATCTTCAGCAGATGACAAAGAAGATAATGAACTACATCGTGAAAAACATATTGGTGTATCTTCCACACAGTAAGTCTGTATTGTTTCCTGGTTAATAGAAGAAGCTTTACAAGAGGCATTCTTCTGAGTCTGACCACTTCTATTCTGTGCTGAACTTGGATGAAGTTGATTCTGCCTTTTGGTACTAGCTGAAGTAGTTGATGTATTCCCACCACTTGAAGAGATGTGATCTGTTTTATTACTTTGTACAGATGAACTCTTTGAGAATGAAAAAGATTGCTTCTGTGAGGAGGGAGTAATATCTGCTGCATATTTTAAACTATAATCAATAGGCTGATCCACATGATGTTCTTCTTCGTTATATTTCATGCTATAATTTGTTGGTCTGTCTTCTTCTTCATGCTGTTCCTCTTCAGAATAACGTTCACTGTAGTTGGTTGGTTTATCTTCATCATAATCATCTTCATGACACAAAGACTGGTTAACTTTCTGATTAAGTCCATGATTTGAACTAACTCGATTCTGTTCTGATCCACTGGCCCCCCTTGATCTATATGGAGAAACACATTCTTGTTGTCCAAAACGTGACTGAAACTTGATATGCTTGTCATCAGTGCTTTCACTATAAGCAGAAAAGGCTGTGTTTTGACCCCGTGACTGTCTCTGTTCATTTTGTTTGATTTCGTCTTCTATTATATGTTTTGGCCTTGCCCATCTTTCATTCTGTGAAGGACTTTGTCTTCCAGAATTTAACTGTTCATCTGAATATTTAAGGCTATAATTTATTGGGGTATCTAATTCTTCATCATTATCATCCATATGATTTGCACTATGAATTTTATGAGCTAAATCAGCTGGATACTGCCCATAACTACAAAATTTACTTTCATCATCCCCAGAATAGGATTCAATAGAGGGTTTCATTTGACCTCTTTTACCATAGCCATCACTGCTACTAACACTATTTAAACTATCATTTGAAGATCTCTTATATTCCATTTTGGCATAAGGCATAGGACAAGTTCTGTTTGAATTATCTGATTTGGGAAAGTTATAAGTGTTTGAATGTGCATGGGCAGCAGATGCTCTTCTCAATGTGCTCCTCTCTTCTGTTATGCAGTGTAATTCTGTTGTAGATCCTGAACCCTGATCTTCTTGTGCATGAATTCCTGATACTTCTTCCATGACTTTAGCAATCTGGGCTGTAGCAGTAGAGAGCTGCAATCCTATTCGCTTTGAAGAATTTCCAGAATTTTCTGTTGCTGGATGAAAGGTGCTTAGTCCAATTCCTCGTTCTCTGTCCAAGCTCCGGTCTTTTTCAGATCGAGAGCTTTCCAAACTTGTCCTTGATGAAGAGGATCCTGGCAACACTGTAGTATTCAAATATGGTGAAAGTACAGTCATATTTCCAGTATTAAAATTGTCTGACCTACTGTCCTCATGACGATTAATATCAAAAGCATATTCACTATATAAATTTTGTTTATGTCTCTGTTTATTACGATGAGATGTCTTGGGACTTAAATTGTCAATATTGTCAAAAGTCTCAGATAAATGCTGAGCATCTAATTCTGCTTCTAGTGCTTTTTGCTTTCTGACATGAAGGGATGGCAAGCTTGAACCAGGAGACATAATATTGGCATCCTTATACTTTGCAGGTCTGTTTGCCATAAGGTTCCTCAATGCTGCAGCACTGCCCATAGCAATCATTTTGTGCTTTGAGTGAATTAGGTTCTTAAGCATACTAACTGCCCCCATGTCCCATAATGCTTCTTGATCTTTAGTGTTTCTTGCTGAGAGATTCCACAAAGTTCCACATGCATTGCTAACTATTGTCAAACTATGAGACTTCAAGTGCTGTAACAAGGTCTGTAAGCAACTGTTTTCTCTCAAGATTTGCCTAAAATAAAAAGAAAACAATAAAGCAAAAATTATTAAGGTCAATTTGAATAGTACATGTTAACCAATATGTTCAAAATTTTGAGTTTGGGCCTCTTAGCGCTTTTAACGAATGACATTAAGATTACTTCATAATAAGCCAATTAATCTTTGAATTCCAAAAACATCCCACAATCTTCAGTTGCTGCTTTCTTTTTTTCCTAAAGCTATCTTTTAAAATAATCTTGACTAGAAAGACTGAAAGAAATGAGTAGGTCAATATAAAAATTCTGTTCTACCATTTTACCTCATTTCCCCAAAGTCCATTTTTCTTGTTTTTAAAAGTGAGTAGATATAGTTACTATATTCACAGATAACACTACTTTCAAATTTAAGTAGGATATCTTGGTCATTGAAAAAAAAAGTATTTTTGTACACAGGGTAAGCCAGGGGTTCTTAACCTGGGGAGTGTGGACTTGTTTTTAAAAGTATTTTTAAAGTTATATTTAGATGTAATTGGTTTCCTTTGTAATCTTGTGTATATTTTATTTTCTGCATTTAAAAACATTATTCTTAGAAGGGGTCCACAGGCTTCACCACATTGCCAAAGGCATCATGACAAAAAGAAAGGGAGGGGGTAGTGATGTTAAGAACCATCCCTGTGCTAAGCTATTTATGTTTCTTGGAAGGGGTGGGGAAAATGGACAGATACCCCTCTTTGTATGTTGTACTGAGGGTATAAAGAGGTAGACTGAGGATTTTTAAATCATGAATTCCTGATCTTTTCAGAGATGTGGCACCCCACTGTCATCTCCTTGATTTTGTAGGTCTGCTCTTTTTAGTACCAAAGAAATGCTATATTATAAGAATACATATAGGTTCATCTGAATTAAAATGAACTAGAAACTTTAATGAAACTGACTCTAGACCTTTCACTCTCTCTGGCCTTAACAAATAAGAACCTCCTGAATGCTAACATTTCCAATGTCAGTGGGCTTTTGACTTGGTTGGTAAAGATCTATTGGCACAGATAGCTCCCTCAGTGGCATACCAGATGAATATGCTGAACCTGGTCTTGGCATTGCTCTCAAATGCAGTAAGTCAGAAAACAGCGAGGCTCCAGGTTTCTGTATTCTGCAAGGATATCATTCCTTATACCTTCCTCCTTCTCTCCTTACTTCCCCAAGTGTGTATCAGAAGGGTTCTAGGAGCTCTTGGAGTTTGAATAACCCTTCTGATACTCTAGCGGTCTCAGTAACTGGCTATATTCAACAGTTAGGTCAAATAAAATTATAACTAGCTGTAAGAATTTGAGCTATTATCCTCAATAAAATTAATCCTTTCAGCTCCTGATAAACTTTACTAATAGAGTCAGGTATCCCTCTATCTTGGGTTATTATCATTATATTTTTCCTCTTTATATATACACTGCATGTTGCAAATGTCTTACTTTTTGAGAACTGAAGGGGGGAGCTTTAGACCACCTTGTGAAAACTAAATTTAATTCTATGTTCCCGAGTTCTATGAGCCTTTCGAACTTTACAATGTCTAGTCAAACAAGTATTGGATAAGTCAACCATTTTCGTGATACTAAGACTACAAGTTTACCTAAAATTTTATAGTTCACAAAGCAAATGAAAAAATATTATTTCATTTAATTGTTACTGAGGCTTACAGAGACTAAGTGACTTGCCCGGGGTCATATAGCTAATGGTGGTGGGACCAGAAGCAAAACTTACATCTTCTGACTGCTAGTCTTGTACTCTTTTTAAATACCATGTCTTGAATAATCACTAATAAATATACTTTTTGTTAGTGTAGTAGCATGAATAAATTAATAGCTATTTGCTCATAAGCATATACATTTTGGGTAAGGAATTGAAATTTTATTTAAGTTCATTTTGAAATAAGATATCTGCTCATAAATATATACATTTTGAGCATGAAATTAAAATTTTTAACTTCATTCTGAAATATGCACATGTATATACACATATTAGTTATCTATATACCTGTGTTCCTCATTTGTGGCTATCAAGCTAGACACATTCCGCAATATCCCACCTCCACTCTCAATGATGGCTAAAGTATTTGTTTGGCTCCGGTAAGTTAGTGTGCCAACCAAAAATGCAAGAGCACCATCAACAGCACAGATATCAGCTTTATTTTCAGTGCAATGTGCTGACAAATTCCATAAGGCACTCAGTACGCTTTTGAGGGTGGATTCCTATAAAGAAACAGAATACATAACATCTAATCAGACATAAAATTTGTCTCTTAGAGCTTATAATGGTTTTCTTTAGAATGATACTTATTCACATTCCTTTCCCTTTTTAACAAAACATTTAAAACCTTTGGATTTTCCCCTTTGAAATACTAATTTTTGAGAGTCTAAATAAAATACTAAAGGTAAATTAAGAGATCAACAAGTCAGGAATATTCTTATTTTTAAAAATTAACATAAAAATAAAATGATTAAGGTACTTAAAGATCACAGTAATCTAGACATTAAGTAGTTCTATAAAGGAATTTCTTACAAAATTACAAAACTGTAAAATAATAATGGGTTTATATAAATTATGAAAGCATTGCTGTCGGGAAAGCACATATAAACTGCTAAAACAATGATAAAATATGCCATGAGAACAAGCTAAGTTGTGGTACTCACAGCCATATTTTAAGTATACAAGGACCATGATGAGGTGAAAATTTGTCTAACCTCTAATCTTAGATTTTTCTTTTTAACAAATATCAATCCCGCAATAAGTATTTATTAAGCAGCTACTTACAACATCTAATCAGATATAGTAGGGCACTAAAATTTATTAAAAGCTTATTTGTAGAGTAAGCTGTGCTGGGAAAGTACAAAATTTAGATGAGACATGGCCCCTTTAGACAAGATAATTTCTCAAGAAGCTTACAGCTTAGTGGGGGAATAAAATACCAACAAAGATATTAAGAATACACAAAAGTCCCTTTTAACTGCAGTAGAAAGTTACAAACCAAGGTATTATTAGAGATTTAAAGGAAAGATTATTAGTAACAACCATGTGGCACCGGAGTTGGTTTTTTAAGATGAGTTGGATTTCAACAGGTAAAGATGGGGAGTGAGGGTATAGATGTGAGAATACATGAAAATGTAATACGTCTTTTGAGGGGGCTGTGAACTATTCAGTTAGGCTGAAATATAGCACACAGGGATGTGTGATAGCACACAGGGTGTGTGTGTATGTGTGTTATTAGAGAAGGCTGGAAAAACAGGGTGGAATCATGTTTTGGAGGGCCCTGAATGGCAGAAATAGGTTCTAAACTCCACTTGGAAGGAGAGATCCAGTTTTAAGCAAGGCTTCAGTGTACAAACCAAGAAGAAAAAGCATCTGAGAAATGGGTGGGTCAGTAGGTTAGAGGGTGGAAGAATGCCACATAATGGAGGAAAAGTTCAATGTGATAAGGAAGAAGTAGTTGCTTGTCTTTCAAAGAATGAGACAGAACATTATGAAATGTAAAATGGATGATTATGATTACATTAAATTTAAAAGGTTTTGCACAAACAAAACCAATGCAAGCAAGATGAGAACAGCAGAAAGCTGGGAAGCAATTTTTACAGAAAATGTCTCTGATAAAGGCTTCACTTCTAAAATATATAGAGAACTGAGTTAAGTTTATAAAAATGCAAGTCATTCCCCAATTGGTAAGTGGTCAAAGGATATAAATAGGTAGTTATCAAAGACATCAAAACTATCTATAGCCATATGAAAAAATGCTCTTAACCACTATTCATTAAAGAAATGCAAATTAAAACAACTTGGAAGTACCACCTCACACCTATCAGATTCAGACAGAAAAGGAAAATGATAAATGTTGGATAAGATGTGGGAAAATTGGGATACAAATGCTCTGCTGGTGCAGTTGTGAACTAGTATTACTATTTTACTATTCTGGAGAACAATTAGGAACTAGGCTCAAAGGGCAATTGATCCAGCAATACCGTTACTAGGTCTGTATCCCAAAGAGAATTAAAAAAGGGGGAGAGAAAGGAAGGGATCTATTTATACAACAGTATTTATGGCAGTTCTTGTGGTGGCAAAGAATTGGAAATAGAAGGGATGCTCATCAATTGGGGAATGACTAAATCAAGTTATTATTTATGATTGTGATGGAATACTATTGTGCTATAAGAAATGATGAGCAGGCAGGCTTCAGAAAAACCTGGACTTACATGAACTGATGCAAAGTGAAGAGAGGACCAGAACTTATATACAGTAACAGCAAAACTGTATGATGATCAATTATGAATGATTTAGCTATTCTCAGCCATACAATACCAAAGGATTAATGATGAAAAATGCTATCGACATCCAGAAGAACCGATGGAGTCTGAATGTAGATCAGATCATACTATTTTCACTTTCTTTTTTTCCTTGTTTTTTTCTTTTGGTCTGTTTCTTCTTTCACAACATGACTAATATGGAAATATGTTTTAAATGACTGCACATATATAACCTATATCCAACTGCTTACCATTTTAAGGGAAGGGGAAGGTGAAGAAGACAATCTGGAACATTAAATTTTTTAAAAACAAATGTTAAAAATTGTCTTTACATGTAATTGGAAAAAATAAAATACTGTGAAAAAAAAGAATGAGACAAAACAGTTGCCTTCTAAACAGTGTTGTATAACTTTTATGGTCCTTAGATACATTCCAGAAGAGTTAACACATTCTGTCTGGATATGTTTGTCAGGGAGATGCTTTTTTAAAAAGCAAGTTTAGAATATAAAGTTTGTTGGGATGTTCAAAATTGGGAATAAAATACAACAAAATATATAAACACACATTAGGGTCAAAGTGACATGAAGAGCAACATCAATCTTATTTAGTTCCTTTTGAAGTATACATATATCTGCATTGTTGTCAATGCTGCCTGTGAAAGGACTGTCATGAAATAACATTAGTCTCCACCAGTAGTAGCATAAACTGTTACATACAGGAGATACTGAAGACTCCAAAGGGATATCATGAGTAAGTTTATACATTTTGTTCCAATTTTATTTGGGTTCATTAATACTGAGTAATAAAGCAGAATGCGGCCTGTGCTTTTATCCTAATGTGCATTTTAATTAAATGGAATAGGGTTAGAGGCAGGCATTCAGATACACAGATATTTGGCCACAGCATTTGGTAAATACATATTCTGCATTAGGAATGCAATCATATTTTGGTTTTGGTAAAGGGTGAGAGAGAAGAAGGGGAAGGAGAATAATTTGACACTTCTAAAAAAATTTGGCATGCACTGGACTTAAAAAAAAAAAGTAGCAGGTGAAACTTTCTTTCCTAGTAATGATCACAAGACTTACAACTTTGCTTCCGTTAACCTGATCTGCTGCTAGCATCTCTACACCAGGCTGAGTCTGGGGGAGTATGACATGACAGATCCAATGGGCTCCCCCAATGTGCTTTGTGTGGCTTTTCCCTGGCTATGCCTGTCACTTGAGTTTCATTCCAAATCAAAGGAAGGGATAACTTAAAGGCCTTTCTTTGATGAGGTGCACCTTGTCCAAGCAGAAATGGAGTGGGGTCAGGCATGGAATCCAGTGACTCTCATAAAAGTTTCTGGCTCTCCAACTCCATGCTGTAGATCTTCTCAAATCCTAGGTTCAACAGGACCAAGAGATTTTTTAAAATTTGGTGCCTCATAGTTTCTGAGAGCTTATCTTTAGGGGAAACTGGTTTGTAGCTGGCAGTGGCAGGTGTGTTGGAGGGTACGATGCCCAGTGACCTCATCATCAGCTTCTTCTTGGTGGCATGCAGCTATGATGTGAGGTAGGTGATGGTGCTAGTATATACTGTTCCAACTCATTCAGCTTGTGGCTCTTCAGCTTCAGCTCCTCCAGGTACTTCTTCTCTTGCTCCTTCATAGTGTTCTTGAGTACCATGAGAAGGGTTTTTGTCTGCTCTAGCTCCTTCATCAGCCCCTTGTTCTTGTCTTCCTTCACTCTGAGCTGAGCTTCCAGTTCTTTGCATTTGGATTGCCAGAGGACAGATCATCCAGCAAGAGTGAGAGAATGACAAGAATAGTGATGGGTGCTCATTTCCTGCCTTGGGACACCAATGCAGGTATTTGTTGACTAGATAACAATAATGGAGTTTTTTTGACTTCCTAATCCTGGTGATCCACATCATGCATCATACATGACATAGCCAGAAACAACGTAGAAAGCACTGCTAAAGATTACAAAGTGATGGTACTGCATATTAAGATGTATTCAAGGGAAGAGGCCCAGGAAACAGAGCAGAGAAGCATGGTAAACATTTGAATAAAGATTAATTGAAGAAACAAGGAGATATCATCATTGGAGTAGGTTACAGAATATGTGGACAGAAAGAAGAAACACATCAGAAGTTCAGGAAACGGATAACAAGCCTGGCAAAAAGTAATACAATAGTAGTAGTGGGAGTTTCTATTATTTGAACATCCCAACTCTCTTTGTGCTAAAAACAGAACAGCTAATTACTTCTTGATTTGCATTAATGATAAATTTCATCATTTTAAGGGTGAAGGAACCAATCAACTTAATAAGCATTTATTAAGTACACTGCCATATGCCAGGCACTAGGAGCACACCAAGACACAAATGAAATAGCCCCTGACATCCAGGAGCTTAGATTTTATTAGGAGGAAAAATATATATACCAAAAAAATATATAAAATATAAAGCAATTTCCAGGAAAAAAGTGTGAGCAGCGTGAAATGAGGGATCAGGATAGGCAACCTATAGAAAGTGATGTAGTGCACCTTTACAGATTCTATAAGGTAAAGTGAGAGTACACTTTAAGAATGTGAGACTGTTTTTGCAAGGAGTCGTTTAATGGAATGTTGTGCTTGGAGAAAAGTTAGCAGGCCAGTTTTGACGTGAAGTACAATACATGAGGAAAAGAAATGTTTAGTAAGTTTGGAAAGGTAGGCTGCTGCCAAATTTTGAAGGGCTTTAAAAGCCAAATAGATGAGTTTATGTTTTATCCTAGTGACAAGAGAATCATTGGAGTTTTTTGAGCAGGGGTGTGACATGGTAAGAGGTGTGTTTTAGGAATATAAATTTGTAGTTTTGTTGTTGTTGAGTTTTTTTTCAGTTGTGTCCAACTCTTGCCAAAGATACTAGAGTGGTCTGCCATTTCCTTTTCCAACTCATTTTACAGATGAGGAAACTGAAGCAAACAGGGTTAAGTGACTTGACCAGGGTCACACAGTTAGTTAAGTGTCTGAGGGCAGATGTGAATTCAGGAGGATGAGTCTTCCTGACTCCAGGCCTGGCATTCTATCCACTGTGCCACCTAGCTGCCCCTAGCTTTGTCAAGAACAGGTTAAAGAGAGACTAGAGGCTAGGAGATCAATCAGGAGCTTGTTCAGTCAGACTCAAGGTAAGGTGTTGGCCATTTGAGAGGGGAAAAGAGGACAGATGAGAGATACTGTTGTGATGGCAGAGCTGACAAGAATTGGCAATCATAAGAACAATAATGACGGCTAACATTTATATGGCACTTGCTATGTGCCAGGGACTATGCTAAGTGTTTTATAACAATTATCTCATTTGTCTTCACAGCAACTCTGAGAGGGAGCTACTACTGTCATCCTCATTTTACAGGCAAACTGAAGTTAAGTGCCTTGTCCATGGTCATACAGCTAGTCAATGTCTGAGGCTAGATTTGAATGCAGGTCTTCCTGACTCTGTGTGTGGCACTGTATCCACTGTGCCACCGAGCTGCCCTCAACTGAGGGGTGAGGGAATGAGAGGAGTTGAGGATGTCTCTTAAGTTGTGAACTCGGCTAACTGGAATGGACAGTGGTGCCCTTAACAGAAATAGGGCAATTAAGAAGGCAGGATTTGAGGGGAAAGATAGTCAATTAAGATAAAGACCAACAATGGGGTATTTTATTCTGGATATGATTCTTACCAACTGGGAAAAATTTGTTATTTGAGTGGAAATGATGGAGATTTTGTGGAAGAAATTATTTCCTTTTATAGCCTTTGATAAAGGAGAGGAAAGCCAGGAACAGTTTCACAAGGAGTTCTAAAGGTTCAAAGGGAGGCTAAGTAGGAACTTCTGGAGTAAACTTTTATATGGAAAAAGCCAGTCCAAGAAGGTTGGGCTCAATAATGAAATTCTAAAATCCAAGTTAGATGAAGAAGAGAAAAACGTTTATTTTCTGAAGAGAGGGCGATATAGCACTCAACAACCCACTAAGGCTTAAGAAAAGTGTACAGAAGATGGGAGCAAGGGCAAATGGAGAGGAAGAGAGAGGTACTGACTTGGGAATCAGAAAAGAGAACTTCATCACTGGACTCTCTGAAAGGCATAATTTAAATATAAAGAGCCTAGATGATATATTTCATGAAATCATTAGTGAAGATATAAAGAATCTAGTAATCACCTCCCAAAAGAACCCTTAAAAGAAAAATCCCCAGTAAGGGGATTTTTACCCAAAAGTCAAAGAAAAAATACTGCAAGCATCCAGAGAGAAGCACTGAAATACCAAGGAGCAATAGTCACGATCACGTAAAACAATAAATTAGAAGAAACCTTGGAATATAATATTACAAAAGGCAAAAGAAATAGGTTTTAACCAAGAAATTACTCTGCAAAGCCGAGGACAATCCTAAAAATGGACCTTTAATGGAATTGAGGACTTTTAAGCATTTCTGCTGATAAAAATCAGAGCTGGGTAGGAATTTTGAAATAGAAACATAAGAGTCCAAAGAAACCTACCTTGGTAAATTTAATTGAGCAACTGGAAGGAACTGTATAGTGATGTAGTACTTACATTCTAAAAGGGACAAAGAAGCAAGGATCCTTTCAGAACCTTAATGTCTTTAAAGGATACTGAGGTAATTAAATAAAAAAAAAGAGGACTTGGGGATGGTTCTGTTTTGTGGGTTTCAAGAGGGAAAAGATAAAGAAGGGTAAAAGAAAGAATATACTTTGTATAGAAGGGAGAAAAGAAGGGGTAGAATTGTTCTTTTCTCATACTATGGTAAGTGAGAAGAATATACAAACATGGTAACAAGACTGGATATCAGATGAACTTCTCTCTTATCTGAAACAGATAACTGAAGACTGAACACATACACAATATACATCAAACTCCAAAGGGAGACAATCGGACACGGGAAGGTTTATGAGGGAGATAGCTAAGTAACAGAGGATAGAGTGCTGTACTTAAAGACTATAGAAGACCCGAGTTCAAATCTTCCCTTAAGACATTTACTAGCTATGTGACACTGGGAAAATCACTTCACCTCACTCAGCCTTAGTTTCCTCATCTATAAAACGAGGCTAGAAGAATACCTATTTCATAGGATTGAAACGCTAAAATGAGGTAGCCCATGTAAAATACTTTGCAAACCTAAAGTCCTTTATAAATATTAGCAATTGTTTTGTTGTTGTAAATTCAGGGGACGGAATAGATACAAATAAAACAAAGGGGGCATATTTCAAAGGGAAGAAGAGAAGAAAAGCAAAGAACTAGAATCTAAGGGGACACTGCAGATGACCTCTTAGGTAAATGGGGGATGGCTGAACAAACTGTGATATTTGAATGTACAGAAAATTATTGTATCACAGAAAACTGAGAGAGACAACTTAAGAGAATCCTAGGTAGAGAATGCAGTGAAGTGTTTAGAATCAGAAGAACAATTTATACAAACTCAGCAATACTATAAAGAAAAACAACTCTGACTGAAGAGATCTGACTGATACAATTGCTCAACCATGTCTCTGTAAGACTTATGGTAAAGCAAGTTACCCATCTGAGAGAGATGATGATCACTAGTTGAGGAGACATACATTATTAGACACAGCCGCTGGGCAGATTAGTTTTGCTTGATTCTGCTTTATCTGTTACAAGATTTTTTTTTTTAATTTTCTTTCATTTGTTACTGGAAGTAAGAGCAGGGTGGAAGTCGGGGGGCTTAGCAATAATGATACCCAAAAAAGGGGGCCTTTTGAATATTTTAAGAAACACACAGAAGAGAACAGAGGGACATTCAGAAGGAAGCACAGATAAGCAGAACAGTTTTGAACGCAACATGTAGAATTTATTATGTACTTTTAAAAAAGCAAGCAGCATGATATGGAGATTCAGTTTCATATATAATACTCTTTAGAGTGTGTTAAGTTCAGAATAAAATTTTTTTAAAGAAGAAATGTTGATGAGAAAGAACCAGCCAAAACGGAGAAAATGAAACTACTGAACAAAGAAGGGAAAATATCTCTCTCTGAGGGCCTTGGAAGAGAAGTGGATAGTAAACTAAGAGAAAAAAAAATGGCATATTTCTTCCTGAGATTTCAGGGAAGAATGAGAGGACAGAGCAGGAATCAGATGAAATTAAAGGGATCAGATATATGTGGAAATTCATGCAAGATAGACATTATTTTCTTGGTGAAATATGAAACAAAATCAAGAGTGACAATTAATGAGGGCAGGATTAGGGACTGAAGTCTGGGAAATATTTAGGAATATTTAGAACAATGGGGAGTGGCCTACGGAGTAGAAAAAATCCTCAGTTATAACCAGTATCAGGTAGAATTTGGACAATAAAACAGGATGGTTATACTCAGTTATGAAACTTTATCTAGCAGCACTTTTTGGCCTGTGGCCAAGGGATGAGAAAATAAGTAAGAAAAATAAAGACAAAACCACTCTTGATGGAAGTAGTTACATATCAAAGGCCCAAAGTGTTACTGTCTAAAAAGTGATGAGATGCAAAATTGAAGTAAAAGTTGATGAAATCAGGAAAATTGCAAAGGGTAGCTTGCAATAATGACAAAGAAAGCTCTTTCTCCAGTATTCACCGAAATTATCAGTGAAGGAATGTTGTTGTTTATCATGTCTGACTCTGACCATGTATGGAATTTTCCTGGCAAAAACACTGAGGTGGTTTGCCACTTGCTTTTCCAAAAGGTTAGGCAAAGAGAGGTGAAGTGACTTGCCCAGGGTCACACAGCTAGTGAGTATCTGAGGCCACACCTGAACTTAGGATTCCTGACTTTAGGCTCGGTGCTCTATCCACTGAGCCACCTGGATGCCTCCAGTTAAAGAATATCTGGACTTTATTCTGATTCCAAGCAGTAGCTTGCTTAGATAAATCCTTTAAAACACAGACCCAAATAGGCTTTCCTACCAAAAGGAGATAGTGTCTGATATACTTCCTTGGGACTAAGAGATGTGACTCACTTTTCTCGGATTTTCGAGGCAATACAGCCATCAGTGTTTCAAACTCTGAAAGATGAGAAAGAACTCGAGTATATCAGACATTTTGAGGCCACTCTTGGTTAATATACTTCCTTCCTCTTTTATATATAATGGATGATAGAGTGATCTAAAGCAGAGGACTGATAGGCTGGGCATTGTGGAAGGTGAAGGGTTTTAGAGAAGGCTTTCAATGCCTTGTCCTTCAATGAATCTTCTCAATATTACAACACTAAGTGTCTAATTGGATACCTTTTTAACTTCCAAAGCACATTCCATTAAAGCTTTTACACTTCCAACTTCACGTAGAGTCTTTTTACTGTTCACATCAGCTCGCCAGGACAAATTCCTTAAAACACTTGCAATGACCTGCAAAATAGTCAATGGATTCATTTAAGAACATTTGCTTTTACATATCAAATGATCCTTACCAATAAGCATTTACTAAGGATCTACTATGAACTAGGTACTACGCTAAGCATTTGGAATACAAATAGAAAAAAAACCAGTCTCTCTCCTAGATGAATTTTACATTCAGTTGGGGGACACAACATTTTGATGAATAACTATATATAAAATAAATATGAAGTCAATTGGGGGGCATCTAGGCTATTAGGAAAAGCTTTAGGTAGAAGCGGACGCAACAAAATTTTGAGGAAAACAGTGAATTCTAAGAGGAAGGGGAATGTGGAAAGAGTACACTCCGGGCAGTAGGATAGCCGGTGGGAAGACATGGAGACAGGAGATGGAGTTCTATGTTGGAATAACTGTAAGAAGGTCAATTTGGCAATGGCATAGAGTTCAGGAAAGGGAGTAATGTATAATAAAATTACAAAGGTATGTTGGGACCAGGTAGGAATGGATTTAAAAAGTTAAACAGAGCAACTTATTTTTGATCCTAGAGGGAACAGTAGGTTATTAGAGTTTTTAATGAAAACAGGAGTTACATGGGCAGATGTATACTTTAGGAAAATCAGGAGAAGGAAGAGTGAAGATAGGTAAGGAAGATGCTAAGGTAGAAGACCCAGATCTCTAAAAGTATAAGGGTGCTTTTTACATAAATAAGGAATTTTGAAGAAGAGGTAGGTTTTTGGGAAGAGATAATTATTTCAGTTTTGGTACTGAGTTCAGTATCTTTAATGCCAGCAACAAATCATAGGATTTCAAAGTAGGTCATCTCATTTAAATCAAACAAGAAAAAATTCCCCTGAGAGTATAAGTGGTTATATCCATTTTTGTTTAAAGGCCTCTACTGAGGTGGAATCTATTACCTTGTGAGGCAGCTTATATAAAATAACTCTCATTGTTAAGGAGTTTTTCTTGTTAGCAAGCCTAAATTTGCATCTTTGCAATTCCTACCATATTGCTCCTGGTTTTGTCTTCTGAAGATGGGATAAATCATTAAAATGATTACCCTCAAAATATTTAAAAGACAGGTATCATATCAAACCTCTGCTAAGATTTTTGTTCAAATATGAGGTGCTAAGCATTAAATTTAGCGAGGCTATTCCTTGGGTTTAAGTTCACTGGAATAAAGACTTTGATTTTTGGAATCCATATCCATAATCTGTTCCCCCCCCACCCCCGCCCAAATCTAAACTGGCCCCTTAATAAGAAGTTACCTGCTGTAAGTCTTCACTTTCAGATTTCAATTGGGCTACAAGAGCTCTCATACAGCCTTTCATAGAGCACAGAGTAGCCTAAAAATAAGCAGAAAAGAAGAGATGATCAGCAAAACAGGTAACCTCATATTTAGTATACGTTTGATGTTTTGCTTTTGGAGGTGAAATTTCAAATTCTATAGTTTAAGTGCCTCATTTTAGTCACATAAGATATTTTACCTAAGAAGATATTATAATACAACTTACACAACTGGAAGAACATACCCCATTCCTTCACTCTGGTTGCATAATAAATTTCCACTATGTGTCAAAAACAGAGTTTCAAGCAAAGAGTTCCAATTTAGCCAATGTAGTAGCGTGTATATTACATCTGCCTGGGTCACCAATACTTTCAGAAGTGCGGTTGGTAGGTTGTATTTTAAAAAATGGAATCCTACAGATTGTATCTTCAAAGAGGATAAAATCTTGATTGTGGCTTTCACTGGCTTTTAATCAGACATATGACTGCTGAGTATGGGGGTAAAAGGAGTGTGATGTGAAGGATAAGTCTTGATTAGTACTAAACGAGTGATATAAAATTAAGAGCAGCAAAAAATAGAAAACTGCACTGATTCCATGCTAATCTCCTTTCAAAACAGATGAAGTTAAAAAAGGGGAAAGGACCCACATGAGCAAAAATATTTATAGCAGCTCTTTTTGTGGCGACAAAGAACTGGAAATTGGGGGGATGCCTATCAAATGGGGAATGGCTGAACAAGTTGCAGTTTATGAATGTAATGGAATACTACTGTGCTATAAGAAATGACAAGCAGGCAGATTTCAGAAAAACATGGAAAGACTTACATGAACTGATGCAAAATGAAATGAGTAGAACCAGGAGAACATTGTACACTGTAACAGCAGCATTGTGTGATGATCAACTATGATTGACTTAACTCTTCTCAGCAATACAATGATCCAAGACAATTCCAAAAGACTCATGATGGAAAATGCTATCCACATCCAGAGAAAGAACTGATGGAGTCTGAATGCAGATCGAAGCATACTATTTTCACTTTTTTTGTGTGTGTGTTTTTTTTCCTTTTGAAAACTGTAATTGTTTTGCAAACTGTTTCTTCTTTCACAACATGACTAATATGGAAATAGGTTTTACAGGATTACACATATATAGCCTATATCAAATTGCTTACCATCTTGGGGAGGTTGGAGGGGGAAAATTTGGAACTCAAAATTCTATAAAAAATGAAAGTTAAAAACTGTCTTTACATGTAATTGAAAAAATAAAATACTATGAAAAAAATAAAAAAAAAACCAGATGAAATAAAAGCCTACCTTGTTTGCTACATCTCCAAAAGTCAAGTTTGTCAGGGCCATTCCAGCATATCGTCTCAATGTAACACTGTAGTGATCACTAGTAAGCCCATACATTTCACAGTCTACTTGTAATAATTCTGCAATGGCCTGTAGTCCCCCTATTTTAAAAGAGTAAAAATAAAAGTATTTATTAAAAGTGAAAAGTTATTTAGTATTAAAGTTTCATCATTTTAATCAGCTGGGAAATTTCAAGTAATGAAAATAAAGTCTAAAATTTTCCATTAGAATTACAAACAAAAATAATTCAGAACTAGAAGGTACCTCAGAGGTCAGATAGTCCAACCCCCTCATTTTACAGATGAGGAAACTGATGCTAAGTGACTCATCTAAGGTCATACAGTAAGTAGCAAAGCCAGTATTTGGATCCAGATCTTCTGATTCCAAATACAATGTTATTTCCAAGGACATGGCCAAAGAATTGGCTTAAATGCAAGAAATTCTGGGTGAAAATAAAATGAGCATTTTTCTGAATGATGTTAAATAATAAATCCCTAAAGAACTAAATTAGGTCCTGACACCTTTAAAATTTTTAAATATGAACTGAAGGGAAGAATGCCTAGGGAAATCTGAGCATTCAGAAAATGCAGTGCTTTGCTGGGTCAGAAAAAAGCCAACAAGAGAAAAATTACAGGATGATTTTTTAAGGCTTAAGGAATGAGAAGAAGAGGTTAATGCAATGAGGAACATAATGCCAAACTCTGCTCATATGTATGATAGCTTCAACGTTTTCAGTCACATCCTGAGAAAGGGACTTAGGTGTCACTGTTGCTCCCTGAAGGAAATGAATTCAGTATGTTATTGAGGCCAAAAGGGGAAAAAACAAAATCAAGAAGGCATGGGCTACATATCTCAAGTTCTTTCAGTCAATCTTGAAATGGCATAACTGTAGGTCATTCTCCATAGGCAACATGGAATAATGGATTTAGACCCAGGAGACTTGTGTTTGGATTCTGGCTCCTGCCATTCACTGCTTCTGTGACCTTGGGCAAGTAACCCCAGCCTCTCTGGGCTTGTTTCCTCATTTGTAAAGGGAGGGGGTTGAAAGAGATGACTGTGAAGATCCCTTCAAGTCACTCAGGTTTGCAACCTTGGAGTTTTTCTTGATTCTTTGCTCTTCTGCATTCCCTACAACCAATCAGTTGCTAACTACTATTAATTCTATCTTAACAACATCTCTTATATTTTTACTTTCTTTCCATTTAAACAGCCATTGCTAATTTAGGCCTTCATCAATTCTTGTGGAGACTGTTGCAATAACATCCTAAACCAGGGATGGGGGACCTGTGGCCTTGAGGTCACATGTGGCCCTCTACATCCTCAAATACAGCCCTCTGATTGATACAAACTTCATAGAACAAATCCCTTTAATAAAAAGATTTTTTCTGTAATATATGGACTCAGTCAAAAGGCTGCACCTAAGGACCTAGAAGGCCACACATGGCTTTGAGGCCGCAGGTTCCCCACCCCATATCTTCTTGCCTTTGGTCCATAAGTCTTCAAACTTTTTTGATCATGCATCCTTAGTAGTAAATAACTTTTGAGAATATCTCCATCCACATATTTTCTTATTTATAGGTTTTATGCATGCACTATTATTACCAATAATTATGTATAAGACACATAAAACATTTTAAAATGATGAGGTAAAGATGAAATAATATTTGATCCTAGAATCAACAGGGAACCACTGAAGCTTACTGAATAAGGGAGTCACATGGTCAGATGTATGCTTTTGGAAAATCATTTTGATGGTTATGTGGCAGAATGAATGAAGAGACCAATTAGAATGTTATTTCAATAGGCCAAGTGAGAGCTGAGGAGGGTCTGAACTAGAGTGGTGGATATGTGAATGAAGAAGTTGTGGTGGTAGAAATGAAAAGATATGGCAGCTGACTGGATATGTTGAATGAGGAACAGTCATAGATACTATGTAGGGAAGGGTGGGGCAGGGAATTTTGCCTAAGAAGCTGCTACAGGTGCCTAGGTCTAACTAGTGGTGGGATAGGACAGAGTTGGGGAGTGTTGAACTAAATTAATAGGTAAATGAGAGAGTGTAGTTGTAGTGTTCATTTCAGTATTCCTCCCCCACCCTCCACTTTCCTTATTTTCCCTTGTTATTCACTTTGATGGTGGTTTCCTTAGGGGCTAGATCTCAAAGCATCTCAGCCTCCTCCTTTGCTGGACAATTCACAATTCACCAACCTAGGCAGCTGGTTCAGGTACACTGTCATTTTAAAAATGTCACTCAAAACCAAACAGTTCTCTTTCTACACAAATATGACTTGCTTAAAGCTGGTAAGACCTTCTTCAGGAGACCTCCCCCAAGACAGTTGGTTGATGAAGCTCATTAGTAATACAAAGGCATCCAGAACCAACAAGGGATAAGCACTGCTATTTCTAATGAATTTATCTTTTCTTTACTACCACCCCCTAACTCACTGCAAAAAAAAAAAAAAAAAAAAAAAAAAAAAAAAAAAGGAGCTCTCCAGGCTGCTTTGAAGGTAAACTGAGTTCTGAAGAGTTCTATTAGCAGAATCTTGAAAAAGTCTAAATTACCAGGCTCCATCAGAGCTGGAAGGTCTAAAAGACAATTTAATCACAATTATCTTGAAGGTCCAATTCTTAAGGGCACAAAACATACATTAGTCTCTCCTAGTTGAATCGTCATAGGCATTTTTCTCTCTTAATGGGGTTGGGGAGGGGATCCTCTCCATTGGTAGTGGAAATCCCTCACTGTGAGTTCTCTACTTATAACAGTGAAATCATAGGTTTAGAGCAAATTTTAAAAAGTGTTGGGAAGCATATAAGGCTGTGTTCCAATCACTGGGGTACAAGGAAAAAAAGACAAGACTGAGAAATGTCCTCAGCACTTTACACAGGTCATTTTAGACTTTATCACATTCCAATTTTCTGTCCTGCAGAAGCCCCTGTATCAAGAATTGCTACTTTGGGTTTGGAGCTTGGGAAGTCCCTCCTTCCGCTGATTTGCAAATGGTGGTAGAAGGAGTCTACAAATCCTCCTAGGACTGAAGAAGAACCTCAAATTGGACCTATGAACACATTTTTCTCTTTGCAACGTACACATATACAAAGTAGTCCAGTTTTAGGTTTTGCAGTACTCCATTAGCATTTCAGGTACATCATAGTTTAATCTTTGGTTGCCTGTCTTTGAAACTTAACCACCCAAAAAAATAGTTTCTATGGAAAAAACCATGTTATAAGTTCCAAATTAAGACTGAACAAATTAACTTTTGGGAGCTTGGAACTGTCTTCCTTGCTTTAGAATAACCATCAGTTTATTCCAATAGGCAAATAGTGATGGTCCTTAATGAACACTTACTGATAAATGTTATTAGTTGAAAAAGAATGAATATAACCTCTGTTTTAATATAATCTTTAGAAAGAGACCTTTAAAGGGCATTTTGCAGTATGACATCATTGCCTATTATGTGGGGATTTCTGCTATTGCGAAGAGTGTGATCCATTTGTACTTACGTAATTCTTGTCCAGGTTCTTTCATGGATTCTTTACATAGGTGTTACTCAATGAAGTGAAGAACTTCTAGGTCTTTTACATTTCTACTTTTTATATTTTTAAAAACAGAAGTACTTATTTTTCTGCGTGTGTGCACAGAAACATGCCAAGCTTTTAAAGAGCTAAGGGGTTCTTCTAAATATTTTGTTAGCATTTTTGATAATATGTAACTTTTGAAACATTTTTTAAAAGTTTTTAAAATAATACAAAATTATAACACGGTATTTTAGGGAGTCAGTAATTCTCTCTTTCCAACAGGTTTGCACTCCTGCCTACCCTGCTATATATTCCAAGATCAATCTAACAGTTCAATAAATTATACAAAAATACAGCATAGGATTCTTCTGATTTATGGTGAGTGCAAATGTGGCTCAGGAGTCAAATGGGGGCCATACTGGATTAGGCTAAGTGATGAGTCATGATGAGTTCACTAATGAACAAAGTAAAGTGCAGGGTATGGGTACAATTACACTGCTCCCCGAAATCTTTCCTCACTTGAGCTGCTGAAGTGATTTTCCTAAAGAACAAATCTGACAATGTGACTCCCCTATTCAATAAATTCTAATGGCTCCCTATTGCCGCTATGATCAAATATAAACTCTATTCTACTCTCCCAGCTTTATAACATACTACTCCTTTTCCTTACACACTAGAGTCCAGAAAAACTGTCCTTCACACTGTTAGAAGTAGTTAGGTGGTATAATGGATAGTCAAGTCAAGAAGCATTTATTAAGCGCTTACTATGTGCCAGACACCGACTGTGCAAAGTACATAAAGGCACTCCCCTGCCCTCCTGCCCTCAAAGAGCTAATATTCTAATGCTGAAAGATAGCACATAAAAGGAGTTGAAAAAAGTTGAAAAAAAAGGGAGGGGTGGGTTTGGTGAGGCAGGGAAGGGAAGCTACCCACACCCCAGGCTCAGTGGTGAAGTCCAGACAATGAAGGACAGCTCCTATGGGCTCTTCCTCTAAACAGAGATTCTGGGAGGGACTCATCAATAAGAGAAGGGGGCTGCAGGGCCAAAGGGAGAAGGTAATTGAAGCATGGCTGGTCAGAGACCTTCCTCAAAATGGAGATTTCCTCAAGAATACTCGAATTCAAATTCTGACTCATACACTTACAGGCTTTGGGTCCTGGATAACAGCACTTACCACACAGATTTGTTATGAGGATCAAAGATAATATATGTAAAGTGCTCTGTAAATCTTAAAGTGATATCTAAGTATTAACTATTGATATTATTATTCCTTACATACGGAACTTCACCTAGTGCCTCAGGTCTAGAATCCACTCCCCTCTTCACCTTTGCTTCTTACAATGCCAAGTTTCCTTTAAGATTGAGCTCAAATGCTACCTTCTATATGAAACCTTTCCTGACTACCTTGTGTGTGCTTCACTCCCAGATTATCTGTTTTGTACAATCTATATACATACATGCTGTCTTCCCCCAGGTAGACTGTAAACTCCTCAAGGATAGGGACCGTTTCACTTTTGTCTGTATCTCCATTATCTAGTACAGTACCTGGCACACAGCAGCCTAATAAATACTGTTGATGATTGAGTTCCGACACGTACACCAAATAGGGAAATCTAGGTGATATCAACTGGCTCGTTATGATGTAATTTATAAATAAAACAAGAACATAATGTGAAGGGGCCTGCCCTCGGAACTTGCTTTCTTGAATTGTTCTATTTTCCAGAGACTAAGCCCCCCTGTGACCTAACTTAACAGTGATCTTTTGCAACTGAGCTCACTCTCAGTGCCCTTGAAGCCCAGTCAACTACAATTCTGGCTCCAGCCAGTCTAACCTAAACTGACAAACTGTGCAGCTGGGACCCTTTCAGATAAACAGAACATCCTTCCTGCATGGTCTGATATTCCCAAGCCCTCCTGCTCCCTCTCCCTTCTCTCTCTTCCTCCTCCCATGCCACCCCAATTTGGGAGGGTATTGCCCTCAACTCCTCCCATGAGACATCCCCCTTTTCCTGTACTCCGTAAATATCCAAGGCATTATCTGTGGGGCGGGAGCCTTGATGTAAGGAGTTCCCACGTGCACGGGCCTTTCTCTTGTGATAAATCAAGTTTTTACCCCATCTTGCAGAGACATGACTTTTGGTTAGGAATAACATATAACTAAATAAAAACTGCTATATAAAAAACAATAATTTAAAACATAACTATGTGTATATAAACAAACACACCACACACACATAATATATACAAAATATACACATATATATTTTACTGCAGAATGCATTATGATAAAATAAAGGACTCTAAATGAAGAATGATCTTTTCAATCATGAAGTGAATTTTTCTTAATCAAATTAATACTGAACGTATTTATGTAGCAGGTATTTTCCTTCCTAAATATACCAAGCTACTTATCATGAAAATAGTGAAGAACTACAGCCAAATGACATATTCTTGGCATTTCTTCATAAGCAAAGCTAATGAGACAGGGCAGACCATAAGCCTTGGAAACAAAGGTGTTGTCTACTTATTTGCACAAGGCCAACTACTTAATTATCTTTACCACCTACTTTACCACTGCATGGGCTACTATGGCAGTTAGGGAATGATGTATTACTGTATTTTTTTTAAGCTTTTGAGAGTGCAGTTTCAAATTGAGTGATAATTTTGGTGATTTGGAAGCTATTATCTGTTAGAAACTACACTGAAATCAGAAGCAGCATCTAGTAAGAGAAGTTAGTAGTAGCTTTGTATGATTTAATATATCTGAAGGTCTAAAGATGAGTCAATGTTTTTCTGTGACTTCTCTAGCCATATTAAGAAACATTTTTGTCTTACCAAGTTCATTCATTGCGTGCCTGTGTTCTTCATCAAATGAAAGTTTCATTAGAACACACACAGCAGGGCAGATCTGATGTTCAACAGGAGCTGGCACTGTGAAACAAGAAAATGAATGTGAAAAATAAACCTTCATTATATCGAAAAGGATCAGAGGCAATCTAGGTAAAAATCAAGTCCTCCAAAGTACTTTCAAGGATAACTTTATTGCAAAACATTAAAAAAAAGCATGTGGCTTCATAAAAAAAAGTTTATTACTACTCTGTCTGCCTTTGGCAAAAGGTGTAGATTAGTTACTATTATGTCATTAATCGAAAAAACATTTTAGAAGGCCTCAGATGGCAAATTCTTTGTAAAAAAAGTTCAAAACATTTCTGTAAAAAATTGTTCACACTGGAATTGCTTAATGTAATTTATTTTTTAAAAATGTTTTGAATATTATATTGTTGGTAAATATGTAAAAATGAATGGCTATCATCTCTTTGAAAATAACCTACAAATGCAACTATGCACAAAAAGCAAATAGAAATATAATCAATAACTAATCTGTGAATAATAAAATGTTCCAAGACCAAAAAAAAATCTATTAAACTTACACATATGTGCTACTCATTAATATACCTTTGTGCCTTCAGCTGCTCTGTAAACCACGAGGTTAAGAGAGAACAGAAATGTTGCTTGTATTTGAGTTCCCTTGAATATTAATGAGAACCAAAATAAAGAAAAAAATTTTTGTTGGATAGACAAGGAAACAGAGAGGTATGTGACTTGGTCACAGAGGTGGGTTTCAAATTGAGGTATTCTTGACTTCAAATCTAGTATTCTAACACACCATGCTGCTTCAGTGGAGATACTCAGCTGCATTTTTGAGCTTATATCAAAAGAATAAAAAGCCTCATGGTACATACTTAATGTTTCTATTCCTCCACTACTTGATAATCTTTTTTTTTTTTTTAATTTGTTCAATGGCTGGCAACTAAATTTTTGGCTATTATCTCCTTTAGAGTGGCCTAAAATTATGGTTTAAAAACAAAGACCATATCTAAAATGAATACAGTGTTTTTCTTTTATGTCTTATTCACTAGGAAAAATTTAAACTTTGATATGAGCTTCAGAGTGTGTTGAATAGTAGATAAGGTAAAAAAAATTAAGCCATTTTTTTCCTAATGTTTTCTCGGTAATAAGAATTATAACATACTTGGATTCTTGTCCTGATCCATGCCTTGCTCATGGGCTTCCTGCCATTCCCAGCAAGTTTCACAGTAGGCTCGGATCTGTTCCAGAAGGTGAAGGACACGGATTTCACGCCTGCCTCGTTTGTCATCAGGCTGTGAATGAATGATGTTGTGGAGTGCAGCACTGGCCCTGGCACGAGCTTCCTTACTTCCTCTGGAATTTCCCAACAATACAGAGTCTTTGTCATTGCCATGTAATAGCTGGATAAGGAGAGGAAGACATCCAGATTGTCGCATGGATATGCAGCTGTCTTGGGAGCTAGACATAGCTAGCAAAGTTCGTGACATGTCATCCTTATCATGAGTACCAAGCATTGACAACAATGAATAAACCATTTCCACCTGTGGGACAAATGAGTTTAGAGAAAAAAGTTATGATTTTATATTGAAAGACAAAAATCTAATCACGTAATGAATGGGAGAGCTTCTGTAGTAACACTTTTTACTATTTTCCAGGATGTAGAAATGAGTATTATTTTGCAAAACACATTTGTTACTAACATTTGTTTACTATGGCAAATAATTGGTGGCTGTGATTACCATTAAGTATTGCAATAAACAGTGGGTTTATTACAGTGGATTCCACAATCCTAAGTGTACGGAATTTATAGCAGTTAATACTCGTTAAGTACTTGTATTTAATCGCTAGTTGTCCTTTATCAGATTCCAATTATATCACAATTATATTTACTTTCTTTTATACAGACAGGAAGCATCACACAGCAATCAAGTCATGTGTTCAAAAATGGTATGATTTTATAAACCTAATTAATAAAAAAATACAATCAATATCTGCTGAATTTTCATTTTGTTTTCAGTGGCTTCAGGGCTCTGAGCTGTTTTGTGGTAGAAGGTTATTTTGAAAATCAGAGCATATCCTATTTCTTATAGATTTTAATCAGAAATCACCTTGTTAATACCTTAAACTCAGATTGGAATTTGAAAAAGGCCAGTGTGTGAGAACACGGGAATTTTGCAATTAAATGGAAAATAACTTAAAAATAAAAAAACACAGTCATTACCAAACCATTAAGAAAACCAGTATGTAAGGGAGCCCTGATCACTAAAGAGCGACAATTTATGTCATTATCTTATCATCAATAGTAATACTGTAATGAAGAGCCATTTGAGTACCTACTTACCCCAGACCTTTTCTCTAGATATTGCCCTCCCCCAGGCCTTCTCTCCAAGACTTCATGGTCAGTTCGGTACCGGCCTGATAAAGGTGATTATGAAGCAAATAACTCTGGAAGGTCTATAGCCATGAGGATACTCTCTAAGACATCTACTTTTCCATTAAGCATCCCTTTGGTACCATGATGTGTCACTATTCTTTTATACAATGATATATTAGATCCAGGCTAGTACTCTGATCTGGTAGCCAAATCAGGAGATCAAATTGCCATAAGTGACATTCCGACCATATTATTTGAGCCTTGTTAAAAAATATATGGGAAGAAAAGTTCAGGTTTTCTAGAATAAATGGAATGAATGCTTGGTGAAGAGATATTTACTGCTAACCTGATTAAAGCAAGGTAACCGGGAGAAGGGCAATCTACTTCATTTCATTTAGAGTACACTAAACAGAAATATATAAAAAAGGAATGGCAAAAATCATTAGCTCAATCTAACTGAGGGACATCAAAAGGCAGAACTAGCCAAAAGAATGCAATCCCCTTTCAAATACCTTAGTTAGTTCTTAATATACCTAGACATTTGAACTGAGAGAGGATAATATTTCAGAAAATGGGAGCATTGTAAAACAGGAATAACTAGGTTATTTTTTTCCCTATAGAGTAGTAGTACCAAATTAACATTCGACATATGAATATTAATTTTTCCTCCTGTTGTCAGAATTAATAGTTAAGATTCTGAAGTTAAAATGTAAAGGGCTGATTGATTAATTCTTCAGTTTCCAGTACAATAGGAGAAAACAAATATAAACAGACTTAATAGACTTAGGAATACTGTAAGTAAACGGCAAAATAAAAATAAAAATCTCCATAGGAATATAATTGAACAATACTTTTCTATTTCGGAAAATAAGTAAAAACAACTTAGGATTGGATTAACCTAACTAGTAAACTACAAAATTTAGTTTAACACTTTTCAAAAATTTTAATTTCTGAGAAAATAATGTTTTTTTTGGTCTTCCTAAATGAAACCAAATTATTTCTCTTTTGCTTTTCATAAACACCACAAGCCACAACTTATAGAGGACAAAAATCTACTAACTGAATATTCTTTGCAAATGATGAGATATTTTTAGATTGAGTGAAAATAGGATATCATTGTGGCGTACATAAATTTTAGTCTTGTATATATATCGGGAGGGAGGGAAGAAAGGAAGGAAGGAAAGGCTAAAGAAGCATTTATTAAGCTCTTGTTATGTGCACTGAATGAGGGTAAGTTAAAAAATTTTTTTTTCATTTTAGTAGCACAAAAAAAATCAGTTAACATAGCATCTTTACAATACATAATTCCTAATTTCCCTTACTTTATGTCTTGGATAAAAAGTCAGTTCTTTTAAAAATTGTAGTAATAGGGTTATACAGAACACTAAACTAACTTATTCCAGAAGATTTTTATGTGTATAAAGATCATTCTATTAATATTAGTACTGTA
Organism: Trichosurus vulpecula; assembly: GCF_011100635.1. Classification (NCBI taxonomy): domain Eukaryota; kingdom Metazoa; phylum Chordata; class Mammalia; order Diprotodontia; family Phalangeridae; genus Trichosurus; species Trichosurus vulpecula. Next base: position 514,671,393 of record NC_050573.1, on the reverse strand, counting down.
GACATACTCAGAATAACACTACCCTGAATCAATTTTGTTTACAAGCAATAATGCTGCTAATATATTTTAAATAAATCCTACTACAACATCATGTAAAATCCTACTATATCATGTTGTTGGTAGCTATCTACCAGCCCTCTCCCCAGAGATGCCCTGTATCTTCTGACTGGTAGAGGTGGTAAGTTCAGGCAATCAGAAAACAATCATTCTTACAAAGTTAGTGTTCTGCAAAAAAAAAGAAAAAGAAAGCAAAAGGAGAATTTCCAATTGGATAGAATCTCATTTCTCTCTTATTTTAGTATTTTATAGTTCAAATTTTGCCTTCCAGGAATATATTCATTATTCATACCATTGTTCTTATTGAACTACTAGCCCCATTCCTGTTATTTTGCTTAAGTGATGTTTCTGCAGAATAACTAAAGTTAGGTGTGGTATGCCTGTTCTGGTAGAAGAAGTGAAATTATTGTATTAGTAAGAATGCAGTGTTAGCGACCTGTGGTTTGCAATCTTTGGTTACCTTGGTACCCAGATGACTTGTCAGCCTTCGAGGAACAGAATAAGTACTACTAGCACTCATAACACTGGCTGTTTCATGATCCACTTGTGCAAAAGAACCCTACAAATTAAAAAAGTTATTAGACAGTATCCCAAACCATAAGACACAAAAATTATGGATACACTTAAGCTCCAAGAGTCAATCACACCATTTGTAATCTCTATAGTATAATTGTATGTAGATGCTCAAGACAGATAAGATTTGCTCCAACATAAATTCTATTCAATAACAAAGACAGGGGAGAATGCAAAGGACAGTTAAAACCTATAAGGAGGTAGTAGAAGTATAGCCATTCACTATAAAACTAATTTTAAGCCTATTTCTTGAGGTATTCAAAAGAACACTGTATCAGTAAAAATGCTATGGTATAGTTACTTTCAAGAATTTAATACCACAAAATTCCAAAAGAAACGATTTTAAAAAATCACAAGATGTAAAACAAATTTAAATAAGCGCAAGTAGACTGACAGAATACAATGAAGAAAACGGTCAGATTCTGAAATGTTAGCTATCAGAAAAAAAAGAACTAGTAAATCTTTGAACAATTTAGACAGTTTCTTGACATTCATATTTCTACAAAGGACACAATTAACTTGTCTCGCTGTCTTTGCTCTAAATGTAACTAAGATTTTAAATCTAAAAAAACAATGCAATGTATTGTTTGTCAGATCTATGATAGTAGTCCATCCATCTATATTAGCACTTATGGGAGAGGAATAAAACAGAAGCAGTTATAAGCCAAGAGTGAGGGGAAAATATGAAATAAAAATCTCCAACACCTCTTGAGATTGCTTTTTGCCAAAGAGCCTTGATAACACCCATTCTTTTTGATAGATGACATAGGTATGTATGTGTATATCTATCTATCCACATATATACACATGCTAGGAAATACTTGCCTTTTTACAGAGGGAGTAAGGGGAAAATACCCATTTGCAGTAGCAGAAATATGTTATGAAATTCTAATATGCTAGTAAGAAAGGTCAAATACAAGAAAAAAATACTCTCAAATAGTGCTTAAAATGAAGCAGTTTTTTTTTATCCTCTCTGAAAGGATATTGTTAAAAAGTCTACCTTTTCCTAATATTTGGGTGGTCATGATTATATTGACACTGAAGAGTAATTAGAGTATGGGCTGGTTAATATCCAAGACTGCAGTAAGGACATGAATTATGACCCAACTTTTAAGATGAATGACTCTTAATTCGATGAAGACTTCTGGCAAATAAGATGGACAACAAAGGTATACTGCCTGTTGTGTGGAAAAGATGCTTAAAAACAATTTCCTAAACAATTCTGGAAGACTTAAGAACTCTAATCAATGCAATGACCACCATGATTCCAGAGGACAGATGAAGAAGCATGTTATCCACCTCCTGAGAGAAAAGTGATGAACTGAAAATGCATAATAAGCCATAACTTTTTGACATGGTCAATATGAGAATTTGTTTTGCTTGACTATGCATAAAGGTTACAAGACTTTTTTTCTGCTTCTTTCTTTTTGGAGGAGTGTCTTTTTTTCCCTCTTCAAGTGGGAAGGCGGTTGGAAGGGAGAAGGAAGCTAGCGAAAGGGTAATCAAAAGAGAAAAGATAATTAAAAAAAAATACACAGAAGAAAACAGAGGAAAGCTAGAAATAACAGATGAATCAGTTTTGAAAGTTATATGTTGAATTTAATATACATTTTAAAAGAAAATTAAGCTACACACAACAGAGATTTGCAGTCTCATGTTAATTCCAAATTAAAATGAAAGAATTTCCCTTATACCTTAACATCACTAGGAAATAAGTCCAGCTATTACTATTCATAGTAAAGCTCTGGATACTGTTAAGGGGTTCCCTAAACTTGTCTTTCTGAGTTGCCCTATTTTCCAGAAACACTGGATCCAGAGCATGCAGGATGCCCTGAATGTATCAAGGAGGAAGTCAACACCACCCTCCCACACCCCTCTCCCCAAGCTGATGTAATTTGTTCTTTGCATCCCAAACTGGACTCCCTGTGTGTCCTTGGGTGTCAAAACAGGCACCAGACAGCCTACACTAGGCTTGTGCAGCTGGGACTCTTATAGATAAAGAGACCATCATATCTTCTCTCAAGGTAAAAGAATGTGGCTTTTGCCATTGCCTTGCTCCTCACCTTTGGGTAGGATTTTTTCCATTTCCCACCTTTGCTGCACCTTTCCCCTCCTATGCCATGCCCCTTTAGGTGAAGACTTCTGGTACTTCTTTCCTCTGTCATGCTGTCATAAATATGCAAACTTCTATATGAATTGTGAATCTTTGGGTTCTATAAGCATGTTCATTTCTCTTGTAATAAACCTAGTTTCCACCTAAGTTTTGTGAAATTGTGACTGCCTGTAAAGTTTTGAAATCTACGGATCTAATCTACTGAAATGGTGGCATCTATATTCTATATTACTGACTTTTTAAACCTGTGATGAAATTCAAATTAGGTGTTAATCAGACATTCTAAAAGTTTAGTCCCCCAATTATGTTCTTATACAGTTTTAGTTCCATAAATCTGCAGCCCAGGAACCTGTTTGTGTGTGTCTTCTTTTCTGAATCTTTAATTAGAAGAGATGAGAAAACAAAGGAATGTCACAACTAAGAAAATACTTGGATGAATTTCAGAAAGTCAAGTTGATTTTGAAAAAACAAAAGACACAAGCACTACTTACTGTCTAGCTGCCAACTAGACGTGTGTAACCCTGGAAAAATCACAATCTCTACTGGGCCTCAGTTTTTTGATCTATCCAGTGGTTGGACTCAGAACGGTTACAATTCTAAAATTTCCCAACACTATTTCTTTACATTACTGTTGAGCTATCTGCAACACAAATTTAGAACTAGTGTTTAAGCTACTATTTGAGTAGTTATTAAAAAAAAAAACACAAACCACCTTTAACCTAACAACAATGAGAATATTAATTCCTAATTAATTACTTGAGTTAAAAAGTTAAAGTACAGCTACTCTGAAAACAAACACAAATGCAATAACTTATCCAAGTAGGATTCAATAAACTTGAATTTCTGAAAGAAAATTCCAAATAAATCCTTTTAGCTTTGCTGTCTCTACTTTAGAGATTAATTTTCATAATCCACTTATTTAAGAACTGATGATAAACTTTGAACACCTAATCAGGAAATTAGGTTCTTTTTGTTTTCTAATTCTAGTATGGTGGTCAATTCCATTGTGGATAAAGATACTGAAACTTAGGAACCTCCACACCCCTGATACCCTGAAAACATTCAATTCGTGAAATGCCTTCAATTTCTTTTTCTTCTATTATTGCATTTCTAGACCTATGTTGAATAATGGTGGGGAGAAACTTCTTTCCTTTATTTTTGTATTTATGCTAGGAAAGCCTGTAGCATCCTTTCATTGCAAATGATGCTAGCTTTTGGTTTTTAGACACAGACTTTTAAAAAAATACGTAAATGGCCCTTATATGATTATGCTTCTTCAATTCATTATTGTTTTTTTTGGAGGGGGGAAGGCAGGGCAGGTGGGGTTACGTGACTTGCCCAAGGTCACACAGATAGTAAGTGTGTCAAGTATCTGAGGCTGGACTTGAACTCAGGTCCTCCTGACTCCAGGGCCGGTGCTCTACTCACTGGGCCATCTAGCTGCCCCTTTTATTATGCTTCTTAAGATGACTACAGCTACTAAGGGTATGTGTGTGTGTTCTTAATGTGATTCTGTGATTACTGTTTTCCTATGTCGAACCAAGCTTGCATCCCTGATATAATTTCAAATTGGTCAAAGTGATTTTTAAAAAATAAATTGCTGTAATCTTTTTGTTAAGATATTATTTAAATTTATTATATATAAATTATATTAAATTATTCTTACTATATACCCCAACTAACTGTTGTTCAGTTGTTTTAGTCATGCCTGACTCTTGGTGACCCCATTTGGGTTTTCCTGGCAATGATAATGGAGTGATTTGCCATTTTCTTCTCCAGCTCATTTTACAGATGAGCAAACTGAAGCAAATAGAGTTAAATGACTTGCCCAGGGTCACAGAACTAGTAAGTGTCTGAGGCCAGATTTGAACCCAGGAAGATGAGTCTTCCTGACTCCAGGCCCAGCAGTCTATCCACTGAGCCATCTAGCTGCTCCTAATTGTTATCAATAATTAATTTAGGGGTCTGATACCTGTGGAGGCTCACCCCTCAGGATCCCCTAGAACCTCAAAAAATAGCAGCTGCCTTTGGGGATCCAGTCTCCCAGAGTGGGATGGAGTTGGGAGAGTAGCCCCAGAGCTTGTGCTTAGCAGTTGTATGTTAGCAAAACCAAGAACCTAAAGGAAATAGTTACATGACAATATACAAAAATACCCAAATAACAAAACAGAGGTTTTAAGCAGCCTTATCTCAGAAAAGACCACCAAGGCAGAAAAGCTGGTTTAGATTGATTTACAAGTAAATTTTACAAAGTTTCCTCAACCAATTTGAATACGTATCCTGTGAAATGTCAATCCATTTCATTTAATTGAGGTCTTGCCCAAAACCTAGTCTAAATCTTTGATTTACTGATTCCACAGAGATGTCTAGGCTTTGTTCACACCTTGTTAATGCCTCTGATTAATCAACTCAATGGAGGCATTATGTCTGACTAAGGTATCAGGGCATGGCATGTTATATATTCTTATAAGTTACCTATATATGTTACTTTAAGTAGGGTAGGAATGATTTGATTATTGACTCAATTCCTCCTCTTCTATTTGTTGATATATTCCGATCACTTTATATTTTCTGTCATGAACTCATCGTGTTAATTTAAAAAATTTTGGCAGCTAGAATCAGATTAGCCAAAGATTTACTGATTTTGTCAGTCTCTTTAAAAGAGCTTGCCTTTAGTTTTGTTTATTATTCATCTAGTCTTTTTGTCTTTCAATTTATCTTTCTAATTTCTAGATTAATTTTGTGCTTCTTGAGGATTTAATTTACTTATTCGTTTTTAAGCTGCACGCTTATTTCAAACTTATTTCTGTTTTTAAAGATAAAAACATTTTCTATGTTTTAAAGATATATGGCAAAATGGTGATAATATCACCCACCTTACAGGGTTGTTGTAGGATCAAATGACTTTATTCTGAGTATCATTATTAGGTCTCTATTAGGTCTGCATCTTTTATTTGTGTCCTGCATTATTTTTAATTGCATTATGGTCTATGTCTATTTAATATTTCTGCCTTTTAAAAACATATATGTTTTCTTTGTCCTCTAGTACTATTTTTGTAAAGGTACCAAATGATACTAAGAAATATATATTCTTTAAAATTCTCATTCAGTAGTCATAATTTTTTCAGATATAATTTATCCAAAAGTCTGTTCAGAGAGGAAAATCAAAGTCTCTTTTAAGGTATCTTTATTTTAATCAACATCTCCTTCATGACTTTAATGACGATTTGTTTCATGTTTTTAGTTTCTTTAAGCATGAGTTCCATATTTATTTTTATTGACAACTTGAATTTTTATTTTGGATGTCATGATTGGAACTTGTTTTTGAGTCATCTAATACAAAGTAGATTTTGTTCCAGCCTCACTGAAATGTGTCATAATTTTTAGATGCATTTCTTATAAATAGCAAATTACTGAATTTGTTTTATTAATCTATTCTGACACTTTTTTCCTTTTTTGGTATCACTTAATCCATAGTTACAGTTTATACACACACACACACACACACACACACTTTTTGCACTGGATATATGATTCCATTGGTGATTAACTCCCTCTACCAATGCAAGTTGGCACCTGCTCTGCAACTTACAATCAGGGACAATGACCCCGGGTCATAGCAAGGATGTGTCAGAAATGTGACATGACCTGAGTTTTTCCAAATCTGAGGCCAGATTGCTTCTAGGTTTGTGATTCCTCTCACTTCTTTCTTTTCTATTGATCTTTATTTTTAATCCCTCTTTTATCTCCTTCTTTTGTCACTATCTATTTTTGTTTATATTTATTTGATGTCGATCTATTCCCAAAGGCTCTCCCTGTCTCCACCTGCTTCTGTTTACCTACTTTAGTCTAAGCAAGAAAGCAAGCTCTAATTTCATTAATTTTCTTTTAATCTGTTTCCTCTTCCTTCTTTTGATCCTTTCTTTTCCTTGCTCACATTTCAAAATCCTCCTTCTCCTTGTAGTTTAAGTAAAATGTTTTTTGTAGCACACTTCTTTTAGAAATTTTCATCTACTATAGCCGTATTAAAAAAATGCTCTAAGTCACTACTGACTGGAGAAATGCAAATTAAAACAATTCTGAGGTAGTATGTCATACCTATTAGATTGGCTAACAGGACAGAAAAGGTAAGTGACAAATGTTGGAGAGGATGTGGGAAAAATGAGACATTTATGCATTGTTGATGGAGTTGTGAACTGATTCAACCATTTTGCAGAGCAGTTTGGAACTATGCCCAAAGGGCTATAAAACCATGCACACCCTTTGACCCAGCACTACCACTACTAGGTCTATATTCAAAAAGAGATTTTAAAAAAGGGGAAAAGAACTACATGTATAAAAATATGCAGAGTAGCTCTTTTCTGGTTGGCAAGGAACTGGAAATTGAGGGGATGCTCATCAATTGGGGAATGGCTGAACAAGTTGTGGTATGTGAATACTACTGTACTAAAAGAAATGACAAACAGAATGCTCTCAGGAAAACCTGGAAAGACTTATTGAGCTGATGCAAAGTGAAATGTACCATGTACAAAGTAACGGGAATATTGTAAGATGATCAGCTGGGAATGACTTAGCTATTCTCAGCAATACAACGATCTAAGACAACTCTGGAGGACTTATGATGAAAATGCTAACCATACTCAGAGAAAGAAGTGATGGTGTCTGAATACACCCTGAAGCAAACTTTTTTTTATTTTATTTTTCTTTTTTCTTGGTCTATGTTTTCTTTCACAGCATGACTAATATGGAAATGTTTTACATGACTACACATTAAAAAGCTATACTGAATTGCTTGCCTTCTTAATGAGGGGAGTGGAGAGGGAGGGAGGGAAAGAACTTAGAACTCAAAGTTTTAAAAACAACTGTTGAAAATTGTTTTTACATGTCTTTGGAGATAATAAATTTTTAAAAATTTTCATCTACTTTGTTCTTCCTCCCAGTTTCTGTTCCCTTCTCATTTATTCTGAATTCTATGCTCCTAGCCAAGGAAGAAATTCTTACATGCTCCTTTATTCTATGTCCCTTAAGGAACAAGTTTTAAGAGTACTAAATGCTATTTTGTTTCTTTCTTTTGAGGCAATCAGGGTTAAGTGACTTGCCCAAGGTCAATGTTTTTTTACTTCAGTGTTAGTATGTTTACAGAGAAAATTCCATCTTTGCCCCCCTTGTGTATTTATTATGTTTTATTTGTTTTTGGTGGTGCCTCTGCTGCATTTCACTACTAGAAATATCAGTTCTAATAAGGGAAGTAGTGGTGTGTGGTAGGAATCTGTTCACACCATTAATTCTTCACATCTCAAGTCCAGGCTGTCTTATTCTATGTCTAACACTATCACCCTGGAAAATGACTGTCCCAGATATCTCTTTGGGTGGGAAACACTCGGAAAAGTGCTGGTGGAGAATCTGTTTTCTTGGTGTTAGCTGTCAGGTCAAAATTAGCACAAGCAGCTGAGAACTGATCCATAATAAGTTGCATCTCAACCTCACTGACTGCATTGTATGCAAAATCATCTATGAACAAAAAGTCATGCACCAACTCACCCTCCATTTTAGTCTTCACTTGTAGTGTCTCCTGGAATCGAGTGTGAGACACCAGCTACACTGGCACAGGACTACCCAGCAGGGTTTGCCTGCATCAAAGGTGGTACTGTGCTCTATGAGCAAAAAAGAACTGCAGTAGCTCAAAAGAAATGTGAGATGTGCAAATTTTGAGATGTCTCCACTCCAAATGTTCACATGGACTGTTTGTACTCAACTTAAGGTAGAGGCTTCTGAGCTCATATTGGTCTTGAATGTGAAGGACAACAACCAACCACTACCACTTGGAAAATACACCCTTTATTAAGAGAAGATATTTTCCTAGTGAACCCATTCCCCTCACGTGAAACTCATTATGTGGCTCCTAATTTATTTAGTTATAGATGCAAATATATAGATATAGATATATAGCTACATACACTCTATCCTCATGGCCTAGAACAGATGTTAATGGAACCTCTTCACAGGTAAAATTCATTGAATGCTAGGAAGGGGTACATGGGAGCAATGTCCCAACCCAGCCCATCCTCTGCCCAGAATATATTTCTTCCAGTGTTTATGGGCCTGGGACCCTTCAGGTCACTGGTTACAGGTTGAATGAGACTGCTTATGCAACTTCAATGTGATCTTTCTAGTACAATGAGCCACTAAGACTTAATGACCACTGGGTCTTAGTGCTCTCTTTGCTTCAATATCCTAGGAATTCCTGGGCCTTGCCATTCACCCCTACTATGGAGTCCTCTTCTATGTGTTGCCTCCAGCACTTGAGGTTTGAGCTCCTTAAGAGCAGGGACAGTGTTGCTTTACTATTTTTATCTCTAGTTCTTAGCACATATTAGGAGCTTAATAAGAGCTCATTTGTTAATTCTATTCTTTCTATCCCAGTACTTCCTTCCCCTCCATGAGTCTTACCCTACTCTCCCATGGTCCAACCTAAGCCCAGAGAGTTCAGACATTTATTCGCCTCCAGAGTGAGAGCAGTGTGGGCTCACCTTCAGTTCATTTATCTTTTTCCCGCTTACACAACTTCCTGCTATGTTATCCTCCCAAAAAAGATAGTAGTTTACATAAGTGGACTATGGGGATTAAGTCCACTAAAGGATAATAAGTTTTTTTTTGCTTTCCCTAACTGTAACCCTAAATTTTTAGAATTATCTTATACATTTATCTTCTTAGGGTCTTTCTGTCCTTCAGTGACACACTCTGTTTCTTAATTTTCAATAGCTTGGAGGCATGAGAGAATTTCTTTCTTTATGTTCTTCCTAATATCGTGCTCACCTTTTTTGGAGAGGTGAGGTCAGACATGACTCAAATGCTTCTTTTTTGTTGATGGCTCTTCTTTTTCAATGATGATTAGATTCAGCTTTGCAGGATGTTGTTTTTGGGTGCGTCTTAAGTTCTTTCCTATTCAATTCTTATCTGTAGTTTCTTGTGACTACAGAATAATCCTCAACTATTTAAACTGGGGTTCCTCCACAGCTGAAGCACTTTCTTCTGGCTGCTCGCAAAATTTCTTATTTGATAATGATATTTTAAAAGTTGGCCATTTCATGCCTTGGCTTTTAAAGCCTGAGATTTTTCCTCTGACAGTAATCTCTGGTTTTAGTTAATCAACACTTTGCTTTCATATTCAAAAATTCTGGGCAGTTTTCTTACGATGTTTTTCTACAGTATGACATTCAGGTTATAAAATACGCGTGAATCAGTGTGCTACAGTAGCAACAGGGCTGAGTTTGAAACCAGACATTGTCACTATCCACGTGACCTTGAACAAGTCGCTTCACCTGTATGACCCTCAGTTTCTTGTGTGTGTCATGGTCTCCTTTGAGAGTCTGGTGAAGCCTACAGACCCCTTTTCAGGGAAAAAAAAATTTTCAAATGCATAAAACACATAGGATTACAAGGACATCAATTATATTGAAACACCATTATCTATATGTATATCTGTATCTACCTATATATATCTCAACCAAATTTCTAGGTTTCAGGTTAAGAATTCTTGAACTAGATGATCTCTGAAGTCTCTTCAAGTTCTAGATCTATGATTCTGCAAGCCTAATTTATGAAATTTTCTTTTTGCTTTTTTATGTAAAATTTTCTTCTATATGAATTCCAAATGTCATTTTTTTTCCTTCAGAATCTCTGCTTATTTGGACAGAGATTCTCCCTCATTTGTTCTAAGTTTTAAGACCTGCATTAATTTTGCTTTGAGAGCTCTAATTTCCAACCTGCTTTCCATCTTAATGGCTTCTTTTAGGAATTCCACTCCTCTTGAACCCATCCTGGAGTTTCTTGCTCGAGGTTCCATGATTATTTGGAGAATCCACAGAATTCTCTTTTTCAGTGGAAATTTTCTTTAGTACGACAATATTTATTCAATTCAATATAGTGGGGGGCGGGGGGGGGGCGGCACGCGGATTTTAATTCTGTCATTATGCCTGACCAAGAATCTTGCTTAATGGTGTATCTACTTGGAAGCTAGGCTTATATCTGGCTTCTTGGATTTTTTTTTCAGTCTTTTTCTTTCATATTCCCAACAGATTGTTTCTGTCTTCCCTCCTCACTCTTTGGTCCCTTCCTTGTCTACTGCTGTGACTCACACTTTTTCTGCAGTAGAATCTCCCTCAGCTGGGTAACATCTGCCTCCTTAAGATGGGTGGTTAGGGAGACCTGGTTAGTTCTTTGCTCAGAGTAAACACTGTAGAGCGAGAATCAATCTCAGCTTAGTTTCTAATCTTGTGTCTTCTATCTAGTTCCATACATACTGAATCTTCTAGTCCACTTCTCCATCCTTGACACATTCCTTCCTTACATGGCTAGGCAGATTCAATGTCTTGTGCAATGTGGTCCACACTGAGCTAATGCAATGAAGTCCTTACAGCTGGATGCTGAAATATGAGGTTATATAAATAGGCCACTCCTAGCATGTGGGGTGAGTGGACTGGACATTGTGACAGATGATTAACTGGACCCCTATAATCAGTTTGATATGATTCCACAAGGGTAGTGATTTTAAGTTCTGATATTATGCCTCAGAGCTGTGAACTACAGATTTTAATTCTTGCTTAACCATAGGAAGCTAATTAGAGGACCTCCATCCTTGTCCTTCCTTGTTATGATAACCAAGCCCAGCATGGCAGAAGTGTCTCAATTACATGGAAAGTCATCTCTATTCCTTGTCATCCCTCTATTGCCTAACATGGGGAGATGATCATGAGCACGTACCCACGCTGCCTGTGGCCTGCCTTTTCTACCAGGTGTGCTCATCAGCTTGGTAGGACCTCCTGAAAGCTCAAGATAGGTCTGTAAAGGTCTGCTAGTACAGGGGTCCCCTACATTCTCTTTCTGCCTAGGTTTTTAATGACCCCTATCACTATTGCTATGCTCTAAACTTCTCTATCTTCCTAAGTTGCCCCTCGGGCTGGAAAAATGGCTCACTGTGAATTTTCCTTGGCTTTTCCCACCAGAATTCAGTCTCATGCACTTTCTAGGTCATTGTGTAAGAATTAAAGAAAAATGCTACCTCTCTATCTGCATGTTGACTCTGCCCCTTTCTATATGATTCTAAGGGTCACCTGATCAGGGGAGTCATTTTTGTAGTAGTGTATAGCATGGCCTAATGTAGAGAGAGATGATTTATGAGACAAATTAGGAGGCTGTTGCAATAATCTAGGTAAGAGGTGATAAGGTCTTAAGGTGGTAGCTCTATGAGGAGAGAGAAAGGGTTGGATGTAAGAGATATAAAACTGACAATACTTTGCAAGATTTGGCAATGGGTTGGATATGCCATTACAGAGGGAAAGTGAGAAATCAAATAATGCTAAGGGTTATGAATCTGGACTGAAAAAAGGATTTGCCTTTGACAAAAACAGGGAAGGTTGAAGAAGGGTTGGTTTTGGAGAAAAATATAATGAGCTGTTTTGGATATGGCAAATAGGAGATGTTTCTGTTTAAAATACTCAATAGGCAACTGGTAAAGGATTAAAGCTCAGGGGAGAGACTATGATTCTAGATATCATTGGTAAAGGGATGATGATTAAACCCATGGGAAATTATGGGGTCCCCAAAAGAGCAAGTATAGAGAGGGAAAGTAGGGGACCTAGGACAGAGCCTTGGGGAACACCTGCAGTTACAGAGCATGAACTAGCAAGAGACTGAAAAAGAACAGTGAGAGAAGTAGGAGGAGAGCCAGAAGACAGCAGTGTGAAAAAAGCCCAGAGAGGACAAAGGGTGGCCTCAATCTTCACTCTAAAGTAGAGGCAGAATTATCTGCTGAGAGTGCGAGAACTGGGGATATGGGATTAGTAGCTTGAGTAGATGAAGATACATGAAGGTACAATGAGCTATACCACCTTTTATCACTTTATCTTTTAATGTAATACAGAAGAGCTTTTGGTTCATTAATTTATCTGCTTAGTATAAGTAAGTCTGCTTAGTAACTGTATAATCCACTGGGAATAGGTCCTGGATCTGTGATTTCATTGGTACAGGGAACTCCCAAGTGAGGAAACATTCTCTGGCAATGCAAGTATACACTATCTTTGCCACTTAGTTTTAGAGAGCCAGAGCGCTCAGTGGTTATGCCACAGCCAGAACGTGTCAGAGGCAGGATTTGAACCCAGGTCTTCCTGGCTCTGAGACAGCTTTCTACGCTTTTTTTGAGCTACTAAATAAGACAAAATATCATTTTTGCTACTATTCGAAATACTGATTAAACTTTCTTTAAAACAATCACATAGATCTCATTTCAAGCAAATTTATGCATTTATAAAGCTGTCAGACATTGCAATCTCTGTATATGACATTAATTTACCATATAGTTTCTAGACAAATTGGTTTATTAATAACTGGTATGTAGGCTTGTATTCAAAATCAATGATATAAATAATCTTCTTGTTCTTAGACCAATGGTCTTACAAAGTTGGGGCTGAGGGTCTTGGATAATACCCCAAGGAGCATGTGATCAACTAATTCAAGGGTGAGAAGATAGGGTAGAATCCTACTAGCAAATATAGTTGTCTCTAATAGTCATACCTAGCCTGTGTTCATTATCCCATAACACTCCCCTTCATCTCACCTTCCAATGCTCTACACATTTCCAACATTTTCTGACAGTAGTCACTGGCCCTTTGTGGCAGTTACAACCTAACTGTTAACTGGTGCCTATAGCAAAAACTGTGGTGATATTTCACTCTCCCAATTTTAGCCCCTTGGATGATGACTATTGTGTTCAGAGAAGTGATTGGTAAGACCCTTCATCCCAGTTTTGTTTTGGTTGGAAGAAAATGAGTTGCACAGTAATACATAAGTATTATTTCTAAATAAGTTAACATATACAAACTCAAAAATTCTTTATAGATGATGGTCACATGATGAATGAAAAAGCATTTATTAAGTGCTTACTATGTGTGCTAGTGATCTACATTTTTAAAAAAAGATAATCTCAGGAAGCTTATAATCTTATTGAGGGAGACAAACCATATGGTAGGATTCAACTGCAAGCATTTGGGAATTACTCCTCTACACAACTAGGCTGATGCTACCATTTTCCAGTCCTGATCAGCTACAAATACACATTACGTGGGCAGGGCAAAAACTCATGAATGCCCATACCCACATAAACCTGGAACAGGAGTTGATATTTCCTTTTAAACTCACAGCTTAACTTCATTGGGTACCCCGGAAAGCCCTCGTCTTGATTCCCTATGCCCTCAAACAGTCATCTCTAAATAACAGTATTTTTTGGTGATCAGCATCCTAACTGCCTCCTGCTTGGGACTTAACTCTGACTGTTCTATTACTTTCTACTGTATGTCCCAGGACACATCACTACCAAATCACTGACACCCTGACTGGACTCATTCCTCAATGGCTAACATACTTTTACCCCTTCAATACTCTTCCTATTCTAGTGAATCTGAATTCCCCACTGCCAATGTACAAACCCTGTTTCCCAACCTCAACTGGCTGCTCTCTTAACATTCACCTGCTTCAACTCTATCCTGGTATGAGTAGTCACAAAAGGTAGGTCTACTATAGCCCATTACATATGGTAATCTAGAATTTACTGGCCCCTCCACATTGCTACCAGCACAATACCTCGTGGTCACCCTGCATGCAACTCCTCCCCAGAGGGCTTAGAGTAAAACGGGCAATGTCCTGAGGAGGCTTACATCCCTGAGAGTGACCCAGCCCTCCCTGAAAGGAAGCCAATCCTTTTAGGGTCCTCTCATGAAGTGATGATTTTGTATCCCTGGTCCCCCATCACAATCATGGGGCTCTCATGGAAGGGCAGGCGTGGGTTAATGGGCCAAGGAACACAAAAGTGGGTGATGACACAGGGTAATTCTCCCTGACCTGTGACAGGGATTAGTTTCCTAGCAGGATGTATGTCCTTGGTGCTACTCCTATTTGTGGTCATATGTTTACATCAAGAGACCCACTGAAAACCTGGCACCATCTATCACATGGACCTGACTGTTTAGACCTGGGATGGAAGGAAGCCTGGAATTTATGGATTTGTTTTCCTGTATCCAGTCACTCATTTGTTTTGTTTTTGCAATACTTTTTAAGTTTTTCTTTTTCTCCTTTAGTGTTGTCTCTATCAGGCTTCTAGAATTCCAGAAGTCATAGTTGACTAATAAGAGCCATGAAGTCATTTAAGAGGTGGAAGGTCCCTTAGAACCGAGGTGTCAAACTCTATCCAAGCTGCTAGCAAAACTCCAATAAGGTGAGGAACCAAATAAAAACATAACTGGGAAATGTTTAACAAAATAAAGAAAAATGCAACACAAATGAGGTCAATTTGTAGTTTTCTAAGTCATTATGTGGCAGCAAGGATCCTTTCTATTTAAGTGTGACACCACTGCTCTAGAAGACCTTAAGGACCTGAACTTCATAGGATGGAGAAATAGTAGGAACAATATTCTAACTTGGGTTTCCAAACTGTGTGTCATAGTACTCCAGTGTGCTAGGGGATATTTTAAATTTTCAAGGGAAACAATTCACTCCTGGACACTGTTCAGATGATTAGTTCGAGGTAGTTCAAAGTTTTTGTATTAGATCATCCTACATTCCTTTTGATGTCATTCTTCAGTGTTCCAGATGTTTTTGCTTACTTGTACTTTTGCCTATGCCAGTTCTTGAACGGTCTCATTTGTGATGAGCTATTTTTGCAAAGCTGGATTTTCAACAGCTACTGTGATAAAAAAGCAAGTACAGAGTGAAAATCAACATAGAACAGGAAATGAGAGTGTCAGTGTCCAGTCTGATCCTCAGGTCTGAGAAACTGCAGTGCCATATCCCATTAGTAAGTAGTTGTAATTGTTCAGTGCTTTCAGTGGTATCCTATTCTTTGTGACTCCAAGTGGGGTTTTCTTGGCAAAGATACTGGAAGGATTTGACATTTCCTTCTCTAGCTCATTTTACAGATGAGGAAACAGAGGCAAACAGACTTGCTCACAGCTAGGAAGTATCTGAGGCTAGATCTGAACTCAGGTCTTCCTAACTCTAGACTCAGTGTTCTCTCCACTGTGCCACCTACCTGCCTGATTATAGTTATTTAAGAATATTTTTTCTTTTGATTTATGTGTATTATTTTTTCCAAACTGCTACTAAGTTTTAGGACACACTTACTAAGCTGTTTGGACCTATTTAATACATGGAATTGTTAGAAATTTCTTTTCGCCTTTAGGCACAGCAAAAAAAAAAAAAATAATAATTAGACACTAAATGTGCTGTGGATTGTGAAACTTTGGGAACTTCTGTCTTAACTCCTCTCCCATACAAGTTAGGCTAGTTTTTTCTTTAAAGGCACCAAACACATCACTGAGATTTGACTGACTGAGAAGATTATTTTTGACATTTTCTGATCACCTGAGTACAAAGAGAGTGACAAGGAGTTCCAGGCATGATTTGGTGCCTGGCTGGTAGCACATGATGGGTACCTCAGGCAAGGGAGTTTCACTAAGCAGAATCAACTCATGCCTATTATTCTTGTTGAATATCATTCTCCTGCTATGGCTGAGGAAATCACAAAACAAAATGACCTATACAAGCATTTTATTTTATTCTAATTTCAAACCTAAACTACTAGAGGACTGCTTTGAGTTAGGTTCAGCCCAGAATACCTTCCTACCTCAATGCCTTCAATTTCTGACTCATAGTCTCTCTCTACCACAACTCCTGCCCTCATATTAGGGGACTTCAACTTACCTACTGATACTTCTGCAAATACCCTAACTTCTAGTTCCTCAATTGGCTCACTTCCCATTACCTTCTCTGACTCAGATGGGCAGTGAAATAGAGAAGCAGAACAATGAATTCTACTGTAAAGGCTCCTGCCCAGCTAGAGATTAATCATCAAATTCAATGCCATTAGCTTTGTACACTGGAATGAAAAATATCAAGTTTGTATTATGTATTCCACTAAGAACTGTGGAATAATCAAGCTCAGTAACCTTGGAACAGCTAATAGATTCTTACTGAAAAACTTCAAATTCACAAAACAAGTGGGATTATGATTCTTAGATTTAGAAATGGAAGGCTTTAAAAGTCATGCAGTCTAATCCCTTCATTTTATATATAAGGAACTAAGGCCCAGAGAGGAAAGGTGATTTACTTACTGTCCTACATGTAGTAAGGAGCATAGTCAGAATCTAAATCCAGACCCTCTGACTCCAAATTCAGTGCTCTTTTTACTACACCATTACAGTTTATATAATGAAATAATTTTTTAAATGTATGTATATAGTTAATATTGCTTCTGTATATATTAATTGTAATATAATCCCCTGAAACAAATAACCTCAAAATGATTGACAAAAGGAATACTGTGAGAATACCCTACAGTATCAAGGAAGAAGGCTATGAAAATGGTATTTTTAAAATACTTAACTGAGATATGGATAGAGTAGGGGAAATAGCACCCTGGAAAGAGGTTTAAGCATAACCAAAAAAAGTTTTTTCTATTACCAATATTACTAAATTTTGCCTCCCGTAACACATTTCTCCTATGCGTACAAAAGAAAATTGGGCTAAAAGACATTTTAAAAATGTATTAAACCTAAAGCATTATTACATACAGAAATCTGATGCCGTGTTAAGAAGTAAAGCCACAGTCTAGTATAAAAGAGATTAAAATTGTTTCTATTTTTAATGTATACTAGAGAATTACTATGAATACTGATTTTGGTATTAAAACTTCACTGAAATATTAGAAGTACAATTAACAAATTCAAGAATATTTTCTTAAGTAACAACAGATTTAAAATTTTGATAACAATGAAAAATTACTTTAAGACTGTTAAATTGAGAAAGTTTCTGAATAGCATCTTATTAGAAAACTAAAAATTTAAGACATCAGAATGTTAAAAGATTTAATATGAAAAAGGTTAATTACTTCCTTATATAAAAGATAAAAAGCTGACAGAAAAAAAAAACCAAAAATTTTCATAAATTTGAAAATTATTTTTAAAGTGATTTTATTTTCAATTCTAGGCTCACAAAGTCCAGAAGTAGAATGGAAAACAAGAATGATGATGTAAATGCCTCATTATAATAACCTAATAATAAATACTTTATGCCATATTTTTGATAGATGGAGACAAAATTGTTCTAACCAAGGCAAAATAAATAGTTCAAACAACATGGTTTAAATAATTTATATTTAATAATATATTCAATATTTAATTATATAACATGCTTATAACTTCAGATTAAATTCTGGATACTATTTCATCTTTTTTTAAAAAATACCGAAGATGACTAAAACATCCCTGGTAGTTGTGAGTACAGTCAGTGCCAAAAAAACCCCCCAGACTTTTAGCTTTTGAAGAAATAAACAATCTCCCAAACCCAATAATTTAAAGTATTCATGTTATAATAAAATACGAATTAACCATGCTACCATTTTAAGTATCCAATTTCATTAAACAAAATGATTCATTTACCTGACTACTACCAGAAGGTGCCATGCTGATTTCTGCTGCTCCTGGGCCTTCATTCTGCCTCTCTGATTCATGGGAGATGGCATCAGGCTTGTTCTGAGATGCCCTCTAATAACAAGAGCTTATATCATTATATACAGAAACAGAATCTATACTTCATCATTCTATTGCTTTAAAGTACTGACTGCATTAGTTATATGTATTTAGAAAGACACCAAACTATACTTTATATTTGATAATTAACAACTGACTGCCTCAACAAAACTGCAAGATCAAAGTAAAACATGCTAAGTATTACTTAGAAGAGAAAGGATTTTCTGAGGCATTCAGAAATACCACCTTCCACCAGCTGTGTGCACATCATTATCAGGAATAGAAGTGAACTGGATAAATAACTGTCTTCCCTTCCCTTTAAAATCATAAGATCCATGTATTTAGTGGGGCTGCTTTTTGGATGATTTGTACCTCACAGGCAGAGAGCTTGATTAATATATTAATTTATACAGTACATATTTTTCACCAAGAAAAATTCCTAGAAAATCTTTAAAGAACTTTAAAGACTAAAGATGAGAAATTTCCATTCTGATATGAATTAAAAGCTAAAACAGGAAAATTTTATTATATGTCACATGAAATACAAATGATAGTATTCAATGAAATAAAAAACACCACTTCCCATACAGTAGTAATACTAGCATTCATACAGCAAGTTAAGGTTAGCAAAGCATTTTATACATAATACTTTAATCCTTGCAACAGTCCTGTGAGGTGGGTGTTATTATTATCCTCATTTTACAGATGAGGAAACTGAGGCTTGTGAAAGGGTGACTAGTCCCAGGTCACCCAGCTAGTAAGTGCCTGAGGCAGAATTCAAACTCAGTTCTTCCTGACTCCAAGTCTGATGCTCTAATACCTTTTCTGTACATTTGAAAGTATAATTTATCATTTGTACAGGAATAATGATATATGCTTCACTCTAAGCAAATCTAATACAAAAACTAATCTAACATAAAAAAAGAAATTTGCAAAAGATAAATTAATGAAGTACATTCACACTGTAAAAACGTTTTTTAGTCTTTATAAAATATTTTACTTAAGAGTCCTTTTAAATAGCAAACTTCCATATACATTTAGAACTGGTCAAAATATCATTTTTTAATGAACTTTTTCAGCACGACTATATTGCAGAAGGTAAGTGTACTCATAAATGATTAGTACTTTCAGTGTCAAAGTCACAGAATCACAAAATGTTGAACTGGAAAGAAGTACAAAGAGGATCTTGTCAACTCTTCCTAGAGACGAAGAAACTAAAGAAATAAAGTGACCTGCCAAAGGATTCCAGAGCTAATTACTGGCAGACCTCAATCTCATAATCGCCTTCTCTGTGTTCATTCCACTGAACCACCCTGCTCTTAATAAATGTGTATACAGCTTATTGGAGGCTCACTCCCCGACATCTTGGCTGTGCGACCTCTCAGGGTCCCTGGCAGTTCTAATTCTATGTAGTAAACAAATGGAATAAACCATGCAATTCAATTTTTATAGAACCATTAAGTAACCGCTTTCTTATAGTATGTACACACCACAGATGGGACTTAATACATCTAATAAATAAAAGTAATAGATATATGGCTATGTCTGGGAATGAGTGGAAGGTTAGATTAACCAGACACATATGTTCCAAAGGACAGAATTTTTTATCCATGTTTCTTAGATTAAAGCAGTCAAAAAGCTGGTTGTGCTCACTTGGATTCTTGAACCTGTCTAACAGTGAAGTTGTTTCTTTCCTCCCTAAGACAACAGGGTCTGGAGCTGGTGCAGCCTAAGGCAGCTAAGTAAGTAACAATGGAGGTGACTGCCTCAGTCTTCTCTTTTTTCCTTTATTCTCTCACTTCCTTTTTGTTTTTGTTTTTCTTTTTGCCCTCTACCTATTCTTTATTTTATTTAATGTTTTATTTTCCTCCAATTACATGTAAAATTTTTTAACATCTGTTTTTTAAAACTTGGGGGTTCCAAATTCCCTCCCTCTTTCACTTCTCCTGCAATGAGAAGGCAAGCAATTAATGTAAGTTATACATGCGCAGTTATGTAAAACATATTTCCATGTTGTATATTTCAAAAGACATGTTGCATATTGTAAATTGTATATTGTTCCATATTGTATATTGTAAAAGACACAGTGTAAAAGAAAACAGACAAAAAAAGAAAAATAAAGAAAAAGTATGCTTCGATCAGCATTCAGACTCCATCAGTTCTTTCTTTGGACATGAATAGTATTTTTCATCATAAGTCCTTCAGAACTGTCTTGGATCACTGTATTGCTAAGAATAGCCAAATCATCATCATACAATATTACTGTTACTGTATACAGTATTCTCTTGATTCTGCTCATTGCACTTTACATTCAATTTAACTCTCTCCAGGTTCTTCTGAGAGTACCCAACTCATCATCTCTTATAGCACAATAGTATACCATCACAATCACATACAACAACTCGTTCAGCCATTCCTCAATTGACGGACATTACCTCCATTTCCAATTCTTTGCCATCTAAAAGAGCTGCTATGAATATTTTTTGTACCTATAAGTCCTTTTCCTTTTCATTTTTATCTCTTTGGGATACAGACTCAGTAGTGATATTGCTTGGTCAAAGGGTATATATGGTTTTATAGCCCTTTAGGAACAATTCTAAACTACTCTACAAAATGGTTGAATCAGTATACAACTTTACCAACAGTGCCTTAGTATCTCAGCTTTCCCACATCTCCTCCAACATTTGTCAAATTCCTTTTCTGTCACATTAGTCAATCTGATATGTGTGAGGCAGTGGCTCAGAGTCCTTTTAATGTGCATTCCTCTAATAAAGAGTGATTTAGAGCATATTTTCATATGACTACAGATAATTTTGATTACTTTGTCTGAAAGCTGCTTGTGGATATCCTTTAACACATTCATCAAATGAGGAATGGCTCTTATTTCTAGAAATCTGACTCAGTTTTCTATATATTTGAGAAATAAGGTCTTTATCAGAGAAATTTGCTGTGAAATTTCTTTTCACAGTTATGATTACAATGTATTTCCCTCCATCCTATTTTCCTCCTGTTTATCCTTTTCTCTCTCTCTCTCTCTGTCCTTTCACTTTGTTCATTTTCAAAAATGTTCACCCTACCTACTGTTCAGGCACATCAGTGGAAATTATCCACTAGCTGCTTGGCTTCATTATCAGCACTTAGAATTAAAGAAGCTGCTTACATCTAAGGTTTGAACAAATCCTCTCAGGGCCTCTATTGCACATATTCTCATTTCCTGGCCAGGACTAAAAAGCTACCAGAGTTTCTTTTTCTAAAGTACAGGGCACTTCGTGGATTTTCTTCTCATGTCACTGGAACTTTTTTTTTTGGCCAGGGTTCCTCTCTTAGGTTCTCCTTCACTCTTCTCAGGAGATAGTTTTGGGTTTTTTGGTTTTGTTTTAAATCTTACACTGAGAGAGGGCTTGCTTTGTCTAAGTTGCTTAGTTCAAGGAACAAGCTGTCTCTGTCTTCATTCAGCATTTGTCTCTTTACAACTCTCATAGTATGTTGTATCTTTCCTTTATTTCTATTCTAGTTTGCATTATAATTATTTCTGAGTAAACTTACACAGGCTACCTATTAAGTAATGAATTGTCTGGCCAAGGCAACTTACGAAACAAAGATAAAGGGGAAGAGATTTCTGGTTAAGGTAGTTATGTATAGGAAAGGATGTAGAAGAGTCAGGTTCTCTTTCACACACTCCATCAAATATATGAAAAAGGCTCCTGAGAGAGCAATGGTAAAGAAAGCCAAAGAGAAATACAAGAAAACTGCTCTATCAAAGTCCAAAACTGCACAAAAACATGGCTAGAAGGCTACAGATGCCTGGAAGGGGAGTTGTACAGGAAAGCCAGATGGAGCTGCAGGAAATGAAACCTACTGTGCTGAGCAAGGATTTTCCAAAAGGTTTCAGTGCAGATCTTAGCTTTAATAATTGAGGCCTGAAGTCCCAGGTTGTTAGAAGGGAAGCAGAATACAGAGCCAGTTCCTATATGTCACTGCACAGGGAGACAGGGCCCAAGTGTGCATTCCTTGGAGCACTGGGTATCAAAAAAGGAGAAAGGATCAATTCAGTGCCTGGGCACCTGCACTGTGAGACTTGCAAGAGGCCAGGGAGTAGTGTGTTCTGTAACACCTGACTAGGGGCCTCTCTGGGGTCACATCAAAAGAACCAATTCTTTTTGTTTTTTTGGAGGGGGGAAGGCAGGGAAATTGGGGTTAAGTGACTTGCCCAAGGTCACACAGCTAGTAAGTGTGTCAAGTGTCTGAGTGAACTCAGGTCCTCCAGACTACAGGGCCTATCCTCTACTCACTGCACCACCTAGCAGCCCCAAAAGAACCAATTCTTGAATGGGGATCATACAAGGAAAAGGAGAAAGAGATGAGCCAAAGCTAGCTCCTACAGTGGGCCACCAAGAAGGAGACTGAGACAAAAGCCAGGGACTGAGGAAGAGAATATCAGCCATGCCCATAAGAATGGCAGTGGCGTCCAGACTAGAAAGGAGACAGGACCAAAAAAGAGCCAGACCATCCCATCCAAAAGTGGGGGTTGGGGTAAGCGCTTGGATCTGGCACCTATCTCAATCCAAAAACTGAGGCTAGATATCAGTAAATAGAAGAAAACAATGAAGAAATGTTATGGGTTAAGAGGAGCCCAAAAGGGTAAACCTGGAAAAAAATAACTCCAGAAGTTCAAATAAAGTTTCACAGAAAAAAAAATGGCTTACTAAGGATAACAAAAGTGAGGAAAAGAAATGAAGACTTAATAGAAAAAAAGTAAGTTACGTTTGATTTAAAAAAAAATAACCTGAAAATTTAAGAATCATCGAATTTCTTGAAAACCACGAACAAACAACAAATCTATTTAAAAAAAAAATAACTCAAGGTCCTGTCTAGTCCTAATATAGCATGACTTTACTCTCTCAAATCCCATTCCCACCAAGATACTGAATTCCCAGAGCCAGGGACACTTAGAGAGACAGGTGAGAAAGAAGAACGTTCCAGGAATATAGAACGACTAATGCAAAAGAAGAAACTTCCTAAAAGATGGAGTGTTGTGAGTGAGGAACAGGCAAGTAGTCAAGTATATGGAGGGAAGTAAAGTGTAAGAAGCCTGGAAAGTTGGGAAGAGGCCAGGCTGTGGAGAGTTTTAAATGCTATCAAAATACTACTCAAAATTTTACACACACACACACACACACACACACACACACACACACACACACACACGTTTTAAATGCTAATCAAAACATTAATCAAGATCACACTTGATCCTGAAGGTAACAAGAAGCCACTTCCATTTACTAAGAGGGGCATGACATGGTCTGGACCTAAGCTTTAGAAAATTCACTTTGGCAGCTAATCGGAAAATCAACTGGAACAACAAGAGACTCGAGGCAGAGAGACCAATCAGGAGGCTGTGTATTTTTAATAGTTCAGAAAAAAAGGCCTAAATTAGATGGTAACTATGTGAACGAAGAAAAGGGAAAGAATATCAAGAAGAGAAAGAGATATCTGAGATCACTGAAGAGGTGGCCACGGCTTTTTGTTTTGCCTGTGCACTGCGCTCCCCAGTCCTTCTGATTACATATGCTGAGGGTAGGGAGCAGGTTCCCACTTAAAATGATTAACTCTATGGGTGTTTGAGCAGACTGCCCAGGACAGTAAATAAAGTGCCAAATCCAGCATTCCCTGGTTGGTGTTGACTGTCCTGTAGAAATTAGAATGCCAGTGTTAGGCAGGAACCGAAATGGTTCAGTATAGTTAGCAATTAGAGACAGAGATCTTGGCCTTCAAGAACCATGAAATGAAACCCCAGAGGTAGCTAGCAGAGATGGTGGCAGGTAAAAGGATCTCTCCTGATGGAAGTGGGGACTGACAAGCCTCAGTCAGGAAACTACCCTATGATCCAGAGGTTTTGTTCCCCTAGAGATAGCAGAAGCAGATCTAAAGCGGGGAAGATACCCTACACGAGGAAAGGGTTAGGTGGGCCTTCTCAACCTAGGAACATGGCTGCACAGGGTTCAAACAGAAACCTGATGAGTAGCTGGAGCAATGTCTGCTGAGGATGTAGTTTAACAGAGCCAATGTTGAGCTGGTTTTTCAGGTGACTTCCATAGGATAAGGGAGGTTTTTGAAGGCCTCTTTTAAATCTAATCAGCTAGATTTATTAGTGCTTCCAGACAGGGAATGTTCTTTGTCCTTTTTTTTGGTTGTTGAGATGTAGAGTTGTTCATACCTGGTACCATAAAGATGAACTCCTTTTCATGTCATTTCTTCTGAAGATCTGCAAGGGAGGGGGGTGAAGTTCCTAAAGGAAATGGTTTGATAGATGGGATCTGTGCAGAATGGGGGGATGTGAAATGACAGGTGGGGCAGGGGGTGGAGGGGAGATCAACTGCCACATTATAAGGCAAGACTGCCTCAGGATCCAGCAAACTGCAGATGTCACCTTTTGGGTAGGGCCCTATCAAAATGAGGGCACCTAGGAGGCACAGTGGATAGAAGACTGGGCCTAGAGTCAAGAAGACTTGAGTTCAAATCCAACTTCAGACACTTACTACCTGTGTGACTCTGGGCAAATCACTTAATCCCTTTTGCCTCAATTTCTCATCTGTAAAAAGAGCTGGAGAAGGAAACGGCAAATGACTGTAGTATCTTTACCAAGAAAACCCCAGATGGGGTCATGTTTAGTCATGACTAAACAACTATCAGAATGGCTTCAGACTTTAGTTATGTTGGAGCAAGTCTGGACAGTTGTGACTTGAACAAATATTATGGAGAGTGTGAATAGGGGCTCTGGGGATGAAGAAAGGACTCACAAAAGCCTGCATAGAAGGGAGAAGGCAATGATACCCTCTCTTGCAGGCAACTTTGGATCCGACTCCTTCAGCAGAAAGGCACCAGGGGCTCTTCAGCTCAATCTAAAGTTAGAGAATCCTTTAAAGGCCCTCTCGTCCATACGATCAATCATGAGGAGCCATAGAGGGAAGACCATTAAGGTGCATTTTTCTTGGATTCTCCATTTCAAGGAAGGGCCCAAACCAGCCATCTTTCATTCTCCAAACTTAGCTCTAGAACCCAGTTACCTCCTAACTCTACTATGAGCACCTTCTCACACTGGTAAGTTCTTCTAGGAGCTCCATTTTGGGGAAAGGCCTCAGAACACAATCCTTTATTCCTGGATTCAGCCACTTTATTCCTGAATGGACACTTCTCCCTATCTGCTGCTTTTTAACCATGACATATCCCTTAGGTTCCTAGTTGGCACTGGAATACTTGGCTAGACAGGCCATAGATATAACCCAGTATGGCAACTTTCACGTTCCTCGGAGAAAATTATTAATTTTACAATACTCTACAGTATTCCTTTGACTAAGGGATTTTCCAAGGGCACGTGGGGTCCATGAACTTGTTTTCAAAATCCATTGTGATAACTACATTTCAAGCTAATTATTTTTCTTTTTAATACCATGTATTTTATTTTATGCATTTGAAATTATTATTTTGAGTAGTCCACAGCTTCACCGAACTGCCAAAGGAGTCTATGACACAAAAATGGTTAAGAACCTCTGTCCCATATTATTTAAAATATGATTCAGTTTATATCCAACTTTTTAGGAATATAACTAAAGTACAGGATAATTTAGGAATTCGTGGGAATGTCTACTCAAGAAATAGTTCACTCACTGACAGAAAGCATCCAGAGCTATTATCTCTGATTAGGTGTAAATAAATTAGATATAGCTTATAGTAGTATATTAGCTACATCAAAGTAATCTTATATTACTTATGCACTATGACTACCCAAAGATAACAGAATAAAGTAGCAATTACTTTTATTATTTCTCTAACTAGGTCCAAAGCAGAATAAACATTGAGATACTATTATAATTATTGGATCCCATAGCTGTCAGTCTGTATAATCATGTTTTGTTATTAATTTTACCATTTAAAAAACAAAAGCCCACCCATATTTATTTACATAGTGCAAAAAAACAGCTTACTAACCTCTGCTTCTGCAGGTTGGGACTGTAATAACTGTCGTATACGAAGTATGTCTTTCTCAATTTGCTGAATTCTAGCCACTCTTAGCTAAAATAAAATAAGCGATAAAATTATATACATATACACACAAACTCACATTGTAAAAATATAATTGTATAAACTATATCATGGTTGTTTTGACAAGTTATGGCAGATCAATTAATTCTTTCATGCCTCAGGCATGAAATAAAATATAAATGCCCACACATTTATGAGCAGAGACAAGTGTCAGCTCAACTTATATTATCTTACATTTTCTACACTAGAGACATTCTCCCAAAACCTCAAAGTGAGTTCATAAAAGTTAAATTTTGTTTTAAAGAAGGAATTAAACATTCAAAGGTAGCTTTCAATAAGTAAATCCATTGGAAAATAAGTCATCAGAAGTAGGTTTATCTTTTACTTCAACTGGACTTCACTTTTCAGTTTACTTAAACCAGGACATACTTTTATTAAGAAAAGGATTTGAAATTTTAGTTTGCATTAATCATACCGCGCTTTGAAAGTAAAATTTAGCAGCTTCTTTTCTCTCAATACAAAATCATTGACATATACTTATTTTTTCCTTCTAGATTATGACTGTACTTATCATTTCCAAAACTAGTATTACAATGGGGATTGAAATGTTGGATAAAAAAGGTAATTAAAAAGGAGCTAAACTAAGCAGGAACAGTCAGAATGTTAGAACTATAAGAGATTAGGGTGAAAGAAGCCAATCTAACATTTGTATTTAACAATTAAGACTTTTCTGTGGGCCAGGTAGCGCAATGGATAGAGTACCAGGCCTGGACTCAGAAAGACACATCTTCCTAAATTCAAATCTGACTTCAGACACTTACTAGCTGTGTGACCTTGGGCAAGTCACTTAACACTGCCTCAGTTCCCTTATCTGTCAAATGAGCTGGAGAAAGGAAGGGCAAACCACTCCAATTTATCTTTGCCAAGAAAATCCCAAATGTGGTCATAAAAAGTCAGATAAGACTAAAAATGACCCAACAACAACAATAAAGGATGATTTCAGGCCTAGTATAAACGTCATTTTGGGGAAGCTAGGTGATGCAATGGATTACCATGAGTCTTTAATGACTAAACAACCACCACAGATGAAGAGAATAGTGTCACTTGAGTAGTCAGGTCAGAAGTCAAATTAGGAGTGATTAACAAAGTGAGGGTAAAGGCAAAGAAATGGAGGCAGTAAGTACAGATTACTTTTTCTAAGGAATCTGGCTATGAAGGGAGATGGGGAGACTGGAAGAAAAACAGAGAACTCATGACAGATATCAAGGTCCACTGAGAGGGATTAAGGACATACATTTGAAATGGCTGTTGTGTGTGACAATAAAATGTTACTCAGGACCTTTTCCAGCTTTAAATGTATGACTCGTATGATCTCAAGGCTTCAAGACTCAGCTCAAGAGGCCTTTTGAGGTTTGAGGACTTTCCTGATTTACCCAGCTACTAGTGCCTTTCTGTTCCTAGGCTTACCAACCATCTGTTGGTGTATGTTTTGGACACGTGCGTGTTCTCTCCCTGATTAGAACATAAGCTTCTTAAGAGTAAGGACCATTCCACTTTTCTTTTTGTATCCTTAGTGCTAGCATAGTGCCTAGTATATACGAGGAATTTCATAAATGCTAAATGATTTATTATCTCATTTTGCCCTACATCTTTTTGGGGATATATCAAACATTTATAGAGTTCTGTAAAGGATCGCTTTGACAGGCTGGATGGTATAGCAGTAAAATTGTAATTTAACTGTTAGGGTCATTTTAATTATATTTTGAGCACCAAATACTCCTCTAAGCTATTAAAGTTGTTCTTTATGTCTTTAAATGGCACTTTGGAAATGAGTCTGGTTTCAACTTCAGGGAGAAAGATGCCACTCTTAGGATAAGCTCATCACTTCTAAACTTAACATTGCGCTGCTAAGCCTAGATGGAGACCAATTCCCTCAGCCTCTTCTCTACCCTAGTTAGAGGGTTGGAGAGCGGAGTACCAAACTCCTCCCAAAGCCTGCCTTCCTTTGTAGAGGGCATAAACTGGATCCTCAGTTCTCTCCACTTTGCCATCTGCTGCTCTGTCTGGTTTAAACTCCATCAAACAACATACCCCACTGGTGTTCTTCCACCCCTCCAATCCCTGTTTTCCCGACTCCTTTTTGGGAGTTGTCTCCCCCTTTACACTATAAGCTCTTTGAGGACAGGGACTGGTTTTTTTTTAAGCACAGTGCCTGGCACATAGCAGGGATTTAATAAATATTTATTGGATTGGATAAATATTTTGTGTGCGTTGGTAACTGATTTCCAAATATTTATGCATTCTGCAGTTATTTTGAATGAGACTTTCTATTATTGCCTCTTTAATTCTGTTATTATTACACAGAAATGCATTGATTTGTGAGGGGTTATTCTGTAGCCTATAATTTTCCTGAAACTGCTATTTCAATTAGTACTTTTGATGATTCGTTAGGATTTTCCAAATAAACCATAATACTACCAGAAACAGGAATAGTTTTATCTCTAATTTGCCTATTTCTACATCTTTAATAGTGTCGTCTTATACAATAGTTGTTCTTTGTTTCATCCTTTCCTGGTTAAGGCAATAGTACTGTATTTGTCTCATAATAATAATTTGAGGCAGTGCTTTCTTAATTTCTGAGAAAACTTCTGTAGTAATGGTACTGCGTTCTTTAAAAGTGTGATAGAATTCTGAGACTGCAATAACATCAGAAGTTTTTTCTTTGGTAATAGTTAATTCTATTTCCTTTTCTGGGATTTGATTATTTAAGGTCTCTTCTTGGTCTCCTTTTTGTTTGGGCAAAAGGTATTCCTCTACTTCTTTGGTGTTTGCAATTTCAGTAGAATATGGCTTATGTATTTCTGATTGGGGTGTGCTGGTAAAGGTTTAATAACTGACCCACTGAAAAAAGCGTACTTTTGTACACTTGAAAAATGTACACTTTGAAAAAATGTACACTTTTAAGTTTGATCTATATAGTTGACATTTTCTCCATCACTTTTTTAAGGACAATGAGTGAAGCAATAAATCAAGCCATGACTTGTAATGTTTGCTGGTCTTCAATTGTATAAATGTACACTCTGAAAATTTAACTATCAGCTCGGTTTCAAGCTGGTTCAAGCACATCCCAGGTTCTGACCATTCTTTTTATTTCTTCTGGTTTTGTTGTGATTTTACTATGTTCATTTGGTATTGTGTTGATTTGATTTTCCAGCCCTACTAGCAATTGCGTGCACAAGCTCTCTCTCTCTCTCTGTTTTCATTTCTAAACTCTTTGAGAAGGCCAATGCCAACTGTCCACTTCTTTTCCTCTCACTTCTTAATTCTACAGTATGGTTGCTGATCTCATCACTCAACTAAAACTGCTATATCCAAAGTTACCAATTATTTCTTAATTGCTGAACCTAAAGGCCTTTTCTCAGTCTTTATCCTTCTAGACTTCTTGGGAGCCTCTGATAACTGCTGATCACACTGTTCTCCTTGATACTCTTTTTGATTTAGAAACCTTTAACATGACACTGTTCTCTCCTGGTTTTCCTCCTACCAGTCCGATCTCTCCTCAGTCTTCTTTGTTGGATCTCCATTCAGAATATACCCACTAACTATACCTATATGTCAATACTCTGTCCTGGACACTTTTCTACCTCTGTATTATTTTGCTCAGTGATCCCATCAATTCCTATGGATTCGATTATCATCTCTACAAAGATGATTCTCAGATTTACTATATCCAGACATAACCTCTCTCCTGACTTTATCTCATACCTCTAATTTCCAATTAGGGGT
Organism: Trichosurus vulpecula; assembly: GCF_011100635.1. Classification (NCBI taxonomy): domain Eukaryota; kingdom Metazoa; phylum Chordata; class Mammalia; order Diprotodontia; family Phalangeridae; genus Trichosurus; species Trichosurus vulpecula. The sequence continues at coordinate 514,641,243 of NC_050573.1, read as the reverse complement.
CAAACTCAAAATGTCCAAAACTGAACTCAATGTCTTTCTCTACCAAACCACCACTCAAACATCCTTATTTCTATCAAAGGTACCCAAACATTTTCCCAGTTACCTCAGTTGGCAATATCAATGTCACTTTGGACTCCTTACTCTCTCACCTCCCATATCCAATCTGGTACAAAGTCCTATTGATTCAACCTTTTCAACATCTCTTGTATATGCCTGCTTCTCTGCTCTGACACTACCACAATCCTGATATAGGACCTTATCACCTCATTCCTGGACTATTATAATAGCTTTCTAGTTGGTCTCCATTCGGTTATCGAAGTGATCTTTGTGAACTACTGCTAGATTTGGGAATTAAAAGTTAAAAAAAAATTTCCGGAATTCAAAGTGTTAAAAAAAAAAAAAGGAATGAGTATCTTAATATAATTATTTTTCTTCTAAGATTTACTTTTTTTTTAAAGCATCACTGTCACTTTCCAACACTACCATCCAAACTCTTTTGTAACAGAGGAAAACACTTGAGCAAAACAAACATAAACATCAATCATATTTGAAAGGACATGCAGAATTCCATATCTGACTCTCAAGTGACATTTTAAACTCAATATTTTTCCAACAAAATTTTTTGTGTGTTTACTAAACTAATTAAAACAAGATTCTCATATGGCAATTTGAAAGTTTATTTGTCCATTTGTAAAGAGGTTTGATATTTTTGAGGCATTTATGTAAAAAGTATATACAGAAATATCTACTTCTGAATTCCAAAAACTTCAAAAATGTCATGACTTTAAAAACATAACATTGTTTATAATATTCAAAGGTAAAATTACCTATCAACTAAAAAAACCCCAACATTCTAGTAAAACTCCAATGACTTTCTAAACTAAATAGGTAGAATTTGTTGTAAATGGCAAGCAAAGTGGGACTTTTTGCTGTTTTTTTCTTTTGGAGTGCTTCTTAGCACTAGGCAACCAAGTGCCTTTGATTGAGCCTTGCCTTTGTTTGTTACCTTTTGCTAACTAGGTGTGAAGCCCCAAGCCCACACCCTTTTGCTGAGTAGATGTGAAGCCTTTGGGCCCTAAGAAGGGTATATATACTCAGAGGTTAGCATTTTATTTGAGGCTCACTCATTGGAAGAGCATTCCTGTGATTTTGCCAGACAAGACTTTGCGTAGCCATTAAGGAGCCACCCGGCAGGTGTTGGTGCTTCTCTCTCTGGTAACTATGTATGTATAGCTTTGGTCAGACAGCTAGAAGCCTGTCTGTTGATTTGTGGTATTTGCTCCGTTTATATTTTCTCTTTTTGTATTTGCTCTGAAGTTCAGGGTGCTGACATTTTCCCTGAACTAAGTGAATGATACACGTGTGTTTAATTAAAGTGAGATTGTAAACCCCTTTAAAATTGCTTTCCTTGGAAAAACAGATCAAAGAACCTGTGCTAGTAGCCCTCCTGTGTGCTGGTGTTATTGGTCTTGTTGTTGGCCTTACACCTCCGCAGCAGCTGCAGCCAACATTGTTATTACATTTGTATAGTCATAAATGTTCCAAAAAGTAAAATCTAGTACTTTAAAATTACCTGTGCTCGTTTTTCCATATCCTGGCAAGTACCTAGCTGTTCTTCCATTGCAGCTCTGATCTGTCTTGCTTCATACTCCAATTGCCTCCTAGTCATATCTGTTTGCAAAGAGAACTGGGATGGGTAGCATAGGAAAGAAGTGAAGGACAGAAAAAAATATTTTGAAAAGTCATTAGTGTATGAATTTTTACACTAAAGAACAAACAATAATGAAATGAAGAGGTAAGAACAGTCAATAAATTTGCAAATTGGGGTGATATATCTATGTATCTATATGTATGAGAAGATAGTCAACTGTCAGTTTGAGAACCTTATGGTTTAATTATTTAGGTATGCAAAAGAAAGTAATAACTAAGTCTAGTTCCCTTTGTGAAATACAAGAGTAAAATCCAAATGTATTTATTCTTGACCACCAATTATTTTAAATAAAAGCATATTTCTTATTTATAACAAATCCTCAGTATCCAGTAGTATTATTTGTAATTGTATATAACTGAAAGTTCAACAGTTGGGCAATGGTTGAATAAACTGCAGTTATCTAATTTAAGGATACACCTAGGTATGGATGTGCTACTGGGTCCTCCAAGTCTACGTCAGTGGTAATACAAGCTCTGGCTCCTCCTACTCAAATTGAAAAGGCTTCTAATACAGTCTTGGAGCTCTTGGCAATAGAATACATGTTTGTTATATGAAGAATTAATCTACATTCAAAGGCAAATCACTAGGAGAGGCTGCCATGGTCAAAGACCTTACACTAAGATGGTGGGATTTTTGAAGCAATGGAAAAAAAATAACAATCGAATTAAAAACAATTCTGATATTTTCTGAAATGGTAAAAAATGTTTTTAAAGATCCCTATCCTAGACAGGAAAAATGATTTTTTAAAAAAATTTACCATTAAGAGTGATTTGAGATAGGCTGAGGGTATACAAGACTACAGTAGAAGCTAGCTAATGTGATTCTAGTTTCATAACAAACTAAATAAAATGGGATGGCGAAAAATGACAGACACAGACCCGGTCACAAAACCTCATAGTTAGAAGGGGCACTAAGGGGCTATTCTCATTGATCATTTATAAGAAGAATCTCCTTTACAACATAAATGACAAATGATCCACTATCACTCACATGAAGACTTTTAGTGAGAAGGAAAACCCACAATCTTAGAAGGCCACCCATTATCCTCTTGGATAGTTCTAATTGTAATGAAGTTTTTTCCTTCTCTACAGTAGTAAAAAGGAAGATGAGAAAGGACATAAAATTTTCTTCAATGGATTACATTACAATATGAACTATATAAGAAGAATAGTATTTGAAACATGCCACTCTCACTTCCTAGTTCTGTCTCTGAAATCAAGCAAAAAAGGTCAAATAATTCCTCTTCCAAGGGACAGCCCTTCAAACACTTAAAACACAAAGCTACCAGACTTCCTCTAAGTCTTTTCTTCCCACAGATTAACATAAAGGAATGATAAATGATACCATACGCTTGCTATATATGTGGCAGGCACTGTGCTGAGTGCTGGGGATAAAAATACAAGTAAACAAAGCAGTTCCTGCCCTTAAAGTGCTTACATTCTAATGAGAGAGGATAATATGTGCAGAGGAAGGGACTACATGGATTGTGGCATGGTTTAGAAATGGCTGGGTAGTGATGTGTTTGGTTCTAGTCATGATCAGATGAAAGTTCACCTATCAGATTCCAGGGACAGAGGACAAAGTTCTGGAGAGAAAGAGATGACGATAATGGTCAAGTGTAGGCATGGTTGACAAACAGCCAAGAAAGTATAGCCCCAATTCCTTTAAATGATCCTGTAAAGGAGGCAACTGAGGCACACTGAGATGCTGATTGTTTCTGGAATCTCTCCTAAAATGTGGTACTCAGAATTGAATACCATAGTCTAGATATAGCTTGCAAGGGCAGAATGGAGCTATCTCCCCACCCTATCTTTGGTTTTTTGGATGTTTTCTACTAGGATACTCATATTGTTTTCAATCTGTTATCTAGCCACACCTCCTCATCTCAGATTTTTAAACATTCAATTATAATCCCTCTTATTCCTATTCAGGAATGTGCTAGTAAATGTTTAATAACTAGATCCCTGGTGGGGGAGGAGGAGGAGGAAGGAAACACCCAACACACTTTTAAATTTAATATGAATTATCAACATTTTCTCTATCATTTTCTTAAATCTAGACAATCAACAAAACAATAATTTAAGCTCTGATTTACCCATTGCCAAGGTATAAATGTTCACACTGAAAGTTTAACAGTCCCCAGGAATCAGTTCTAGCTGGCTCCAGCATATCCCTGGTCCTGTGAAATTTCATCTTAGTAGATTCAGACAAATGTTCTAATTACTGGGTTTTTTTTTTTGGATCCTGTTTTGCAAAACATAAACTCTCCCTCTCTTAGCTTTCTGACCTACAAATTTAATAAGTATACTACTTGTCTTTACACAAGATGTGGCTAAAAAAATGAAAAGGGTGAAGCACAGAACCCTACAGCATTCTACCCACAGACACTTACAAACTGACACCAAAATATGAATAATTACTCTTTAGCACAACAATTCGAATTCACTCAACTGTAATACTATTTGAAAGTGATGGCTTCTTTCAGAGCTGGAAATGAGAGTAGTTTCTTTAAAGAGCAGCTACACTAATAACTTACATAAATAATTAGGACAGATACTGTCAAATATACATTAACATGGCTATTACCTATATACAGAACAAGTTACTGAATCTAATTAAGTCAGACTGCTTAATTACTTACATTTTCTGTTAAAGGAAGACTATCTATTCTTTTAGTTAGGTTTTGAAGTTGAGCATAATACCAATCTTTTTCTTTTTCTTCTTTTTCAAGTTCTGCAAGTAGTAGTGATCTTTAAGAAAAAAAAGTTAGTAACAAAACATAAAGCCAATTCAGAACACATATAAAATCTACCACATCACATTAATAGCAAGTTTTTAAAATTGAAGTATTAACAATGGAGTAATATGATTAAAAAATTATTTCCAAGGAAGACTTTAAATTATAGGTATTAACTTTAAATTCAATAAGCACTTATTTCATATTTGCTACGTGTAAAGCCCAATGCTCTGCCCCCTTACTTCCATTTCTAATTTTCCTGGTTTCCTTCAAAATTCAGCTCAAAGCCCACTTTCTGCAGGAGGCCTTTCTTTGTCCTCTCAGACGATAATGTCTTCCTCTCCAGACTGCCTTTCATCTACTCAGTATGTATCTTGTATGCAAACAGTTATTTATGGATTGTCTTTTATATTAGAATACATGTTCTTTAAAAGTAAGGACTATTTTTTGTTTTTCTTAGTTACAGAAGTACTTAGTAATGTACCTTACACATGGTGGGTTGGTTGTTGCCCTTCATGCTCCAAAAGGACCAAAGTGACATCATTATGACAGGATCAAGGTACAGTGTGTCCAACTATGGCTGATCAGACCAATACAAGCTTGAAAGGCTCTATTACAGATTAGACACAAACAATCCAATGAACATTTGGAGTAGAGATGTCCCTAAATTTGTCCATCTCGCATTTCTTTTGACCTACTGCAATTCTGCTTTACTCATAGAGCATAGCACCTTCTTTGTTGTGGGCATGCCATGCTGGGCAGTCCTGTACCAGTGCCTCCCATGTCTCATAATCAATGCCAAAATTCTTCACTCGGAAGTGTTGTATTGCTTCTTCTGATCGCCATGTGAGCACCTGCCTTGTGTGAGTTCTCTATAAAAGTCTTTTAGGCAAACATATGTTTGCCATTTGAACAATGTGGCCAGCCCATCAAAGTTGTACTCTCTGTGGCAGAGTTTGAATGCTTGGCAACTTAGCTCAAGAAAGGACCTTATCTTGCCAGGTGACCTTCAGAATCTTCCTAAGACAATTCAAATGGTGCTGTATACTGTCCAGGTTTCACAGGTGTACAACAATGAGGCCAGCAAAATGGCTCTGTAGATCTTCAGCGTGGTAGGTAGCCTAATACCCCTTCTTTTCTCCCACTTTCCTTTGGAGCTTCCCAAACTCTGAGCCAACTCTGGCAATGCATGCATCAACCTCATCATTTATGTGGACATCCCTGGAACATATACTGGCCAAAAGTAAGTGAACTTATCCATAATATTCAGAATTTCTCCATTTGCTGCAACTGATGGTTCTGTATATGGATGGTGTGGTGCTAGCTGGTGGAGTATGTGTATTTTCTTGGTGTTAACTGATAGGCCAAAATTAGCAAGAGCAGCAGAAAACTGATCCATACTCTGTTGCATCTCAGCCTCAAAGGTCACATTGAGTGCACAGTCATCTGCAAACAAAAAAGATCATGCACCAACTCTCCCTCTCCTTTAGTCTTCTTTCTGGCATTTTCAAGTTAAATAATTTACCATCTATGTGGCAGCTGACCTTGATGTCACTGTCGTCCTCTTAACATCACAGAAAACATCATGGAAGCAAGCACACAGCCCTGCTTCACTCTACTGTTGACTAGGAAAGCGCAAGACCATTATCCACTACCCAGAACTTGGGCAAGCATGGCATCAAGAAACTGATATACAATACTGATGAACTTCCTCAGACAAATAAATTTTGACATAATTTTCCACAAACCTTCACCACTTGGCCAGATCAAGCCTGTTCTGCTCCTGGCATTTCTCCCAGTTGTCAGGTATAAAACACCATATCAACAATTTTTCAGCCTTTCTGAAGCCACACTGGCTCATAGGTACATGACCACATGACAAGACGATCCCTCTCTTTTTACTATTAGAAGACACCCTGCTTTCCAGAGCTAAGGCTCAGCAAGCAAACTGAGCCCTGAGCTTGGCATAACAATACTTTGCGTTCCTCCTCTGTATAAACTCTGATGTAACAAAGTCACAGAATTGTTTTACACCAGCCTTTAATGGTCCCTGAGCTCAGACAAGTACCCGAAGTGACCATGTTCTGGCCATGAAGCCCTGCTATGAACTCAAACTTGCTTCATTGTTGCTGTTACCCCCTCACAGCTCCAGCTGACTGCCTGTTTCTTTGTCCAGCCACTACTATTATGCATCAAGGCTCAACCTCACTGCTTTGGGTCTCCTCGGTACTAGAGCAGACACTGGCACACATCTAGTTTCCCCCAACAGAATAAAGTTTTTTGTTGTTGTTTATAACCACTGCGAGCTCTTTGGTTTTATTTTTATTTCTCAGAGTTAGCAGACAGGGTGTTAGCTCTGTGAATTCTTTGGTAGTTTTCATAGTTAACAGTAGTTGCATAATCTCTGTGACTCTTTTGGTCATTTATTTTCAGAGTATAACACATCTTCGAGGAGAAGGATCAGCCAATTAAGGAGGACTCTGGCAAGAATCTTGCCAGCAATGATTAAGAGAGACCTCCCTCTGATTTCCTTTATAGAGATGGACAATGCAGGCGTCCTTGAACTACAGAGGAATAATTTCCTCTTGCCATATATCCAGGAAAATTTCAGTCAGCTTTTGTATAAGCAGTGGATTCCCTGCCTTATAAAGCTGGAAGAGAATAGCTGGAATAGAATCAGCATAGGTGAGGAGACCGATGGCATTTAAAAAGTCTTCTTTAATTGGAAGTTTGGCTAGAGAGAGACTGACTTCAACCTGAGGATGTGACTTCGGCATTGATTGATGACGGTCTGTTGAGAACACTACAGAAGTATTCAGCCCATCTTGCCAGGATCATGTCCTTATCACTAAATAATGTGGCTCCATCAGCACTATTACTCCTATTCTCAGAGAGCTTATATTCTATATTACCACATGTAAAAATATAAGTAAAAAGAGATAACCTAAGGCAGGAGAGAGCACTAACAACTAGAGAGATCAGGAAAATATTCCGTAGAAGGTGGCACTTGAGCTACAATCTGAAGGAATTCAAGCACTCTAAGAGGTGAAGGTAAAGAGTGCATCCTAAGCATGGAGGACAGTTTGTGCAAAAGCAAGGAGACAGAAGAAAGAATACAAAGTTTGGAGATGAACAAGTAGGCAACTGAGCTGGAATACATAAGGAGTGAAGGGAAGTTAAGTAAAATAAATTAGGACAAGCAGGCTGGAACCAGAATGTGAAGCGTTTTAAGAGCTAAACTGCTTGCATTTTATGCTAGAGGCAATAAGAAGCCATACTGAAGATCCTTGAACAAGGGAAGGCATAGTCACAACTTTTGTTATTGATAGAATGGAGCTAAAATATAAACATAAGAAAAACCAAGTAGATAAAGAATGTATATTATCCAGACTAGGATGTGAAGGTGGATACGTTGCCCACAATACAAACAATAAACTAGATCTGGAAGAGTGCTTTAGATGGTATAAGGAAAATTGCAGCTTTTCTCACTCAAACAAGCGCCAACAATTTAAAAATTGATATTCTTTTAGAGATATTTGGCTGAGTCATGGAAAACTATAAATACCAAAAAATTAAAGTTTCGTGTCCTCAAAGAACAATGGAGGGGCATGTAGTGCGTATGTGAAGACTAAAACTTACTGCCAACAAAGAATTGTGCAGAGACTGAATAAAGTATATCGATCATTTGATTGCTAGATCTGTGACTGGAAAGGAAAGACTACCCATGAATTGCAAGTGACAGATAATTTATGCACAGCCCATATGTTCCAATATTCATGCAATGTCAAACAGTACAGCAGACAGAGCAAATGCTCTGTAGTGAGATGATCTGGGGCAGATCATTCAACTTCCCTAGACCATAGGTTCCTCATTTCTAAAATGAAGTCATTGAGGTCCCTTCCAGCTCTCTATCTATGATCCTATGTTCTAGAAGAAGTTCCCAAGCATAGTAAGTAGACTTCCTATGAAGCATTCAATACAGGAAACTGCACAGTATGAGTGGATACGCACAAAGTATTCACACTGATAAGCTCACAGGCCCATCAAAATTAATGCCTAGAAAAAGCAGGAGAAAATTTATGATGAAGATGAGAAGCCCTGGGCTCATCTTAAACTGTTTTTACAGTGGCATAACTTAACTCAGATGATAATTATCCTCCATGTTTTTTCAGAAAAATAATTGATAGGGATAAGTAGAATGCAGGAATTCACACTCATCTGTCATCTACTACATATCAGATTTAACTTTCAATTATTGTTAGATCAAAATCTTCCCTTTAGTCTTTTATTAAAAAAAAAATCAGTAGACTATAAGAAAAATGTCATTTGCTAAAATTTAAGACAATTTTTCTATTTCTGCCAGAGTATCAGATATCTCAAATTAAGAATATTACCTACAATTTATAAATATATTAATTTAAGAAATGAGAACATGAGCTACTAACTGAACAAAGGTCCAATTCAATCATGTATTTTTCGCCCACTAGATATGAAAAAACAGTATCAAAATTACTCTTCTATTATTGTGCTTTAAAGAAGCGCTAATATTTAAAACAAAACGACCAAACAAGAAAGCTAACAAGCACGTGTTGTGTGTGTGTGCGTGTGTGTGTGAGAGAGAGAGAGAGAGAGAGAGAGATGCAACCGCATTCTGGAATACCTTTGCAGACAAGGATTCCACTTCCATTTATCTCTTTGTAGGGGCATTCTTTCCCTACTTCTCTAAGGTTTTTTAACCTTAATTTCTCCTATTTATTATCTTTGTTTCCCCTCTCCAGTTTTATTCTAATCTCTCTTGTTTAAAGTCTTGCTAATGGAAAGCTCATAGGACTAATAGTTGGAAAAGAAGAATTCAGTTCCCCACTCTGGTAAATAAATAGCAGCTGCGTGACCTTGAACAAGTTACTTCCTCTCTCTTGTGCCTGTTTCCTCATCTGTAAATGATGAGGGCTGAGCTGTAAAGTCCCTTCTAGATTCTAAGATTACATTCTACTGATGAATAAGTGTAATACAAAGACTCACTAATATCAAGTATCATATAACAAAAATTTGGTTAAAAAGGATATTAAATGAAAATAAACAATGGTTTAACTCTTTAAGAGTCAAATTTTATTTCAGTTACAAATCTAATACACTAGAGTCAAAATCCACTATTTCAGAAGCAGCTGGAAATTTAGCAGCTACTTAGATCACCACTAGCAATATCATATTAAACATGAACAATGTGCATTATCATAGAGATCTATATCAAACAAGTTTCAAGCGATGCCCATGGCCTATCTTTCCTTGCACTGTAACAGGTCTTTCACGCCTCTTCCTGTGAGATCATTTACCCCTTACTTCTCTCTTCCCTGTTTATCCAGTGCAATCCTCTTTCCCACCCCTTAATTTTGTTTTTTTGGATACCAACCCATCAAAGTCAACTTATACCTGCACCCTTGCCTATGTATACTTCTTCTAACTGCCTCAGTGGTGATAGTTCTTAAGGGTTACAAGTGTCACTTTCCTATTTAGGGATGTAAACAGTTTAACCTTAGTGAATTCCTGATGTTTTCACTTTCCTGTTTACCTTTTATCTTTCCCTTGAGTTTTGTATTTAATAGTAAAATTTTCTGTTCCACTCTGGTCTTTCCATCAGGAATGCTCAAATGTCCCTATGTCATCGAATATCCATTCTCCCCCGCAAAGGAATATACCCAGTTTTGCTAGGTTGGTGCTTTTTTGTTGTAATCCTAGCTCCTTTGCCTTCTAGAGTATCAATTCCAAGCCCTCTGATCCTTTAATGTACAAGCTGCTAAATCCTGTGTAATTCTGACTGTGGCTCTATGATATCTGAATTGCATTTTTCTTCTGTGATTTTTTTGTACATCTTTTTCCTATTTTTTTGTGCTTCCTTTACCAAGTTATTGACTTTTTTTTCATGATTCTCTCCCGTCACTCTCACTTCTTCCCAAATTTTCTTCCACCTCCTATTAAATCCTTTTTGAGTTCTTCCAGCAGGTGTGTGATACCGGGGAGGGGAGGGGAGGGGGGAGGGATGCAGGGGGGGGGTGGCTGAGAGGGGGAGTGTGACATCAGTTCACGTTTTCCTTTGAGGCTTCACAAATAGGTATTCTGACATTGTTGTCCTCTTCTGAGGTTGTTTTGATCTTTCCTATTCCCACAGAAACTTTCCATGGTCAGGTTTGTTGTTATTTGCTCATTTTTCCAGCTTATTTGGGACTTTTAATTTTATGTTAAAATTGGACTCTGCTCCTGAGGTGAGAAGAACACTGTCCCAAGCTTCCTGTAATGGCACAGAGACTCGCTGCTGGCCATGAGGCCTTGCCATAGTCCTGCTGCATCAGAGCTGGGGGACTGAGAGCTAACCTGGGCCGGGCCTCACCGCTGGCTTGCTGGGGTTTGCGCAGACATCACCTGCATTGCGCTGCGCTTCCCCTGTACACCTGTGAAACAGACCTTTCCTGCCAACTTCTAAGTTTTCTTGGGCTGGAAAAATTGTTTCACCCTGTCCTTTTGTTGCTTCTGCTGCTCCAGAATTAACTTTGAGGCATTATTTCATAGTTGTTTGGAGGTGAATTTGAAAGAGTTCAGGTCAGTTCCTGCCTTGTTCCACCATCTTGGCTCCGACCCCTATCACTGGTATTTTATTCTGTTTACTCATTTTTCTAGCCTTTCTTCTTAAATTGGAACTCTGAGATCAGGGTCAGGCCATTACAACACATGGAAGGAATGGAAAGGTCTCTGTTTATCCTATTCTGCATTATCTGTGGTCTTGGTAATAAGTGCTGTGCCCTTCAACGATCTCAGGAATGGCTCAGCCCTGTGTCTAGGTGGCCTATGTGAGGTAGTCTCATTCAGGGCTCTGAATTTTGCCCTCGTAGTTTGAGTTCCAAAGGTTCCAAAGCTCTGGTTCAAGGTAAGAATGACAGCTAGCTACAGGATCCTGGGCTTCTTTGTTAGTTTGTGTCAGGCTCTCATTTTCTTGCCCTTGTCACACACCTTCCCTAACTTACCTGAGTAAGCAGGAAGACTTCTGTAAACTACATACTTAGGTTAGATTTTTTTCTGTAGGGAGCTGGTGGCACAGTAGATAGAGTGCTGGGCCTAGAGTAAGGAAGATCTAAGTTCAAATCTAGCCTCAAACACTTAAAAGCTGTGTGACCATGGGCAAGATACTTAATGTTTACCTCAGTTTGCTCAACTGCAAAACAAGGATGACATAAGTACCCATTCTGCAGAGTTGTTGTCACAATCAAATAAGATAGCACTGGTTTGAAAAAAATATTTAGCTACATGCCTAGTACATAGGTAAGCACTATTTAAATACTTATTCCTTCATTTTTCCCATATCCTTCCCCAAGACCTGCAAGCTTTTGGTTGTCTTTTTGTGTGTATATGGGCTGGTCTTTCTCCTTGGATTCCTTGATCATTAAACAATCTAGTTATATTTTCTCTTCTTTTTGCAATAAAAAAGGTTTATTTTCTTTCTCTTCAACCAGCTCCCCCACTCTCTCCTCCAAATTAAAACAAAAGAAAAATCTACAAAACCCTTGTATCTAATGTCTGTGATCAAGCAAAACAAATTCCTAAACTGGCAATATCCAAAAATATACATTACTCTGCATCATGAATAGCATCATCTATCAGGAGATAGGATGAATATTTCAGTATTGATCTTGTGGGATAATAATTGATCCCTGCATTGATCAGAATTCTAATGTCTTTCAAAATTGTTTGTCTTGACTATCTTATTCTGGTTGTGAAAATGATGTTATTTTTTCAGCCTTGTTGGAGTAACTGTGGAAGAGCTGGGCTCTTCTGCTTTCAATTAATCTGCTAAAATGAGGAGAATTATACGTTTCAATCCTGAGCACCAGTATTTTGCATTAGTTACCCATTAAAAAATGTTTCTCATAAAAGTCAGCTGAAATGGTCAATGGCAGCAATTTATATTTTCTCTAATAAAATGACAACTGGAAAATAATAGTGGTAATGAAATAAGAATATGCGAAATACTTTAATTTTGTTATAAATACACATAAGAATAAAATATTGTAAATTACCTTTCTTTTTCAAGTTCTTCTAAATATCCAGTGCTTTCTCTGCTTCCATTCACAAAACCTCTTCTTGAAAAGGACCCCATGGGTACAGGACTGCACTCTCCTGAACGACTTGATACAGATCCTTCTCTACTTCCATAGGAACGAATCGACATCTTTGGCCGAAGCTTCACTCCAGGGAAATTACTGCTCTCTAAGTTGAGTTCTGAAGCATAAAGAGACAATCTTTACATAACACTTACTTTAAATTATCCAAAATGACATAAAAGTTATTTTGATTTGAAAGTGAAATATTAAGTAAATGCCATGACCCTGCTCTAACAGGTTAAAAAAATTAATTGCTAAATAAAGTTCTTCCCCTTTTTAAAATTTACTTAAAAAAAATAACACCTTTGGAATATTTTTGGAGAATAATTTGACTGCATACAGTGAAAGCTGCAACATTTAAGGACCTGAGTAGAACTTTAGAAAAACTGTAGATGATAGATTACTAAACAGGAACAGAAAGGAATTACTCAGCTGTACCCAGTATCTTTATGAAACTGACCATGTTCTGGGGCATAAAGACTTCACCAGAAAATGCAAGAAAAAAACTGTATTTAGTAAAAGGATCTTTAGGAAAGAACAAAAAGAAATTGAAGACTAAATAACATAATTCTAAAGAATCAGTGGGTCAAACAGCAAATTATAAAACAACAAAAAAATCTCAACAAAGAAAATTACAATAATGAGACAAAACGTAAAACTAAAACCATTCTGAAAGGAAAATGTATAGTCTAAATTGTTTTCATGAACAAAAGAACAAATCAATGAAATGCGTATACAAATAAAAATACTTGAACAAGAAATAATGTCCAACTAAGCTACAAAGTAAAAAGTCTGAAAATTAGAGATTCATAAAACTGAAAGCAAAAAATACCACTGCCTTAACAAATAAAAGTTGGAGTTATTTTGGGGGAGGAAAAAACTAATAAAATAGACAGCCTCATTAAAAAAGAAAACCAAACAAGATCGCAAATTTTTAAATAGAGAATTCACAAGAATTGAAGAGGGAATAAAGGAATTGACAAGGAATGATTTTACCCAACTCCACTAACAAAACTGATAATTTGGAGAAAACCGGTGAATATTTACAAAAACATAAAATATACAGATTAACAATAGAAGAAATAGACTACTGAAATAATCCAGTGAAACTGAACTAGTTATAAATGAACTCCCAAAGCAAAAACTAAAGGACCAGATGAATTTATAAGTTAGTTCTATCAAACACTCAAAGAACAATCAATCATAATACTACATAAACTATTTTCAACATATAAAATGGCTTCTTTTTGATTTTTATGATACAAATGGATCAGAGGTTTTACATCTGAATCATGGAGAGACAAAGCAGAAGAAACTACAAACCAATATACCTAATGCACACTGACAGAAAATTTTTAAATAAAGCATCCAGAAGCAGACTACAATACACATTAAAAAGATTATATTCTATGACCAGGTTAGGTTTATACTAAGAATACTAGGTTCAACTTAAATAAAACAGTAAATATAATGAGCTATGTTACTAACAAAGAAAAAAAATCTTATCATATTGTAACTGAAAAGGCTAGAGGAAAAATTGGGAGAAAATCCAACATGAATTTCTATTTAAAAAAAAAAACCACACCCTAGAAATCAATACACTAAATGGATGTTTCCTTAATATAGTAAGTAATATCCAATTCAAGAGCAAACATTACCTATATGGAAAAAGTTAGAGATCTTTCCAGTACGAGCAAGAATAAAGCAAGAATGTTCATTATTATTACCACTATTATTTAACCTAATGCTAAAGATGATAGGTATAGCAGTAAGATGAGAAAAAGAATTGTGGGAATAAGAATAGGCAAAGAGGAAACAAAATTCTTTCTTTTTGAAGATGATATGGATAACTTACACTTAAACAACCCTTTGTTGTTGTTTAATTGTTTTCAGTCACGTCCACCTCTTCGTGATCCCTTTTTGGAGAGGTTTCTTGGCAAGAGATATTGGAGTGGTTTGCCATTTCCTTCTCCAGCTCATTTCACAGACGAGGAAACTGACGCAAACAGGATTAAGTGACTTGTGCAAGGTCATATAGCTAGTAAGTGTCTGAGGCCAGGTTTGAACTCAAAAAATTTTCCTGACTCCAGGCCCACTCTCTATCCACTGTGCCACCCAGCTGCCCTAAACAACTCTAGACAGTCAAATAAAAATGAATTAAAAAAGAAACTTATGCAAAGTTGTTGGATGTAAAATAAATCTGTATAAATCATCAGTACTCATGAATATTATCAACAATACAGAGTTAGGAAGTACAAGACAATACATTTTATATCAAATAGCTATAGAAATCATATAATATTTAGGAACGTATTTATGAAGATTTACACAGGAACTAAATGAATCCAATGATAAAATACTCTTTACAGAAATATAGACCTTGGAGAAATATTAATTGTTCATTATTTGGTTAAGCCAAAATAATGAAAATGACAATATGGCATAAATTAACTTACTTATTTTAGTGGTGTAAAAATCAAACTACCAAAGGACTAACATACAGAAGTCGAAAAAAATTATGATTAGACGGAACGAAAGAGGTCAAGAACCTAAAGAATAATAATGAAAACAAGTTGCGAAGAAGTCTATCAATACTAGGTTGTACACTAACTAAAAAGCAATAATCAATAAAATAATTTGGTACTGGATAAGAAAGAGTAGTTGATGAATGGAATAGATTAGGTACATAATATACCAACAAATGAGCACAGTAACCCAGTGTTTGATAAGTCCAAAGATCCCTGCTATTATTAGGGTAAGAACTCACTACCTGACAAAAACTACTGAGAAAACAGTTAACTACTCTGGCAGAAATTAGACATAGATGAACGTTTCATACCATGTACCAAGATAAACACAAAATGGGTACATGATTTTGACAAAGAAGGTTATATAACAAGCAAATTGGAGGAGCATGGGGAAAAAATTATCTGTCAGATCTATGGATAAGGAAAAATTCATGACCAAAGAAGAGAAGGAGGCTCATGAGAAATAAAGTGAATGATTTTTATTTTTGAAAAAATTAAAATTTTTAAAAACATATTTTCATTTGCAATTTCTCTCCCTCCTTCCAGACAAGAAATGATACCTATTATGCATGTGAAATAATTAAAAACATTTCTACATTAGTCATATTAATGGACAGTTTTTATTACAAAAATTAAAAAGGCTTTGTGCAAACAAAACCAATGCAGAAAAATTACAAGAAAAGCTAGAAAAGAGGGGAAAAGGTTTTTTTTAAACAATTAATTTCTCTGATAAAAGTCTCATTTCTCAAATATATAGGAAACAAAGGCAAATTTAAAAAAATAAGAAAAAGCCTTTTCCCCGACTGATAAACGGTCAAAGGACATAAACAAACAGTTTTCAGAAGAAGAAATCCAAGCTACCAATGACGATATGAAAAAATGCTCTAAAGCACTAATAATTAGAGAAATGCAAATTAGAACAACTCTGAAATACCACCTTACAACCATCAGAAAGAGTAAGATGACAGAAAAGGAAACTGACAAATGCTGGAGGGATTAGGAAAACAAGAATATCAATGCCCTATTGGTGGAGTTGTAGTCCACCCATTCTGCACAACAATTTAAAACTATACTCAAAGGGCTATAAATCTGTGCATACCCTTGGACGCAGCAATATTCCTACCCGGGCTGTACACTAAAGAGATCAAAGAAAAAGGAAAAGGACCCGAATGTAAAAAAAATTATTTATACCAACTCTTTTTCTGGTAGCAAAGATTTGGAAACTGAGGAGATGTCCATTATCTTGGGAATGGCTTAACAAGTTATGGTATATGAATGTGATGGAATACTATCGTGTTGTAAGAAACGATGAAAGGAGTGATTTCAGAAAAACCTGGGAAGACATATGAATTGATACAAAGTGAAGAAATTAGAATAAGAACGATGTACACAGTAACAGCAATAGTGTAAAGATCATCAACTATGAGTAGCTTAGTAACTCTGATCAATACAAAGATTCATCACAACTCCAAAGGACTCCTGATGAAATCTGCTTTCTAGCTCCAAATAATCCTTAAATTTATCTAAATTCTAAAATACGCTTTACAAAGTATATTACAAAATATAATTAAATTTTTTTCTTTTTTGTTTTTTACTTTTGGGATAGGGAACATGGTTAATGAATATGGAAATGTTTGCATGATTTCATATAAATAATTGGTATTGTATTTCTTGCCTTCTCAATGGCGGAGGGTGAGGCAGAGGGAGGGAGAGAGAATTTGGAACTAAAAATAAAAACAAAAAAAAATTGCTACAAGTTAAAAAATAGAAGATGATCAAAGGCAAATATCAGGTGCATAATATATAGAAGCAAACAAACACACAGTGTTCAATGAATCCAAAGACCCAGGCACCTATGTGCTCTAGTAGAGCACTAGTTTTAGAGTTAGGAAGATCTGACTTCAAATCTGACCTCAGTAACTAATAAACTGTATAATCCTAGGCAAATCACTTCATTTCTGCTTGCCTCAGTTTCCTGAACTACAAAATGGGAATAATAACAGCACCTACTTCCCAGGGTTATTGTGAGGATTAAATGATATATTTGTAAAGCATTCAGCACACTGCCTAGTACACAGTAGGTACTATATAAATGTTTATTCTCTTCCTTTCCCCTTCCCAGTTACAGTCAGTAAAGACTCACAAAAACTGCTAAGGAAACTGGAAAGCAATTTGGCAGAAATATAAAATAGACCAACATCTCAACAGCACATATAAGCTCCAAATGGATAGATGACTTTGACACAAAGGGTGACATCATAAACAAATTAGAGGAGCAAGGAAAAAAATTACCTTTTAGATCTGTGGGTAGGGGAAGAGTTTATGATGAAACAAGTGATTAAAAATAATAAGATGAAATGGACAACTGGATTATATAAAATTGAAAAGCATTTGCACTATTAGAAAGGAAACAACTGGGGAAGAAATCTTTGCAACAAGATTCTTAATGTCTGAGGCCTTCTCACCCTGGAATATTCCTCCATCAGCCTGGCCCCCCCTTCTCTCACTGAAGTTTTTTTTCTGGTGCTTCCATTTTGGAAATGGTGCCAGGCTGGTTAATCTTCATTCCCCTCCAGCAGGATACTTAAAATTCTAGGAACTTTTGTGCCATAAGTCGTCTCACAGTAGGATTTCCCTCAATACGTGTGGCCTTTCCAACCTTGAACAACTCTGCACTATGCTCCCTATGCTTCATTCTTTTCCCTACTGTGCTTCTGACTACATGGACTTAGCACCCATATCTTCATGATGGTACCTTCCCTTCCCTAACCCATTTTTAACCCTCCTTTTTTAAGGATTGTCTTCCCTCATTTGAATTTGAGCTCCTTGAGAGCAGAGACAGTCTTTATTTTTGCTTGTTTTTGTATGCCCAGTGCTTCCCAGAGTTATCTGGCACAAAGTTCTTAGTAAATGTTTGTTGCTTTGCCTTATTAAAATCTTATAACCAAAGCATAGAATGAAGTGATTAAAATATATGACTAAGAGCAATTCCCAAAGACAAACGGTCAAAGGATATTAGCAGGTAGTTTTCAAAGGAAAAAGAACGATCAATAACCATATAAAAATGATGCGAATTACTAACAATTACAGAAATCTAAATTTTAAAGCAATCCTGAGGTTCCACCTCAAATCCATCAGACTGGCAGATGACCAAAGAGAAAAATGACACATTTTGAAGGGGTAGAGGGAAAATATGTACAATTCTGCACTAAGCATGGAGCTGTGAATTGGTCCAGCTATTTGGGAAAGCAATCTCAAACTATGGCCAGAAATAAAACTGCAAACTCTGACCCAGATAAACCACTACTCGGTCTATAGCCCAAAGAAATCAAAGAAAATTATAGTAACCAAAAGACCTCCTCTTAGGGAATGGCTAAGCAATGTCATACATAAATGTAATGGAATATTATTGTGCCACAAGAAAATGTACAGTTTCAAAAGAAACTGGGAAGACTTCTATGAACTGAAGCAAAGCAAGCAAAGCTAAGATAATAATGTATACAACGGTAACACTGTAGAAAAAACAACTTTGAAAAACTTTACAACTCAGATTACTGCAAAGAGAAAGCATGCGTAACAAATAATTAAGCTGAAACATGACACACACTTCTTGCCAGAGAGGTGATGAACTTAAATCCAGAGATACATACATTTTTTGGACATGACTAAGGTGAGAATATGTTTCACTGCATTATTCACATATGTATTGAGGGCTTTCATTTTTATTTTTTCCCATTTGCTAAATGGGGGCTGGGACATAGTGAGAGTAACATATTGGTAAAAGGAAAAAATTCAAAAAGGCTAAAGATGCTTAGCTTAATTTAGAAGCAATGAAGTAAAACTACTGAAGTGCTGTCAGAACCTCTACATCTCCCCTCTTAGGGATAAGCACCACTCCCTTCCAAGAGAGAAGAGATACGAGCAAAACATCTCTCTTCCTGCATGGTAGGGAATTAGAGAGCTACTAAAACAATATACTATATAAGACATGAATCTTGTACTATCTACTATCATGGTCCTGAATTTTTTTTTTATGGGAGAAGAGTTCAATTTGGAGAGAGATTGGAGATGATTGTGACATAATGACAAAAGACATCAATAAAACATTTTTTAAAAGTTACAATCATAAGCATATTTTATTTAAGTATTCAATTGTTAGGGATATAACACTAGGAAAGTGTTATTAAAAACAAAAGCAAAAAAGACTTCTCAAAGATTTTTATAGTTGCATTATATGTAATTGCAAAGATACCTGAAAATAATTTAAATGCCTAACACTAGAGGAATGTTAAAATAAACTGACATAATAAAGTAGTGGAATATTATCACATACAGTTAAGAGCAAGAGACATGAGGAATACAAATCAGGTCAAGTGACTACTATATATTTATTAAGCCATTATTATGTGCCAGGCACAGTGCTGGGGATAAAAGAAAAAGGCAAAAATGCAGTCCCAGCTCTTAATGACCCCACAGTCTAAAATGGAGGACACATCATGAAACAAACACATTTAAACAGATAAAAACAGAATAAAAGAAGTGATCAATAGAGGGAGTCAGGAAAGATTTCTTCTAGAAACCTTTGGTTAGGACATGAAAAAAGTCAAGGAAGCAGAGAAAAAGAGGAAAAAAATTCCAGAATCCTTTTCTGGAATGAAACGCAGAGTCTGGAAATGAAGTGTGTATTGTGCAATGAATAACCAAGAGGTCACTATTGTTAGATTATAGAGTATGTGGGAGTGAATAAGGAGTAAGAATACTAGAAAGGTAGGAAAGGGAACGTAATGAATAGCTTTGAACGCTGAAGAGAGGATTTTATACTTGATCCTAGAAGTGAAAGGGAACCAATGAAGTTTGCTGAATGGGGGGGGGGGGGCCATGGTTAGACCTCTAATTTAGGAAGATTACTTAACAGGTGAGTGGAAAATGTATGGAAGTGGGGAGAAATCTGTGACAGGGAGATCAATCAGCAAGCTATTATATAACTTTAGGTAGGAGGTGAGCAATGCCTACACCAAGGTAATGACAGTACCAGAGGAGAGAAAGGGGAGATGTAAGTCTGGAAGTTTGAGAAGAAATTAGGGAATAGTTAAATGATTTCAGAATTATCTGCATAAAGATAACAGACTCCACTGGAGCTAATGAGATCATGAAGCACAACAGTATAGGGAGAAGAGAAGATTGCCCAACAGAGACCCTGGAAGATGATCGAGCAAAGAAGAATGAGAAGGAACAGTCAGATAGGTAGAAGTAGAACTAGGAGAGCATACTGTCAAGAAAACCTAAGGAACAGCATCAAAGGTTGCAGAGAGATTTAAAAAGATGACAACTGAGAAAAAGCAATTAGGGGTAACTTTGGAGAAAGAGGTTTCAGATGAATGATGAGGTCAGAAGCCAAATGGCAAAGAGTTAAGAAAAGTGATAGAAGGGTGGTGGTGGCATCCTTTTTCAAGGAATTTAGCCACAAGAGAAATGGGATGATAGCTAGTGGAAATGGATGGATCAAGTAAGGGTTTGTTTGTTTTTTGTTTTTTTTTGCAGATAAGAGGAGACATGCCCATGTTTATAGGCAATGAGGAAATACTCAGTAGACATGGAGAGATTAAAGAAAAGTTAGGGAATGGGTATGATGGAGAATGCTATCACTTATACACAAAGACACTTCTGCCTTGACAAGAAGGGCCATCTTGCAAAAAGGGATGAAGAAGCCTATAGCAGCAAAAGTATCTGAATGATATGAGGAGAGGAGGAGGGGAGAAGAGGACATCTTGGTAAATGGCCTCATTCTTTTTTTTTTTTTGGTAAAATAATGAGGCAAGGGTCTCAGCTAAGAAAGTGGGAGGAATGGGTTCCACAGGAGGTTTGAGCAGTGAATAAAAGCCACTGTTACATGAGGATAGTTAATCAATCAGGGAGGAATAAAAGGACTGTCTTGTAGTAGTGAAGACTTAGTTGAAATTAAGTAACATAAATTTATGGTGGACCTAGTCAACATTGATTTTATGATTTTCTCTAGCTTCATTCAGCCACTTAAATAGGAAAGAAAGTGGCCAAGGATGGTAGGAATAATCCAAGGCAGTGTCAAAGATAGTATAAAGGGGCAAGGGATTTGAGAAAAGAGGAAAGCAAAGAGCTAAACTGGTTCACCAAGTGGTCAAGATACAGAACAGAAGATAGCAGCCAGTGTTGCTCTCTTTCCCCTTTCCTACACTCTCTTCCCAGGCCAGGTCAATGGCGTGGGAAAGAACTGAGGGGATGACAGATTAGAGGTCACAGTGAGGATGAAGAAAAGAGTTGGAGGTTGAAAGGTAAAGGGAGAGACTGCATGACAACAGATTGTGATTACATAAAGGGATTTCAGAATTAACAAACATGCAAGTGGTGTATTTGTGGGTGATGCCAAGATTAAGAGTATGGCCATCAACAGATGTAGCTGAGGTGGGGTGGTAGAGTAGGCCATGGGGAACAAGCTGAAGAACTGTGAAGTTAAGGGTTTGAGGGAGTATCAACATTTATGCTGAAGTCCCCTACTAGAAGGGCAGGAGCTGGAGGGGAGAGAAACTGGGAGAGCTAGGCAACAAACTCATTAAGAAAAAGAAGGGAGTGTGCTGGGGATCAGCAGACAACAGCTACCAGAATTTTGATTAAGTGTTAGATATGGAGTGGAAGAACCTTAAAAGAGAAAAGCTTACAGAGTGATGGCTGTAGAGAGAAAGCCCAGAAGTGGCAACACAGAGTAAGAAGTATTACAACTCCCCCACCTTGACCAGTGAATTGAGGGGAATAAATCAAAGTGCTGGAAAGGGAAGCTGGAGAGGCTGTGTCATCAAGAGGGAGTCAGACTTCGGGGAGAAGTCACACCTCAGAAGATGGAAGGGAAAATATTTTCAATAAAACTAAGTTTGTTACCTATGGAACAAGCATTCTAGAAGCACAGTAGAAGGGGGGAGAGATTTAGAGTGGAACAATGTGGAGTTTAGGTTGAGAGGGATAGGAATCAGAATCACAGGGATGGGGAAGCTATGACCAGGTAGTAGTTTGTAAACCACTGAAAAATGAGGACTATAAAATAAACACGAAGAACACAAAGGAATACAGAAAAAGGAATACAAAGAAATCTAGAAAGACTTTTATGAAATAATGCAAAGTGAAAAAACAAAATAAGAATGGTATACATACACCATAACCACAAAAAAGGAAAAGTGAACAAATTTGAGCTATTTCTCTAGAGACAGTTGGTGTAAGGATTCCTCTCTTCTAACCTTCATTAGACTATTTCTTTTCTTTACTCTTAGGGTAATAGATTTTTTTTAAAGGAATAGATTTTTAAAATTTCATGCAACAAAATTGGCCCTTTTTTGGTCGTTGGTGATTTCCCTTGTCTATCTCCTGTTTGGTTAAAAAGTCTATCCCTAACCACAGATCTGAATAGTACCTCCTATTCTTCGCTAATTTCTAATTTAGAGTTTAACAACAAACATCACAACTCCATTTGCTCAGTAACTCTATTTATAGTGATAATTTAATGATTATTAGATTTGAAGTAACTCCCTCTGAACTCTCATTAGGATTCTTTGGTCATTCTTAGGCACTTTTTCTCTGCTATGATCATAGTATGTCTCCTGTTACTACTAACTTTTTTGCATTGCATTATTTCATAAAGTCATGTCCACATTTCTTAGTATTCCTCACACTTTTCGGTTGCAATTACCTACAAGCTCTTTTACGTGACTTTTTAAAGTTTATTTTGCTTGCCACTTGGTGCTTACAATGACACATGGCATAATTAGCTAGTCTAAACCTACATTTTTTTCATGGAGAGAATGCCAGGCCCAGAGTCAAGAAGATTCCTCTTCCTGAATTCAAATCTAACCTCAAGATGCTTATTAGCTATGTGATCCTGGGTAAGTCATTTAACCCTGTTTGTCCCAGTTTCCTCATCTATAAAATGAGTTGGAGAATGAAACGGTAAACTCCTCCAGAAAACCCTGAAGAGTCAGACATGCCTGAAAATGACTAAACAACAAAAATCTATTTTTGCCAAATTGCAATGGATTAGTAAAATACTAAATTTGCAAATTAATTTAGGCCACACATGAACAATGAAAGCTAGGTAGTTATGTGAGTTTACTTTAAAAAGACTTAAGAATGACAAAACAAATCTTTGTAATTTTATTTATGTACATCCTGAGCATTTCTTGGTTGGTAAACATTCTCAAATATTTTCTGCATCTCGTAAGTATTGTGATAGGAATTTCTCTATTGTCCCCTTCTGATTTCTTCTGTCCTACTGATTTTCTGTCTGATATAAAGAAATGTTGATGCTTTTTAGTAGATTTTCAAAATTAAATTAACAAAAGTTTAAATTTTTCTTCCTCACACAGCCTCCCAAAATGAAAAAGAAAAGGGAAAACCCTCATAACAAACATGAATTAGTCAAGGAAAAAAAATTCCTGTATCATACATGTCCAATTTCCTAACTGGGTGATCCCTACATATAGATGAAAGCACAGGTAGAATCTGAAACAAATTTAATTATTTCAATTCCATTCTTCTAATTCACTGGAATTTTTATTAAGATACCAGAGGATATGTTATACATAAGAGTTTTATGTGAGTTTTTTAAAACGTACAATACTTTTTAAGCCTACCTTTTAGACGCTCCAACAAATCAATTTGTCCAGACGAAGCCATTGCTTCATCTTCAATACTTCCTTGTAACTGTTTAAGTACTTCCTGTAAAAAGAATCCCACATATAAACTTCACTAAATTTTGAATAACTTATATGAAATATGACTAATCCGTTTATACGCTTTTACTTATTTGGAGGCCAAAATGCTTTTAGATGAATAATAGCATTTCAGATTTTCTGCCAGTTAAAATCGCCATCATCAAAATAGTAGTCTGCACTATGCAAAATTTAAAAGGTAAGGTCTCTGACAGAAAATTCTGACACACTGTAGACAATACTGACTTTGAACTGATAAATGAACACTTTAAAGTACAAGATGGACATATGACACATTTAATAAATGATACATATTCTGTTAAAGAGTAAAGAGTTACATAATTATGAGCTGCATACTGTCAGGGAAGAATCACGGCCTCTTTTTATTAAGAAAGGCTTTGTACTGTACAATTAACAGGATTCTTATTGGATGAAGTTTGATGGGAGAGGGTAGGAGATTAAGCAGAGGAATCACTCTGCATGAAAGCAGCAGCCTGGCAGTCTGAAGAGTTGAGAGAAATAAAGTAAGATAGTCTCAGGCAGCTTGGTCAGAGCCCTTGAAGCAGAGGAAGAGAATTTTACGTTGATCCTCTGACAATTCAAAGAAGCTATAAGATCTCAAATGATTTTTGATATAATAAAATGGGACAGGGGAAAAATTCACATTCAGAAAACAACTTAAAGTTTATAAAACATTTTCAATAACACTATGAGGAAGGTAGTACAACATTATTATTCCCATTTTATAGATAAATAAAACAATCTTCCAAGAGGTTAACTGACTAGTTAAGTATCATACCGATAATAAACATGAAAGCTGGAACTGAAACCCATATAATTGCAAATCCAGTACATATTCTCCTATATCATACTGACTCACTATTAGTATTAAAGGTGGCATCTGAATGAATCAAATCACTTCATCCCACAAAGCAGTAATTCTCAAACTGTGTTGCCCCAATATTTTAAGCAAGTGAGAACTCTCAATCAATTGAAGACATTAGAGTAAGCCCAAAAAGCCCACAATCAATGCAGATATCTCTGAATGCCAGTAGCGGAAATGGAGTGTACAAGAAGTAAGCTCAAATTGGCTGCAGTAACCAGGTCATGTCCTGTAGGTCACTGAGCTAAGTGAGTGGTGAATCAAGAGAGAACAGTCCTGATAAAGGCCTTTGAAAAAGAAGCACTTGGACAGAGGGAAGGAAAACTGCTTTGGGCTTCCATGTTAGTCTCTGCACCTTTGTTCCCATCCCATCCTCAACCTGGGCCAGAGGAGATCCCTGTGAATATTAGTGGAGCAGAAAATTTGGATTATTTTTCCCTGGAATCCTAATAGAATTTCCAGTATACCAATGGTTGGGGCCTTAAGAGTAAATGAGGAAATGATACCTAAAAAAATGAAATACAAAAGTAAGGGGTGAGAAAGAGGAAAACACTGGGAGCAGAAGGAAGATAAAGGTAGGATGGGGTAAATTATTACACATGAAGAGGTGTGAAATACCTATACTATACTGGAAGGAAAGATGGGAAGGAGACAGTGGGCATCACTTGAATCTTACTCTCATCACAATTGGCTCAAAGAGGAAATAACATATATAATCAGTGGGGTATAGAAATCTATCTTACCTACAAAGAAGTAGGAGGGGAAGGGAGTTAAGAAAAGGTGGCAGGGGTAGACTGGGAGAGACAGTGGTCAGAAGCAAAACACTGATGAGGAGAGAAAGGGTGAAAAAAAAGAGAGAGAAGGAAAAATAGGAGGAAAAAAAAGCAGGAAAGGAAATGTAGTAATCATTACTGTGAATGTGAATAGGATGAACTCACCAATAAAAGGGAGGTAGATAGCTGAGTTGTTTAAAAACCAAAGTCACAATATTTTGTTCATAAGAAATACACTTGGATCAGAGAGACACACACACAGAGCAAAGGTAAGGGATTAGAGCAGAACCTATTATGCTTCAGCTGAAGTAAAAAACAAAAAACCCACAGTAGCAGTCATAGTATCAGACAAAGGGAAAGCAAAATTAGACCTAACTAAAAGAGATAAGGAAGGAAACTGCATCTTGCTAAAATTTATCATAGAGAATGAAGTAACATCAATGTTAAACATATATGCACCAAGAGGTATAGAATCCAGATTCTTAAGGGAGAATATAAGTGAGTTACAGGAGGAAATAAAGAGTAAAACTATACTTGTGGAAGACCTCAACTTTCCCCTTCAGAACTAGATAAATCTAAACACAAAATAAAAAAGAAGTTAAGGAACTGAACAGAATTTGAGAAAAGTTAGATATGACAGACCTCTGCAGAAAACACTGAATGGGATACAAAAGAAGATTCCTTTTTCTTAGTGATACATAGCACCTACACAAAAATTGATCACTTGTTAGGACATAAAAACCTAAAAATCAAATGTAGAAAGGCAGAAATATTAAATGCATCCTTTTCAGATCATAAGGCAATAAAGGGCAGTGGAAAGAGATTAAAAATTAATGGGAAACTAATCTAATTCTAAAGGATAAGTGGGTCAAAGGACAAATCATAAAATGAATAACTTCATTAAAGAGAATGACAAGAAATTGAACAAGACATCCATGAACTTCCTAAGAAAAAATTCTCAGGGTCAAATGGACTCACAAGCAAATTCTACCAAACATTTAAAGAACAAATAATTTCAATACTATATAAACTATTTGGAAAAATAGTCAAATAAGTCCTACCAAATTCCATTTATGACACAAATATGGTGCTGATACCTAAACCAGGAAGAGCCAAACAGAGAAAGAAAATTATAGACCAATTTCCTTAATGAATATTGAGGCAAAAAATTTTAACTAAAATACTAGAAAAAAGATTACAAAAATATATCACCAGAATCATATGATGTGACCAAGTGGGATTTATACTAGGAATGGAGGCCTGGCTCAATATTAGGGAAACTATCAGTATAAATGATCATATTAATAACAAAACCAACAAAAATCATATGATTATTTCAATAAATGCAGAAAAAGCTTTTTGACAAAACGCAGGACCCATGCCTATTAAAAACACTAGAGAGTATAAGAATAAATGGAACTTTCCCTAAAATGATAACTAATATGCATCTAAAACCATCAGTAAGCATTATCTATAATGTGACGTCAGAAGTCTTCCCAATAAGATCAGGGGTGAAGAAAGGATGCCCATTATCACCACTATTATTCAATATTTTACTAGAAATGTTAGTTATAGCAATAAGGAAAAAAAAGGAAAGAATTTGAATCAGTAACAAGGAAACAAAACTATCATTCTTTGCAAATTGAGATGGTATACATAGAGAATCCTAGAGGAAAACTACTTGAAACAATTTACAATTTTAGAAAAGTTACAGGATATAAAATAAACCCAGATAAATCATCAGCATTTCTATATAAAACCAACAAAGCCAAGAGACAGAAAAAGAAATGCTATTTAAAATAATGGGAGACAATATCAATGTTTGGGAGTCTACCTGTCAAGACAAACCAAGGAACTATAAGAACATGAACACTTTTCACACAAAGTCAGATCTAAACAACTGGAACGATATCAACTGCTCATAAGTGAGCAAAGTCAATATAATAAAAATGTCAATTCTGCCTAAATTAATTTACTTATTCAATGCCATACCAATCGAACTACCAAAAACTGATTTTATATAGCTAGAAAAAAATAATATAAAATTCATATGGAAGAACAAAAGGTCAACAACATCAAGAGAATCAATGAAAAAAAAAAAGGAAAGGAAGATAGCCTTGCTGTGCCACATCTCAATTGTGTTAAAAAGTGGCAATCATCTAAACTATCTGGTATTGGCTAAGAAATGGAGTGGTGGAGCAAGAGAATAGATTAGATACACAAGATACAGTAGTAAATGAGTATAGTAACCTAGTATTTGATAAACCCAAAGATCCTAGCTTCTAGGATAAGAACTTGTTACTTAACAAAAACTGCTGGGAAATCTGAAAAACAGTATGGCAGCTAAGCAAAACCAACATTTTACACCATGTACCAAGATAAGGTCAAAAGGAATACATAATCTAGAGATAAAGGGTAAAGCAAATTAGGAGAGCAAGGAATACTTTATCTGTAAGATCTATGGAGAAGGGAAGAATTTAGGACCAAAGAAAATGTAGAGAACATTACAAAATGTAAGATGGATAATGTGGATTATATAAAATTAAAAAGTTTTTGTACAAATAAAGCCAATGTAACCAAAATTAAATGGAAAGCAGAAAACTGGGGAAAAATATTGCACCAAGTACCTCTGATAAAGGACTCATTCTTCAAACATATAGAAAACTGAGTCAAATTTGTAAAAATACAAGTCATTCCCCAATTGATAAAGGTCAAAGGATATGAACAGGCAATTTTCAAATGAAGAAATCAAAGCCATCTATAGCCATTAGGGCAATGCAAATTAAAACAAGTCTGAGGTACCACTTCATACCTATCAGATTGGCTACCACAACAAAAAAGGAAAATGATAAATTGTTGGAGAAGATTTGGGAAAATTGGAACACTAATGCACTGCTGGTGGAGTTGTGAACTAATCCAACCATTCTGAAGAACATTTAGGAACTATGCCAAAAGGTAATGAAATTGTACATACCCTTTAATCCAGGAATCCCATTATTAGGTCTATATCCCAGAGCTCAAAGTAAAAAGAAAAAAAGGAAAAGAAAGAAAGAAAAGGATGTACAACTACAAAAATATTTATAGCAGTTCTTTTTGTGATGGCAAAAAACTGGAGAGAATACCCACCAGCTAGAAAATGGCTGAACAAGTTGTGGTACATAAATATAATAGAATACTACCGTGCCATAAGAAATGACAAGCAGGCTGATTTCAGAAAAACTTGGAAAAACTTACATGAACTGATACAAAGTGAAATGAGTAGAACCCAGGAGAACACAGTACACAGTAACAACAACACTGTGTGATGACCAACTATGATTGACTTAAGTTCTTCTCAGCAATGATCTAAGACAATCCCAAGACTCACCAATAGAAAATGCTATCTATATCCAGAGAAAGAACTGATGGACTCCGAATGAAGATCAAAATATACAATTTTCACTATATTTTTTTTCTTAGCTTTTCCCCATTTTGTTGTTTCTTCTTTCAAAAAATGACTAATAGGGATGTGTTTAAATATGATTGTACATATATATAACCTATATCAAATGGCTTATTGTCTTAAGGAGGGGCAAAAATTTGAAAAGCAAAGTTTTAAAAAAATGAGTATTAAAAATTGTCTTTACATGTAATAGGGAAAAAAATACTATTTGGAAAAAAAAAGGAAGAGGAAAAACAAATTGCCAGTATCAAAAATGAAAAGGGTAAAACTCACTCCTGATGAGAAGGAAATTAAAGCAATTCTTGGAAAATATTTTGCCCAATTATATGCCAATAAACCTAATAATCTAAGTGAAATGAATGCGTATTTATGAAAATATAAATTGCCTACATTAACAGAAGAGGAAATAAAATACTTAATTCCCATTTTAGACAAAAAAATTGAACAAGTCATCACTGAGGCCCTAAGAAAAAATTTACAGGACCAGATGAATTTATGAGTGAATTCTACCAAATACTTAAAGAACAATTAATTCTAATGCCACCAAAAGTATCTGGGAAAACAGGCAAGGAAGGAGTCCTACCAAATTTCTTTTACAACAGAAATATGGAACTGATGTCTAAATGAAGAAGAGCCAAAACAGAAAAAGAAATCTATAGAACAATTTCCTTAATGAATATTGATGCAAAGATTTTAACTAAAATACTAACAAGGAGATTACAGCAATATATCACAAAGATCTTACACTACGACCAGGTAGGATTTATACCAGTAATGCAGGACTAGTTCAATATTAGGAAAATTAACAGCATAACTTTATGACCATATATCAATGACAAAAACAACAAAAATCATGATTGTCTGAATAGATGCAGAAAGTTTTTGACGAAATATAACTCATTCCTTTAAAAAAAAAACACCAGAAAGCAAAGGAATAAATTGAGCATTCCTTAAAATACTAAAGTAGTATCTATCTAAAATAAACAGCAAACATTATCCGCAATGTGGATAAGCTTTCCCAATAAGATCAGAAGTAAAGTAAGGATGCCCATTATGACCACCATTATTCAATACTGTACTAGAAATGCTAGCAATAGCAAAAAGAGAAGAAAAAGAAATTTAAGGAATTGGAAGAGGCAATGAGGAAATAAAACTACCTCTCTTTCCAGATGATATGATTAGATTAGGATTAGAGAATGCTAGGGAGTCAACTAAAAGCTAGTTAAAATAATTAACAAATTCAGTAAAGTGGCAGGATATAAGATAAATGCAAATAAATTATAAGCATTCCTAAATATTACCAACAAAGCTCAGCAGCAAGAGATAGAAACAGAAGTTCCATTTAAAATATTAGGAGTCTGACTGCCAGGACAAAACCAAGAACTATACGAACACAATTACAAAACGCTTTTCACACAAATGAGGTCAGATATAAACAATCTGAGAAATACCAATTGCTCTTGGGTAAATGGAGCCAATATAATAAAAAATGACAATTCCATCTAAGTTAATTTACTTATTCAGTGCCATGCCAATCAAACTACTAAAAATAATTTAATAGAGCTATAAAAATAATAACAAAATTCATGAAAGGTGGCCTAGTAATGCCAGATCTCAACTGTATTATGAAGTCTAAATCATTAAAAAAAAAGACTAAAAAAATGATACTAGCTAAGAAATAGAGTGGTGGATTAGTGGAATAGACTAAGTACACACAGTAGGAAATGACCATAGTCATCTAGTGTTTGATAAATACAAAGATCCAAGCATCTGGGACAAGAACTCACTGGTTAACAAAAATTGCTAGGAAAACTGAAAAGCTGTTTGGCAGAAACTTAGACCAACAACCACACCATACACCAAGAAAAGGTCAAATTGATCTGTAAATTAGTAGAGAATGGAATAGTTTACCTTTTAGATGTATGGATAAGGGAAGATTTTATAACCAAACAAAAAACAGCATTACAAGATGTAAAAAGGATAATTTTGATTACATTAAAGTTTTTCATGAAAAAACCTGATATAGCTTAAATAATCAGGTTGATTCTGTATCATCTTTTAATTGATACTATTTACAGTTAATTGATTTTGTCCTGTAACTGCCTACGTCATAGTTCGTCTTTGAACTTGGTTCTGAAATTTGGCTGGCCTGTAATGAGTTAGGTTTAGAAATCCATTTTTCCTGCTAATCACTGTTCTATTCTTGCCTCAAAGAAACCTGTAATCCTCAAGGGTTGCAGGTAGACACCTTCACTATTCATGATGTCCAGATCTTTTAACTGATCATAACAGGTTCCTCACCCAGGAAATCCTAGTCTTTGTTCTATACTCCCCAAACCTATAAAAGAAAGCTGTGGGCCTCATTCAGGGTTTTTAGCTTTGCTGAGAAAGCTTTGTTGGTAAATTTGTACTTTACTACTAAATTGATCATGCTTGGAACATAGTGCCTAAGTCCACCTTAATTTTAACAGTTTTTGCAGGGATTGGAAACAGGGAGGGGGTTAGAGAATCTTGCTATTAGTCACTGCTGTCAAGATTCTTCCCAGAGTCTTCCTAAATAGGGGGATCCTTCACCTGGAAGATGTCATGTACCCAAGAGCCAGTTTGGCTTCAGAAAGGACTGAGGATTGCTCAACACAGTGGTTGTTGCCTGACAACTCTGGGAGAAATGCCAGGAGCAGAACAGAGGTCTATATACCACATCTATTGATCCGTCAGTTATGAGGGCTTGTGGAAGGTCATGGTAAAATTCTGTTGCCTGGAGAAGTTCATCAGTCCTATCAGTTTCATGACGACATGCCTACACAGGTTCTGGATAATGGATGATGCTCTCATGCTTTCCCAGTAATCAACCAAGTGAAAAAGGGCTGTGTGCTTGCTCTAATGCTTTTCAGCATGATGTTTTCTGCAATATTGTCAGATGCCTTCAATGAGGACAAAAATGGCATCAAGGTAAGCTGCCATACTGATGGTAAATCAACCTGAAAAGGCTACAAGCCAAGATTAACGTGAAGAGTTGGCATGTGCCTTTTTGTTTACAGGTGGTTGTGCACTCAATGCAGCCTCTGAGGCTGAGTATGGATGGATTCTCTGCTTCTTGGACTAATTTTGGCCAGACGATTAACACTAAGAAAACAAAGGTTCTCCACCAGTCAGCAATGCACTATCCATACACGAAACCACTGGTTACAGCCACTGGAGATTCTGAATGCTGTGGATTAGTTCACTTACCTTGTCAGTATACTTTCCAGGGATGTCACAGAGATGGTGAGGTTGACACACACATTGCCAGAGCTAGTTCAGTATTTGGGAGGCTTCAAAAGAAGTACAGGAGAAAAGGGGTATTAGGCTGCCTACCAAACTGAAGGTCTACAGAGCCCTTGCCCTTGCGCTGATCTCATTGTTCTACACCTGTGAAACTTGGACAGTACACCAGCACCATGCCAGGTGTTGGGGGAAGATTCTGAAGGTCACCTGGCAAGATAAGGTACTGGACACTGAGGTCCTTTCTCGAGCTAAGTTACCAAGCATTCAAACTGTATTGTAGACACTACATCTCTGATGGGCTAGTGGAGTTGTTCCAATGCCAAAAGTACGTTTGCCTAAAAGACTCCTTTACAGAGAACTCACACAATGCAAGTGCTCACATGGAGATGAAAAGAAGCAATACAAGGACATTCCCAAGGTCTCTCTGAAGAACTCTGGAATCAATTGTGAGATGTGAGAGGCACTAGCACAGGGCATGGTGTTCCCACAACAAAGAAAGTGCTGTACTCTACAAGCAAAGCAGAATTGCGGTAGCTCAAAACAAATATGAAATGTACAAATTTTGAGACATCTCCAAATGTTCATATGAATGATTTGTGCCCAACCTGTGGTGCAGCCTTTTGAGCTCACATTGTTCTGATTAGCCGCTGTTGGACACATAGTACCTTAACCTCAACAGAGTGGTATCATTTTAGTTCTTTTTGAGCATATAGGACAAAACCAACAATGAGCAACTATGAATGACATGGCTATTCTCAGCAATAGAATCATCTAAGACAATTCCAAAGTACTCATGATGGAAAATGCTACCTGCTTTCAGGGAAAGAACTGATAGAGTCTGAATGAAGATCGAAGCACACTTCTTTTCACTTTCTTTATTATTCCTGGGTTTTTGTTATGCATTTTCTTTTGCAACATGCTAATATGGAAATGTTTTGCATGATTGCACATGTATAATTATATCAAGTTGCTTGCCTTCTTAAGGAGAGAGGGAAAAGGAGGCAGGGGAGAGGACAGAAGGAGGGAGAGAATTTGGAACTCAAGATTTTAAAAAAACAAATGTTAAGATTTTTTGTTTACATGTAATCGAGGAAAAAAATAGAAAAAAAATTAAATGTAAAAAAAAAATGACCAGCACAGTTATTTTGGAAAAATCTGAGAAGACTTATATGAACTGGTGCCAAGTGAACAGAACCAAATGAAAATTACACAGTAATTGCAATATTATGTGATGATCAACTGTTAATGACTTAGCTATTCTGATCAATATAATGATCCAAGAGAATTCTGAAGGATTTATGATGAAAAATGCTATTCACCTCCAAAGAGATAACTGATGCAGTGTGAATGCTCTTTTTTACTTTATTCTTCTTGTTTTTCTTTGTCCGATTTCTTTTGCAACATGGCTAATATAGAAATGTTTTGTATGACTACACATGTATAATCTATAACAAATTTCTTGCCTTCTCAAGGAGAGGCGAAGAGAGAGGGAGAGAATTTGGAACTCAAAATTTAAAAAAAATGAATATTAAAATTTGATTTTACATGTACTTGAAAAATTTTTTTTAATAAATGTTCTAAAAACAGTGAATAAGATTGTCAAGGGAAGCAATTTTAAAAGACGACAAAAAAGATGACTGGGAAATAAAACTAAACTAAGTAGGACTAAAACACAAAATTTGTTTTTCACAGTTGTACCTTAGCAAAGGTATCTGCCAGCTCCAATCTTTTTGAAAATTTTTCCAACATCACAGCACGTATTAATGATATTTATGCAGTGCATGCCTGTATGTCCACCCAAAACTTCAATCAAATAAAAAATTGCAAAACCAGAATTTCAAGAGCCAGAAGGGACCTTAGAGATCATGTAGTCCAAATATTTAATTTTTAAACTGAACAAACTGAGGCCCAGATCAAGACAATGATACAAGATAATTTCTTAAGACTCATGATGAAAAATACTATCCATCTCCAGAATAACTGACGAACTCTGAGTACAGACTGAAGTATATTTTTTAAAATTTATTTTGTTTTATGTGTCTGTATGTTTTCTTTTGCAAGATGGCCAATAGGGAAACATTTTGCATGACTTCACTTGTATAATCTATATATTGCTTGCCTTCTCATGGGGTGAGGGAGGAGAAGAAAAGAGAGGATTTAAAACTCAAAAATTTTTTAAATGAATGTAAAAAAATTATTTTTACATGTAATTGGGAAATCTTTAATAAAAATATACACACACACAAACATGTGTGCGTCTGTATTTTTAAAAAAGATCAAATAGCTAGTAACTGGCAGACTCCAGACTTTAATACAGGTATTCTAGCTCCAAAACTAGTATTATTTCCCTATTATACTGCTTTTGACCCTACCTCTGCCCAGACCCTAATCTCATCAATAGCAGCTTTTACATCATTTTGAGTTAATGATGTTTTTATTTCTGAAATCTTTTATCTCAATTGCCTTCTTCGGATAGCCACCATCACTCTACCTCTTGAATCTCATTTTCTTCATTCCCTCCCTGCCTCCAGTCCTTGCTTGCACCCAGAACAACTCCTCAATTTCCTCTCTTCAATATGGTTAGTTAATAGTATATACAGCATCTACACAGAGAAAACTGACAAATGTGTCTAGACCCCTTCCTCAGAAAAACCAACTCTCATATAGCTATTAAACACAACACCAACTGTGGAAACACAGAACACTAAGACCTCGGTTGTGTTATAAAAATTAAGAATTAGTATTATAAAAATGTCCTTGGTCTGGTATTCTTAACATTCCTGGGCTCCCTTGAGTCAGAGACCATTGTTAAAAGAGAAAACAGACTTAATTCCATAAAGTAATTAGCTAGATGAAGGGAATGTTATTTTGTTAAGCAACTAGAAAGAGGATGTCTCCCTCAGTTTATCATAGACCAAATCAAGGGTTTTTGGTTAAATTTTTTTAACCCTTTCATTTACCCTAGCCCGGACTGAAAAAGAACTTCGTATTTCCAGGAAGAAAAGACCATCTGCCAAGATTAACATTATAAATATAACACAATATTTATAAATCCTAACTGAACTATGTACTTTTGTTTTACCTTTGCTATGAAAACTTCTTCATATTCTGTTCCACAGTTACTAAAAATGTGAGTCAGAACTTTAGTAGGAGGGGTTTCCTGATTAGCAGGAGTACTTCTGTGGGTCAGATACAGAAATTTCTTTCCATACAGAATATCTGCACATTAATAAAAATATATCTCTGACAGATCTGGCTAAATAAAGGCTATAGAATACTTTTCTTTTACAGTTCATTGGTGATGCCTCAGAATCCAACAATTGAGACAAGTCAGAACAACTCTGGACTGCTCTTCTGGGGAAAAATAAAAAAAAAGCAAAGCTCTAGATCAACAACTAATGGTAAATGGACTTTTCAAAATCTCTAAGAGTTCTTTTCAGAATCCAGCTGCCCCATTTCACTAGCTCCTGACGGTTTTTGTTTTTTTAAGCCAATTCCATTAGACAGGTAAGGGGTATTTGGATTATATACATACTTGTGTCCACAACTGTGCCTGTAGCCATCTCCTGTATTATGAGCCCTAAGCTAGGGGTTCTTAACTTTTTTGGGTGTCATAGATGACTTTAGCAGTTTGGTGAAGTCTACAGACTCCTTTTTAGACTATATTTAAATGAGTATGTGAGTGAGAGAGAGAGAGAGAGAGAGAGAGAGAGAGAGTGTGTGTGTGTGTGTGTGTGTGTGTGTGTGTAAAATGCATAAGATTACAAAGGAAACCAATTATATTAGAATAATTATCAAAATATTTTTGAAACAAGTTCACAAAACACAGGTTGCAAACCCCTTACCCATTCTAGAAAAAGACTTTATATTACGTGATGATTCACTTATTTGTTTGTTCGTTTTTGCAGGGGGAGGGCAGGGCAATTGAGGTTAAATGACATGCCCCAGGTCGCACAGCTAGTAAGTGTGTCAAGTGTCTGAGGCTGAATTTGAACTCAAACTCAGGTCTTTCTGACTCCAGGGCCGGTGCTCTATTCACCGAGCCACCTAGCTGCCCCTATGTGATAATTCACTTATAACCTTGTGACTCTATGTCTCCACTTTCCCAATTGGTTTATGCAAGGTGGCAAATTCAGTTCCCCACACTGATTGTTAGTGGCTTATTTCGTGTACGTAAATTTGTTCTACGTTTAGATATAAACCAGTCAGGAGTTTTAATGTTTTAACTATCTAGACATTAACTGGAGACTGATGAAACATATGCAACACAACAGCAATAAGTGCTGCCAGAATAAGGCCAGTTTTCCTGTTACTCAGGTGAGGCATAGAGCAAGATCTTGTCAAGTCAGTGAGGACTAGACCCCACTGCTTGCTCTGGGAACTTAGTCAAATCAATACTACCATTCCTGTCAAGGAACATCAATAACAGTCAATCAGCCCTTCAGGCAAAACAATTACCTTCTCTTATTTCTCTTTAGCTTCAATTATCTAATCTAGGCGATTTTGTTCCTCAAGGAGACCAGAATCCTGATTATACTTCAGGGAATCCTTTTCTTCTTGTCATACTAAATTGTGTTGCTATAGTCCAAAATTGATTGGTATGCTCCAAATTTTCTTTCAATTGACCAACAATATTGTCATGCCTATTGTTTGCCTGATAAATAATGCTGGTAAACCAGTTAAAACAAAGATATATCATAAGTCCTGTCGTTAACATATTGATTTTTTCAAGTTACTAAATACTATAATTATGAATATTATTATGGTATACATGGGGGAGTTTATCCTACTGTTGAAGCTGACTTGAAAGTAGTTACAAAGAAACTGATGAAAGTAACCAGATGCTGTTAAAACACCAATAAATGCTAAATAAATAAACTCTATTTACACAATAAAAATAAATGCAAATAAAAACTAAATGCCACCTACACAGTCACAGGATAACTATAGCTACCTTTGGATTCACATCTTATTTGTACTATAGAAGATCACCTTTGGACTTAAAGGTTAGAGGGGAGTTTTGTACTAGAGGAGACTGCAATGACTAGGTGGTAGAGAGATCATGACAGAGAATTAACCTTATAGGTCCGTTTAGCCATTCATGAGGACAATTTATTTTATATTAAAAAACTAAAAAAAAGGAGAGATAAATCTTTAATGTAAATAGAAAATATCAAAAAAGTGGCTGATTCACTGAAAGTCTTTTAGGAATTCAGGACACAAAGATATGCTTATATATACAGAAGTAAAAGTACTAAAGGAAGAATGATAGTGAGTTAGGAGAAATGAAGGAAGAAAAAGTAGCAATCAAGTGGGAGAGGATTCAGGCAGGAAATCAAGATATAGGGAAAGGTCGGACAGAAAAAGACAAAGCAGGAAGAGTGAAGGAAGTGGCATTTGTGAGAGATGTTTTTTAGTGCTATTTGGGAAAACAATGAATGACTTGTGATCTGTCACTAATGGGAAAGGAGGATTTCATATTTAATTCATCCCTAGAAGAACTTCTATAACTTTAAAACAGTGAGAATGATTTCCAAAAGTCCTATAGAAAAGTCGATCTCATTTCTTTAAATGTTGCATCTTATACCTAAGGAAGTTAATTACTGCACTTTTTATTTCTAAATTCTTTTTTTGTGGGGGGGCCCCCCAGGCAATTGGGGTTAAGTGACTTGCCCAAGGTCACACAACTAGTACATGTCAAGTATCTGAGGCCATATTTGAACTCAGGTCCTCCTGACTCCAGGGCCAGTGCTCTATTCACTGTGCCACCCAGCTGCCCCTATTTCTAAATTCTTAAGAAGATTTGGGGGGATGATATGATCATTCATTTTATTTTTCCAACTTTCATAAATGTTCATTTGATCACTGAAAGTTGCTTCAGTTTTCTTATTTATTAAGGTATTAACTTTTCATATAATCTATTTGGTAACTTCCAGTGCCAATGATATACTCAGATACCTGTATCCTATCTGCAAGCTATGCTTCCCTTCCATTTACTGGCTATATTATTAGAGAATCCATCGCCAAAAGTTCTGTCTTTTTTGGAACTTATGAACCTCAAGTTCTCTCAATTTTTATTGTTAATTTTCTTAAAAAAAAAAAGAAACTATCCTCTAATATCAAAATTCTTCTCTCAATCTAAATTGAGAATTACAGGAGTAAAATGGAAATGGCTCTTTTGTTCAAAACTGAGAAGAGCAACACAGCATGCATTTATTCATTTTATAGCATTAAAAAAGAGAACAGAATTCAGATTTTGGAATCAACAATTTTGTCAGGTATTGCTTTTAGAGAGTTATCATCAAGTTCCTTAGCAATGGCTGGGAAATTACATTAGAATTTATTCCTTCTCTGTCACCTAAGTTTCTGTTTCTTGGAACCTCAACCTCAGACATCTCAGCCTTTTTACCTTACACTAGAAAAACGGCCAGCATTCTTTCATGATCCTTTTTAGAAAGACCAACAAGTGATGAGAAATTCACCTAGTTACAGGGTGCTTGAAGTATTCTCAGTGTTCCACGTCTACTGGAATTTCTGATAATTCAACTTCACTATTAAATAAATTTGCCAACTGTTACTAGAATCCCTCTCCATAAAACAAAGATTTGAACAACTTAAACATCTTCTGAACGTACAGAATTCAGAAAGCTAAATGACAAATGTTTTCTTCCCATAGCCTCTACTATGTTGGACCAGGGTACCTGGACCAAAGATGTCCTGTACCAGAAAGCCATTCAGACACAGCTAGGGTCAGATCAGGGACAAGTCAGGGACAAGAAAATCTCCAACGGGATCCTCAGCAAGAGGTCCATAACAATCCTTCACTTTTAAAATGCATTTTAAAGCTCTCTTTTGAGGAAAGTCGTACTCACCCTCCTGGACTACTGAAATTTTGGATACTCTCTCAACCTCCATTTACATGGGGGAAAAAATGAATACCAAAAAAACCCAACTAGAATGAAAGAACATTCTTAATACCTTCATATTAGATGCCTCAGTTTCCAGTTTTGTTAGATGATTGGAATTATCTTCTAGCTCTTGTCGAAGATTTGAGTTCTCCATCTTCAGTGCCTCAACTTGTTTTAACAACTGATCGTATGAAGCTGCAGCCATCCTTGGCTACCCTTGGACCTAAGAAATTAAAAATAATTTTGAAATTTTCTACCAAAAGCTTCTTATTTAAAAGGAAGGGGAAAATCAACCTCTTCCCTGTCATTAATTTCCAAATAATACATAAAGCTTTTAGAACTATACTGTATATGCCCCAGATTCTTTGAATTAAGGCAGCAATCATAATCTTTTGATTAAATTTCTAGGAAAACTGTACAAAAAAACTGATGTCTTATTTTGAGGCAAACGAAATTTAGTTTTAATTTTTTTTCAATTATCAAAAATGAATTTTATTTCCCTCTTACTCTCCCTCACCATTGAGGAAAGAAAAAACCTTATAACAAATATGCATGGTCAAGCAAAACAAAGTCTCACCGGCCATATCCAAAAAAATGTCCTTTTGTACCCTTAGTCAATCATCTTTCTGTTGGGAAGTGGGTAGCATGCTTCGTCATCAGTTCTCTGGAACTGTGATTGATCACTGCGCGAATCACAGTCCTCAAGGCTACTTAAAAACAACAGTTTCTGAAGAGTGTGCATGTGTCTCTATTTGAAGAGAATCACCTCTACAAATTAGCATTTCTTTCAGGTTACCTTGACACATTTAATATAACCTTGACTCATATACAGACACATTTTACCAACGTGAATGACAACATACTAAAAATCTGTTCTGTTGTACAACTATGGAAAAAATTTTATTCTCCCAAAATGGAATATGAATTATGTGAATTTTAAAATCAAATTCTTACAAAGATATTTCAGAAAATACACTAGAACCTTACTGTGACACTATTAATACAAGAATCCAATAAGGCCCCTCACACAAATTAGTTATTGAAATATCTAAGGATTTCATCAAAAAGAAGTTTCTACAATAGACCTCAAGGACAGCACTATAGGCCTTTTTTATACAAAGAATGAAAACTTGAATACAAATTGGGATTTCACTAAAACAGAAGAAAAAGATTCTATTATCATTTCATGATGTTATGTGGCTTTGTGGAGTCCTAAAAAGGAGATGCTTGAGGACCACAAGATATCGTCATAGTAGGGGAGGCCTTCTAAGAAGCAGAGATGTAGGGGCAGCTAGGTGACACAGTGAATAGAGCATTGCTACCAGGGTCAAGAGGACCTGAGTTCAAATCCGGCCTCAAACACTTGACACAATTCCTAGCTATGTGACCTTGGGCAAGTCACTTAGCCCCAACTGCCCTGCCTTCCCCCCCTCCAAAAAAAATACAAAATAAAAGTAGAGAAAGTCACTGATAGTTACTTCTAGGGATGAGTACGGGTGGGGGGAGAAAAGGAAAGCAGTCTAAGGTTCCTTTCAGAACTCTTACAGTTTATGCAATGCAACTCTAAGTAATAAAAGAGGTCTTCGATACCAAAAGATAGAAAAATCACATAACAAAAGCATGGGATCAGAGATGTTTATTCTATATCTAGTTAAATCCCCAGCTCATTTTGGCCAAATAGAAACTTTATCCATATTAATTTTCTTACTTTCTTTCTTACTGGTACAAACAGAGGCAAGGTTGGTATACCAACATAGAGAACTAACCCTGAAGGCAGGAAGATATAGCTTCAAGTCTCACCTTGACCGAGCAAGTCACTTAATCTCTCAGTGCTCTGAGAATTCTCTAAGACAGACCTGCACAACCTGCAGGCAGCTTTCAGCACTCCAAAGGATTTTCCTCTACCTACAAAGCATGTTTTCTTCTACATTTTTCGTGCGCCACCGGAAATCCTTTGGCATGCCACAAGTGCCTAAGGGCATAAGCTGCCTTCATGGGACCCAGTTTGTGCAGGCCTGCTCTAAGACTTCACTTAGGTGTTCCCTATACCCACAGGTCCAGTCTTTATCCTTATCTCTACTGATACAAAGGGAATGAACATCTACTTAACCTTATGGGATTGCTGAGAATGAGTTGGTACTTAAGCAGTACTAAGAGATCTTGACATAAAAAGTGTTTCATTAATGAAACAGACATATGTGTGTATGTGTATGGGGGTGTTGTGAGATAATGAGTTTTAGTTTTAGATATATTAAATTTAGGTTATTGTTGGGCCAACTAAATGGCTTAAGTCTGGCATAAAGCAGTTGGAAATGTGAGTCTAGGGTTTAAATAAGAAAAGTAGGGCTAGAGATAAAAGTTATACTTAAAAGTAGCTCTGAAATATAGGATAACATTTTTTAAAAAAAATACAATGTAGGGATGAGTGAATTAATTAAATGCTATCTAAGAGTTTAAGATGGAATTTTAGTTGGTACTTAAAGGAAGGCAGAAGCCAGTAGGTAAAGCTGAGAAGAGGCAAAACAAATTATGACATATAAATGTAATAGATTATAAGAAATGATGAAATGGACAGTTTCACAGAGAATCCTAGAAGACTTGTAAGAAGTGATGAAGGGTGAAGTGAGAAGAACAAGGATAAAAATTTATACAATAACAACTTTATAAAGAAAAACAACTTTGAACAACTTGAGAACTTTGATTAACACAAAGAACAAGTATGCTACTTACCTCTTGAAAGAGAGGAGGGAATCAAGATACAGAATAATATATACATTTTCTGCCAAAATGTAAATTTTTTTTGCTTGACTATGTATATTTGTCACATGGATATTGTTTTTCATTTTTCTCCCCAATGCAGGTAAGGTAGGAGCTCAAGGGGGAATAGGGATAAAAAAGCAGCCAGAAAAAGAAAAAGGGCATCACTGAGGTATCTTTTTTTTAAGAGAGAAAAGAACATAAGGAGGGAGAGAAAGGAAAATAAGCAAAAGTTTTGAAAATACAAGTTGATCTTTATAAACATTTTAAAAAAGCAAGCTGTATACTGTAGATATCTGTAGTTTAATACACAATCCTCTTTTTCTGCTCTATGTGAAATGCCCATTCGATTTGGTATTTATTAAGTCAGGAATAAAAATAGTACTGTCTCTGAAGTCAGAGAGTCTCATTCCAGGTGTAACTTTACAACTCACTATCATTTGTGACCTAGGTCAAGTCACTTCACTCCTTGGGTGAACAAGAGGGGGTTGGACTATTTCAACAAAACAGCCAAACAGAAAGCCAAGTAGGCAGGTAGGTAGGTACAGAGAGAGAGAGGGAGAGAGAGAGAGAGAGGGAGAAAGGGAGAAAGGGAGGGAGAAGATAGAAATACAGACATGTATAGATATGTGTTAATTTCTTACACATTTTAGGTAGCTTCAGATTTATAAATGCAGTATACAATTTGATTTCTCAAAAGGGGAATTAACTATTAAGTGAATATAAACATATACAAAGTGGTTAAATGCAAAAAGGAGGTCAAGAGAAGTTGGAAGAATCAGGAAAGGCTTCATACGGACTCTGGTGCCTGAGCAGTGTCTTAAAGGAAAAAAAGAATACTATATGAGGTAGATAACGGTCAGGGAGAAGTACATTCAGGCGTAAGGGAGGGCTCCTGCAAAAGCACAGTGATAAGAGATAGAGTGTAGTGTTTGAGGAACAGAAAAAAGACCAGTTTGGCTAAATTAGACTGTGGTAGGGGGGCATAATGCCTAAAAAGGTCAAAGAGGTAAGCTGAGGACAGGTTGTATGGGGCTTTAAAAACTAAACAAGGCAATTTATATTTTATTCTAGAAGCAATTGGAAGCCACTGGAGTTGGTTAAAGAGAGTTTATTTTGAGATCTGTGTTTA
Source organism: Trichosurus vulpecula (assembly GCF_011100635.1). Taxonomy (NCBI): domain Eukaryota; kingdom Metazoa; phylum Chordata; class Mammalia; order Diprotodontia; family Phalangeridae; genus Trichosurus; species Trichosurus vulpecula. Next base: position 514,598,226 of record NC_050573.1, on the reverse strand, counting down.
AGGAAAATTACTTTGGCAACAGGCTGAAGAACAGACTACAGTTGCAAGAAACCTGAAGAGAGAGACTAATTAGGAAGCTTGATATAATAATCCAGGAGAGATGATGACGGCCTAAACTAATATGTGAAAGAAGAAAAGGGGTGAAACCCAAAGAGATATTTTGACAGTATAAATGGCAAGATATGGCAACTGATTAAATTACATGTGGTGAAAATAGTGAGGAAATTAAGACAATGGCAGGATTATAGGCCTGGGAGAATGGAAAGATGGTGGTACCTCTGTCAGAAACTGACAAGTTTATAAGGGAGGGTTTAGGTCAGGGATTCTTTACCTGGGGTCCAGAGACCCTTTAGATTTCAGAAGATCTATGGACTTGGATAGAAAAATAAGACATTTATTTTTACTAACCTCTAAAAGTGAAATTTAGCATTTCCTTAAATTTAAAAACATTACTCTGAGAAGGGGTCCACAGACTTCAACAAACTGCCAAAGAAGTTTGTGACATAAAAAAGGCTAAGAACCCCTATTTTAGAGGGAAAGATAATGAGTTTAGTTTGAAACACAATGAATTTAGCAAGTCTCCAGAACACTGAGTCTGACATGTCAAATAGGCAACTAATGATGTGTAATTAAAGCTCAGAGAAGAAACTGTGGCTGGATATATAAATCTGGGAGTCATCTGCATAGGATAACTGAATCTCTAAGGACTGATGAGGCTACCAACAGAGAAAGTGGAGTGCTAAGAAGGCCTAGGACATAACGTTGTGGAGTGCTAACAGTTATGGAGATGAACCAGGAAAGAAGACAAAGGAGCAGTCAGACAGGTATTAGGCAAACCAGAACAAAGTAGTGTCAGGGGAATCCAGAAGAGAAAGTATTCAGGAAAAGAGTGATCAACAATGATGAATTCAGCAGATATTTACAGAAATAAAAACCTACCAAAATAACTGGAGAAATATTGATTATTCTTGCTTCAACCATGCCAATATAACAAAAATGACAAAATTACCTATATTTATTCACTGCTATGCCAATCAAAAGAGCAAAGGGTTACTTTACAGTTAGGAAAATAATTCATATGGAGGAAGAAAAGATTAAGAACCTCGATTAATAATAAAAGTGGGAACGATGGGGTTTTTTAAGTAGAGCCAGATCACAATCCATACTACAGATAACTGATCATCAAATTTGGTTCCTACTAGTTTAAAAAAATAGAAAAGTTCCTCAGTGGGATTGATTAGAACACCAGACCCAGAAACAAACATGATGGCATAGTGTTCAGAAAAAAAAAAAAGAAACCAACTACTGGGATAGTTTTCTCTATTTGACAGACAAACTAAAAAGCAGTCTGAAGGAAATTAGAGTTAGACCAGTATCTCACAATGTAGAATCACAATAAGATCCAAATGGATATATGGCCTAGATATTAAAGGTTATATCATATATAAAAGAACAAGGAAGGTGATGCCTTTTGCAATTATTGATAGAGGAGATCTTGACCAAACAAGAGTTGAAGAGGACCACAGAACAGAAAATGAACAATTTTGCTTACATAAAGTTTAAAAGCTTCGAACAAACAAAACTGTTGAGGTTAAAACCTTAGGAAAAAATCTTTGCAGCAAATTTATTTAAAGATATGAGAAGCAATGAGGAATAGTGGCTAGAGAGTTGACTTCATAGCCAGGAGGACCTTGATTAAAAGTCCCTCCTCTAACACACAACAAGCTGTGAAACCCCTGGACAAGAAACCTATGAGACCCCTAAGCAACTCTTTAACGCTTTAAGTCCCAAGAATGATGCCACATGTTATTGGTAAGTGCTTCCTCATCTGGGAGTTCTCTAGTCACACTCCCATTTTCAATAGTGTCTAACATATATAGGAAAGAAATAAAGGAACACTCCTCATTTCCTAGTGGATAAATGGTCAGAAGATACTCTCAAAAGAAGGCAAGTTATTCACAATCATAAGAAAACTAAAAAAAAAGTTCTACTAGTATACTCCTTACAATCCATCATGTACTCTGTCATCTGATAGCACTGGCTTTCTCGCTGTTACCTGAACTAAATAATCAATTTCTCAATACCTATTATTTTCACTTGCTATTCTCTAATGACTGGAACCCCTATCCTCCTAACTTCCCTTGTTTCTTTTATATTTTTGTAACTAAATTCTACCTTCTGTAAGAAGCCTGTCCATATCTTCCTTAATGCTAGTGCCTTCCCTCTGTTGATTATTTCCAATTTATCATACCATATATATGTATATGAATATACACATATATAAATATGTGTGCATATACATATATAGACATATATATGCATGTATATACGCATCCACACACACTTCTTGCTTGGACATAATCATTTCCATGTTGTCTCCCCTATGACTACAAGCTCCTTGAGACCAAGTAATGTTTTAGGTTTGGGGTAGGGTTGGGGGTATGTTTTGGACCTTTCTTTATATTTTCAGCACTTAGGACAGTATCTGGCATATAGTAGGTGCTCAATCAATACTTGTTAACTGAAATCACTAATAATAAGGGAAAGGCTCATTGGAATAACCCTGAGGTTGTTCCTACAAATGGGCAGAGATGACAAAAAAAGGAGAAGTGACAACTGTTGGAGGGTATATGGGAAAAGTGGTACATAAATGCATCCTTCTGGAGTTGTGAATTAATACAGCTTTTTTGGAAAACAATTACCCTCCCCCCATCACTAAACTGTCGATATTCACCCTTTGATCCATATCTCCAAAGAATTAAACGAGGGAAAGGATTTTGAAGTACAAAAATACTCTTAGCATAAATTTTTTAGTATAAAAAAGAACTAGAAACTAAAGGAGAGTACCATCAGTTGGGCAATGACTAAACAAATTATAAGAATGAAAATTACTGCACACTATGACATGACAAAAGAGAACAAACTCAGAAAATCCTGCAAGGACTTCTATGAACTGATACAAAGAAAAGTGAGCAAAACCAGGAGAACAACGTATAAATGACTGTGGCATTCAAAAGAAAAACAACTCTGAAAGACTTAAAACAGTTAGCTACAATGACTGCACAAAATTTCAGAAGCATGGCACTCATTTCCTGACAGAGGGTTAATGGACTCAAGGTGTACAATGAAATGTTTACTTTTGGACATGGCAAATGTGTGAAATTGTTTTGCTATTTTTTTGTTTCAATAGTTGCTATACTTCTTTTTGTCTGAAGAGGAGTTTGGGGAGCAAGAGGTAGAGGTAGTATTACGAAAAGAAAAAAAGAAAAGAGGGCTATTGAAGTATTTTTTTTTAAATGCACAGAAGAGGATTTGTTTTGTTTGATAATGCTTACTGATCACAAAGGGAGGGTTTTGTTTTGGGTTTTTTTGGTACCTTTGTTTTGGGGGGAGAACTGGGAAGGGAGATAATGATAGTGAGGCAGAACAAAAAAGAGTAGGAACATCAATGAAGAATTAAGTACACAACAGGAGGGAAGAAAGTTCAGAGGAAAATACAGGTAAGAATGATAGTTTTAAAAACATATGCAATATATATGGAAATGCTCATACTTGTCAGAGTTTTTTTTATCCTGAAGATAAAAATGTATTAAAAAAAAAAAACCAATGGTAAAGCCTATAGCAGCTAATTTCATCCAAAAGGAAAAAAAAAACAAAATGTATGAGGAACTGATGAGAAAACTGACAACAAAAGACCTTTGGTCTACCTCCATAAAGTTCTGAGATGTAAAAGAGAAAGGGAAAAGAATAAGCACTTATGTCTTGTGTGTCTTGTGTGAGAAACAGCAATGTCGTTGGTTTCACTAGATCATAGAGAACTTAGAGGGGAATAAGATATAAGAAGACTGGAAAGGTATAAAGGGTTATGAAGGGCTTTAAAAGGCAAAGGACTTGTAAGAAACAACGATAAGTGAAATGAGCAGAACCAAGACCATGTTTTATACAGTCACAGCAATACTGTTCGAAGAAAAATTGTGAAGGACTAGCAAAGGTCTAAAGAAAGAAGATGCTATTCCACCTCCAGAGAAAGAATGGATAAATGGAAGTATGCATAGTATGGTTTTACAAATATATATGCACATGTATATATGCATGTGTCAAATGGTGGCCTTTTTTAGCCCAGGGTGAGGAGGGAAATAGAAACTCAAAATTTAACAAAAAAATTAATAAAATTACATTTAAAAAAGCCAAAGGATTTTATATGTCATCTTAGAGGCATTGGGGAACCACTGGAGTTGATGGAATAGGAGGGGTCAGACCTGTGCTTTAGGAAGATCATGGAGATCAACCAAAGTCTACTGCAACAGTATAGGTGTAACTACTGACTATATAAGGTGCTGCACAAAGGTGGTGGCAATGTCAGAGGAAAGAGGGGAATATACAAGAGAAGATGCAAGGGTAGAATCAATCGGGCTTGGCAACTCATTAGATATGTGGGGTGAGAGAATGAAGAGTTGAAGATGACAACTAGATTGTCGGTTTGGGTGATGACTAGGAGAGTGGTAGTGCCCTTGATAGTAATAAGGAAGTTAGGACGACAGGAAGGCCTGCGAGAAAAGGTAATTAATTCAGTTTTGACCATGTTGTACAAAGGAGAGAAAAGACATCAAATTCAAGCTTCCTAATAAGTAGTTGGAGATAAGAAACTGGAAGGAAATTATAAGTTAGAAATGGACAAATGAGATGAAATTGAATCCATGGGAGCTGATGAGATCATGAAGTCAAACAGTGTAAGGAGAAAAGAGGGCCCAGGATAAAATCTTGAAGGTCACTCATGGTTAATGAGCATGGCCTGGGTAGGAGGAAGAGAGAGAAATACTGTGAAAATGGAGAACATTTACCACACCATAAAGAAGACTAAGATCTACAGTGTTAAAAGACTGCAGAAATGTCAAGAAGGATGAGGATTTGAGAAAAGGCAATTAAATTTGGCCATGGAAGGAGTATAAGCTAGCTGGTTTAATCTGCAGAGTCCACTGAACTTGCAGTTAAGAAAAGTCTATTTCTGATTGCCCCTGGACAATCTTACATGGTATGTGGAAACAGCATGGTGTGGTGAAAAGAGAAATCAGAAAACTCAGTTTGGAATCCCGGTTCTGATACTGGCTGTGTCACCATAAGGAAAAATGGCTTAATCTCTTGAGTTCCTCATTTTTAAAATGGCTGTTAAATACTTATGCTACCTATCTCAGAGGGTTGTTTTGGGTAAAGTGCTTTGTAAAGCTTCAAAGCATTAAATAAACAAATTTTCATTATAATATTGGATTTGGAGTCAACAAACTTGGGTTTGAATTATGGCTCTGCTGCTTATTATTTGTGGGCAGGTAATTTTACCTCCCTGGGCTATTCTACTCATCTATAACAGTCTGTCAAACAAGAGAATAGAAATAGTTTCACCACCTTTCCAAGAAATTTAATTCAAGAAGGTTCTCCTAATTATATTTTATGCACACTCTAAAAATGAATGCTTCAACTTTGTGAAGGATATTGTATTCCTCTACATTTCCTTTTCTGCTTTTTCTCCTTTTGATGAAATTAGCTGGCATAGATAAGCTTTACCACTGTCTTCTTAAAAATATATATAATTTTTATCTTTTGTTATTCTGATAAAAACTAACAAGTATAAAACATAAGTATATATGCATATTCATATATATGAAACATACAGCTTTTTAAAAATGTCATATATTCAGCACATTAATTCCAAAGTATCATACTTTATCATACTTAAGCTCAGTTAACTTTTGGGCAGCTAAAATATTAAGAGTATTCTTAACCCCAAGACCTCATAGCATTCATTATGATTTGTCACTGAACTACGATTTGGAATTTAAATGAGTCAGCTATTTTTGATATAGTATTTCAGTCACAACTACAACTCAATTTTACAATTCTGATATTAGATTTTAAAAATTAGACTCAGAGATAAAACCTAACAAAAAACTGTTAGCTTACCTTATTTTCAACACAATTTCCAATCAAGTACTAAAATAAAATTTCTCAAGTACAAAAAAATTCAAATTTATTCTCACAGTCAATGATATTTTTAATTTCACCCAGAAGAAAATTATACATGAGATCCCTAATATGTTGCTTATTTTCTTTTATATAAAAGTGTTTAATTTAACAGAAAGAAAGAGGTAAAAAGAGAAATTAAATTGTCATTTGGGGGAAGAAAACTTTTAAGTCTCTCATTTAAAATTATGTAAATTCCTTCTAGTTTAAAAAATAATGCTACTGACATCTACAGTTAAAAATGCACTTTTTAGATTCCAATCAATTTTTAAAAACTGAATTATTTCAGAATATAATGATCTCAGACTTAAGAACAGCTCCCCCCCAAAATCTAAGGGATATTGTATCTGAAACTAAGTGATTTTTATAGAACAAGCGCCATCTCTCCTTGGGGGTGTGGCATGTGGCTACTATAAAGAATAAAATATCAAACCACAATAAATTCAACTTTTATTCAATTCACATGTATCCACATTTTAAATGTATCCACATTTTAAAACACATTTCTTGTATCAAGTTTTTAAAAATTATTTTTCTTAACACCCAAGTGCACATAAAAGAAAAGCTATGATCTGATGATTTAAGAGTTGCTTCTAGATTTTATGCCATTATATTCCAAAGTGCATAGGAGTAAAACTATGGTTTCTAAATATACCAAATCTACCAAAGTAACATTAACAAACCCTATACAATGCATTTATAATCTAGAATGATCAGTTTTGGGGTGACCTAATTAATGGCATAAAAGCTGCACCTAACAAAGGAAGAGAAAGGGCTCACTGCTTCATACATAATGTATTAAGATTTCCTATAGGATTTGGGTTAAATCACAGATTTTGAGTATTTCTTTTGTAATGTAAAATTAAAATGTCAGGACATTCCAATAGATTAAACATTCACAACTCTCTATTTTTCCACTATAAAAAAACCCCAATTCCTTATTTATTATAGCACTTGCATTCAGAAGCATTAAAGCTTCTTGTAAATGGATTTCTCAGGCCAGCAATGTATATCATAGGCTCTCATTCCTGCTTTTCCTCGGCACAGGAGAAAAACGCTATAGTCGACCACAAAAAGCCACCATATCTTGTCACTAACAAAGACACCAGTATCTTTCTGACACCCTATTTAAAGAGAGTTTGCTTAGATGTTTCACAATAGCATGCAGACTACTGGCAACCAAATTTTCACCATTCAACAGATCACATGTAAGCTCTGCAGTACCTGCCTCATGCTCTTCCTTCTTTCCCCAGAAATGCTTCATTATGGTTCTGCTAGATCCACATCAAGGAATAAGCAGTCGCTTTGTATCCCTATCCCTCCCTTTGGCGGCGGCTGCTTGCTGCAGTTACTGTGGCAGAGGAAACAGGAGGACTTCAATGTACTAAAGCTTTTACTACTTGCCATGAATCTGCTCCATTCTTTGTTATCCTGTACCCGTTTCCTTAGATACTGTTATTCTGCTTTTTTCATGTCAAAAGGCTTTATTAAAACAAAACCCAGTTCTCGCAACAAAAGCTACTTTTTCTCCCCTCTGCCTCTCTTGACATTCCTACCCTCCCCCTTCTTCCTCTCCTGTCAAACACCCCGATCAGAACCACAGGAAAGCCATCGTTGGTCACCACTGCAGTAAAAGGAAAAACAACCCTCTCCAGCTTGACATGCAACAGAGGACACTTATAATGAAGTAAGCCAAGCTCACAAAAAGCCTCCAAGCTTCATGGGGCTTCCGGGAGTGGGCAGAAGATGTAGCCTTTACATAGTCATTTTTATCACCCCCTCCCCCTCTGCAGCAAATGCTGCTGCCTGATTCCAGGACCTACCCCATTTCCGAACCTGGCTGCACCTCCATTCCATCTCCAGTGACACCCCCTTCCCGGCTGCGCCAATACAACCACATGCCAGTCACGTGCAAGCTCGGCCAGCCAATCCCCCAGTTCCCATCAGAGGATGTGATGAGCTCTGATCAGCAATCAGCAGATTACACAGCTGCTGCTCATACTCTTTCCAACCCAGTCTGGAGCTGAAAGCAGAGACCCCACCCCACAGCACACGACTGGCCACAGCCCTAAAAATGATCCTTCACCTCCTACCCCCAAAGCGGTGGATAGAAACTGTTATCTATTCCGGGATCAAAAGCCCATTTAGTCAAAGTTACCCTCCATACATATCCTACTCCTAAATTTTAGGGCCTTTCCTCTTTTAATTGTTTACTATTTATATTACATAGATTGTACATATGTTTGTTTGTAGTCTCCCCGATTAGACTGCAAGCTCCTTAATGGCAGGAAATATCTATTGCCTCTTTTTGTATCCCCAGAGTTTAAGCACAGTGCCTGGCATATAGAAGGTGCTTAATAAATATTTAATGACTGACATGTACATGAATTTACAAACTTGGAAAAAATGCACATAGGTCACTAGTTCATAGAATCATAGGTTTAAAGAAGAAGGGACCGTGGAGGTCATGTCATCTCATTGTGGAGATGAGAGCCTGAGGTCACACAAGTGGAAGAAATGGAATTCAAATCCAGATCCTCTGACTACAATGGCTGGCACATAGTGTAGGTCTTAATAATAAGCATTTAATAAATAAGTGCTTACTAAATAAAAAGCACTTAATGCTTTTTTGACTTGGAAAAAACCCAATATACCTTTAAAAGTATTTTTTTAATTTATCAAGTAAGACTATATTGTCTCTGCGGCGCCCCCCGCCCCTGCCACCGGAAAAAAGAAAAAAACCCACATAACAAACATGCTTAGTCAAGCAAAACACATTCTATATTGGTGATTTCCAAAAATGTGTGTCTCATTTGGTATATTAGTTCCATTGCAGGGGGTGGGCAGCATTCTTCATACTCATCAGGGTTGTCTTTCAAAGCTCTTCAATTTTATAACGTAGATGTTATAATGTTACAGTAGACATTTTTCTTCTGGTTTTGCCCCCTTCAGTCTGCACCAGTTTGCACAAGTCACCCCAGTTATCTTTGAAACCATCTCTTTCTTTGTTCTTATAGGACAAAACTATAATATTACATTCACATACTTCAGTTTGTTTATTAGACTTTGCTCAATTTATGGGTACCCTCTTAGTTTCTAGTTCTTTGTAATTACAAAAGAAACATTATTTTTGTACACATGGTATCTTTTTCTTTTTTAATTCTTTGAGATCAAAGCCTAATAGAGGTAGCACTGGGTATGCATAGTTTAGAAATACAGGGGGAGCATAATTCCAAATTCCATAATTTGGAATTAATTCCATAATTTCCAGAATGGCTAGAGCACTTTGCAGCTCCACCAACATCCATAAATGAATTCTTGAAGCCCCTCCAACATTTGTCATTTTCCTTTTTTTTCTTGGCAATGACAAGCTGATGGGTGTGAACTGGAACTTGAGAGTTGCTTTAATTTCATTTCTCTAATTATCAGTGATTTAAAGCATTTTATTTTTTTCTGCAATTGGGCATTTTTTTTCTCCCTCCCTTATCTTCCTCCAGTGTGGTGTGGGGAACACATAATATGGAGTCTCCCTCTACTTGTAATTAAAAATCAGCATTTGACAAAGTCATGATATCCTTTTGAACAAGATGGAGAGATATTAGCTATGAGTAGTTACCTTGATCTGGAACTCACTGAATGATAGTATTCGAAGAATGTCGACAAATGGGTTAAAAACTGAAATGATGGTAGGCCTCTTCAGGAGTGCCAAAGAAATACGTCTTTAGTTCTGTTCTACTCACTATTTTTATCAGTGACTTGGGTGAAGGAGTAGTTGGTAAATGAAAAAAACAAATTTTTAATGGAACATAGATATCTAAATTCTTAACAAAGGAGTATGTGTATGTATGAGAGGGGATTTAAAGCCAAGTTCAAGGGATGGCAAGAGCCTAATGGTAGTTCCGAGGACACAAACTGAAGTTGGTTGAGGAAAGATAAAATAAATTTTCTCCTAAAGATATCTCATAATTTTCCTGGGGCCAGAACTCAGTCCAGTCCTTCATGGATGCCAGGGACTATCTTCCTCAGGAGATGTAATAAAGGAGGGGAAAAAAAGATTTACAGACGGATGAAGCATTAAAGCTGTAGTCCCAGCTGAGTGTGGCCTTGCTATAAGTCAACTTCTATGGTATACATAAGTTGTGTCAAGTCAATTAGTATTTATTAAGCACCTGCTTTGTGCCAGGCACTCTGCTAAGTACTAAGGGTACAAAGAAAGCAAAAAATAGCAAGAAATCCCTGTTCTCAAGGAGCTCCACATCCTTATGTGGAAGACAAAATAAAAACAACTATTTACAAACTATATACATAAATATATGTATATGTACCTATACACACATATATATACAATGCATACACACATCTATGTAGATACATAGATGTATGTGTGTGTGTAGACAATAAATTGAGAATGAAGTCTTGAATGGAAGGCATTAAGATTAAGGGAAAGGCTTCTTGTGGAATGTAGTGCTTTATCTGAAACTTGAAGGGAAACAGGGAAGTTAGGAAGTAGAGATGAGGAGGGAGAACATTCCAGGCAGGGAGAGTGGCTACTGAAAACACTTGGAGTCATGAGATGGAGTGTCATGTTCAAGCAACAGCAAGGAGGCTAGTGTCACCAGTGTGGTGGGGGATAAGAAGATTGCAAAGGTGGGCAGGGCCTACATTAGGAAGAGCTTCACAAACCAAGTCTGGCCTTGCCACTACTAGTCTAATATCAAAAAGGGAAAAGGGAATTTTCAACAGATAAGTAGATCAGAAAACTTCTGTTGCCTCTAACAGTACCATTAGGGTGTAGTTCTCTAGCATATCTCAATGAGGCATGTCCCTCTCTGAAGAGAGTTGTCAAGGGAACATTCTGGGCTGAAAAGGTTGGGATACCTTTGGAGCCTATACATTTCTTTGGTAACCCTCAAAAGTCTTGTGCCAAGGAAACTTTAATAGTTGGGTTTACCTACAGCGGATGATACCTGCCATCCCTCTAGGCAGAGAGGAAGGCAGGCAGGTGGGCAGGAAACACTGGCTGGAAGTTGGCCCAGAAGGGGCTAGCCCACTTCCCCATCAGTTTGGGACAAGGAACAGGGATGCTCACTAATTGCCAGGGAGGAACATGGCCTTAAATAGCATCCAATTCCACTATGTTGCTGCTGCTGGACCTGTAAAGATAAAGTACAGAGGCAATACTTCTCAAATTTGTAGATGACATGAAGCGTACTCTATGGATAAGAGTCAGTATCTAGAAAGATCTAAACAGATCCTTGATCTTAAAGAAAAAAACCTAAGCAAGCCATGTCTTCATCCCCTTCAGGCTCTATTCTTCACTCTTCAAATCTTCTTTACCATGCTGATGAAGCCTTCTCAGTCTGGAAGTTCACTCCCCCCTTTCACTTCTCATACTAGAAATACTCTTCATCCCTAGGTGTACACCAAACTCTGCCTCCATCCCCAAACCCTGAACCCCACACCTTCAGCTTCCATTTATGTGTCGCTTTCTCCATTAGAATGTATGTCCCTTGAGGGCCTGGTCTCGTCTTTCTGCTTATATTTGTATTCCCAGTGCAAAGTAAAGGGCCTGGTATATTGTAAGTACTTCATAAATGTTTGTTGACTTGCTGACTAAATATTTTAATTGAACAAAAGGGAAAATGAATAAATGAATTGGGAATGCAACTAAAAAAAAAGCTAGAAAAGCAACAAATCAAAAAATCCCAACTAAACACCAAAACAGGAATTACAAAAATCAAAGAGATTAACAAAATTGAAAACAAAACCATGAACTGATAAACTAGAAGCTGGCTTAAGAAAAGAATACAGAATATAGAAAAGAAAAAAAACATAGTAGACAAACCATTGGCTTGTCTGACTTAAAAAAAAAAAAGAAAAACCAAATTACCAATATCAAAAATTAAAGTAACAAATAAAAGTGAACCATATGCCAACAATATAAGAGTAGGTTCATAGCGTTTAGTACAGTGCCTGCAGAATATTAAATGCTAAATGATTGTATTTATTTATTAAGTGACTTGTCCAAGCTCACATACAGACAGAGCAATGATTTGAATACAGGTCCTCAGACACTAGTACATCCTTTCTACTATATCATAATGATATAAAATAAATGATATAAAAGACCATATCATTAAAACAGAATTGGAAAATAATAACAATGATGATAGCTAACATGTATGTAGCACCTATTGTGTTCCAGACACTGTGCTAAGCATTTTCCAAATATTATCTTATCCCCATTTTACAGATAAAGATATTGAGATAAATAGAGGTTAAGTGACTTGCTTGGGGTCACACTGCCAGTAAGTATCTGAGGCCAAATCTGAACTTAGATCTTCCTGATTTCGGGCTTGGCACTCTACCCACTGTGACACCTAGCTGTCCCAAGAGAACAGATATGTGTCAACATGGTTAGAAGAAAATGCAAAACCTAATGTAACATATTTTAATAGACTAAAAAGGAAAATTTCATTTTGATCATATACAGGGTGTCCCTAAAGTCTAGACACACAGGAAATCTCATTAACAACTCATTAACCATTTCACCAAAGACTCTGTGTTGTTTAGTGCCTTCATTTTCTGGGGTACTCTAAAAGAGAAGGTGTACTCAATGAAAATCACAGATGCAACACACTTGATGGAAACGCATAAAGAGTAAATGTGCTAAAACTGATGGCAATATGGAGTTATTGCACTGAGTTCACGTGAATCTTGCAAAGCGCTTCAACCTCTGCATCACAAATATTGGAAATCATATTGAAGACGTTACTTGTTAATATTCCAATTAAATAAAATGTTGTTGAAAATTTCATTCATTTCTTGAAAATATGCATTTTTGCCTATGTGTCCAGACTTTAGGAACACCCTGTATATAAAATTTGAAAGCTTTGACAAAAATCAATGCAGCTAGAATAAGATAAGAAGGGGAAAAATTTTGTATCAATTATCCGAAATAATTCCAATTTGCAAGACATGCAGGGAATTAACATGAAGATACAAGGCCAAGTAGATGAGAGTTCCTTATATCATAAGATAAACATTTTCTCCAATCCTCATGACCTCTCAGACCTCCCCAAAACAGGCTCCAAAGAGAAATCAACTTCAGCTCCAAAAGAAGCCTAAAAGAAAACAAAACCCGGGAACTAAGCTTGCTGATCTCAACTGAACTCACTAGGCACCCTCCCTTACCTCCCATGCTACTGGCAGCAAGGTTACACTGGCATACCCAAGGACCCAAAACAAGCCTATATGAAAACCCACCCCTGCACCTTTTTTCAGTACCACGGAGATCCTGGTTCTAGACTGCAAGTCTACTTGTCCTCCACAGTAAGACTGGCCACAGCCCTTAAGGACTAAAAGCCTACTGGGGCGGCAACCTGGAAGGAACAGAGCTGCAAAACTCTGAATTGCCAGGGAAAACATGCTCTGAACTGAGGAGGTAGGACAGGTCACCAGGACAGGATACCTTGCATGTGGGAGGCTGTGTGGCATTCCACTAAGACTGAGGGACAGAGCACAGCATCCAGCTGGGGCCAGTTCTGACAGCTCAGAAGTCAGTTGTGGCAAAGACTTAGCTGGGCTAGTGAAACATGAATTGCCAGTGTTGGAGAAAGCTGAGACACTCTGAGATCCCGACTTCAAGGAAACAACAATCACAGGAGAAGGAAAATAAAGATGGGAAAAGGCTAAAAGAACCAAAGATTTCCAGAAGAAAACTCAACGACCTTGAACATAAATAGATAAATCAATAGAGAAAACAAGGAAATATGACCTCCAGATCTAGCAAATGAGTTCAGACATCTATGAATAAATACTGCAAAATAAAGGAAAATGATCTAACACTTCATGAGACAGAGGACCCTGTAGAATTTGAAGAAAAAGTGGGATCACAACACACTATTTCTGAGCAGTTTTAAGAGAAATGAGAATTATGAGAACAGAATTTATGTCCAGCACAGCAAAAATCATGAGCAGAACAGAAAAACTGGAATTTGCAATAGTCTCACCAAAGAAACAAAAGAGAGAACAACAGATTAGGACTGCAAATACACAGATATGAAAGAAAATCTAGAAAAGAAACAAAAACCAACATTAAAAGAAAATATATTCATTATGCAAGTAAAACATATCAAACTCTAAGACAGAATGCTTAAGGACAACCTAAGGATCAATAAGTCTCCCAGAAGAACATGACATGACAAAAAAACTTAACACCATAATGGAGGAAATAATAGAATAAAACTGCCAAGAACTTCTGAACATAGAAAAAGAAATGCCAGTTGAAAGAATTCACAAGTTGCCTCCAGAAAAAAATCCACGGCTGCAAACTCTGAGATATGTAGTGATTAAATTTAACAATTCAATTCAGAAACAAGAAGTTCTGCAAGCCAGCAGGAGAAAGATCTACAAATAGAAAGGAATGAACCAAATAAGACAGGTCTCTTCCATGCACACTAGAAAAAGAAGCGAAGAATGGAATAATGTATCCCAAAGAACACTGGAACTTACGATTTAGCACAGGCTGACCTATCATGCATATCTGAACTTGACCATACAGGACAAAATTTGTGGACCTTTGTCAATTATAAATAAGAGTTTGAAACATTTTTTGAAAGAAAATCATAATTGAAGAGATTATTTGCTTCTCAAACACCTCAAACAACAAAAATGGAGAAGGAAATAAATGCAGCAGGCACATTAGCAGCAACAGAGTGACAAAAAAGAGACCACTAAGAGACTTTTGTATAAATGTACACAAAGAGACAGAGCAGAAATCTGGTAGAGGTAACAGAGAAGAGGCAAACAGAGGCATTACAGACAACCTGACAATACTCTGCCTAGAGGTGAACCAGGTCTTTTGTTTGTTTGCTTTTTTTAAGGGACTACATTACAACATGGGAGGGTACATAACATCAGCACGGAGACTGATATGTATGTGTGATGTGCTAGGTTCAAATCAAGCGATGAGGGGAAGGTGACCTCTGCGTCTCAGAAGGAGATGAGCCTGTAGAGAAGTAGGTAAAAAGGAGGGAGAATATGTTAAAGGGGGAGGGAAAAAAAAGGAGGCCTTACTTTGGTTTTGGGAGAGGTTCCACTGATGAATACTTCTATGGGTGAAAAGAGATGGTCCATGTTATATTGTATGAAGCCTGGAGGAGTTGATGCTTGAAAAGTCTACTAGTCCTGAGATGTGGGGAGTTGGAACCCCTAGGGGCAACTGGCACTCTGGGAAGTGGGATAATATGGACATATGGAAGGAGATTTTCAGGCAAATGTAGAAAAATGGGTCAACAAAGGTAGGTTTAGATCAGTGGTGGGCTGCGTAATCAAGGATATAGTGGGGGAGGGGTCCTACCTTGGGGTAGGGTCCTCTTTGACACCCGCAATAACTGGCATTGTTCTGGAAGTGAGGTATAATAGAAAAGGGGAGTTCATGAGGCAAGCCCTACAAGGCAGCAGCAGAAAGTGCCTAGAGGGAAGAGGCTAGAACAGAAATCTTGAAAGCTTTGCTTGCATGAAGAATACAGAGAAAACAGATCAGAAAATTATAAGTGTCATAAATCAGATAATGAGAGTCTAGAGTAAAAATAGAAAGAGAAGATGGATAACGGAGAGTGAGAGAAATCCTTTTTGTAAAGGGTCACAAAATATGAAATTTTTAAAACTAATGAATAAGACTTAGCTGAAAGAGAGAAGAAATCTATTTGCCTGAGAAGTAAAAAGAGAGAAAAAATATATAACCAGATAAAAGCAAGAGAAATGGAAGGACCTAAGAAACAAAACCTTAAAGGGAAAAGGTTAACAAATGAGAAAGGAGGATCAGGATAAGGGGAAGAAAGTCAATGGGAACAGAGCTATCTTTTATAAAGACTAAAGTAATTGAAGGAATATAATGTGTACAACAGGAGGGGAGAAAAATCATAACTTGGAAAAAAACAATTTTAGAGACAGAGGCAAATATAAAGCTAACTCTTGTAACTTTAAATGTCAATGGATTAAATAATCCAATAAAACAATAAAGAATGACAGATTGGATAAGAAAACAAAACCCTATAATCTGTTTTATATGAGAAACACATTTTAAAAAATAAGGAAATACACAAAATAAAATTGAGGGGATGAAAAAACTTTACTATGCATCTTGTGAATCTAAAATAGCAGTAGCTGCCATCACACTAGCAGACAAAGCAGAAACAAAAATTTAAAAGGGGATAAACAAGGAAATTATATTACTCTGAAAGGAATCAGCAGAGACAACAAATAATATCAGTAATAAACTTAAATGCTCCAAATATCTTAGCATCCAAATTTATAAAGGAAATATTACCTTAGCTTCAAGAAGAGGACAGTAACACAATAGTGACAGGAGACTTCAATGTCCCTCTATCAGTTCTGATAAAGCTGATAGATAAATAAAAGGGAAAATATGGAATTGAACAAACTGCTGGAGAAACCAGAGTTAAAATACCTATGACATCTTCTGAATGGGAAATCAAAAGAACATATTCTCAACACCACATGGAAATGTCAAAAAAAAATCAACCATGTACACAGTGCAGAGAAATACTGCAAACAGGTAAAAAGGCAGAAATGGTTAATATATTCTTTGCGGACTATAATGCAAAAATAAAAACAGAAATTGGTTCTGGGACCAAAATCAAAAGATACAGACTCAAATGGAGATTTAACAATGAAATTTTAAATAAGAAGTAGGCTAAAGAACAAATCACAAAAACAATAACTATGTAAAAGAAAATGATAATGATGAAACAACACAGCAAAATTTCTGATATGGCTAAAGCAGTCCTCTGGGGGAAATCATATCCTTACAATGAAACATTAATAAAATAGAAAAACATAAAACAAAATAGAAAAAAAACAAATAGGAAAAGAAAAGACTATCCATTTTAAAACATTAGAAAATCAACAAATAAACCTAAAATAAGCACAAAAGAGGAAATATTGAAAATTAGAGGGAAAATAGAAAAATGGGAAACAAAAATCAAAACAAGACACAGTAATGCTAAGTAAAAGGCTGGTTCTCTGAAAAGACTGACAAAATTGATAAACCCTTAGCTAACCTGATTTTTAAAAAGAGAGCAGAAAATCAAATCAATAAAATAGCAAAAATCAGATCATATTATGGATAGTTATATAGTGAGAACACAAAAGAAATGAGGTAATAGCTTCAAAAAATATAAAATACCCAAACTATCAGAAGTCTAGATAGAGAACTTATATAACCTGGTCTCAGAAAAGGAAATAATTAAAGCTGTTAAAACAAAACAAAACAAAAACCCAACTATCAAAAAAAAACTCTTGGTCCTGATGGATTCAAAGGGGATGCTATCAAACTTTTTAAAAGCAAGTGTTCACACTTCACAAATTACTCTCAAAAACAGGAAAAAACCACACTTTGACAGAATCCTTTTATGAGGCCAATATAATCCTAATATTTAAACCAAGGAAAGATAAAACACAGAAAGAAAACTATGAGTCAATTTCATTAATGAACACTAAACACAAAAATTTTAAACCAAATCTTACCAAACTGACTACAACAATTTATCCAATGAGTCATTCATTATGATTAAGTGGGATTTATACTAGGGATACAAGGATGGTTCAACATTAGGAAAACAACATAATTAATCATGCCCAAAAGCACACAATCATCTTAATAGATGCAGAAAAAAATCCTTTGACTACAGCACTCTTCTATGCTTAAAAAAGAAAAACCTACAAAGTATAGGCACAGAGGAACTTATTTTTAATATTAAAAAAGCTTCTATCTACTCATTATCACCTCTATTATTCAATATGGTACTAGAAATGTTAGTTATAAGGTCTATATCCCAAAGACTTCCCCAAAAAGGGAAAAGGATCTATTTATACAAAAATATTTATAGCAGCTATTCTTGCGGTGGCTAAGAATTGGAAATCAAAGGGATGCCCATCAATTGGGAAATGGCTAAACAAGCTGTGCTATATGAATGTAATGGAATACTATTGTGCTATAAGGAATGACAAGCAGGATGATTTCAGAAAAACCTGGAAAGACTTACATGAACTGATGCATACTGAGGTGAACAGAACCAGGAGAATGTAGTACACAATAACAGCAATACTGTTTGATGAAAAAGTGTGAATGACTTAGCTATTCTCAGCAACACAATGATCTAAGACAATCTAAAAGGCCTAAGGATGAAGCATACTATCCACTGACATTGTCTGAATACAGTCTGAAGCATGCTATGTTTCACTTTCTTTTTTTTATTTTATGCTAGCCTTCTTGTACAAAATTACTAATATGGAAATGTTTTACATAATTGCACATGTATACATGTATTTGACTGCTTACTGTCTCAGGGAGGGAGGATGAGAGGAAGAGGGATAGAATTTGGAACTCAAAACTTAAAATTGTTTTTAGAAAAGGTTAAAAAAACCTAAGGAACCTAAATAAAATAAAAGCGAGACAAATTACAAAAGAGGAAAGAAATGTTAGCTACAGCAATAAGAAAAAGAAACTGAAGGAATTAGAATAGACAATGAGAAAACAAAACTGTCACTCTTTGCAGAATGATCTTAGAGAATCAACCAAAAAATAGTGGAAATGATTAACAACTTTAGCAAAGTTGAAGGACACAAAATAAACCCACATAAATCATCAGCGTTTCTATGTAATACCAACAAAGTCCAGCAGCAAGAGACAGAAAGAGAAATTCCACTTAAAATAACTGTAGACAATATATAATACTTGGAGGTCTATCTGCCAAGATAAACCCAGGAACTATATGAACACAACTACAAAACACTTTTCACACAACTCAGATCTAAATAACTGGAAAAATATTAATTGCTCATGGGCAGGCTGAGCCAATAGAATAAAAATGACAATTCTGCCTAGATGTATTTACTTATTCAGTGCCATACCAATCAAAATACCAAAAAATTATTTTATAGATCTAGGAAAAAAAAATTCATCAGGAAGAACAAAAGGTCAAGGATATCAAGGGAATTAATGAAAAAAAATGTGAAGGAAGATGGTCTAATCATACCAAATCTCAAACTGTTTTGTAAAGCAGTAATCATCAAAACAATTTGGTACTGGCTAAGAAACAGAGTGGTGGATCAGTGAAATAAATTGGGTACACGAGACACAGTAGTAAATGACCATAATAATATAGTATATGATAAACCCAAAGATCCATGCTTTTGGAACAGAAACTCATTATTTAACAAAATAATGCTGGGAAAACTAGAAAACAGTATGGCAGAAAGTGTCTAGGTATATAGACCAACATCTCACACCATATACCAAGATCAGATCAAAATGGGTACATGACCTAGACATAAAGGGTAATACCATAAGCAAACTAAGAGAGCAAGGAATAGTTTACCTGTCAGATCTATGTATAAGGGAAGCATTTAGGACCAAAGAAAATACAGACTGTTACAAAATGTAAAATAGATAATTTTGATTATCTAAAATTAAAAAGTTTTTGCACAAACAAAACCAGTTACCAAAATTATAAGGCAGAAAACTAGAAGAAAATATTTTGCAACAAGTATCTCTGATAAAGGCCTCATTTCTCAAATATATATATATGTATATGTATATATACATATACATATATACATACATATATATATATATAGGACAGTCAGATTTATAAAAATACAAGTCATTCCCCAATTGATAAATTGTCAAAGGATATGAACAAGTAGTTTTCAGTCAAAGAAACCAAAACTATTTATAGTCATATGAAGAAATGCTCTAAATCACTACTGATTTGAGAAACACAAATTAAAACAATTCCGAACTACTATCTGACACCTATTAGATCGGCTGATATGACAAAAAAGGAAAATGATAAATGTTGGAGGGAATACTGGAAAACTTGTACACTAATGCACTGTTGGTGGAGCTGTGAATTGCGAATGTGAACCATTTTGGAGAGAAATTTAAACTATGCCCAAAGGGCTATAAAACTGTGCATACAGTTTGATCCAACAATACCACTGCTCGGTCTATATCCAAAAAAAATTAAAAAAGGGGGGAGGTGGGGAACACTGAGAGAATGCCCAGAAATTAGGGTATGGCTGAAAAGTTGTGGTATATGATTGTGATGGAATATTATTATGCTATAAAAAATGATAAGCAGGATCATTTCAGAAAGACTTACAAGAAGAACTGATGCAAAGTGAAATGAGCAGAATAAGGACAATGTTGTACACAGTGACAGCAATGAAGAACTATGAATGACTAAGCTATTCTCAGCAATACAATGATTCAAGACAATCCCAAAGCACTAATGGTGAAGCATACTATCTGCCTCCAAAGAACTGAAAACAGACTGAAGCATGGTGCTTTTCGCTTTCTTTCTTTTATTCCTTTTTTTATTCAAGTCTTCTTATACAAAATAACTAACATGCAAATATTTTACACAACGGCACATGTATAACCTATATCTGATTGCTTACCATCTCCAGGTGCAGGTGGGGGTGGGGGGAGAAAGGAGGGAAGGGATAGAATTTAGAACTCAAAACTTATAAAAAATGTAAAAAACACGTAATTATATCTAAGTTACATAAACAATAATAAATATATATGTAAAACTAATAGCCATTCTCCAATAGATAAGTAGTCAAAATCCTTTGATCATGAATAAATAGTTCTCAAAAGAAAACTGCCAAATATTCACGACCACATGAAAACGTGCTTCAAATTACTAATAAGAGAAAAGAAAATCAAAAACAACTTTGAGGTTTCATCAAACACTTATCAGAGAAATTTGATACATTTTACCATTCAAGCACTTCTCAATTCTTATCTCAATGCATTAATGTTGCCTATACAGAAGCTTTTCAGTTATGAATAATCAAAGTTACCTGTTTTATCTTTTGTAATTACCTCTATCTCTTGTTTAGAAATATTTAACACATTAAATAATTTATAAAGAGCTTTACTATTTACAAAGTGTTTTCCTTCAAACCTCATGAGGTAGGCAATACAAGTATTTACCCTATTTTATATATAAGGAAACTTAGGCTCAAGAAAGTTAAGTGACTTGTTCAAATTTACAAAAACACAGGGTTTCAAATACCTGAAGTAAGTTTCCATCCAAAATTATGTTTACTATATTCCTTAAGAAGGCAGGAAAATATGTAAACCATTTTAGAAAGACAACCAATTAAAATGGTTTAAGTGAAACCTGAAAAATACAGAGCTCAATCATTAAAACTTACCTTTCTTATTTATTTCTATGACAAAAACAAATCATTTAGTATTATGACTTGTAGAGTTTGTTTCTAAGCTAACATTAAAACAGAGGAACAGCTGCTTTGAATATTTTTGCCCTAAATTTTTTCATTGGTAAAAACTTGTTTTGTATCTGCCTTTGCTAAGGCAAGCTGGTAAGCAGTTATGAGAAAGGATAAAATCAGTAACACTTAGGAAAACAAAACCTATAAGGAATAGTTTTAATATAGGGAAATCATATATCTTTTAAAAATGTTCCTTTTTCTTTTTTATATACTACTCATTTCCAATTATACTTCCTCTGTTCCAAAATAAAACTCTCATTTATAACAATGAAAATTTTAAGGAAAATTAACTCCACAGCAAGGTCCATCAGTATATGCAATATTCCTCATTCGACAGTTCCCCCATCTCTAACCAGGAGAGAAAGGAGGTGTTTCATCATTTGTTGGTCAATGCATTTAACTTCAGTTCAATTGATTTGGGGTTTACATTTGATGTGGTCTGAATTATGGTAGTCATTATGAATATTCCTGGTTCTGTTTTCTTCACTGTGCATTGGTTCATAAGAGTCTTCCCATGTTACTCTCAATTGCTCATGCTTTTTTTATAAAGCAATATTTCATTACATTCATATACCAGCTTGTTTAGCCATTCTCCAACTGATGAGTATCTACTTTGGTAGTTTATGATTATAATCTACAAAAAGTGCTGCCATTAGTATGTTCATACGTATAATCTTTCAGTCTATCAACTCATGAGAACTCAATAGCTGGTCCACTGATACAAAAGGGTTTGAACAGTTCATTAATTTTTAACATAATTTCAAGTTGCTTTCTAGAATTTTTGGACCAATTCGCAGTTCCCCCAACAGTGTATCAATGTACCTGCCTTCTAAGAATTCCTCAGCTTCCCTAGCTTCCTTAAGTGTACCTTGGTTCAAAGTCTACCTTCCACAAGAGGCCTTTGCAGTTCCTTTCCTTCCCTTCCCCCGCCACTAATGCCTTCCTCTCTCAGATTACCTTCCATATACTCTTTATATAACTAGTATGCCATTTACGTTTTTTCCTCATTAGAATATGTGTTCCATGAGGGGAAAAAAAGAAAACAACTGTTTTTTGCCTCTCTTTGTATCCCTAACACTTAACAGAGTTAGTAAGTGCATAATATAGGCAACTAATTGGCAGTGTAGCATAAGGTGGTAAACTGGATAGCATGCCGAGCACTTATCAACTTTGTGACTTTGGGCACTAACTCCTGTTTGCCTCAGTTTCCTCAACTACAAAATGGGGATAACAACAACACCTACCTCCCAGGGTTTTTATGAGGATCAAGTGAGATAATGTCTGTGAAGCATTTAGCACAGCACCTGGAATATAGTAGGCACTATATTAAATGCTAGGTATAAAGACCATGTTCAAATCACATTTCTCACAATTACTAGCTACATAACTATAACTTCTCTGAGCCTCAATTTCTATAGCTAGGAAATGAAGATACTATCTGCAATGTACTACAAGAACAGTATTATTGTGAAGCACAAATTAGGCAACAAAGTGCTTTGCAAGCTTTAAAGCACAAAATAAATTCAGTTATTAGTATTATTACTGTTCTCATTAACAATATTAACAACATATTGCAGGTAGGTAGCATGTTGAGTGTTGGACTTAAGAGTCTGAAAAACCTAAGTTCAAACGCTACGTCAGGCATTTACTAGCAGTGTGACCCTGGGTATACACTTAACCTCTCTTTGCCTCAATTTCCTCATCTGTAAAATCTGTGCTACTTCACAAAATTGTTGTGAGGATCAAATGACCTAGCATACATCCAGTGCTTTGCAAACGTTAAAATGCTATGCAAATGCTAGCTATTTTTATTATATCATCATCATTACTGTTTTTATTAAGTAATCTGAATTTGGATAAAGGGAAACCAGTACAAATAATCTATTTAGGAGTTTCAAAAACCCTTTCACCAGAGGCTAATGTCAAAATCATTAAGCACTGTGGGATTGAGCAGGGGAAATGGTTTTGTCATGGAATTAGGATTGGGTTGAGTCAAATGACAAATTCTTTGGGTGGGCACAGTGTAAATGGAGCGCTATCTGGAAGACAATGATGTTGGCACTGGTTTTAATTAACATTTTAATAAATTATTTGGAAGAGGAAATATAGTATCTCCAAATTTCATTTAATTTCACAAAATTCTCCTGGTTAGTATAGAATGACTTGGGAAAAAAATTTCCAGAAAACCTTACTTGAGAAGCTGTGTAAGAGACAGCAAAATTGCAGTTGAGTTTGTACGGTGAAAGTATAGGTTTCCAAAATGACTGGCTTAAGTTTTCATTAACACTCCAGGAGAAGGATGTGGGAGTTAAATGTACACTGTTGCCTGAAGACATTATTCAATATGTTGCTCTGGAAAAATAACCAAGAAAATGCTGGATATAATCAAGTAAGTTTTCTTTTGGAGGAGGGATAGTGGGAGAGGTGGAGAAGTTAAACTAGAGTGAAGGGATGAGAATTTATCTGTGACATGAAGGAGTTGGCTAGTAGGTTCCCTTTTAACTTTAAATCTACAATCCAATATAATGAATAGTTCATATCTGATAAATGATAGCCCAAATTACACCATTTTCTCATTCTAAGCAAAGTGAACACTTTAGAAGGCTTAGGATAAACAGTGAGTAAATAACATCTGATTATACTTTGCCTAACATTTAAAAATATGTATTTTAATCTGGGCACCAGTATCAGCGTATCATACTTTAACTGATATTTGGCCGGATATTAAGTTGGATTGTGAGTTATAGGGCCTGAATTCAAATCTTCCTGTGTGAGTTTACCTCGCTTTACCTCTCTCAGCCTGTTTCCTCATTTATTAGGAAAAAAAGGGGGGGGGGGGAGGAATAGGGAATGGACCAGATTTCAAATCCCTTACAGCTCTAAATCTATGATCCTATGGAGTTTCAATTGTGAACTGATGAAAGTTATCTAAGCATCTGAATTCATCAAGGCAAACTGAGAGACAACACAGCATTTAACAATTATAGCTGATTTTCATTCATTTAAACTGAACAATGGAAAAAAATCTCTTCAATTCAATGAATAAGCAGGAAAGGAGAGATGAAAACTGAGTTTACTACATAATAGAACATTTTAAATTTCTCACACTACCTAGCTGAAAGTATATTCAATCTGTCTTTAAAAAATGCATCACTCACAGCATACATTTTACAAGCTTCAAATTCAAACACATACTTGTTTTAAAAATAACTGAATGCTTGCTGTTAAAGAAAAATATCCAGAAAATAAATTTGTTTTAATAATTAGATATACACAAATAAAAAAATACATAACTGCCTAATATACCCTGTACAGCCATAACCAGCTACATTTGAGATGGATTTCCTTAAAATGATTTCACAATCATCAACTCTGCTTAACAAAGTTCTCATACCACAGAAAAACTAATATGAAAATAAATCATGTTGTTTACCTTGTAAAAGTAAATTATTATTGTACATATAATATAGCAGAACAAATACTGGATATGGAATCAGAAGACTTGGATTCAAATCTTGACTGTGTACAAGTTACAACCTGGGTGACCTTGGGCAATACATTTCATCTTTCTGGGCTTCATTGTCCTCATCAATCAATCCGATAACAAACATTTAGTAATATCATACAAAGACAAAAAAGAAAAGAAAGAAAGAAACAATCCCTACTGTGGGGGAACTTCTGTTGTAAAGGGGAAGACATGCACACATAAAGTAAGTTGTTGATACTCAACATCTCCTCAACTGAAATTAGTTGTCTATCCTGATTATTAGAGGGCAGAGCATTAAATTCGTCCCAGAGTGTTCCTTTATAGAGGGCTCAAAACTTTTCAGGTCACCCCATTTTCCATCAGCTGCCCTGGTTGGCTTCAACTCCATGAGGCGCCACATCCCTGTGCCTAGTACCTTCAGGTGGATACCACCCCCCAGCTTTTTGGCTTCCTTTTATGTATTTTCTCTCATAAGCCTCTAAGTTCCTTGAGGGGAAAGGCTGTCTCTTTTTCTCAATTCTAACTCCAGCATTTAGCACAGAGCCTGGCACATAGAATATACTTAATAGAGGTTTACTGAATTGAATTGAAAATAAATACAACTAGCATAGAATAGTTTAACATAAAGTAGTTAGGGAAGGATGGTACAAGGATGGTACAATGGTAGCAATTGGGGGAATCAGTAAAGACTTCTCACAGAAGGTGGTACTTAAAACTGCATCTTGAATGAAGTAAAGGATTATATAAAGTGAAGATGAGGAGGGATTAAGAAATGTACATTAGAATCTAAATCTATGGGGCAGCTAGGTGGCGCAGTGAGTGGAGCACCAGCTCTGGAGTCAGCAGGACCTGAGTTCAAATGTGTCCTCAAATACCTAACATACTTACTAGCTGTGTGACCTTGGGCAAGTCACTTAACCCCAACTGCCTTGCCTTCCTCCCTCAAAAAAAAAAAAATCTAAATCTATGATCATATGATCTTTCTGAATATAAACATGATTTATATCAACTAATAAAAATGTAATTTTTTTAGAAAAAATAAATTAATCTTCTTGACTAGTAACCCAATCTTTTATAAGAAAAAGTATTTTTTGTCTTATAGAAAATCAAAGGACCAGGATTAAAATACTAATTCTGGCAGTCACAGTTTCCCTTTCAGTAAAAAAAGGATGTTAAACTAAATGACCTCTAAGATCTTTCCCAGCTCTCAATCCTATCATATTAATGGACATATAAATTGCTCTTCTTTAATAAACAACACTAATAGAAATATGAAAGGCTCACAACAAAGGGCTTCTTAGTTTTGAAATACTATTCATTTCTGACCCGATGAATTTTTTTTTTCTAACACCAGTACTGTCCAAGGTAAATCATTCACATTTTTAACTCCACTCTTCCTTTTCATTCCTGTTATACTAGCTAGGACAAAGCTTTCAGTCTCTGGATGAATTTGGATAAAGTCACTTAACCACTCCAGTCCTTAAGTTAGTCTGTAACACAAAGAGATGAGACTAGATCTCAAAGGTTCCTTTCCAGATGTAATATTCTATAATTCTATGAGTATAAAGCTAATTAACCCAGAGAGTGCTCAAACATGAAACTCTGCCCTCAGAAGCACATATGAAAACTGACCTGCAACATCTGCATAGAGTATTGGGGAAAAAAAATTATGCCCCATTACTCATGACCAAAGTTAGAGAAAAGAGACTGTCAGAAATAATGTTGAGGGAACAATGAAAATCAACAGAAATTGCTTTCAGCCACGTAATGGTCTTGTGAGAATTCCTGATTTACAATACAATTAGGGGCTCACTATCAAGTACTCTGATTCCAAGGTGGCACAGTGGACAGTTTAGGAAGACCTGACTTCAAATCCAGCCTCAGTCACTTACTAGCTGTGTGGCTACCATTCTGGAGCAGGCCCTCATCACTCAAGCCTGGACTATTATTGCTTCTCCACAACTAAAATTCCATCTCCTACTGGAAGACTTTCCCAACCTCTCTTAATTATTTACTATTTATTCTATATAGAGCTTGTTTGTATGTATTTATTATCTCCTGATTGTGAGCTTCTTGAGCGCAGGGACTGTCTTTTGCTTCTTTTCATGCTCAGTGCTTAGTGTAGTGCCTGGCACATAACAGGCATTTAATGTTTGGTGACTGATTGACCCTAGTTAAGTCACTTAACTTGTCTGCCTCAGTTTCCTCATCTATAAAATAACAGCTGTTTTGAGGATCAAATGAGATATCTGTGAAGTAGGCTTCAAAGTGCCTAGCACTTAATAAATGCTTCTTCCCTTCTCCTCAATACCAGTAGTCATCCCAATGCATGGGATTTCTAATGCACTCATTGTCAAGATCTTTATAGACCTACTATCTCATTCGTAATCTCAGCCTATCCCTCCAAACTCTTATCATCTATAAATGTAACAAGCATATTATCTACATCTTCCTCCTTTATCGAAGTCATTGAGACACACACACACACACACACACACACACACACACACGATGGTGCCAAGGACAGCTCCTTAGGATCTTCCACTAGATCAGGGGTTCTTAATCTTTTTTTGTGTCATGAATCCCTTTGGCAGTCGGCTAAAGCCAATGAGCCCCTGCTCAGAATAATTTCATTTAGATGTTAGTAAAAATGAAGATGTAATTTTCCCATCAAAGTTCATGAACCCCATGAAACCTGTCCACAGACTCCTTATGGCTCTGTGGACTTCAGGTTAAGAACCCTTGCTCTAGATTCTTCCACTTAAGCTAACATAAACCCACTAATTACTACTTCTTAGGTCCAGTGATTCAACTCCTTCCACATCGTCCCATCTCACCACAAACATAGCATGAAAATCTTGCTGAAATCTAAATATACCAATCTATGAGTCTAGTAATTCTGTAAACAAAAAAATGAGGTCAATGTGGCATGAAATGATTTTTTAATCCATGCTGGCTTTTAATGATCATTGCTAAGAATTTTAACGAGTTAGGGCACTGGACCTGAGGGTCCAGTAATATTCAAAGGAAGCCTGATGGCCTCCCCATACAACTCCTAAAAAGGTGAAGGTCTTCTATTCCCCTGTGTCAGTACCCTGTGGGAATGCCCTCCATGTGACCATCAGCACCCCCTTCAAAAAATAATTAATGTGTCCCAGGTACAGTTAGGTTCTTTCATTGCCTCCGGTTCTATATGCTCACAAAAAAAATAATCCAGAAATCTGTCTGAAATAGAAGTCAGGCTCATAGGTCTATAAAGTCAGAGGTTCTGGATTCAAATACTGCTTCTCATACTTTCCTGTGGGATCTTGGGTAGATCACTTAACCTCCCTGGATTTCAGTTTCTTCATCTATAAAAATGAATGGATTGGAGATTAGATGGCCTCTGAGGTTCCTTCTAGCTCAATAACTACTTGTGAAACTCAGGTCAATACTGAGGATCATAGTATCATAGAGCTAGAGCTGGGTGGGACTGCAGTTCATCTGGTCAAACTCCCTCATTTTACAGATGAAGAATCTAGGGGCCCTGGGAAGTTAAGTGATTTTCCCAAGATAAGACATAGGTGGTAGAGTCAGTATTCCAACTCAGGCCTCCTGAATCCAAGGGGAAGCACTCTTTCCACTAGACCAAGGTCAGAGAAGATGTTTTCAGTTTCTCTAGAAAGCACCTAACAACACATCATCATGAAACTGACTGTAGTTAATAAGTAGAATTTGATGCTGGTGAGTAACTTCCAAATATATTTGTGAAGGAAAATCACAATTCATGTCCCTACTTCTTCAAACAGTAGGCAAAACCTAATTACACTGACCAAGAAAAAAAAAGCAAGTGTTTCTAAATGCAAATTTTATCAATGTTTCTGAATGAATTCTGGCAGGGTTTGGAGAGGACCTTTAAAACAATTACTATAGTTGGTTGCAAAAGGGAGAGGAGGAAGAGTAGAGGAAAAGAGATAAAGTAACTTTAATAATATGTATCAATTAACTAAAGACTGTTAAGTAGTAACAGCAACAAACAAGAAGAATCGAAGCATTTTGAATTAAAGCTCTCCAATGCAACCCTTTAAAAAAAGGATGTAAAATAAAGAACATGAAAACTTCAATCTGTAATCTAAATTAAAACTTAAGATAATAAAATGGTATCTTTAAGTATAGTTGATAAAATCCTTGCAGTCCATAATGATCTATTACTTGGACTTAACCAGAACATGACAAGATTTCATAAGAGATAAAAGAAAACTCGTGTTCACCTTGGCCAGTATTCCAACAAAGGTTTACTAGAGAGAACCAGAAAGGTTAAATTAATCCCAAGGAAGAAGAAGCATCCGTTCTATCACTACTGAATCACAGTCAACAAGACTCAAAATCACTGTTCTTCCACTGTGGAAGGGTCCAGGCAGGTGGGAAGTCCAAACTCCCCAGACTTTCTAAAAGCCCTTTAAGCTAAAGTGAACACATCCTCACAGATGTCCGTCCGTGGGTCGGCTGAAGAATTTAAAAATCGGATCGTCAGCCTTTTCTTTGCAGATCGAAGCTTTATAACACGAAAGTGGGTGCAACGGGACAACACACACATGGTCAGAAGCAAACAGTTAAGAACCGGAACCGAGGGCTAAAGTCCTTTGTGCATTTGGGCGGGGGGAGGTCAAACTGGGGACTTAATTGATGTGAGTAGTTGTAGGACAGGGAAACCCCTTTACCAAAACAGACCAGCGACTGTTCCGCAACTTTGCAGTCTGGGAGAGTAGCGGGGAGCACCGGGAGATGTGGATAAGTGCCCCGCTCGGGGTACCCACGCTGGATGTGTTTGTCAAGAGCGGGACTTGAACCCAGGTCTTTCAGACTCCGAGGACAGCTCTCGATGTTGACCGAAATGAAGCCCCCTGGACGGGCACGGGCAGAAGCAGCCCCACCAGGGGGGATGAAGGTGAGCGTGAAGCTCCCGGCGGGGGGGGGCGGAGAGGCCTGGAAGGGGGTGAGGGGCTCGGAAAGAAAAGAAGCGAGCACAATGAGAGGCGGGGAAGGGCGAGGGGTCGGGGCTGCGACGCGGGGGAGAGGGTCTCTCCAGGCCCGAGAAGGGGCGAGCCGGGGCCGCCGCACTCACCTGCCGGACACTAGCCCCGCGGCCAGCGAGAGCGGCCGCGCCGCCGGGGCGCTCCCCCGGCTCGATGCAGCCCCGGCCGCCGCGGGAGCTCGGGAAACCGAAAGCGGAGTCCGGAAGGGAAGAGGGGCAGGAGGCGGCCGCGGAGTGGTGTCTGGGGAGGAGGACATAGGGCGGCGCTTGGAGCCCGAGCTCCCCCTTTCCTCTTTCCTCAAGGGGAGCCGACCCCGCAGCCCGAAAGCCCCATTCCTCCGGCTGCCCGGGGGCTTCCCTCGCCGGTGGCGCCCTCCTGGCCGCGGCCCGGTTTCCGGCGGTTTCACTCCGCCCCCCTCCCTACTTCGAGTCCGCCATCTTGTTTAAGGCGGGAGCGGCGCAGTGCGCATGCGTAGGCGGAGACCGTACCTCCTTCGCCTTATTCCATTCACCCGCCTCGGTGCCCACGTTCCAAGACGTCCCCGAGGGGCGGGCCCCTTCCTCTACGTGACTCTGGGCCGGGTTTGCTCCGCTGTGGCTGGAGTCCCCCGGTCGAGTAGGGCAGATCCCCAGCCTCGGTCTAGCGGCTTTGGAAAAGCGTAAAGGCCGCGCCCCCTTTCCCCGCCAGCATTCCCCGGGGCTTTGTGTTTGCAGGCTCAGTCTGGGTGCTGGTGCTCGCATCCCGCCCTGGACCCAGGCCTCGGCGCTCTCCCTCCACGAGGCAGGATCTGCTCCTGCCTTGTAGTCAAGAGCTGCGTTCGAATTCTGCTTCAACCCCTTAGCAGCCACATGCCCCCGGACGAGTCGCTAAGCCTTTTTCCCTGTCTTTAAAATGAAGATAATTATAGCCCCGACTTTATACAGAATTGTTGTGAAAATCAAACGAGATACTCAATGTGAAGTGTTTGCAAATCTTAAAGCGTGATATACATGCTCGCCATCATTATTATTATTATTAATATTATTATTAGGAGCTAGATGCAAACATAGTCCCACTAGGATAGCTTTTAAATTCTACCCCTATTAGATGGATACTATCCATTAACTTGCCCTTTACTTATCCAGTTGTCCGCTGTATTGTTTGTTGGTGTGATTTTGTGATTATAATCGAGTCGTCGCGTGTGTTCATGCCTCCCCATCTAGAGTATGAACTCTTTGAAGTGAAGGACTGAGTTATTTCTTTGGCGTCCTGCCACCATGTTGAGGACCGTCCTTAGCGCGGGTACATTCCTTGATTAGTCAATATAAGGAGCTTGGGACTTTCACCCTAGATGTTTTAGTTTTAGTTTCAACTTTGGCACAGTAACAACCTGACTTCGGATAACAAACAACTTCTCTGTATCTAGCGGTGCTTTGGTGTAATGTAGACCTGCCCTACTTGAGGGTTGTGGTAATAGATCGGTAAATGAACAGGAACAGGTGGGTAGCACCTTGGATAGAGTATAGGACTTTGTATCAGGAAAGCCTGAGTTCAGATCATTTACGGGTGATCCTTAGCAAGCCACTGAAACTCCTTCAGCCTCAGTTTCCTCGTCTGTAATAATAATAAAAAGATAATAATAATTGCCCCCTTTTTCACAAGATCAAATAAGATAACATGTAAAGCACTTTGTAAGCCTTAAACACAAATGCTATTATTAATTATTGAGCACTGTGTCTGGCACAGTGTGCTATGGGAAGGAAAGAAAGGAAAAAAGGAAGGAAGAGAAGGAAAAAGGAAGGGCTCAAGCGTTTAATAAGCACCTACTACGTGCCAGATGCTGTTAAAGCATTTTACAAATATTATCTCATTTAATTCTTACAACAACCCTGGAAGGTAGGTGCTATTATTACCCCATTTTACAGTTGAGAAAACTATGAGTTATTATAAGACAGTCCCTGGCTTCAAGTAGCGTACAACCTTATTGCAGAGGCGAAACTTATACATAAGAAAAGGTATAATTCACAATGCTAGGTAATATATTATTTCTTAAATAAATTAGACAAAAATACTTTAAGAATATAGAAGAGGAAGAGATCACGATGGATTAAGGATATTAAAGGAAAGGGATGGAATTTAGGATGATAGGGAGCTCAGAGATCATCCAGCACAATGTCCTCATCTTAGATGAAAGAAAATCTAAGCTTGGAGTGTTGTGATTTGCCCAAGGTCACACCCATGGTAAATAATCATTAGAAATTGAATTCAGGTCCTCTGATTCTAAATCTGGCACTCTTTCTACTGCCCCATACAAAGCTTTAAAGGTAGTTAGGATCCAGAGAGTCAGAGTAGGCATAAGATGTACCAGAGGAATGGTGTGAGCAGAGGTACAGAGGTACAAATGTATAAGTGAGTAGTGATTATATCACTTTGGTTCTAACAGAAGCTTTGTGCATGGCAGTAGTCTGGAAAGGTAGCATATAGTCAGATTGTAAAGGGGCTTTAATGTCAAGTGTTCCAACAGGCTTCTTATATAAAGGAGTATCAACTTTATCCTGAGTTTAGGATACCATTTAAACTTTCTAAATTTATCTTATACCTCTCTTATCTTTCTCTGTTAAGTTCTTAATAAGCATAATTACTCCCCACTTCTCAATCCCTTCCAGTCTAGCTTCTAAACACAAAACTCAACTGAATCTGAAAAAGGACAGTACTTGCATATATCTATCAAACTAGATAGCATACCTCGTAGCAGGAAAAGTAGTAAAGACAATCACATATTCACAAGAGAGAATATCCAAGCCTCAAGTGACTAAATGTAAATGGAGACATTATAGGTACGTAACAAGCAAAGAAAAATAGAGATCCTAAGACAAGTAGATTTTGACCTAATAGGCCTTACTCAGACTTAATAAGATGGGGCTTTATAACTGGAGCATTGCCCTGAGGGAGTTTGCTTTATTCAAAAGGAACAGAAAGGTAAAAGAGATAGGAGAATAGCTTGGTATGTTACAAAGGTTTCCTCATGAGGAAAATTTAGAACCTGAGGAGGAAAACATAATGAAGGGCATTTGAGTCAAATTTAAGGACAGCAGAAATGGACACACTATTGTCATGAGCATTATGATAAAAAGAATATTTCTACACACCACGTAGGTTAGGCTAGTTCAGTAATTGCAGTTTGAGAACCAACTGACATTCTAGGATATGTAATTCAGAAGAAGAAACATTCTCTTTTCATAAAGGGTACTAAAGTAGGAAATTGGGAATATGTAGATATACTTTAACAAGATTTAAATAATCAGTCAACAAGCATTTATTAAATAGCTACTATAAACCAGATAAGAAGCAGCTTAGTCCAGTGAATAAAGAGCTACCCTTTGACCTAGGAAGATCAAACTTCATTTCTGACATACACTTGCTATTTGATCCTGGACAAGTCTTCTAGGTGAAACTAAAGTTATTAGCTTCAGAAAAAGTACCAGCCTGCTTTGGTAAAGGGAGTTCCCTCATCTGAGAGCTCTATACACTGATGAAGTCACAATACTATCCCTATCCCTACATGCCAGGCATTGAGGATATGAAGACAAAAATGGAATAGTCCCTGCCTTCAAGGAACTTATATTTGTTGTGAGAGAAAACATGTACATATAGGTATATAAAAAATATACAAGGTAATTGTGGGAGCTGGGGGTTGGCACTAACAGGTTGGAGGAGAAGATCATGAGAGGCTTCATGTAGAAGGTGGCACTTGAATCCTGAAGGAAATAAGGGATTCCTTCAGAGTGATGAAAGAGGACCTTTCAAGGAATGTGTCAAAGCAAGTGCAAATGCACATGGATGGGCAGTAGTGTGTCCTATGTAAGGGGGCTGAGGATGAGGAGGGAAGGGAATAAGCACTTATATAGTGCCTACTATGTACCAGTTAAGCTAAGCACTTTACAAATATGATCTGACACTCACAACAACCCTGGGTGGGTAGGTGCTGTTAATATCCCTATGTAAGTTGAGGAAACTGAGGCAAACAGAGGCCAAGTGATTTGCCCAGGGTCATACCTCTAGTAAATGTCCGAGGTCAAATTTGAATTCAGGTCTTCCTGACTCCAGCAGTGCTCTATCTACTGTGCCCCGCAACTGCCTCTAAAAAAAATACTTCAAAGATTCATCCCTTTCCCTAATTGGTTGAAGACATTCCTTTCTAAACTGATTTGGGACCATCTCTGCAGTTGTATGTGGGTGGGCTTGATGCTTTAATATAGAAAGAGTGAAGGAAACAAGCATTTTTATTAAGTGTTTACTGTGTGCCAGACACTGTACTAAGAGCTTTACAAATATCTCGTTTGGAAGGCAGAGCCAAGACGTCAGAGTAATGGCAGGGACTTGCCTGAACTTTCCCCAGTGTCCCTCCAAACAGTTTTAAAATAATGTCTCAGAATAAATTCTGAAGTGGCAGAACCAACAAAAGGATGGAATGAAACAATTTTTCCAGCCTAAGTCAACTTAGAAGGTCAGTGTGCAAAGTCTGTCTCAATGGGGTGGTATTTGGAGCACCTCTGCAAGCCAGCAGCAGGCCTGGGGGGTGGGGGTGGGGGTGGGACTGAATCTGTGCTGGTGACTTCTGCAGCTCTCAGCTCACAGACAGTAAGGGAGTTGGTCAGAAGGCGATCACAGGGAACCCTTTGCTAGCACTGGGTGCAGGACTTGGTTGCATTGCCCTCACTAGGTTCCAGATCGCAGTTCCAGGGCACCAGAAGATGCAGACACCATGATCAGAGTTCCACAAGAGTGCTTCTGTTCATTCACAGAACTGAGCACAGGAGAACAGTGACTGAACCTCTCCCCAGATTATACCACATCTTGTTAACCAACTAAAAACCTTCAGGGCACATGTAAACCTCCAGCACACAAGAAGTCCCACACAGTCCCCATGGTCACCTGACTAAATTGTTTTCCAGAATGGTCAGATCAATTAACAGCTCCAGCAACAATGCCAGTCCTCCTATTGCCTCTCCAACAACTATCACATCCCTTTTTTGTTATCTTTGCCAAAGTGCTGAGTGTAGAACTTGAGTTCTACTTTGAATTTCTCTTTTATTAGTAGTATGGAGCACTTTTTTTTGCTATGGTTGTTGAAAGCTTAGTTATTTTCTCCTGAGAAGTGCCAATTACCTATTAGAGAATGGCTCTTTTTCTTATATACTTGTATCTGTTCTCTCTGTAGGTCTCATGATGATTTTTATCAGAAAATTAACTGTTTTTCCCTCTAATTTTAACTGCATTGATCTTGTTTCTGGGAAAACTTTTCAATTTTATGTAATCAAAGTTGTCTATTTTATCTTCTATGGTCTTTTCTATTCCTTTATTCTTGGCAAGGCTAGGCTCAGGCCATTCATCTGATGGTTTAGGTTCAATACTGGAACAAAATGAAACGTTCACAGGTTATTCAGCAATTAACAGGAGATTTACTTAGCCTTAGCAGGAAAAAGATATTCAACAAGAATATATGTGTCAATGGCACCTCAGATTTATTTAGCTGAATGAGCAAGGCTCCCTTGCTTGAGTTGCAAGTGGTCATGGTCCATCAGCCAAGCATCAGATTTCATGTAGAGGACCTCACATCTGTTTTGTATTCAAGTGACCAGGAAGTGATGTCAATAGTTTGAGCCTTTTAGCCTTTGAGCTTTGAGTTCCTTGAATCAAGGGGAAGAATTCAAAGACCTTCAGGGAAAAATTAGCCTAACTTCAGTGGAGGAGGGGAAGTAAAGTAATGCTCCTCATGCTTTTGGGGGAGTCTATTGATTCCTTGATTATCTCTCCTTGACTTATTTTCTGGGCAAGTTGTTACATTTTCTTCTCAGTTTTTCAGGTTTTTTTTAACCTTGTTTCGATATTTCTTGTCTCACAAAATCATTATGCTCTGTTTGTTGCATTCTGTTTTTCAAGGAGTCAGTCACTTGAATAAGGTTTTCTGTCTTCTGTTCTAAGATTTTTTTCTCCTTCCATTTTTCTTCCCCTAGAGTTTAATTTTACTTACAGTTTCACTTCTTAATTCTTGCTCCATGACTTCTGGACACATTTATAACCTTATGGTGTCCCTATGGCCAAACTGAGGCACTTGGGTGCTGCATTTGCCCTGTCTCTTCCTGTAACTTCAATGAAGACCTGCAGGGTGCTTGGAAGCCCCCATGCAAGGTGGCACTACCCAGACTCATCCCCTTATTCAGTGCTAATTAGAGTCAGAGGATCTGGATTCAAATCCTGCCCCTGATATTTACTGTCTGTATGACCTTGATCAAGTCACTTAACTTCACTGGGTCTCGTTTTTTTTCCTCTATATACTGAGTAGGAAGGACTAGATGGCCTCTGTGAAGACCCTTCCAGATCTAAATCTATTATCCTGTGGTCATTTTTTTATGGTTTGCAGTCTCATAGAATGAAATAAGTAAGATGAGTAGGAAATGAGAAGAAATTTATAATACACTGTCTGCTTCCTTAAAGGAGAAAGCACAGTCTAGATGGTCTGTACTGGAAGACCTCCATAAAGGCATAGAGGGCATAGTTGTCCAATTTTCAGATGTAGAGAACAGCTAGGGCACATACCCTGGATGTAATGTAGGAAGACCTGAATTCAAATCTGGCCTTTTGGCTGTGATCCTGGGCAAGTCACTTAACCTTCCTCAGCCTCAGTTTCCTCATCTTTAAAATGGGACTAATAATAGTAACTACTTCCCAGGGTTGTTGTTATTCACAGAGATAAAATGAGATATTTGTTCAGAGCATTGCAAACTTTCAAACTGTAAATGCTATGATGATGATATGCCATGATTCCTGGAGAGGGAGAGACAGCTAACATGTTAGATGACAGAGTTGGGATCTAATTTAATCCAGTAAGGATTCACTAAGCGCACGCAATGTTCTGGTGATACAAGACAATATGAAAAAATAGGCTCTACCCTAAAGGAGCTCACATTCCACTAGTGGAAACAACATATAAACAGACAAGTATATATGGATATATTTATATACGTATATTTGAAGAGGAGGTTTAGAGCACGAAAAACTATGGGAATCAGAAAAGGTGTCCAACAGGAGGTAGGACATAAACTGAAACTTCAAAACCACTTGGGAATTTAAGAGATGGAATTGAGGAGAGAAGCATGGAGCTAAGTATGTAAAGTATGTAAAGAGGTTAAGAGATGGAATGTAGTGTTTGGAGAACACCAAGTAGACAAGTTTGTCTAGAACAGACTGTGACGGCAGAGGGCCATTGTTAGTTCTCTCATAAGTGCTTGGGAAAAACATCTCCTAAATAAGAACCTGAGGAGTGTGTAATGTTTCCGTATCTAGTCCTGAGCTAGGTCATGGAGATGAGAGACCTAGGATGTGAGGAGGTACCAGTACCTGTCCTGAAATGGCAGCTTTGCCCCATCTTAGCTCAGTGGTAATGGCATTACTGGGCAGGGCATTTAGTGGAAATGATGAGTATATGTAGACGTGTTAATCTTTTGAGTACTATGTAAATATGAGGTGTTACTAATTTTTCTTTTTTCTATTCTACCTCCTATACCTGAAATAGCCTTGCTTACAATATAATAAATCACACTTCCTGCAGATTCCACTTATTCTTTAAATCCTTTCAACTAAACCAAAAAAATATAAAAGAGTAAGCTGTCAGAGATGCAGTTTTTTCCCCTTTAAATGATAGGGAAAAGCAAATATTCCATCTGTGCAAAAGTGGATAATTAGCCAAGTCTGATTCTCAGACAGCTGGCTTATAAATGAAAACAAATCTAGTAAAGCCTCTTTCAATCATTCTCTTTGTGAAAATGCTAAATTCTTCTTGTGTTCTTTCAAATGACACCACCAAATTGTTTAGGCCTCTAATACTAAAATCTTAAAGAAGGTTTTTGAGTATTAATTCCTTAAAGATTATCTTTCTAAATATGAATTTTAAAAAATAAAAGCAAAGAACACTTAAATACAAAGTATTATTGAATAGAATGAAGCCATGTGTATATCTTCTTCAACTCTGTGTCTATCCCATATGTGATCTGATTATTAAAATTAGACATCCAAGCCTACCAAATGCTGTAAATAAAAGGTCAGGCAGACACCATATGATAAAAAGAAAAACAATATCTGTTTTATTAATTATCATTGAAAACAGGAAAGAGAAAATGAGCAGCCCTTCACCATAACAATGCTTTCTTGCGGCAAAATGGCTCCGGGTTATCCCCATCTGAAAGTCACTCCAGCATAATAGAAAAAGAAAATGTAATCTTTACATAAGCGAAACATAGTGCCCTGAAAGACAGGATATGTAGAGGTGACTTCATGATTATGGGTCTCCGAGAAAAAAATAACAAGCAAAAACCTGAACACCCTAATACAAAACGTAGAAGAAAGATGCCAACACAGAAAACAAATTGCCAGTTAGTTGAAAGAATCTACAGATTACCTCTGGGTGGGGCTGTGGGGGGAAACCTGTCTTGCAAGTACCAAGACAGTAGTTAACAATCCTAGTGACAGGCAAGAAATTCTTCAAGTGACTAGAAGAAAACCCTTCAAATATAAAGGAAAGGACATTTGAAGAACATAAGATAATTCTGCACCCAGCAGACATTTCATAAGGGCATTTGAAATAATGTGTTTCAAAGGACAAAAATGAAAACAGAGGGGTGATTAGGTGACAAAGGTAAAAGCAGAATGTAGATGGAAGAACAGAGAGAGGAACAGACCTGAAACACTATGGACTAAACATCACAACACCTGCTTACAGGTGAATCAGGTTTTTTTCTGTGAGCCTAGATTACATTATGGTAGGGTACATAAAAGGGGAAAGGGGAGGTAGAAGGTAGAGAGGAATGTGTGATATGCATTAATTAAGTCAATTGTAAAACATGAAGAAAAATAACTGCTGTAGTCTCTCCAGGACAGTTGGTGAGACAATAAAGGGAGGGATTGAAAAGGAGAAAGAAACAAGGTAATCTTGATTCAGTGGTGGGAGGGAATCTCACTGAATACTACTCACATGGGGATTGGAAGAGGAAGATATTCTGTAATGAGATATGGGAACTTTATGGTATATATAATCTGCAGGGATTTTGTGCCAAAGACACCACTACCTATAAATGTTATGCTTCCATGGACAGCATCCCACCTCATAAAAAGTGAAATCAGAGCTCCTGGGGGTGACCAACATACAAAAGAATGGGAGGGCATGGACCCAGAGATATTTCATGTTAAATGAAGACAAAATAATCATGGGAAGCGTAGATGGTAGACTACATAATCAGGGAGTCAGGAAAATTCCTACCATGGGTCAGTACTTATAGTAGAAAAAAAAGTGAGGAAGGAGCAAGATCCATAAGACAATATAGAAATTGTTTAGAAGAGGAAACTCAAAACAGGTACCTTAGAAATTTCATTTCCATGAGGAATACAGAGACTTTAAAAAGGAATAATAAGTAAGTATGAGGGTTGTGAGTCAAAGAATAATAGAAGTGGAATAAGGGAAACATCTTTTTATTAAAAAAAAACATGAAGGAAATGGGGGGAAGACTAACAACAAGATGAAGAGGAAGAAAAAGAATTTTACTCGATTACTTAACTGGAAAAAGAGAAGATGAATTAGCTAACTAGATAAAAGGAATTAAATTTAATCAGAAGACAGCCTATGGGAATAGGCTTGTCTTAAAATAGAGTGAGCAACAATACCTGAAGAGAAAAAGTACTGTATTTACAGATGGAAAGGAAAAACAATAATACCCAACAATACCAGAAAAAAACCAAAAAATTTCAAAAACAAATGGAGGAAAACATAAACCTAACTCTTATAACCTTAAATTTTATTGGAGAGCCAAGTGCCAGCCCTGGATCCCTACCCTGAACAAACTAGCTGCCAGCCCTGAAGACCCTGGAATAGCAAGCCAGTGACCAGGTTACTGGCCCCCTCACAAAAAACTTGTGGCAGTGCCTCCTGTATCCCAGCAGCAGAGCTTAAATTTAAAAGTCACAAAATAGGCTAGAAAATGAATTTTTAAAAAAGCCCTGGCCCTAGGAAACTACTGTTAGCAACAAAGAAGATCGAAATACAAACTCAGAAGAGGATAACAATGTCGAAAAGCCTGTATGTGAAGCCTCAAAGAGAATTATGAATTGGCCTCAGGCCCAAAAAGTCCTCCTAGAAGAGCTCAAAAAGGATTTTAAAGATCAAATAAGAGAAGTAGAAAGACAGGAAAGGAAATGAAAAGAATGTGAGAGATCATAAAAAAACAGTCAATAACTCAGTAAAGGAAGCACAAAAGATGGAAAAAGATGTACAAAAATCCACTGAAGAAAAGAATTCCTTAGAAAGTAGAATTGGCCAAATGGAAAAGGAGGTACAAAAGCTTATTGAAGAAAATATTTCCCTAAAAATTAAAATTGGGCACGTAAAGCTAATGACTCTGTGAGACATCAAGAATCAGTCAAACAAAATCAAAAGAATGAAAAAATGGAAGAAAATGTAAAATACCTGAGATAATTTTAAGAATTGTTGGGCTACTTGAAAGCCATGAGGAAAGGAAAGAAAGAAGGAAAGAAAGAAAGCAGGAAGGAAGGAAGGAAGGAAGGAAGGAAAGAAAGAAAGAAAGAAAGAAAGAAAGAAAGAAAGAAAGAAAGAAAGAAAGAAAGAGAAAGGAAGGAAGGAAGGAAAGAGCCTGGACAGCATCTTTCAAGAAATTGCCAAGGAAAACTGCCATGATATTGTAGAGCCAGAGGGTAAAATAATAATTGAAAGAATCTGCTGATCATCTCCTGAAATCCCAAAATGAAAATTCCCAGGAATATTACAGCCAAATTCCACAACTCTCAGGTCAAGGAGAAAATACAGCAAACAGCCAGAAAGAAACCATTCAAATGTTGAGGAGTTACAGTCAGGATCACACAGGATTTAGTAGCTTCTATGTTAAAGGCTCTGAAGACTTGGAATATGATATACCAGAAGGTAAAGGAGCTTGGATTGCAACCAAGAATCAACCACCCAGTAAAACTAAGCATAGTCTTTCCTGGGGGGAAAAATGAACATTCAATGAAATAGGGTACTTTTGAACATTCCTGACAAAAAAACCAGAGTTAAACAGAAGTTTTGATTTTTAAATACAAGATTCAAAAGAAGCATAAAAAGGTAAACAGGAAAGAAAAAAAAAACCTAAGTTATTCAATAAGGTTAAACTGTTTATATCCCTACATGGGAAGAGGATATTTGTAACTCTTTAAGAACTACGTCTCTCTTGGGGCATTTAGAAGGAGTATATATAGACAGGGGGTGTGGGTATAAGTTGACTTTAAGGGAATGATATTTTTAAAAAATTAAGGAATGAGAAAGAGGATTGCACTGAAAGAAGAGGAAAGGAAGAGGCAGAATGGGGTAAATTATATCATATGAAAGGACAAGAAAAACCTATTACACTAGAGGGAAAGAAGGGAGCATTGTTTGAACCTTATTTTCATCAGATTTGGCTCAAAGAGGGAATAACATACACACTTATTTGGATACATAAATCTTACCATGTAGGGAACTAGGAGAAGGGGACAAGAAAAAAGGCGGGGGGGGAAGTGTATTGTTATTGTATTTTTACTTAATTTGAAGATCTTCCCATACATTAGTAGGCCCATGTGACCTGCTTAAGTCACTTGGAAGCCTGAGTCACATGTGGTGGGAAGAGCTTGCTGAAAGGGTGGAGCAGGAAGGAAGTTGGTCAGAGCAGTTAGAGTGCTGAGAGAGAGTGAAGGCAGGAAAGGGGGCAGCTAGGATTGTGAGTGTTTGTTTATGGGAAGGCTTTGGGATGCAGTTGCTCCCTGTAGTGATAATGTGTATTAACTTCTTTGTTGCTATGATGGATTCAGTTTACTGGTGTTGGGATTTGGCTTTCTGGTGTCAGAATAAATGTTTTGCTTCTGTCTTCTATATGGAGAGTCTGTTATATTTTGCAAGACAGAACCATGCTGGCAGATTCATAGTAATAGCAACTACTGTGAATATTGCCTTGACGATACAGGGGGTGCTGATAGAAAGAAGGGCAGATTGAGGGAGGTAGTGGTCAGAACCAAAACACTGGTGAGAACAGACAAGGTGAAAGGAAAGAGATAGAAAAATATAAATGGGAAAAATAGGGTGGAGGGAAATACACAGTTAGCAGCTCTTAACTGTGAATGTAAATGGGTTGAACTCTCCCATAAAATGGAATCCAATAGCAGAGTGGATTAAAAAACTGAATCCTACAATATGTTATCTACAAGAAACACACTTGAAGCAAAGAGGCACACAGAGAGTAAAGATAAAAAGGCTGGAGAAGAATATATTATGATTCAGCAGAAGCAAAGAAAGTAGGGGTAGCAAACATGATCTCAGACAAAGCAAAAGCAAAAATATATCGAATTTAAATGAAGAATGAAATTACATCTTGCTAAAAGGTACCATAATTAATATCAATACTAAACATACATGTACCTAATGATATGGCATCCAAATTTTGAAAGGAGAAGTGAAATGAGTTATGGGAGGAAACAGACAGTTGAGGCAACCTCAACTTTCTCCTCTCAGAATGAGATAAATTTAAGCACAAAATAAACAAGAAAGAAGTTAAGGAGGTGAATAAAATTTTTAAAAAGTTAGATATAATAGACCTCTGAAGAAATCTGAATGGGGATAGAAAGGAATATACCTTTTTCTCAGCAGCCCATGGCACCTACACAAAAAACTGAGCATGCGTTAAGGGATTAAAAACCTCACAGTCCAATGCAGAAATATTAAATACATCTTTTTCAGATCATGATGCACTGAAAATTACTTTTAATAAAGGGCCATGGAATAACAGATTAAAAATTAACTGGAAACTAAATAATCTAATCCTAAAGACTCAGTGGGTCAAAAAAAATAGTAGAAACAATACATTCATCAAAGAGAGTGGCAATAATAAGACAATATATCACAGTTTATGTGTTGCAGCCAAAGTGGTACTTAGGGGGAAAATTGTATTTCTTTTTTTTCTTTTTCTTTCATTTATTTATTTTTAGTTTTAGTTTACAACACTCAGTTCTACATAATTTTGAGTTCCAGATTTTCTATCCTCCCTCCCCCTCCTCCTTCCCCAAGATGGCATGGAATCCCACATAACTTCCCCGTATAACTTTGCATTGATTTAATTTACACACTAGTCAAGTTGTGGAGAAGAATTATGACCAACGGAATGGATCATGAGAAAGAAGAAACAGAACCAAAAAAATAAAAAAAAAAGAAAACCCAAAAACAAAAACAAAAGAGAGAGAAAAAAAGGGGTGGGGGGGAGTCGAGCATGAAGTGTGCCTCAATCTGCATTCATACTTCATAGTTCTTTCTCTGGATGTAGATAATATTCTCCATAGGGAGTCCTTTGGAGTTGTCTTTGCACCTTGTGTTGCTGAGAAGAGCAAAGTCTGTCAGGGTTAGTCGAAAATTATATTTCTTAATGCTTACATCAAAAAATAGAGAAAGAACAGATCAATTAATTGGGCATGCAACTAAAAAAGCTAGAAAAAGAACAAACTAAAAATCCCCAATTAATCACCAAATTGGAAATCCTGAAAATCAAATGAGAAACTAATAAAATTGAAAGAAAACCATTGAACTAATAAATAAAATTAAGAACTTGTTTTATGAAAAATTATTAGCCTTTGGTTAATTTGATTAAAAAAAGAAAGGAGAAAACCAAATTACCCATATCAAAAATGAAAAGGGTGAATTGACCAGCAATGAAGAAGAAATTAAAGCAATTATTAGGAACTATTTTGTCCAGTTGTATGCCAATAAACCTGACAATCTAAATGAAATGGATGAATATTTGCAAAAAATATAAATTACCCAGATTAACAGAAAAGGAAATAAAAAATAACCACATTTCAGAAAAATAACTTGAACAAGACATCAATGAACTCCCTAAGAAAAAATCCCCAAGGCCAGACGGATGCACAAGTGAATTCTTAAAGAACAAATAATTCCAATACTCTATAAATTATTTGGAAAAATATGTAAAGAAGTCCTAT
This sequence comes from Trichosurus vulpecula, assembly GCF_011100635.1. Classification (NCBI taxonomy): domain Eukaryota; kingdom Metazoa; phylum Chordata; class Mammalia; order Diprotodontia; family Phalangeridae; genus Trichosurus; species Trichosurus vulpecula. The sequence continues at coordinate 514,554,333 of NC_050573.1, read as the reverse complement.
CAAATTCCTTTTATGACTCAAATATGGTGCTGATACCTAAACCAGGAAGAGCCAAAACAGAGAAAGAAAACTATAGACCAATTTCCCTAATAAAAATATTAATGCAAAAATTTTAACTAAAACATTAGCGAAAAGATTACAGCAATATGCCACCAGGATCCACTATGACCAAGTGGGATATATACCAGGAATGCAGGCCTGGTTCAGTATTAGGAAAACTATCCATATAAGTGACCACATCAATAAAAAAAACAATAGAAATCATATGATTATCTCCAGAGATGCATAAAAAGCCTTTTGACAAAATATAGCACCCATTCCTATTAAAAATACTAGAGAGCATAGGAATAAATGGAGCTTTCCTTAAAATATAAGTAGTATCTATCTAAAACTATCAGCAAGCATTATCTGTAATGGGGATAAGCTAGAAACTTCCCCAGTAAGAGCAGGGGTGAAGTAAGGATACCTATTATCACCACTGTTATTAAATATTGTACTAGAAATGTTAGCTAGCAATAAGAGAAGATAAATAAATTAAAGGAGTCAGAATAGTCATTGATGAAATAAAACTATCACTCTTTGCAGATGATATGATGGTATATTTAGAGAATCCTAGAGAATTAACTAAAAAACTACTTGAAATAATTAACTTTAGCAAAATTGCAGGATTCAAAATAATCCCAAGTAAATCATCAGTATTTCTATATACTACCAACAAAGCCCAGCAACAAGAGATAGAAAGAGAAATTCCATTTAAAATAACTGTAGACAATGTAAAATATGTGGGAGTCTATTTGCCAAGACAAACCTAGGAACTATATGAACACAATTACAAACGCTTTTCACATAAATAAAGTCATGTCTAAACAATTGGGAAAATGTCAGTTGTTTATGGATAGGTTAAGGCAATATAATAAAAATAACAATTCTACCTAAATTAATTCAGTGCCATACCAGTCAAACCAGAAAATTATTTTATAGAGCTAGAAAAAAAAAATAACAAAATTCATCTGGAAGAACAAAAGGTCAAGAATATCAAGGGAATTAATTTTCAGAAATGCAAAGGAAGGTGGCCTAGCCATACCAGATCTCAAACTATCTTAAAAAGTGGCAATCACCACAACTATCTGGTACTGGCTAAGAAGTAGAGTGGTGGATTAGTGGAACAGATAAGGTACACAAGACACAGTAGTAAATTACCATAAAAATCTAGGGTTTGATCAATGCAAAGATCCAAGCATCTCAGACAAGAACTCACTATTTGACAAAAACTGATAGGAAATCTGGAAAACAGTATGTCAGAGACCAAAATCTTACACCATATACCAAGATAAGGTCAAAATGAGTACATAATTTAGACATAAAGGCTGATACCTAAGCAAATTAGGAGAGTAAGGAATAATTTACATGTTAGATCTATGGAGAAGGGAAGATGTTATGTCTAAACAAGTGATAGAGAGTATTACAAGATGTAAAATGAATAGTTTTGATTATATTAAAGAGTTCTTGCACAAACAAAACCAATGCAACCAAGTTTAGAAGGAATGCAGAAAGCTGGGAAACAATTTTTATAGCAAATGTCTCTGATAAAGGCCTCACTTCTCAAATATATAGAGAACTCAGTCAAATTTCTAAAAATACAAGTCATTCCCCAATTGATAAATGGTCAAAGAATATAAATAGGCAGTTTCTAGATGAAGAAATCAAAGCTATCTATAGTCATATGAAAAAATGCTCTAAATCAGCACTTCTTAAACTGAGTCATGACCCATAAGGGGTTATGAAAAATTTGGCAACAGTAAAAGATTTCTGAATACACAATGACCAAAAATTAACTCAAAATCAAATGCACAATGAATCCGAGGTGTCCGTGCTTGCCATGTTGCATACCATGCAACTTCACTGCAACCTTGGTTCTGAACACAAAGCGTGCTCACTTTGCACTGCACATGCCCTCAGGCCACTCAATGCCAACAAAAGCTGCTGAAACATGAAAAGGGGTTGTGAATTGAAAAAGTTTAAGAACTCTGTTCTAAATCACTATTAATTAGTATAAATTAAAACAACTCTGAGGTACCACCTCACACCTGTCATATTGGCTAATATGACAGAAACAGAAAATGATAAATGTTGAAGAGGATATGGGAAAACTGGACACTAATGAACTGTTGGTAGAGTTGTGAACTGATCCAACCATTCTGGAAAGCAATTTGGAACTATGGCCAAAGAGCAATCAAACTGCATACTCTCTGATCCAACAATACCACTAATAGGTCTGTATTGCAAAGAGTCACAAAAAAGGGAAAATGACATATATATGTGTATATCTATATATACACACATATATATACACACACACGTATATATGTAAGTATATATATATGTTTATATGTACATTATATGCATATATATAATATTGAGAGCAGCTCTTTTTGTAGTTGCAAAGAATTGGAAACTGAGGGGATGCCCATCATTTGGGGAATGGATGAACAAGTTGTGGTATATGAATGTAATAGAATGCTATTGTGCTTTACGAAATGACAAGCAGGATGATTTCAGAAAAACCTAGAAAGACTTACATAAACTGATACAATACGAAATGAGCAGCATCAGGTGAACATTGTACACAGTAACAGCAACATTATGTGATGATCAACTGTGATTGACTTAGCTCTTCTCAGCAAGACAGTGATCCAACACAATTCCAAAAAACTCATGATGGAAAATTCTATCTATATCCAGAGAAAAAACTGATAGTCTGAATGAAGATCGAAGCATACAATTTTCACTTTATTTATTTTTTGTATTTTTTCCTTTTGTTCTGCTTCTTCTTTCACAACATGACTAATATGTTTAACATGGTTGCATATATATAATTGCATATATCAAATTACTTACCACTTTAATGAGGGAAGGAAAAAATTCGGAACTCAAAATTTTATAAAAATGAATGTTAAAAATTGTCTTTACATGTAATTAGAAAAAGTGAAATATTGCTTTAAAAATCATGACAAAACTAGAAGAAATAGGAATAATTATCAGATCTTATTTTACACAAATATATGCTAACAAAATTGGGAACAAACAAGAAATGGAGGAATACCTTCAAAAGAGATCTTAATCCTAACTCAGAAAAAAAGATATAAATTTCCAAAGGTAGGAGGGAAAAGCTCCTGGTACTGATAATTCACACATAATTCTATTATATTTTAAAAGAACAATTAGTAACAATACTGCACAAATTATTCTCAAAAATTGAGAAAACACTTTTGTTGTTGAGTCATTTTAGTCATGTCTGATTCTTTGTAATCCCATCTGGGGTTTTCTTGGCAAAGATATTGGAGTAGTTTGCCATTTCCTTCTCCAGCTCATTTTACAGATGAGGAAACTGAGGCAAACAGGGTTAAGTGACTTGCCAAGGGTTACACAACTATTAAGTGTCTGAGGCTGGATTTTAACTCAAGTCTACCTTAGTCCAAGCCCAACACTCTATCCACTCTATTTACCTCCACCTAGCTGCCCTAAAAAAGCACTTTACATGACTCCTTTTATGAGACAAATGTAATCCTAATACCTAAACCAGGAAAGGATGGATCAAAGGATATTTGTAGACTCCAATATCATTAATGTAGATTCAATTTTTAAAAATTCCTATCAAATACAATACAGTAATTTAACCAATAAATTCAACATGATACCAGGGATACAAGTATGGTTCAACCTTAGGAAAGTAATTAACATAATTTTAAAAACAAAGCATCCAACCACATGATTATCTCAATAAATGCAGAAAAAAAAGCTTTTAGAAAGCAAAACACACACAAAAAAAACCCCTACAAGACATTGGCATAGACGGCTCTTTTTCAGTATCATAACACCTATCTAAAACCAAAAACAAGTATTACATGCAATAAAAACACATTACAAGTATATGAGTAAAATAAAAATATTCATTCTCCTCAATATTATCCAATATAATTCTAGGATTGCTGACAGGAGCAGTAAGACAAGGAAAAGAAATTAAAAGTGTGAATATAAGCAAAGAAGAGATATAATAGCTTTCTTAATTTCTAAGGAATCAGCAAAGACATTAACTGAAAAAATTAATAGCTTCAGCAGAGTTGTAGTCTACAAAGTAAATTCACAAAACTCAATACCATTTCTTAATAACAACAAAATCCAGAGTCAGTCAGAGAAAGGGAAATACTATTCAAAATAACTGCAAAATGCGTAAGATATTTGGGGATCAATCTAACAAAGCACACAAAATATTTGTATAGATTCAATTGTAAAGTGCTCCTTATAGAAATAAAGAATAACTTAAATGGCTGTAGGAATATGCAGTGCTCATGGCTAGGTCAGGCCAATAAAAATAGTAATACTATGAAAGTTAGTTTATGGATTTAATACTATACCAATCAAACTGTCAACTAACTTGCAAAAACAAAAGATCTAGAATACATTTATTAGTTACTTATGAAGTTTTTCAAGAAAATCAAAGCTGATAAAATTTTACAAAACTGAAAAATGAGCATTTTACCAAATATTCCATTTAATGGTACTCTTCAATCCAGTGACGCTGGCCTCCAGGCTGTTCTACCAACACTCACTCCATCTCTTAGCTCCAGGCATTTTTCTCTGGTTGTGCCTTGTGCCTACAACACTCTCCCTTCTCCTTCTTCTCTGACTCCTGACCTCCCCAGCTTCCTTTAAGTCCCAACTAAAAATCTTACCTTCTGCAGGAAGCCTTCCCTACCTAACCCCTTTTAATTCCAATGCCTTCCTTCTCTCAATTTTTACCTATTTATATAGCTTGCTTTGTATATATTTGCTTGCATGTTTTCTCCATTAGATCGTAAGCTTCATGAGGGCAGGGACTGTTTTCTGCCTCTTTTTGTATCCCTATCACTTAGCACAGTGCCTGGCACATAGTAGGTACTTAATAAATGTTTATTGTTTGATTGATTGAAGTATCATGGCAATCTGTCTTCTGAAATGTAGGGTCCATTTTTATCCTCAGGAACTTTCTTACCTCTTTTGGCTTGTAGCTTCACCCAAAACCAGTTGGTTTTTGTCCTTCATTTTTGAAGAGGACCAAAATGACACTGTGCTAGAGTCAACTTACAGTGTGTCCTACTGTGGCTGATCAGACCAATACAATCTCAGAATGTTCTACCACAGGTTGCACACAAATAGTCCATGTGAACACTTGGGGTAGATTCTCTGAATTTATGCATCATGTGTTTTTTTTTGAGCTACTTCATTTCTGCTTTGCTCATAGAGCACAGCACCTTCTCTGATGTAGGCATGCCATGGTGGGCAACTGTGTCAGTGTCTCCCATGTCACACAATCAATTCCATAGTTCTTAAGAGAGACCTTGAGGGTGTCCTTGTATCACTTCTTCTGACCACCAATGTGAACGCTTGCCCTGTGTGAGTTCTCCTTAAAATAGTCTTTTGGGCAAGTGTGCATTTTGCATTCCAACAATGTGGCCAGCCCATCGTAGTTGTGCTCTCTGCAGTAGAGTTTGAATGCTTGGCAGTTTAGTTTCAGAAAGCTCCTCAATGTCTGGTATCTTATCCCACCAGGTGATCTTCAGAATCTTCCTAAGACAATTCAAATGGAAGCAATTCAGGCCCCAAAAGGACTTATTAGGAAGAGTCTAAGCCTGAGAAATTCTTGTCTTCCTGTGTAATAAAGTTTTAGCCAATGGAAATCCTTTTCTTAGAACATGCACAGTGTTCTCTGCATTCTACCAGGACATGTGGAAGAGGCCAAAGAGCCTGCTTCCTGAAGGACACGACAATGTTTTACAGAAGGGCCCTGTATCCCAATTTAGACATGTGAAGGCATTCTGACTGTCTCTGCACCTCTTTCCTCATGGTGAAACAAGGCCTTTTTGCTTGTTTGATGAGCTAGAACTGAGAATCAGACAAAATATTTCCATAGAAAATGCCACTTTCTTCCCTGGCTATAATTAAGGAAAAGATCTGCTGTAAGCTTTTGTGTGAGTAGACAGCCTAAGGCCTTAATCTCCCCATCCCAGCCTATACCTGGTGGTGTTAATATGGGCCCCTGTTTTTTGCCTTATTTGAATTTGTTATCTCTTGTTTGGACTAAGCTGTAACCTTGTGAGTTTTGAAAGGTGAGGAGGACAAGATACCATAGGTCCAGGACCTGGATTCCATGACAATTTTTGTAGGTAGCTGAGCCTAGTAATGAGTGAAGTCTGTAGCAATCTACTTGACCCAGCATAGAAGTGAATAAAAAGGCAACCAAGAGGGAGTCACTATCTACCTATCCATTAGCTAGCTCATATTTGGAGTTGAACTTGGTGGGGTGAATACTGTAAAGAAACTGCTTTAAGTCTGAGCCCACTTTCCTCCAAGGCTTTGGGGAGAGTGTGCCCCAGGTGTTGAGGAGAACTGTTTGTACTTAGGTTTTTATTATATCTGATCAATAAAATTCTCATGTAAAAGTGTGTTGATTCTAATTGGCTGATGATGACTAATCCCTGGAGGTTACTGGGATATTGGTCACTGGATATTAATATTGGGAATCAGGGGAGAATATACAGAACTGGTTACTTGAGTTAATTGCCTTAGAGAAAGTTAATCACCCACTGCTCAGGGACATCCATAGGACCCCAAAGGGGGAATGTAGCCATGCTCAGGGACCCATCTTATCTATGAGAGTGAAAGTTGGGACAAGGATCCTTAGTTTACAAAGGCTGTGCTTTGTATTATAAATGACTTAGGGAAATACTAAATACATGGGATTAACATGTATCCTATGATATCTATTGAGTGTGTCTGTTAAGTTTCTTTAGTTTTTCTTTAGTGTCCTTCCTTTAATAAAGTGTTCCTTTGTAATATTACAAAACATGCTTGAAAGTGATAAATCAGTATCAGTGAGGTTCTGTGCGTATATTTTCCCAGGTTTCTTAGGTGAGGCCTATTTACTCAACAATAAAATGAAGAAAACAGAACCTAAATGAGCTGGACTTGGAACTCAGGTCACTGGACCTGAATTCAAGTATGTTGAAATCATTCTTTTTTATTATTGTAGATGGGAAATAAATAGTGAGTACAGAGATAAGTAAGAATTTATTGATATTTTGATAACAAAAATTCTTGTTTTTATTATGTTAAAAACATAGACCTTGTCATGTATCCCAAGAGGTGTGTCTCAGTAGGGTCAATGACTCATGTTCCAAGTGTATAATATTAATGCCCTTCAGTATGTCTATCAGCTTCATTTTACAAATATTACATTTATAGGTATACCTACTTAGGAGTTTATGTTTAGAATTTAAGAGCAGATTATTGGTCTGGGGATTACACTGAGTAAAAGTCTTGAGGCTTGAACCACAAGGTCTAGAGCCCATATAGTATAAGTGGAAGAGGTAACTTTTTCATCAAAGGCTGAACTGATCATAATATCCAACTCATAGAATCTATTTCTGGGTATCAGTGAGGCACCCAGAGTAAAGGAGACAATGAGATCTGAAACTCAGGGAATGAAGCTTTGGAATCCAGATAGGAAAATTTGGAATAGTAGAACAGACTTTCCCAAGCTATGGCCAAAGAGGTTGAGGATGATTTATTCTTAGATTGCCTGTAACACCTTGGGTGTATCACTTATGTGGGGCCCAAAATTATCCAATCTTCAAGAAAAACCACCGAGGCAGAGCTCTGTGCCATTAACTATTTATTAAAGGGACCAGACCCCTTTAAGGAATGGGACCTCAGATCTGAGGTGCCTCCTGATTCACAGGATCTTACTTTTATAGGGCTTGTTACCCAGACACTCAGAAGAGGCAAAGCAAAATTCAGAGTCTATTTGGTTGACAGACCTCGATTTTCACTCTCCAGAAGGAGCAGAAATAATGCATCAGCATGGGTGGCCACAGGATGGGCAAGGCAAGAGTCATCTCTGCTAACTAAGTGGTCATAAGATGGGCCCTTCTTCATGCTGGGCAAGAGAGGGTGGTCTGGAGATACAAAAATAAGTTGGGTGACTTCCCGTATCAAGACATGTCACCTGTGCTGGGTTTGGTCATCAGCATTCTTGTGGTTGGCCAAGAGAACTTTCTAACTATAAGTGACAAACAATGGAATCATAGTTATAAAGTTTGAGGCCTACTGTAAGAATGAATCTATCTTATCTAATTATCCCCATATTATTTCTATGTAATATATGCAAAGTATGCATAATATATCATTCTTGTACTAATATAAGATGACTAAACTGATTAAGTGTATATCAATAGATAAATGTATCATTAATAATTACTAACAATCATTACGCCTGTGGAATCACACTGAACTGATTAAAACTGATTGGAATAAAATAGAAGTCCAGTAAATCATTTCTCTCACTTACCTTTCCTGAACTTCAGTTTCCCTATCTGTAAAATTTGGGATTACATGATATGATCTCTATCATGATGACATCACTGATTTGGGCCTATTTCCATTATTCTCACTGCTAAACCCTCTGCTATTTAGCTTCCAACCTCGTCATTCAACTGAAATTGCCCTCTCCTAAATGAATAATGACCTCTTTATTCCCAAATCTAATGACCTTTTCTCAATCCCAACTCTCCTTGATGTCTTTGTAGCATTTGACAGTGTTGCACCTTCTTCTTCTGGATACTCTCTCCTTTCCAAATTTTATTTCTGGTCTTCTCAATACCAAATTGCTCTAAATCACCTATATAATTGCCCTTTCCTTTTACTTCAGCTCAAGCCCTTCTTTCTTCTCCCACTAAATATATGTTATGTATTAATCTGTATCTTTCAATATTTCTAAATATATATAATCTATTTATCTATCTATCTAAAGCCCAAATCACTGTATGTGATAGAAGTTCAGTTTCTTATATGATTGATTCTCTTCCCTGTTCTTCTTGTCTTAAGATGTTTGTGACTGTTTACTTCACAATTTAAAAAATTTTATTCAAGAACATTACAATTGTTAAAATAATGTTAATTTTAAATTATTAATATAGCATAGGTTCTGGGACTAACTCTCCCAATTCAACATATACCCTAGCAGTCTGGATCCCCAGAGAATGGATGCTGCTTTTCTCTTCAATGGACTCTGAGAGCCTGGGGGAAGTGGGGGTGGGGGTGAGACTCCATTGATGTGCTCCTCACCCCCTGATTATCAGTTGATATCAATTAGCTAGCCAAACCTAATGTGCTTTTAGAAATAGATATATAGTAAGGTAATATAATAAGAAGGGTGGATATAAATATCCCCCCAAATTGAGGGCAAAATCTCCCACAAATTTATATAGAATCCAGGGGAGGGTGGAGCTTAGAGCATATGTGGCAGAGGCAGTAATTCACTTCCTGGAAGTCCTTTTACTAGAGTTGTTAGGACGGTCCCCTCAGGTTTGGTGTAGCTTTTCTGCTGGGCTCCTTGGGGAGTCCTGAAGTTTGCCTTTCTTCAGTGTGTATAATTTGTCCTTCACTCCTGATGCAAACACTGCCACTAGTCAATGCTGTTCTTGGGGTGCCGCTAGGATACTGATCCTCTGAAGTTCAGGAGGTTGTCTCTTTTCCCCTTCCCCTTTCCCCCAAACAATTTTCTCTCTGGAGCTTAGCTAGACTGCTCTCTCCTCTGCCTTACACTCTGTTGCCTAAGTTTGGAACTGGATTGCTATTTTATAAGACCCATAGGGCATAGCCAAGTCTTTTCAACTAATACCAAAACACTTCCCATAGAGCATAATTCCATTTTATTCCCTGGCTTTCAAGACTTCTTGTACCTAGTCAAATGCCTTTGATTGCTTGAATAGAGGTGTTCTCAGCTAGTTATGGTAGTTACTTTAAGCAGGGTGATGTGATTAATGATTGATTTGATCAACCCCATCCTTACTTTAATATTATGATTATTGTGACATTATTTTGTAATATCATTATCATTATTATTATTGTAATAAAGTGAACTGCAGTGAACTTACTGACCAGTGTAGTACACTATATAAATACAAGGCAATTGGTTCTGAGATACTATTGTAAGAAAAGATAGTATGGTATCTGGTTTTGCTCCCACAGAAGCTATCCATATAGCTGAGTTAACACTTATTTGTCAAGACAATGGCCATCCTGGTGTCAGGGAAACTAGAGAGGCCAAACCGGTTGAACCAGTTCAAGCTTATCATGTCAGTTCAAGGGTCTGGTCTTGGTCAAGGGTCCAGGTCTACTGGTTTGCATAATTTGCATATGTTAAAGAGGGAAGGTAGGGGAAATAAAGAATGTAGATTAATCCTAACTCAGACAAGGAAGATCTAATTAACTTCACTTCTACTTCTGTATCCTTATTACCCTACTTATATAAATGGTATAACCTAAGAAAACTATGTAAAAAGTAAAGAATGTAAACTAACCATAACTCAAACAGGAGTGGAGGTGATGGTTACCCCCACTTTTGCTGCTGTATTGGTCCGAGTGTTCCCAGTGAGCACTGCACCTGCTCTCTGGAGGAGTGTAATAAATGCCTTCCTCTGCCCACTCTGGTCCTGAGTTCTTTGGGTGAGAATGGGGAAATCACAAGGATCTTCCTAAGGTTATGCTACCAGGAAAGCAATGAGCTGCAGAAGCACATCTTGGGCTAACTTCCTGACCCTGCCTTGGGGAGTCCTGTGATCCCCACTGCGGTGTTAAGAGGGCTATCACTTGGGATTTCCCTGGGGAACCCTGTGGTCTGCACAGCCTACTTAAGGGGCCATCACTTGGGTCCTCCTTAGGGTCTGACCCCTAGGAAGCCCTGTGATCCCCACAGATAAAGGGGGGCTACCACTTGGTCTTCCTCTGGGAGTCCTGTGGTTTGCACAGCCTTTCTCAGGGGTTATCATGTGGTTCTTTCTCAGGGTCCAACCCTAGGAAGTCCTGTGACTGCCCACTACCATTCTAAGGGGGCATCACCTGGGTCCTCCTTAGGGTCTGACCCCTAGGAAGCCCTGTGATCCCCACAGATAAAGGAGGGCTACCATTTGGTCTTCCTCTGGGAGTCCTGTGGTCTGCACAGCCTTCCTTAGGGATTATCAGGGGTTCTTCCTCAGGACTTTGGCCCTTCCTAGGAAGTCCAGTGATCCCCAAAATTGTGTTTCTCACACTATCATTCCAGGAAGTCCAAGAGAGATCAGATGAGCTTTGTACTAACATATGTTGGCTGTGTATTAAAAGCCTTGCCCTTAAGAATGTTCTGTGTCCAGAATCTCCAAAGACAAATTGTGTGTGTGTGTGTGTGTATGTGTGTGTGTGTGTGTGTGTGTGTGTGACTGGCTATCAATAAAGTATCTAAGCTGACAAGCTAGAGTAGAACCAAAGATCCTTTCCTAGTGATGGAAGGACCCAAGTTCCCCATCAATAAAAGTACATTTGTACTTACTTGAAATCCTTTATAAAAATGAATGGTGTCAAGTCCTCTGAGTCAAAAAGGCAGCCTCCCTTTTTTTAAACCATAAAATCCTGACAATAAAAGTCATCAACGTAAAACCCAGTCCTCTGGGGAATATAGAACAATATTTATTGTAGTGCTGCATTGTTATTTGTAAAATGAAGTACTTCCCGTGTATATACAGGGACAGCAGATGTTTTTTTTTTTTACAAAATACATAGTGAAGCATACATACCCAGGAAGCTAAAAATAAAATGAAACTGTTATGGAGAAGCGATAGATGAAAACTAGATATGCCAACCCTGAATATTCAAAAATTGTTTTGATTTGAAAAATCCAGAGTTTTCCCTCCAACCCTTTATTTTAAATCATCCTGCAACAATGGGTCAAATACTATTGTGGTTTATAATCATACAGAACAGTCACTAAAATGACTCTTTTGGCCTCGGTTTCCTCACCTGTAAAATGAGGTGCTTGATAGATGACCTGCAATCTTGATGAACTTGATGAAACTGATGAATTTCAATTTCCCTTCTAGGTCCCAACCTCAGGACTGGGAATTTATTTTTAATCTCTTTTAAAAGGTCAGATTAATAAGAGACAGGGCACAGACCTGGCCAGAGCTATTAACTGTCTTGGAACCCTTCAATATTATACTATTATTAATCAGTATCACTGTTGTGGAGCTGCCTTGCTTAGAGGAATTGCTGGTGCTTTTTCAAAGGTAAAAACTTTTTCTAAAGTTTTATGTTTCCTTCCCCCACCCCACTCTATTACAGATCCCTGATTTTTTTTTTTGGTATAGGGAGCTCCAGGTGTGGAATTTCTTTTACAAATGCAGGTTTACACCTTCTCCAAATTTAGTCTCAGACAGTTGCGTAGAGTAAGTAATTTGCCCATAGCTAGTATGTGTCAGAGATAATGCCTTAAATTCAGGTCTTTATTCCTCCTCCAAGGCTGGCCCCCTGTCCACTACAATCACTATGGTACTTCTAGTTACTTCTGCTGTCTTATACTAGTCAATATTGACTAGTCATTCCTCCTTTCTAGTAAAAACCAAACAGCAAGAAATAGAAATATTTTATTGGGAAGAAGATATAAAATATTAAGATTAATAGAGTGATGAATTCACTAAATCTAAGAGTGAATTAAAACACGTTCCCCAAAGAATCTGAAAAATAGGATAGTTGTAGATAACTTTTGAATGGTTTAAGCTCACTACTAGAATTGAGGGAAGAGAACAAATGGCAGGAAAAGCAGGCAATTCAGGTGGCAACATCTCCTAAAAGAGGGTCTGAGTGACTGGGGGTGGGAGAGGAAGCAAGGGGGAAGCCTGGAGATTTTCACTGGATGACTCAGAACCAAAAAAATAAAGTTTAAAGCTTATCTTTGCATATCCAGAAATTGAGCGACCTGTACTTGGTGCCAGATCTAGGAGGTGCAGCTATATCTCAGATATTTGCCAGAGGCAATCTGAAAATAGTCTATCTCACTTCCCACACAACTCCATTTCCAAAATCTATCTTTCAGACTGAGTACAGAGTATTAGTGGCTCAATTTCTTGAGTGAATGGCACAAGAATCAAAATGCCAATCTGAATTGCCTTCCACCTCTTACTTTGAGACCTATTCTCCACCTGGGGAGGTTTGGGCATCAGTGTTCCCACCCAATTCCAGCACAGTGGTAAAGATGACCATTAAGAGATTGACCAAAGAATTCCTGGTGACTGAGAAAGAATGGATGATTGTATTTTAGAGTGAATAAGTATATTTTACTTCCATGAATAGAAAAGATGACCCCTGGTCATGCTCACTAACTGTGCTTCTGCACTAGGTCTTCTCTTTTCAAGCTTGGATCCCTGGCACAATTCATTGCCTTTTCTCCTATACATATGCTGATGAGAAAATCATGCTACTGTTCTGACTGGGTCCACTACACCCCTGATTAAGTGGCCTTGTTCCTTACACAGGCTAATCTCTCCACTTCTTCAAATAATCCTTTTCCATTCTGTCTCCTCCAACAGATTGCCCCCTCTGTCATCCCCATTCTTTCACTCATTTTCAATCTGTCCCCATCTGCTGGCTCATTTCCTGCTTCCTTCAAACATGCTCATGTCTCCCCCATCCTGAAAAATGCTCCCAACCACACTATCATCCTATATCTCTTCTTCCCTTTGTAGCTAAATTCCTTGAAAATTCTGTCTACGATAGGTACCTCCACTTTCCTCTCACTCTCTTCTTAACCCCTTACAATCTGGTTTTCAACCATACCATTCCAAAATTCTTCTCTCCAAAGTTACCAGTAATCTCTTAGTTTCCAAATCCAATGGCCGTTTCTCAATCTTCATTCACCTTGACCTCTTCACAGCCTTTGACACTACTGATCACACACCTTCTTGCTACTTTTGTCTCTCTAGATTTTCTGGACATCACTCTCTCCTGGTTTTCCTCCCACCTGTCTGACTGCTCCTCCGTATCTTTTGCTATATCCTCTTCCAGATCTTGCCTTTTAACTGTAGGTGTCCTTCAGGGTTCTGTCTGAGATCTCTTCTCTTCTCCCTCCATACTACTACACTTGGGATCTTATCAGCTCCCATGTGATAAATCCCATGGATTTATTTGCCATCTCAATGCTGATGATTTTTTAAATCTACCTAGCCTGCCCCAAACTCTCTGCTTACCTTTAAACTTGCATCTCTAATTGCCTTTCAAACATCTTGAATTGGCTATCCAGTAGACATCCAAAATGGAATTCATTATCTTTCACCCTAAATCCTCCCCTGCTTTCTTACTTCCCCTATCACTGTAGAGGGCAACATCATCTTTTCAGTCCCTCAGGTTCGCAACCAGGGAGTCATCCTGGATTTCTTACTACCTCTCACCCTCCATGTCCAACGTGTTTCCAAGTCCTGTCGATTTCACCTTTGCTACATTTCTTGTTAGTATGCCTCTTTGTATCCTCTGACAGTATCACCGCTCTAGCGCAAGCTCTCATCACCTCATGCCTGGATTATTGCAATAGCCTGCTGGTGAGTCTTCCTGCCTCAAGTCTCTCCCCACCAATCCATCCTCCCTGATCACATCACCCCCGCCCCATACTCAATAAACTCCAGTGGCTTCCTATTGCCTCAAGGATCTAATGCAAAATGCTTTGTCTGGCATTCAAAGTCCTTGCAATCTACCTCCCCCCCCAGTCTCCTTATACCTTAACTCCCCTTAACTTCACTCTTCAATCTAGTAACACTAGCTGTTGCACAAACAAAACACTCCATTTTCTCTGGCTGTCCCCCATGCCTGCAACACTCCCTCCTCCTTCCTCTCTGACTACTGACCTCCCTAGCTTCCTTTAAGTCCCAACTAAAATCTGACCTTCTACAGGGAGCCTTGCCCAACCCCTCTTAATTCTAGCACCTTCCCTCTCTTCATTATTTCTTATTTATCTTGTATAGCTTGTTTTGCATATATTTGTTTGCATATTGTCTCCTCCATTAGACTGTAAGTTCCTTGACAGCAGGGACTGTCTTTTGACTCTCTGTATCCCTAGCGCTTAGCACAGTGCCTAGAACGTGTTAGTTTAATGTTTTGTGACTAATTGATCTATACTGTCTCATTTGGTAATATCACCACCTCCTTTGGGTTCCATAATCATCTCTCTGCAGATGATTCCATGATCCTCATGCCCAGCTCTGCTCTTTCTCCCAAGCTCCAGGTCTGCATCTGCATTTTGAGCATCTTGAACCAGATGTCCTATAAGCATCTCAAACTCAACAAAACAGAATTCATTATCTCCCCTCAAATTTTCTCCTTTTTTAAACTTCTCTGTTAGTGTCACACACTCAGACTCACAACCTCAGTGCCAGGCTCAATTTCCCACTCTTAGTCACTCCACATATCCAATTTCTCAAATCTTTTTGTTCCCACTTTTACAACAACTCTCGCATACATCTCCTTCTCTCCAGTTTCATGACCACAGCCTAATTCAAGTCCTTGTCACCTCTCATCTAGACAATTGCTTTCTAACTATTCTCTCTGATTCAAGACTCTTTCCACTCCACTCCATCCTTTACTCAGATGCCAAAATGATTTGGGGCAGGGGAAGGCAATCAGGGTTCAGTGATTTGCCCAGGGTCACACAGCTAGTAAGTGTCTGAGGCCAGATTTGAACTCAATTTCTCCTGGCTCCAGGGTTGGTGTTCTGTCCACTACACCATTTAGCTGCTCCAGCCAATACAATTTTTCTAAAGTGTAGGTCTGACCATGTTAACCTCCTCTCAGTGAACTCCAATGGCTTTTTATTACTTTCATGATCAGATATAAATCTCTCTGCTTAACATTTAAAGCCCTTCGGCACCTCATTCCTTCCTATATTTGCAGTTTTCTGACACTTCGGTCTCCTTCACAGGCTCTGCTATCCAACTTCACTGGCCTACATGCTGTTCCTTGAACATCAAACTTCATCTTTTGTTTCTAGGCCATTACACTGGCTGTCCCGCATGCCTGTTATATCCTTCCCCCTCACATTACCTTCGATCTACATCAAAGAGCAAGAGGGAGAGAGAGAGAGAGAGAGAGAGAGAGAGAGAGAGAGAGAGAGAGAGAGAGACGAGAGAGAGAGGAGAAGAGAGATGAAGCAAGAACGAGAGCGACCGCGAGAGAGAGATGATGAGAGGAGGAAGAGAGAGAGAGAGATGAGAGAGAGAGAGACAGAGAAAGAAATGCTATTTCCTCCATTAGAATGTAAATTTCTTGAGGACAAGGACTGTTTTTGCCTCCCTAGTGCTTACCTGACACATAGTAAATGCTATGTTGTTTCTAGCATGAACCTTCTCTGTGTATATACAGAATATACATGTTACAGTCCAGCTGTTCTTTGTATCTTTGCATTTCCACTCCTGTGATATTGAGTTCATATGTATTGGCTCCATTATCCCGGTGGGAGAAAAGAGTTTGTAACAAACTTCTTGACAGATATTTTCCACTTCTCATTTGTTTTCCTTCTATATGTTTGATCTTTAAATGCCCTCAAGATGACCTAAGCTTTTTATAAACTTTATTTTTTCCGTACATCTCTTCTCATTGTTTTACAAGGCAATAATATTGCACATTTCTACAATTGACCTTAGTAAAATTTTACAGATGAATTTGTAATCTAAGTCAGTGTTGTTCTTGGCTGCCTTGCCTCTCCGTTTAAGAAATCATGTTTGCTAGTGCAGAAATTTCTAGGCATTTCTGGTTTCCCTGTTTTGATTAATAATATATTAGTTAAATGTCCCAGGAAAGTATTGATAGTCTGTCAATGTCTGTTCTTTTATTCATCATTTATTTATTTATTATTTTCCACTGGAGAGGGCTAAGGGATTGTTTGGGTCAGATTGAAGCAGTTTTAACTGCATAACATATCATGTTCTCATTTTTATTCTTTCTTTTTGTTGTTTAGTCATTTTTTAGTCACATCCAACTCTTCATGAGGCTTTCTTGGCCAAGACATGGGAGTGGTTTGCCATTTCCTTCTCCAGCTCATTTTGCAGATAAGGAAACTGAGGCAAACTGGGTTAAGTGATTTGCCCAGGGTCACACAGGTAATTGTCTGAGGTCAATTTGAATTCGGGAAGAGTTTTCCTGACTCCAAGCCTAGTACTCTATCTACTGTACCACCTACATGCCCTATTTTTTCCTCTATTTTGATTTTAATTTTTACCCTTTTATCCTCACAAGTTAATTGTATACAGACTGCTGAGTCAGAAATGACTCCCACATTGGTAACCAGTTGCTTTCCATCTGTTTGAATATAATTGGTTGTATTTTTCAAGATGTTTGTCATTTGGTGTTCACAATTTGTGAACTCTTGTAGAAGAAAATACGCATAAAATGTAATCCTGGGTCTTTTGTATCATTTACAAGTGTTTGACCACTGTTGTTTCTTACTCTTGAACCATATCTTATAGCAGGGCTGCTGTTTTTATTGAAACAATAGACAATATATTTTGATTTGCCATTTTAGTGAGAGTTCTGGGGTAGCTCAGCTCTTTTACTAAAGCATTTATGTAAATTTCTATGCTTGTAGGCAGGCAACATAAATGCCACTGCAGGTGGTCGGCCTGTGGGCTGCACTTTGGACAACCCTGTCTTACAGCATACTTTTCACTGTCTTCCCCTGTGCTCACCTTTGTACTGAAGTTTTAAAACATAGTTGATTTAATTTGGAAGATCTCACTGAGTTCTTTTTTATAATAGATAATATTGAAATAAAATTAAGAATGTATTACCATTTTACAATGCACAAGTATTAAACATAAAACTAAATATCACAGCTGTTTATTGATTAAAAATCAATTATATTTTCATAGTTACAAATAAGCATAGAATTAAAAATAGTATAAAATAAATTCTCCCTAGAATTTCCCTACCTTCTCAATCTATGTGAGGCAGCCCCTCTGAAATACTCTCCCAGCTTGGCACTTGCATTTGAATATTCTCTCCAGTAGCTCAGATGATAGTCCATCTATGTTTCAATATTTCTTATTGTCTCAAAGAGTCATTCATTTCTGTTTGGTCCACTCATCAAGGCATTTGTTACTCGGGTAAGGTTTTGCACATCTTATAATAGGCTATTAATTCACCCTCCAAGTCTTTTCTCTAGATCTCTCATTTTATTTTATATTTTAAGCTCCTATTTCATTTCTTCCAAGAATTCTAGTAGACTCTTTAACTAGTAAGCTTTGCTTGTAGATATTATAATTAGTCTCTTCTTCTAGGTTTCTGTCTTTCATATTGCTGGCTCAATTGTAGCTCTTTATTGTTGATGTCTTATTTTTTAAATTGGGACTTTATGATAGAGCTAGGCTCTGCCCGCTTCTGGAAGGAATGTTGGGAACTTGTTTGGTCAGAATATGTATCATCTGAGGTCCTGTCATTGCTTTCTCCAGGTAGTGAGTTCTATGTTCTTCAAGGATCTCCAGGGCTTTCAGCATGCTATTTGATCACTACCCTTCAGGTCTGAGCTCTTTTGAATCATCTTTTTCCCTAAGAGTGGAATGTTTTGCTGTTGTTACCTCTAGCTAACTATTTGGGGTAAATGAATTCTATATTGAGTTATGTGATAAATGTAAAGATAGGAAACAAGGACTAATTGCTTTACTTTCCTTTGAAAAAGCTCTTGTTATTTCCTATAAGAAACATATGATTTCTAAAGATGACTAGATGACGCTGAACAAGAGGCCTTCATTATTATGCATTATATTAGTCATTAAAAATTTCTTCCATACAGTAACCCATAAACTAGATAGGTTTTAGTGAAGAAGTTAATTTTGAAGAAGAAATTTAATTATAATCAAAGTCCTGGTAGAGGAGGAAGGACTTTAATCAAATTTTTAAGATGTTATACGTATTATTTATCAACTTTTGTACATAAAATAAATTATATAAGGAATATCTGAGGCAAATTTAAAAATAGATTTATCTGAAATATAAATACGTAGAAATTTTCAACAGTCCTAACTAGATTTATCATTATCACAGAAAGAATGTGATAGTAGATTTCTTCAAAATGATGTTGTCAATTTCTTGCTTGTCTGCCAATTGACTTATTTCTAGCCTGGCTGAATTCCTTTCCAGATTTGTTATTCTAATAATTTGTATGGCTAAACTAAGGTCAATAATTTCTAGAACAAGGACTTTGTGTTCATTTTAATGACAACTTATCTTCTTCTATGCTACTACTGCTGCTGCTTATAATACCCCAGTAAGTCTCCCATGCATTCATCTTCTACCTTTTCTTCTAATCTCCCATCTATCTCCTGTCCTCTCAGCCAATCACCTACATCTCACTTTCCATTACTCTCTATTCTTTTCTATTTAAAAAGCATTATTGAGTGTGTCAGGTATTGTGCTAGACTAGAGACTTGGGAACTTTAAAAAATGAAATAACCCTTGACCTTGATGAGCTTACAATTTATAAAATAAGCAAGTTAAGTATGTGCAAAATAAAACACCATATAATTTTATATATAGCTTACTAACTCTCTCCCTTATTTTCCCTTACTCACTCTTTCTACCAAGTCTATACTTAGTATAAAAATCCCACATAATATGCATTTTAATCAAGTAACTTTTGATATAAGCAAATGAGGTAGGTACTATGTTTTTTCTCCCAAGCACTTTTCCTCCTCTGCTCAGTCACATCTATATTTATTCTTATTTATGTTCTTTCCTCTCTTCCTCACATCTGTGGAAAACCAAGTACAATGTGAGGAGAATATCTCTGTGTTACTATCACTGACATTAGGGTTTTAAGAGAGATTAGAAGATGAGGGAGGGAGGATAGGGGAGAGAAGAAAGCAATAGCTTTTCTGAAGACATGACCAACTTTGGCATGTTTTTTAATGGAAGAAAACAGCATGGAGAAATGTCAGGTTTCAAATGAAAAAGTAATAATAGAACATGCGATAGAGAGCTTCTTGAAGGATCTAAAGAATAGGAATGCTAATTCATTTGGGATATAGTATTATGGGACCCTGAACCCATCATTACTTTCTGCACAGGCGGATACAAAAAGAAAAAAATACATACACACATATGTGTATATTCTATACCATAAGCTGAATTAGGACTCATGGGATCTGAAAATGCTGTATAATACAAAATATAATTACTGAATAAGGATTGTGATTACTTGTCCTAGGATACTTAGGCAGAAATTACAGGGTAATTTAATAAAAATGACACTAATGTATTCAAAGATAGGCAATTAGCCTTCCTAGATTATTAGAGTTGTTGTTCGTAGACAAAGTACATTCCAAATGGTTCCATTATGACAGTCTCTTCCTTGT
Source organism: Trichosurus vulpecula (assembly GCF_011100635.1). NCBI lineage: Eukaryota > Metazoa > Chordata > Mammalia > Diprotodontia > Phalangeridae > Trichosurus > Trichosurus vulpecula. The sequence continues at coordinate 514,534,093 of NC_050573.1, read as the reverse complement.
TGGGGCTACTAAATGCTACAAAATCTTTACAACTTTTCAAGAGGTGAACTTTGATGAGAAGCAGCTTCTGTAAAATGCACCAAAGGCTTTCTCTAAATGATAGATATCCAAGGTTTCACTCAACCAGAGAATCAACCAATGATCGATTCTACATGTGTTCAGTTTTGCAGTATAGTCTGTGTAATAATCTGGAAAGCAGAACCTGTCCCTTTGATGCTCACTAAAATGTTTTTAGCAAGCAACTTTGAAACATTTGCCTTCCTTGACGTTGATTAATAGAGCTGGCTACCATATTTGCTCATATTGTAAGTGACTTGGTTAAAATGTATGTCTGTGGTGCTTTTATAATAAACATAGGTTGTAGTTAGTACTTGAGCTGTTCCAATGCCCAATGTAGCTAAAAACACTAATGAACAAATACTTTCTCAGGGTGAACCAGTTCCCCAAGGGGGAGTCATTGCTCTGTACAATGATATGATAACAGTTAAGATATGTGGACCCAAAAGAAGTAGCATAGTATGAGCACTTAAGCCTAATAGATTAAAAGAATCCAGAGGAATAATATTAGTAGTAATTATTCCTCAGTAAGGAGATCATCCAAAATGGCAGAGAAAGAGGAAGCAGGAAAACTTAATTACCCTTCCCCCTCAACCAACTACCCCGAAATAACTTAGAAAAGCACCAAAGAATTAACCATGAAATCCAAGATAAAAATCACAGTGAGTCATTTTTCCAGAGTAAATCAACACAAAAAATTAGGGGTCTGTGGACACTGGGATGAGGTCTAGCAAAGAGTATATGGGCAGGATCTTCCAGCAAAGTAACACTGAACAGTAATCTGGAGTTTTGTAGGGGCCAGAAGAGATCTGTAGATCAAGCACAAAGTCCTGAGGGAGCAAGAACAGGTGCCATTTGGCAGCTTTGTTAGTCATACCCTAGAGCTGGGACAGAATGAGGATTGAAGAGGAAATTTGTGCTTATTAGTGACTGATAAGGGCATGGAATGCTAATGAGTCTAAGGCTGTGTTTTGGGAAAGGAGAAAGGAAAGCTATAAGTAGAACCAGTATGGCTCTGACTCCAGATCAGGGTCTTGAATCTGGCAGCTAGCCTGACTTAAAGCCTGTGAATGAATAACCAGAGTAGGGAGCTTAGACCAAGGGGGAGCCTATAATTCTGTCATTATGGACCTGGAGAGATTTTCAGTTAGCTGACTGTGGCTGGGGCCAGCAGCAAGCTACTGGAGCTCCACCAGGAGAAAGCCTACACTTGTGTTGCTCAGATTCAAGCCCAAGTCAGGAGCTTTCTAAGCTCAGAGCAGGAGAACAGTGATTAGACTTCACTTAGGATCAGAAAGCTTCTAGCACAACAAAAGCTAACAGGTCTCCAGATTAAATCATCTCTAAGATTCTTGAAGAAAATAGTGCTTAATACCAGGAGAAAATAGCATCAGGACCCAAAAGAATACAAAACAGAATGAAAAAGGCTCAGATACTCCCTATGGAAGAACACTGAGTGTGACTCTAAAATGAAGTCACAGTTTAGAATGTAGGGCTAGAGGAATAAGTAAAGAAAGCAAAACAAAACAGAACAAAAGCATCTTGAAAGGCTATTACAATGTCAGAAATGCCCAAGACACAAATCCTAAAGAAGAAAATGACTCCAAAACATCCAAAAGCAAAGCTTCAAAGAAATATAGCTTGGACAGAAGTTCAAATAGAATTTCTGGAAGAAATGAAACAATGGTTTTTAAATGATGTTATAAATAAAATGAGAGCACAAGAAGAAAGAAATGGAAAAGAAATTAGAGTTTTAGGGAAAAGATTTGGAAAGAGAATTAACAACTTAGCACAATAAACAACAAGCAGCTCCCCCAAAATTTGAATGAACCAAATAGAAGTTAATATTTTCATGAGAGAAGAAGAAATATTAAAATAGTCAAAAGGTTGAAAATAATAGAAGAAAATGTAAAAACAATTGACCTGGAAAATGAACCAAGGAAAGATAATTTAAGAAACATTGGGCTGCCTTGTAAGTTCAAGAGGTCTAGAGGTTGAAGCTCACTGATAGAAAGGGAAGGAGACCAAGGAACTAATCCAGCATTCTTGAACAAGATGAACACCAACTAAAGGATAGACACAAGCCCAGCCCATTTTGAGGGAGACAGATTTGATAGAGCTGAACCAAGTTGAAATGGAGAATGCCTAATCAACAGAAGTATAAACTGGTTCATGTTTAGATTATTTTAAGTATCAACCTCCCAACATAGTATAACAGTTGTTAGTTCTGCTGCCTATTTAGTTTTATTTTTAATATCAGTGTACATGTGAGCATCTTTTGTGTTATAGTATTTATTTTGTGTGTAGAAAATAAATGCCTGTCTCATACCTGATTCATATTGTACATATACACTGAGTATCATTTACTCATTTGATTCATGTAGATGCAACCTAAGCTTTAAATAATTTGTCCCATGGAAGGAGTTTAACATGCCACAGAAGATGAGAAAAAGGAGCCTAGCCCTGCTCCTATTAAGGGCCTGGCTCTCCCATAATTGAGCCCTGTCCAGATCAAATGCCTTGGTCCAGAAAGGTCCCCTTAGAGGGGAAGAAAATGGACACAGCATCTCAGTGTAATGGAAAGAAAATTAGACTGGAGGTCAAGATTTTAGGGTTACAGCCCTGGCTCTACAACTGTCTGATCTTGGACAAATTCTTTTAACTTCTCTGAACTTCAGATTCTTCATCTGTTTGTAATGGGAAATTGACACGTCTGCAAAATGCCCCCACATGTAGAAGAGGCTGAGGAGAGTTATGAGAATGTGTAATGAGAATGCCTTGAAGAAACTTTGGGGAATGTATAGACATGCTGCAATTGGTTCTGGTCTAGTAACCTCATGCTAGACAGAAGCATTGTTCACTGGCTGCAGTTATGGAACTTGAATTGGGTATGCCTTCAAAAGACCTTAGTCAGCCTCTGTCTATCCTCATTCCGGATTTTGCTTTTTCACTAGTTGGCATCCAGAGCAACAATTCTGTAAGAAGAGAAGCCTTGGGCCTTTTCCCCCTGAAGCTAGCATGTGGCCTTATCAGCAAGGGTCACAGTGCTTTGCCTGCCTTGACATTTGTTATTGCATTTTAGGTAAAGGGATGGGAGACTTCAACCCAGTCAGTTTCAAAAGGTCAGAACAGCAAAACATCAATCTGGGAGTCCAGGAGTCAAGTCTATGCAGGGTTTTGAAGCCAGCCCAGCCCAATCCTGCATCCAGGAACTGAACAGATGTTCTGAGGATCAAGGAATGACCTTCCTGAGCCAGCCCAAGTCCCATCTGGATGTGAATTTGGATGTGAAACTGTGCCAAATCTCTATCCACACTCCAGAAGAGAGTTGGAGAATAGAGAGTGTGCTCCGAAGGTGTTGGGAAAAAATGTTTGCATAGTACTTTTATTATTGCTATGTCTTTGAAGTAAATATCCTTTTGTAAAAGCTAATTCGTTAAGTGGTTAAATGGAATTGTTGTCTAATCACTGTTAGTTAGCAGTGTGTGTGTGTGTGTGTGTGGTGGGGGGGAACAACATACAACTTGTGAGGGCTTGGGCTGATAGCATTAAAAGGGAAGTACCCCCAAATCTTCTGGGGTCCCTTGAGGACCCAAGGGGGAGACGTAGCAGCATATCTCTGGGAAAGAGGCCCAAAGCTTATTCAGAGTTTATAAATGTTGAGAGTTGAACTTCCAGCTCCAAGATGTTGGAGTGAGGAAGGAAACCTCTGAAGCCCTCCCAAATTCCCCTCCAAACAACTTAAAAACCACCTCAGAATTAATCTAGGAGCAGGGAAGCAGCTTACCAGCACAGCAGGAAAGGTCTGTCTCACCAGGTTGGGAAGAAAGTGAGGTCCAAGAGCAGCAGAAGCCAGCCTCACAGTAGGGGGTCTGCAGCAAGGCTCCAGCCTAGGGCAATTCACCAGCAAGGCCCCACCCTCCTGTAAGCCAGCAGCCCCTTAGGCAAGTGAGCAGTCTGTGTAGCACAGAAAGGCCCCATCTTAGTAGCCCCACCTCTAGCACAGGCCACCGGCAAGGCCTCAACCCCATTGCTGACCAGGAGAGAAACCCTGCTCCAAGGGCCTGCCAGCAGCAAGACTCTACCCATAGGGCCCTCCAGCAGAGAGGCCCTGTTTCAAATGTAACCAAGCAGCAGGGCCCCATCCCAGGGTAGACCAGCAACAAGATCCTTCCCCCAGGGCCAGCCAGCAGAAAGATTGTTTCCATAGCAAACCAGCAGCAAGGCCCCACCCCTGGGGCAGGCCAGTAGCTAAACCCCCAGGCAGGGGAGTCCAACAGGGACGCCCCATCCCCCAGTAAAAGCCAGAAGGGAAGCCTACCCTCCAGTGCAAGCAAGTAGCTAGCTCCTGAGGCCCAGTGAGAGACAGCAGTTAAGACCTAGAGCCCCAGCACAGAAAGCTTGGGACCATGCAGAACCAGAGGCCAACTCTCACATAAAAACACTAAGTCACATAGTAGGCAGAAAAAAATAACAACAAAAAAGAAAAACCCAAAAAACAAAAAAGAACTTGACTGTAAAAAGTTACTATACTGACAAGAAGGATCAAAGCACAAACTCAGAAGACAACAATTGTGTCAAAATGTCTCTGTGTGAAGCCTTGAAGAAAAAAGTAATTTGGTCTCAGGCCCAGAAAAGAACTCCAGGAAAAGCTTTAAAAGGATTTTTAAAAGCAAATTAGAGAAGTAGAAGAAAAAATGGTAAAAGAAATGAGAGTAATGCAAGAGAATCATGAAAAAAGAGTCAATAGCATGGAAAAAGATATACAAAAATTTACCAAAGAAAATAACTCCCTAAAAAATAGAATTGGCCAAAAGGAAAAGGAAGTGCAAAAAGCTCACTGAAGAAAATAATTCCTTAAAAATTAGAGTTGAGCAAATGGAAACTAATGATTCCATGAGACATCAAGATACAATAAAACAAAATCTTCAAGAAAAAAAGAAAACTGGGGGGAATTTTTTGCAACAAGTGTCTCTAATAAAGGCCTCATTTTTCAAATATATAGAGAACTGAGCCAAATTTATAAAAATATAAGTCATTCCCCAGTTGATAAGTAGTCAAAGGATATGAACAGGCAGTTTTCAGACAAAGTAATCAAAGCTATTTATAGTCATATGAAAAAATGCCCTAAATCACTATTGATTAGAGCAATGCAAATTAAAACAACTCTGAGGTGCCACCTTATACCTATCAGAGTGGCTAATATGATAAAAAAAGAAAATTATGGATGTTAAAGGGGGTGTGGAAAAATTGGGACCCTAATACACTGTTGGTGGAGTTGTGAACTGATCTAACCATTCTGGAGAGCAATTTAGAACTATGCCCAAAGGGCTATAAAACTGTATACCCTTTGGTCCAGCAATACCACTGCTAGGTGTTTATTCCAAAGTTATAAAAGGGGGGTGGGGAGAAGGACTTATTTGTCTGATCATCACATACTTAGTTACCAAAAAGAAAAGCACCAACATCCGGGTTTTCTTTAAAGCTGGGGGCTCCAGCGGCTACCCAGAGTCTCCACATCAACGCTCTTCCAGTAAGTGAGAGCCCCAAACAAAATGCTAACCTCTGAGTTTATATACCCTTCTTAGGGCCTGAAGGCTTCACACCTAATGGGCAAAAGGCTGTGGGCCTGGGGCTTTGCATCTAGTAAGACTTAATCAAAGGCACTTGATTACCTTAGCATTCTAAAAAAGAAAACAGTAAAAAAAAAAAAAAGTCCCACCTTAATATTATAGGTATGTCAAGAGTGGCAGGACTGTTGGACTAGTGACCTACCAACCTCTTTACCTAAGGAATTAGAATGCAGCTGAAATAGATGCCTGTAGGATATTACAGAATGTTAAGGGGTCCCCTGAACTTCTCTTTTTTTCCACATTGCCATATTTTCCAGGAACATTGGACCCACAGTATGTATCAAGGGCAAAGTCCCTCCCTCCCAAGCTGACATAATTTGTTGTTTGTGCCCCAAGCTGGACACCTTGTGCATCCTTGGGAGTCAAGACGGGCACCAGTCATTCTGCACTAGGCTGAGAAACTGCTTGTGCAATTGAGTTTTGTTCTTTTCCTACCTTAACCACACCTTTCTCCCTTCCCTGCCACTCCCCTTTAGGAGGAGATATCTGGTACTCCTCCTTGCTTTGTTGTACTGTTATAAATATGCAGCTTCTGTCTGGATTGTTAACTCTTCAGGTTCTACATGCATGTTCATTTCTCTTATAATTAATCTAGTAGCAGCACAACATCCTGTGGACTTGTGATATTATTTTTGGTTAAAAGGGACAAGATAGAAATCCTCACTATTATCCTGACCCAAGAACTGGGGGCTGTAGTTATGTCTAAAAAGACAGTTTTTTCCTTTTATCCCAAAGGAGGGGGAAACTGAAATCTCAGTAGAATCAAGAAGTGAATAAGCACAGCAAAACTGGTGAAATTCCTACCTCCCTGACCCTTATGTTGCTCTAGTTCTTATCCTAAGTCTGTATTCCCAATCTTCATGTAAGGGTTTGTACATTCTCTATATATGCCATGCGTTAGTTTCTCTAACATTGTGTGTGTGCGTGTCTCACTGGGAGCCTTAAATATAGCTGAGAAGGAGCTTATCAAATGCAGAGATAGACAGGCAGACAAAGAAAGAAAAAGAGAGAAGCTAATTTTCCTCCTCAGGGAAACCCCTTCATATTCCTTCTGGAAAAAACAGTAAGTATTAAAGACTTAAGTGTTTTACCATGCCATGAATTCTTGCTTTTAAACCCTGTGAATGTGAATACAATATTGATATGCATGTTGGCATATGAGGGTCTGCATTATACTAATGATAGATGTTTTGTGACATATGTTATTGTGTGTATGCATACAATATTATGGCAAGTATGTGTGCAGTATTTGTGTAAGCTAATCTTGCATTTGGTAATAATACACAGCTCTAGTATATAAAATCATGTATTTGGTAGTGAGTGTACACCCTCCCTACACCTACCAGCTGATGCAGGCCTGGACCCTCGTGGAAGAATATTAATTTCTAGCTTATTTGAGAACCATACTCCATGGACCTTGTTGAGACTCTTTAGTAGAAGACACTGGGCTTCGAAGGTACTTGAAAGAACAAAGGCTGAGCCTCCTCCAGGAGATAGAGAGCAATTGAAAATTGGAAATATTAATGAATATGCACAAAGCACCCGAGCTGATTTGCAGGGGCCAGGAAATGTTTAACTAGAGGGAAAGCGCAGGGAGAAGAGTCTTTCTCTATCTCCATCCCCTGAATGAAATCATAGAAGAGACAGGTAACAAAGTGTTAAATGAAGTGCAAGGTGATGCTTATGCCTTGTTACTTTTTTTTTTCATAAAGTGTGAAGTTCTCTAGAGAATTTCAGAAAATAGCCACATACTTGGAAACTAAAACAAACAAACAAACTAAAAACACCAGGAAACAGGCCATATTCTATAGGGAGATGTGGAGAGTAGGAGGCAGGAAGCAGCTTTCAGGGGCATGACCTCTGGTAGCACAGGAGAGAGCTAACTGGATTCAAGGGAGGACTAGCCCTGGCCAGTGAGTAAAATCCAGCTAAGCAACCTGCTCACCAGGGATCCTGCACCTGGTGGGAACAGCATGAGAACTCCACGAGAAGCAAAGGACACTGGGCTCTTGCAGCAGCAGAGGCATGAATTTCCTTGCTCATGTGCATTTCCTATGCGTGTGCCACACAACCAGGATATTCTAAATCTTTGACTACTCTCCCCACTAATGCTGTGTGTTTGTAGCACAGTACCCACTAGGTTTATGGGGAGAATTTTGTGTAGCTACTGGTCTTACTATGTATGCCATCTTAGTGAATGTCTTTGCTTTCAGCTAACTGGGTCCATAGGCTGACAATTAAATATAAATATTTTGATAATAGGTTTTATTAGAAACAATTTTGCCTCATTGTGTCAGTGAAACTGATTAAATGAAATGGATATTTATGAAAATATAAAATACCCATATGTTTCAACAATCCAGCTAGCAGCTTCTGTGGGGGTGTAAGATCCACCCACAGCCAGCACCCAGAAAGCTGCCAACAGCACAGGTTCTTTTGATCTGCTTAACTAAGGAAAGCAAGGTGAAGGGGTTGACAAGCTTACTTTAATTCAGCATACAAATATCATTCACTTAGTTCAGGGGAAGAGACCAGCACACTGAACTTCAGGGCTAATTACAAACAAATTACAAACATCAACAGACAGACCAAATACAGATTCATAGTTACCAACATCTAGGTTCAGCCCGGGAGCTCAGAACAAGGGCTGGCCCAGAGTCATGCGCCACCACTGCTGTAGGTAGGAGCTCCAAAGAACAGACAGCCAACCCCTGGTTTTATATCTTTTTCAGCATCAGGGGTGAGTCACACATGGGACTCACCCACGTGACCTAAAATCGTCACAAAGAGGTGACTTAAACCCACATGGTCTAAGAGCCTCTGCTGTCCCAGACGTGTAAACTAGGCCCTCCCTGGAGTTTAGCCCCACCTTGGGCCCCACCTTAGTTGCCAATCCATACCCACTAAGGTTTTACACCTGGTGGGGGTTTGGGTCTGGGGCTTAGCACCTAGTAAGGCTCAATGAAATACACTAAATTACTCAAAGGGAACAAAAGCCAAACTATTCAAGGGCACTTGGTTGAACTAAGTGCTAAGGAGCCCATCTTGCTTACCAACACACCATATTAACAAAATAAGAAATAGAGAATATAACTCAACATCAGAAAAAAAGAAATTGAACGAGCCACAAATAAACTCTCAAGGAACATAAACCCTAAGCTCAGATGGAACTACTAACAAATTCTATCAGATTCAAAGAGTATCAACTCTAATATTACACAATTTGTTTGCAAAATAAAGAAAAAAGGGCATTCTATCAAATTTCTTCTGTGAGAGAAGTATAGTCCTAGTATCCAATCCAGGGAGAGATAAAAGAAAGAGTAACTAATGACTGATATCTCTAATGAATAATGCCACAAACGTATTCAATAAAATGTTAGCAAAGAGAATATAATGGCATATTAAAAAGATTATACACTGACCAGGTTGGTTTTATATTAATAATACAGGGTTGGTTGAATGTTAAGAAAACTAGAAAAAATAAAAGACCATATTAATAACAAAACAAAATTATATGATTTTTAACAACAGATTCAGGAAAAGTTTTCCACAAAATGCATCACCCTTTTATGTAAAAAATATTAAATGGCATAGGAAAAAACAGTTTTTTCCTTAAGATAAATACTTTAAAAATACTTTTAAATAGTTATCAAAACCCAAAAGCTAGCATTTTTTTTACAGTAGGATATTGCTAGAAGCACTTTCAAAACAATCTGAAATATCCATCATTACCATAATTATTTCATATTATTCTGGAAAATTGCAATAAATCAAGCTAAGGAAAGTAAGGAAATAAGCATAGAGACAAAAAAGAAAGAAAACAACCCTTTTTGCAGAAGATATGATTTATTTTGAGAACTCTGAAGATTCAACTAAAAATTAATTGAAATAATTAATAACCAATGAAATAGCCTGACATAAAACAAATACACATAAAAGGCTTTAACAACAATAATCATCAAGAAGAGATAGAAAAATAAGTCAAAATAACCACCAAATAGACAAACTATCTAGGAGTCTACATTGGCTTATGTTTCAACAATCCAGCTAGCAGCTGCTGTGAGGGCATAAGATCCACCCACAGCCAGCACCCAGAAAGCTGCCAACAGCACAGGTTCTTTTGATCTGCTTAACTAAGGAAAGCAAGGTGAAGGGGTTGGCAAACTTACTTTAATTCAACACACAAATATCATTCACTTAGTTCAGGGGAAAAAGCCAGCACACTGAACTTCACAGCAAAATACAAATAAATTAGAAACATCAACAGACAAACCTTGTCTGATTCAAATCCCAATACATAGTTACCAGAGTTTAACAAAGTCCCAGCATCCCTAAACAAATTACAAACACACAGACCCAATACAATTCATAGTTACCAACATCTATGTTCAGCCCGGGAGCTCAGAACAAGGGCTGGCCCAGAGTCACACACGCCACCAGCCACCACTGCTGCGGGAATGAGCTCCAAGGAAGAGGAGGCCAACCCCTGATTTTATATCTTTTTCAGCGTCAGGGGTGAGTCACACATGCGACTCACCCACGTGACCTAAAATCGTCACAAAGAGGTGACTTAAACCCACGTGGTCTAAGAGCCTCTGCTGTCCTAGACGTGTAAACTAGGCCCTCCCTGGAGTTAGCCCTACCTTGGGCCCCACCTTAGTTGCCAATCCATGCCCACTAAGGTTTTACACCTGGTGGGGGTTTGGGTCTGGGGCTTAGCACCTAGTAAGGCTCAATGAAATACACTCAATTACTCAAAGGAAACAAAAGGCCAACTAAGTGCTAAGAGCCCATTTTGCTTACCAACACAGCTTAGTGACTCTTCCTTATACATGTAAACTCTTTGAGGGCAGAGACTTTACCTCACACTTCTTCCTTGGTCTCACTGGAGCTGAGAGGGAAAAAAAGTGGTATTGGTGGATGAAAGGGTATGCACAGTTTGATTTCCCTTTGGCAACAGCTCCAAGGAGACCACATCTCCAACATTTATCATTTTCCTTTTGTGTTATATTAGCCAATCTGATAGGTGTAGGTGATACCTCGATGTTTTTTTTTTAGTTTGCCTTTCTCTAATCAATAGTGATTTAGAGCATTTTTTCATATGACTGACTATATATAGCTTTGATTTCTTCATCTGAAAACTGCTTGTTCATAACCTTTGACCATTTTTTCAACTGAAGAATGACTTGTATTATAAATTTGACTCAGTTCTCTATATATTTGAAAAATGAGGCCATCATCAGAAAAGTTGATATATTTCTTGTGAAACAAATAATCCACTCTGCCCTCTCCTTTTGCAGTTTGAGGATTCTAGCAACCTTGTCAGAGACAGGATCTGCAAGGACACACCATTCTAATTAAAACCTTGGAGATGATTTAGCTTCTCTGTACTTGGCATTTATTACATAGACAGTAAGGCTAGGAAATTCCTACTGACATCCTCTAATTTTGATGACTCAGAACTGCCTTCTGGGTAGGCAAAAATTCTTCCCACTGTTAATTCTCCCTGCCCTCTTATTCCTACCAGCTCAGATTTAACCTGCCCGAGGCCCTGTCCTCTGTTCTCCCTTTCCACTGAGCTTTCTGTAACTTCTGTTGTCAACAAACTTCTCTTTATCTTAGGTCAATTAATCAAAGAAGCAAGCATTTAAGAAGCACCTACTATGTGTTAGGCACTGGAGATACAAAGACAAAAACAGTCTCTATCTCCAAGGAACTTATAGTTAGTCTATAGACTAGACCATAGTCATGCTTATAGTCTGGCATGTACATCCCTTCTGTAACTACTTCCCCAACTCAGCAATAATAAGCTCCAATACTATTAAACTATAATAATCTAAGAACAAAATTTGTGTTCTCAAGGGTCAGCCTCTCACTCTTTTGCTTTTATCGCTGCTCATAGTCTTTGCATTTGTGCCCTTCGTCAGTTACCTAATGAAAGCTGATGGCACGTGTTCAAGTGGAAGTCCCAAGGTCTCTTCTGTGCTTTCATTTAGTTGTACCCCAACTGTCTGGGTATCACAAATAACATTCCTATCATCCTTCAATGTCATCCTATCTTCAGTGTCCTAGGGCTTTCAGGATAGAGCATACGTGGATACATATGCTCTATGTATGCTCTATGTATCCACGTTGTTTCTTGGCTAATGGTATATACAAAATTTATAGTTAGTTCTGTTATCTCTCTCTGTCCTGCAGTAACCAACTTGACAGTGGTCAAATGATAGGTCAATGGATCGTTCTCTGTCCACACTTGGAATTTAGCTATAGACACAAAATCTTTGAATTTCACAATTACAGTTCATTATAGAGCCAAGAGTTCCAGTTTGTGAATAAGATGCCAAGTCTTGCTGTTAATAAATCCTCTACAGGCAAATGCAACAGACTTCTTCTCATAACAATTCTTTTGGTATGGAATTGCTCTGAAACATTCCAAGATGTCATTGATATAGGCATGCTTCATTTTGTTGCTCTTTGCTTTATTGCACTTTGCAGATGTTGCCTTTTTTTTTTTTTTTTACAATTTAAAGATGTAAGGCAACTGTATGTCAAGCGAGTCTATTTATTGGCACCATTTTTCCAACAACATGTGCTCATTGTGTCTCTGTGTCACATTTTGGTAACTCTTGAAGTATTTCAAACTTTTTCATTATCATCATATCTCTCATGGTGATCTGTGATCAGTGATCTTTAATGTTACTATTGCAATTGTTTGGGGGTGCCACATATAAGATAATGAACTTCATTGGTAAATGTTGTGTGTGTCCTGACTGCTCCACCAAAAGTCTTTTTCCCTCTCCTCAGATCTCCCTCTTCTCTGAGACACAATAATATTGAAATTAGGCCAATTAATAACTCTACAATGGTCTCTAAGTGTTCAAGTAAAAGGAAGAGTCAATCAATGGGGCAAACTTCATTGTTGTCTTATTTTAAGGAATTGTCACAGCCTCCCGCCTTCTTCACCAACCACCACCCTGAACATTCAGCAACCATCAACATTAAGGCAAGACCTTCTACCAGCAAAAAAGATTATGAGACTCAAATGATGGTTAGCAATTTTTAACAACAAAGAATTCTTAAATTAAGGTATGTACATTGTTTTTTTAGACATAATACTATTGTGCACTTAATAGACTACATGCAGAGGTTCCCAAACTTATTTGGCCTACCTCCCCCTTTTAAAAAATTACTCAGTGCCCCCCTGGGCTTAGTTTAGGTTAACCCTTGTTTTTATTCAATGCCCTCCAATTGTACCTGAGGCTACTACTGCCCACCCCCTGAATCATTCCAGCAGCCCCAGGGGGCGGTATTTCCCACTTTGGGAATCTATGATACTGTAAACATAACTTTTATATGCACTGTGAAACCAAAAGAAAACAGTGTGACTTGCTTTATTGTGATATTCTCTTTATTGTGGGGATCTAGAACTGAACCCACAATATCTCTGAGGTATACCTGTCTTAACAAAGGGCTTTCTTGTGTCTGCATAGGTCAAACCTGGTACATATTTGAAGCATTATGGCAAATCTTGAAAAGCTTATTTTCATTTCCTATTCCCGGGATTTCCAAATCCCTTCAGAGAGTTTAAGCCAATCTCACCTTTCTTGTTCTTCTGATTTTAGTTCTTCCTGACCACATATCCCCTGGATCATTGGTAATTGTAAGATAATTCATGCATTTAATCTGATTTTTTCAATGAATAAAAGTCTATTTTTCTCTCCCTCCCGTCTTCTCTCAGCCTCCATTGAAGAAAAAAACTTTATTTTTTAAAAACAAATATGTATGGTCAAGCAAATAAATTCTCACATTGGCCATGTCCAAAAACAGATGTCTCATTCTGTACCATGAGCCCATCATTTCTCTGTCAGGAGATTGGCAGCATGCTTTATCGTTGGTCCTGCAGAGTTAGGGCTAGTCATTGTGTTAATCAGAATTCTCAATTCTTTTAAAGTCTTTCTAATCCTTGTTATAGTGTAAACTGTCCTGCTGATTCTGCTTGCTTCACTCTGCATTGGTTTTTACAAGTCTTCTCAGGTTTTCTGGAACCATTTCTTTTGTCATTTCTTAAGGCACAATAGTATTCCACCATGTTCACGGAGCATAATTTGTTCAGAGGGGAAGGGAGGTGAAGGGAAGAAAGCTTTCCTGAGATGTGCCAGGTACTGTTGTAATCACCTTACAAACGTCACCTCCGCTGATCCTCCCAATAACCCTGGGAGGTAGGTACTGTTACTATTGCAATTTTATGGTTAAGTAAACTAAAGCAAATAGAGATTAAGTGACTCGCCCAGTGGCTAGTAAGTGTCAAAGGCCACATTTGAACTCACATCTTCCTGACTCTAGGCCCAGTATCCATCTACTTCACCATCTAGCTGCCATTCCCTAATTGATGAGCACCCCCTTAGCTTCACTACAAAAAAAAAAATCTTACCGCATAATTGCTAACCAATTTGCAATAATAGACACTGAATTTTGGAAAAGTTCTTACTTCCTGAAGGTTTTTTGGACATGGACAGATGAGGAGCATATCTACCTTCCCTGGATCAATGTTTACCCCTTCCTGACATACTATGTGACCTACATATTTTTAGAGACTCTGCAAACATTACTCTCTGCACATCGTCCTGCTTGCTACTTTGCTATCTGGTTCAGAAAAAAAAATGCCTTGGAGATCTTAATGCTTTCATATCCAGAACTTTTTCTGGGGAGCCCCACTATCTCGATAAATGAATACCTCATGGGGCCCAGTACATCTAAGTAGAATCTAGCCATCTTCACTTTAATTTCTTGCCATCTTCTCACTTGGTGCCTTCCTTGCCATCCTTAGACACAATGTCTGGAAGTTTTTCATGTCCAGAACTTCTACTTGGGAGTACCAGTCTCCTAACTGTTACATGGATCACATGGCCCACTATATCTGAGCAAGCCCCAACCATGCTTTACTCCATTTCCTGGCCATCTCCCTTCTGGCTTCCTTTGCTCCCCAAAGGAGACACCATGCCCTAGGGGACTTAATTTTTTCGGGTGCGGACTTTCTCCTTGAAGCACACTGTCCTGATTGGTGCATGGTTCACATAGGTCCACTACATTTAGGTGGGCTTCAACTATGCTTCACTTCACTTCTCATCCATCTTCTTGTCTCTGTGTAGTACCGATATCAGAAACTATGATCTGTAGGATTTAAGTCTTTCACATTTAGAATTTCTTCCCTGGAATCCTGCTGGAGCCTCACATAGGCTCACTACATCTAAGCAGGCTCCAGTCATACTTCACTTTACTTTCCAGTCATCTTCTTACCGGCTGCCTTTCCACTGCGCCATTAGCCCACTCCTCCTTCACCACCTTTCTTTCCACTTCTGAAATCATAATTAAATAAATACTGCCATTGTCATTCAAAAAGGTACGTCCATCCATTCCTCTACTGTTCTATTCACCATCCATGTGTAAGGTTGGGGGATGTGTGTGCTGTTGTTTTTGTTTTTGCCAGTGTACATTATTTATATCCACATGGCTCTGTCTAGAAGTAGCTGGTAGGGAAGCAAGAATAGACATCTCCAACATGTCCTCCCCCAACCCTTTGTCAAGGAAGGAGGAGGGAGAGCAAGAGGTTGAGACCAGAAGCTGGCTCCCCTCAGAGAGAGGCTATGCTGGGCTAGATTATACCTCTTTGCTCCCTTAAATATTATTAGTCATTTTCCCCTTCTATCATTTTAGTCAATCTGATAGGTATAAAATGATATCTCAAGGTTGTTTTAATCTGAATTTCTCTAATCAATAAGGAATAGAGCTTTTTATATGACTCTAAATTATTTTGATTTCTCCATTGCAAAACTGTCTGTTCATATCCTTTGACCATTTTTCAATTGTGGAATGACTCATATTCTTATAGATTTAACAAAATTCTTTATATATTTGACATATGAGATCTTTATCTGAGAAACTGTCTATAGAAAATTTTCCCGTAATTTTCTGATTTCTTTCTAATCTTGGCCGTACTTGTTTTATTTGTACAAAACCCTTTTTAATTTAATGTAATCAAAATTACAAATCACTTAGCTTCTGTTTACTTCAGTTTCCTCATCTGTAAAATGGGGTTAATGTTAGCACCTACCTCCCAAGATTGTTGTGAGGACCAAAGGAGGTGATAATTGTAAAAGCATTGAGCCCAGTGCCTGACACGTAGTAAGCACTTTATAAATTTTAGTTATTATTATGTCAGAAGCCAGATCACTGAGGGTTTAGAAGTGAGTAAGAGGAGAGGAAATGCAGGTTATACATGTAGACAGCTTTCTCTAGGAGTTCAGTTGAAAAGAGGAGGAGAGAGATTGGACAATAGCTACTGGGAATGGTCAGATGAAGTGAGGGTTTTTTAAAGACAAGGGTGATGTGAATATGTTTGTAGGCAGCAACAAAGATGCTGTTGGGAGGTAGTTAGGAATTTCACAAAGGTATCATTGGCATTTTCTTCATAAAAAACTTCAAAAATCCAACTCACACAAATATTTAAAAACTGTAGGATCTGAACAATATACTTTCAATACACATACCACATAATAGGTTGGTCTTATGAAGCTTCCCACACAACTACCATGGTGACCTACTTCAGTATCCTGTCACCATTGCTTCCTATCAATAGCATGTTTTAACTTGGACCCAAAGGGTCACTCATTTATTGGATGGGGTTTCTCCCCAGGAAAGGACCATAGTTTTCCGAACTGGGTACCTTATATTAAAGATGGTAGGTTCCACCATGGTGTAAGAGATCCAAACTGAATACTATGCACTAGGGAGGGTAGCGACCTAACAGTATCTGCAGCTGCTCTTTGCCTCTCAGCTGGTCTTTTCTTCCAAGTCAGTTCTGTTGGTCCATCTCCAAGTACTCCTTCCCTGATTAATGAAATTTAAATCTACATAATACTTTCTCATATTCTCTTTGTGCCTCCTCTGTGGGGGACCTTGTAAGCAGTTTCCAACTACTGAAACATTTACTTTATCAGGAATTTTAGTTGTTTTTCTCATCTCCTGGTCAGTTTTCCACATCTCCCCAAACTGTCTATAGCAGCCAGCAGAATGCTCTCAATATTCTTGTCACTTAATTCATGAGGCACTCCTTTAATTAGGAATTCTTTGTGTGGCTTTAGATTCATTGCTAGGCACCAGTATTCCAAGGCTGAAGTATTCATATTGCTCATATCCGCTTCCCCATTCAAACATGTAAAAGTTATCTCAAAGAAACTGTTCTGACTTGTAAAGGAAACACACCAGAAAAATCACTGTCAAGTTACAGTCTTAAACAAAAGAAGAAATAAATGTTAGAGTCTCTCCAGTGGGTTCCAAATGCATACAGCACATATTTATATCCTGATAAGCTCCCACAACATAACATCTCTAGAGCTACCTCCCAAACTTAGTACATACTTGTAAGTACAGGTTAGTTGAGGGGTGAGGAAGACAACTAGCTTGGGTTCTAGGGTACTTTACAGGTCTGCACTCCTAAAACTATAGCTCATGCTCTCTTTACTAGTCAACCAGTAGAAGCAGTTAGTTCAGGCATTGGCTGAGAAGGCATATTAAGAGCAGTAGCTATACAATATGTTCGCCATAAACCTAGGGCATACTTGCCCACAAATACACATATTGTCAATTGGAAGAATAGATGTAAACTTTGATGATGCAAGTAGTGAGGCACGCTTGTAGGAACACATATTAGCTAAGGCAACTCACAATTCTAGCACTCTAGGCCTGATGGTCCTTCTCTTTTTGTGGTGTCCTAGACCTTCTCCTCCTTGGGTCTCTCTTGAGCAGGTTGTTCAGCTGAAAAACACCTGCCTCTGCTTTTTTCTGAAGTGAAACTGTCAATGCCAGGTCTAGTAATCTCTTGAAACTGCTTCTTGCCCCTGGTGGGCTATGACTGCGTCTCCCTAAAGAGTGTGCCCTGTTTTTTTCAAAGGTCATCCTTGATCAGCCCATAGTTATCTGTTCTCTAATACTGTCAAAGACAATCTTTTCACACCACATGAAGGAGCATAGACACGATTTTGAACTTTATTTAAGACAGTAACACCTCCCTACCTCTCTTTAATTTTGTCAATAAAGCAGGTAAGGAATGGGGGAGATGCATATGCAAAATAAATGCAAGGTGACTTTGGAGGGAAGGCCCTAGGACCCAAGGAGATCATGAGCAGCTTCATGGAATTTAAGTTCTGAAGGAAAGTAGAGATTCTGAAGGATAGAGGTGATGGGGGAGTAAATTGTAGGCATGGTGGCAGGCAATGGACTGACATGTCTAAGGAACAGGAAGAAGATTAGTTTGGACTTCAGAATGAATAGAAGGGAGTGATGTATAAGGAGGGTAGAAAGATAAATTGGGGGAGGGTTTTAAAAGGATTTAAATGCCAAGCAGTGGAGTCGATATTTTTTCCCAGAACTAATAGAATTCATTGAGTAGAGAGTTACATGATCAGACTTGGGCTTTAGGAAAATCACTCAAGCAGATGTGTGGAGGATAATGTGAAGAGGTAAATCTCTTCCTTTCACATTCCTTTTACCTTTTGGGACACACTGAAATCTAATTCTCTCTTGAAGATAACAGTATCTCTTGGAAATCTCCAAGGGTGGTCGATCATTCTCATTCATAAGCAACTGACTCTCAAGGCCAGGACAAGAAGTTCATGTACTACTCATTCATTCTACTTTCAGACCCCACCTCTGTCCTAACAACTGCCTCTCTTCCTGTAAAGTTCATTCCATCTTGTCTGAATCTTGCCCTTGTCACCTATGGATTGACAGGTCACTTTCCCTCCTCCCTACATATTTCACTACTTTCATGGCAGTCTCTCCACCCCAATTCCTTCCCCCTTTGAAGATCCTGGCCCCATAATTCCTCAACCTTCTCAAATCCCATCACCTCTGTCTACAGTAGATCTCACCAGTGTCTGTACCTTAAGTGCACTAATCACCCATTGCAGCTAACTTTGCCTTAGGTACCCAATTTCCTAGTAATGGCTCTCTGCCCAAAGAGGGGAAGTGGTTGACACAAGACTTCACAGCTTGTTAATGATAGAAGTGAGATTGGAACTAGGAATGGAATCCACATTTCCTGACTCTTAGTACAGTGCCTGTGTTACTATAGATTTTAAAATTTTATTTTGAACTTAAATACATAAAGCCAGAAAAAGAGAACATTTCTGTGTATACAATACAATATAAAAAGAGGATTCACTAAAAAACCATGAAGTTACATTTCACACTGTTTACTTAAAAAAAAAACCTACATAAGTACTACAAGTTGTTTTCAAAACTACTCTGCTTTCTATGTTTCCTTCTAAATTTCCTTTTATTCTCTGCTGTGCACGTTTTATATTTTTCCCTTCCTTCTCCAGCCTGGCCTAGAGGTAGTCACCATTAGAAACAAATATGTATGTACGTATGTGTGTGTGTATGTGTATAAAACCATACTGTACATACCTGTATTTATGAACTCTTTCTCTGGAGGTGGATAGTATCTTTCTTCATAGGTCCTTTGTAGTTGATTTGACTTAGTCACCCAAAGTTGTTCTTAAAACAATATTGCTATTGCCGTATACAATGTTCTCTTGGTTCTGCTCATTTTGCTCTTTGTTATTTTGTGCAAATTTTTCCTTGTTTTTTGAAGATCATTGTAATGGCAAGCAAAGTGGGACTTTTTTGCTGTTTTTTCTTTTGGAGTGCTTCTCACCACTAAGACAATCAAGTGCCTTTGACTGAGTCCTTGATTGAATCAAGAGTTTTTGATGACCTGCTTAAGTCACAAGAAAGCCTGAGTCACATGAGTTTGAGTCACATGGTTGTGATGCCCTCTGACCCTGAAGAAGTGTATATATACTCTGAGGTTAGAATTTTGCTTTGGGGGCTCATTCATTGGAAGAGTGTACCTGTGATTTTGCCAGAGGAGACTCTGGGTAGCTGTTAAGGAGCCTCCCAGGTTTTGAAAACCCAGATGCTGGTGCTTTTCTTTCTGGTAACTATATATATATATTGCTATAGACAGACAGAAACCCTGTCTGCTGATTTGTGTTATTTGCTCTGTTTATATAATTTCTGCTTGTAATTTCTGTTTGGGTTTCTCTGAAATTCAGGGTGCTGACTTTTTCCCCTGAACTAAGTGAATGATATATGTATGTTTAATTAAAGTGAGATTGTAAACCCTTTAAAGTTGCTTTCCTTAGAAAAGCAGATCAAAGAACCAGTGCTAGCAGCCATCTTGTGTGCTGGTGTTGTTGGTCTTACACCTCCACAGCAGGTGCAAGCAGCATTGTTGCTACAATCATCAAGTTCATGATATCTTATAGAATAGTACTATTCCATCACAATCATATACACCTTGTTCAGACATTCCTTAATTGACAGGCATTCCTGAAATTACCAGTTCTTTGCCACCACAAAGAGAACTGCTACAAAATATTTTAGAACATATAGGTTCTTTTCCTTTTTCCCTAAACATTTTCGGAAATAGACCTAGTAGTGGTATTGCTGGGTCAAAGGGTATAAACACTTTACTAACACTTTGGGCATAATTCCAGATTGCTCTCCAAAATGGTTAGATCAGTTCACAGTTCCACCAACAGTAAATTAGTGTAAGAATTTTTTCACATTCCGTCGAATATTTGTCACTTTCCCCTTCAATCATTTTAGACAATCCGACAGGTGTACAATGATATCTCAGGGTTGTTTTAATTTGCATTTCTCTAATCAATAATGATTTAAAGCATTTTTTTCATACAACTATAAACTTTTGATTTCTTCATTGGAAAACTGCCTATTCATATCCTTTGACCATATTTATCAATTGGGAAATGATTCATATTCTTATAGACTTGACAAAGTTTTTTTTACATATTTGAGATATTGGACCTTTATCTGAGAAACCGTAAGATTTTTTTCCCCCCAATTTTCTGCTTTTATTCTGATTTTGGCTATATTGGCTTTATTTGTACAAACCCTTTTCAATTTAATATAATTGAAGTTATCCATTTTATACCTCACAATGCCCTTTTTTGTTTATTCATAAATTGTTAACCTATTCATAAGTCTGATAGGTAATATGTTCATTGTTTTTCTGATTTTCTTGTAATATTTCCCTTTATATCTAGGTCATGTATTCATTTTTACCTTATCTTGGTAAATGGTGTAAGATATTGGTCTATGCCCAGCTTCTGCCAGACTAGTTCCTAGCTTTCCCAACAATGTTTTACCAAATAATGAATTCTTATCCCAAAACTTGTCTTTACACCTATCAAACACAAGGTTACAATAATCATTTGCTACTGTATATTGTATGTCCACTCAGTTCCACTGATCTACCTTTCTATTTCTTAGCCAATACCAGATAGTTTTGATAAATTACTAACTTATAATATAGGTTAAGATCTGGTACTGTTAAACCTCTTTCTGAACTAATTTCCTTTGATATTCTTTTGTTCTTCCAAATTAATTTTGTTATTATTTTTTCTAACTCAGTAAAATGATTTTTGGTTATTTAGTCAGGATGACATTGAATAAAGTAGAATTGTCATATTTATCATATTGGCCCTATCTCCCCATGAACAATTAATATTTCTCCAATTATTTGTTTCGTAAAAGGAGTTTGGTAGAGCCCTTTCTTTGCCTATTATTCCATACTACAGATACTTCAAAACAGCCTAAGGTCTGTGCTGAGTTGATCAGATGCTTGCAAGTAATCCTGAAAAAAATGTAGTTTCAATGTCATATCAAGTGAAGAGCAGTAGATAAAGCATATTTTGGGAGTATGATAAATACAAAAAGAGTCCTGAAGCCAGATTTATAGTGGTATGGGGAAGGAGTAAAGGGAGTTATCTGGAAGAGGGGCCCTTGGACTGAGTAGCAGTAATACTAAATTTCTGAGCATGAAGAAATAATCTGTAATGTGGATAATTGGGAACAGAGTGTGAGAATTTGTTGAAGACTGTTCAAATCATGGGGTTAATTAGATTTCCTCTCTTTTTTGTTTACTAATCTAAGCATGAAATGAAAAAATGAGCCATCACTGGGTAGAGGTTCTTAAACCTGTGCATAAAGAGCAGCATATCTCTTCAAGAAAATAACAGAAATGGAACTAAATAAAAATACAAACCTTGTGTGATCATAAGGCATGTTGCTTTTATTCTAAATCAGTTTTGCTCTCTCAAAGGAAATGCTAATAAATGATAGCATTTCAGCTTGAGGGCGTCCCTCTGGAAGATAACCTCAGAGGTTACTGAGTTGGCGAATATGCTCTTGTTATTTGAGAAAAACAGCTGTATTACTATATAGGAGGAACACAAAGACTGTAATTATGCTAAAAGTGGATCTTGCAGCAGTGAATATAAAGAAGAAACTTGGAAGCTCTTGCCTGCATTAAAAGACAGTATTTGAAAGGAGGCAATTAAAGAAAACAACATTGCAGAATGTTCCCAGCTTGGATATTTACTATGTTGTACTCACATTTTTAAAGGACCAGCAGTCTAGTTTTTTGGCACTGTTTTTTAGGTAAAGTAGAAGTGATTGAAAAGTAATCCCCAAATAGTCTTCCCTCATTCAGCACTATTACTGTCCCGCCCCCCATCTGCTTAAAACAACTTCATAATTGTATGCTTAGTAAAAATCTACAAATCTACTAAGATTTTTATATTCTTAGAACATTTTAACCATCTCTTTCACCAAAGCCAAAAGGAATCACTCTTGTTCCAGGCAAATTCCTTCTTCACTTCCTTGTTGCTTGCTTCACTAGCTTGTTGCTAGACACTTTGTTTTCTGTTCCACTGCTAAACCGCCAGACTGTCTACCATATCTATCCATCAACAGTCTTTCCAACTCAACCAACAGAACTCATTATCTTTTTTTTCCCAAACTCCCCCCTCTCTCTTCCAAACTTTCCATTTCTATTAAAGGCACTACCATTCTTCCAGTCACCAAGGTTTCATCACTCTCCTTTTGGCAATCATTTACTACATCTTGCTATTTTTGTCTCCACAACATTTCTTTCATCTGATCTCTTCTCTCTACTCACATAGCTACCTACCACTCTACTACAACTCTTCATTTCTCACCCTGATCACCATACCTGCCTCCTTCCTAAACACGATCCCTCTCTCAAGCCTCTACTTGCTCCAGTCCATGATCCACACAGCTGCCAAAATGATTTGCCTTAGGTAAAGATGAAAGACAGCACTCACTTCCTGATGGAGAAGTGATGTACATAAAATGCCTAAAGAGGTATGTGGCCAATGTGGTAATTTGTTTTGCCAGATTATACAGCTATGTAGTGACGCCTTTATTTTTCAGTCTTTTTTAAAAGTTTGCCTAATGAGAATGGAGGACAGTTAGATGGACATATTCAAAAAGAAAAAAAAAACTAACTATTTATGCTATGATACACTGCATTTATTTCAGTATAATTTGTTGCTATGTAGTAGAGTTGCTCTGAATTAAAACTCAATCACAGATCCACATTGCCAAAAGGAATAGAGAAAATAGAATGCAATGTCTTGCTACTAAAAAAACCTTTATTTTCTAACAGACCACCTTAATGGTATTGATATTAGTGTTACAATGACTGGGGAGTATTTTCTGAAAAAAAATATAACATGGAATTTGAAATAGACACTATTGTATTTTAAAAAATTATTGTATTGCTAAGACACATGTGAAATATATTCTTAAAAACTAAGTTCTCTAAATAAAATAATTGGGATCCTCAAATCCATACCCTTATACAGAGTTAAGATGAGGAACCCTAGAGTCTATATATGAGTTGCACAAATAAGGTCATACAAAACAAATCCACACAATTGCTATATCATTCTTTATCTCTTGTCAAGATCATCACTTTCCCAAAAAGTGGGAAACATGCTTCCTTATCAGTCTGCAGGAATCAGGTTCAGTCATTTAGTTGATAAGTCTTAAGTCTTTCACAATTATTTTCCTATAAAATGTTGCAGTCATTACATAAATCGTTCTGGTATTACTTCATTTTGCATCAGTTCATTTAAGTTCTCCCAGGTTTCTCTGACTCCATGCCTTTCATCATTTCTTATGATATAATAATATTCCATTACACTGATATGCCATAATCTGTTTAGCCATTTTCCAATTAATGGCTACCCATTTTGTATTCAGTTTTTTGCTACAATGAAAAGTTTTGCTATAAATATTTTCTGTATGCTTGGGTCCATTTACCTTTTTGGAGGATGACCCAAAAGTACTCAAAAGTTCCAAAAAAAAGTTGTAAATATATGGATCTTTAAGTAAAAGTTGTCAATAAAAAAGTAATGGAAGACTCTTCCCCATACTAATCTAAACCTAAGAATTTTAGGAAGCTCTCCTGTTTACTCCTACTTGTATGATCTCAGACAAGTCATTTAACCTTTTCAGGCTTCACTTTCCTTATCTGTAAAATAAGGTGGTTGATCTAGATGACCAATAAAGTTCCTTCCACTTTTAGGTCTATGATTCAGTGCTCTTGTTACCACTAGAATACAGACCAAGGAAATTTCTATGTTGTTAAGATACCTGGCAGAGATTCCAGATGGCAGTAGTTTATATATTCCAGTCAAACTAGCCTATTTCGTGATCCCTATACACATTTCATCCCCCATCTCTGTGCATTTGCATGGGCTTCTCCTCTATCCCAACCCAAACCCGGAATGTACTCCCTCCTTGCCTCTAACTTGTAGAATCAGTAATTGCTTCTAACATTTAGCTCAAGTTCAATTACATACAGGAAGCCTTCATCCTCCAAGTTGCTATTGCCTTCCACCTAGAAATTACTTTATATTTAAATATAAATGTTTACATACAGGTATATATGTACATACACATACATGTTAGTCTTCCCTCTTCCCCACCTCCATACTCACCCCACCAGAAGGTAAGCTCCCTGAGGACAGGGACTATTAATTTTTGTCTTTCTATCCTCACCATCTAGTACAGTTCTTAGCATACAGGAGGAGCTTACTAAATACTTGTTGGATGGATGTCTGAAGAAGTACTTCTCATATAAAAAATAGACTACTTTCTTCAAGCTATATGCACACATATGACATTAGACAGGTTGTCCTGAAAGTCTCAGTACAGTTTTATGTTCCAGTGCTTTTAAAGCATAAAATGGCAGCAAGACTTTTGGGACATCCTGTCTAAAAATGTACATAAATATGAGTATTTATATATTAAAATATAAAACCCTAGGTTTATAGAGTATTTTACATATTTTCTGGTTGTTGTTGTGGTCAATATATCATATACGTATTTTATGTAAGTGGGTTCAATTGCTTAGTAGAGAGAATAATACTTTGTTTTTATTGTTAAGTTTTGTTTGGATATAGCTACAAACACTAAATAAATCATAATTATCTCTCTCCTACACATACACACACACACACACACACGCACAACATGTATAATCCTACTAAACCACAGAAGTATAATAGACTGACTGTAATTGATAATACACTGAAATGTAGCTCACTATTTTAAAAATTATTTTTATTTTTAATTTATGGAATTAAACAAGCATTTCCAAAACATAGTATAATAAAAAAGATGATTGCCCATAAAACTCCAAATCTACTATAGACAACTTGCTATTCCTTTCAAATATACAACAAAATTATCATGTACATTTCTTTTTTACCCCTTTTTTCTCTCCTCCACCCTCCCCTTCCCCCCTCCCCATAGGGCTACCATTAGACATAAATGTCTGTGTGTGTGTGTGTGTGTGTGTGTGTGTGTGTGACTGTTCTATACCTCCCTCCATTTATCAGTTCTTTCTCTGGATGCAGATAGCATCTTTCTTCATATGTCTTTTGTAGTTAATTTGGGTATTTATAATAGTCAAAACTAACTTATTTAGTCAAAGTCATTCTTAAAACTATTGCTGTTACTGCATACAATGTTCTCTTGGTCCTACTTAATTCACTCTTCATTATTTTGTCTTTCCATGTTTTTCTAAAATCCTTGAACTCATCATTTCTTATAGCACAGTAGTATTCCATCACAATCATATGCCACAACTTGTTCAGCCATTCCCCAATTGACGAGCATAACTGCAATTTCCAGTTCTTTGGCACCACAAAGAGAGCTACTATAAACATTTTAGAACATATAGGTTCTTTTTCTTTTTGCCTAAGCATTTTTGGAAATAGACCTGGTAGTAATATTGCTGGGTCAAAGGGTATAGGCACTTTACTAACTCTTTGGGCATAATTCAAGATTGCTCTCCAAAATGGTTAGATCAGTTCACAATTCCACCAACAATGAATTAGTGTACCAATTTTTGCATATCCTCTCCAAAATTTGTCACTTTTCCCTTCTGTCATTTTAGCCAATCTGGTAGGTGTAAAAGGATATTTCAAAGTTGTTTTAATTTGCATTTCTCTATACGATGATGATTTAGAGCACTTTTTTTCATATGACTACAAATTGTTTTGATTTCTTCACTGGAAAACTGCCTGTTCATATCCTTTGATCATTTTTAAATTGGGGAATGACTGATATTCTTATAGATTTAACAATGTTCTTTATATATTTAAGATATGAGACCTTTATCTGAAAAACTTTCTATACAAATTTTTTCCACAATTTTCTGCTTTCCCTCTAATCTTGGCCATCCTTGTTTTATTTGTACAAAATCTTTTGAATTTAATGTAATTGAAATTATCCATTTTACACCTAATCTTGCTCTCTATCTCTTGTTCATTCATAAAGTGTTCACTTATCTATACATCTAATACATAATATGTTCCATGTTCTTCCAATTTTCTTGTAAAATCTGTCTTCATATCTAGGTCATGTATCCATTTTGATCTTATCTTGGCAAATGGTATGAGACATTGGTCTATGCCTGGTTTCTGCCATACTACTTTCTAGTTTTCCCAGCAATCATTACTAAATGATGAATTCTTATCCCAAAATCTTAAGTCTTTATACTTGTCATATAAAGGTTATTATGTTTATTTGCTGCTGTAAATTATATGTCTACTCTATTCCATTGATCAACCTTTCTTTTTTTAGCCAGTACCAGATAGTTTTCCCTGGTATTTGCCAATAATTATAGCCTTGTAATATAGTTTTAGATCTGGTACTGCTAAATCTCCTTCCTTTACATTTTTTTTCATTATTTGCTTTGATATGCTTGAATTTTTGTTTTTCCAAATGAATTTTATTACTTTTTCTAATTCAGTAAAATAATTTTTGGTAATTTAATTGGTATGGTGTTGAATATATACATTAGTTTAGTTAAAATTGTCATTTTTACTACATTGGATCTGCCTATCCATGAACAATTAATATTTCTCCAATTATTTAAATCTTATTTTATTTGCATAAAATATTTTTATAATTGTTTATATAGTTCCTGAGTTTGTTTTGGCAAGTATACTTCCGGGTATTTTATGCTGTCTAGAATTTTTTTCAAATGGGCTATTTTTTACTATCTCTTCCTGCAGAGTTTTGTTTGTGATATATAGGAATGCTGATGATTTATGTGGATTTACTTTATATCCTGCTACTTTGATAAAAATTATTCATTGTTTCAACTAACTTTTTTCACTATTTTTAAAAGAAAGGCAGCAAAGGTATTTTAATAAGTTAATATCAATGTCCATTCTTTTTAATACAAATCTTTCCCCACCATTTTAAGTTGTCTCTGTGGGGTGTGGGTGTGTGATACAGTCCTATTCAGGTGTATTCGAGGACAATCACACCAACATCAACCCCTTTCTGCTACTGGCTTGTCTTTTTGAAAAGTTTTTCCCAGATCTACAGGTAGTCTAATGGGTATTCTTTAAAATATTATAAAAATTACTAAAATTGCTAACATTATTGCTCTACGTGGCACAGCCCCAAACCCTGAATAAACCCTCCCCCTTCTCCAATCTCTTCTCCTATCAGTTAACTTCCTCTTTCTCAGTATTTAATCATGGATTTATAGGCTTAGGCAAAAATCACTATTGATGGCCATGTAATTCAATATCAGTATCAAGCAACTTGAATTCAGAAAAAAAAAAATATCCAAACACCTTCTCAGAGAGTTGAACAGGGGAGTTCCCAAAGAACAGTATTGAGATTTAGACTCCGGGAAGCACAGAGGGAATGAAGGAGCTGTTGACAGGACTTGACTCTCACCACTACTGACTCAACCTAGTTTCTTCTCTAGTCCACTCCTTTCATATGCCTGTCTTCTCTCCTCTAGTCCCTTTGACTCCTTTGATTGGCACCCAAAAAATTCGAACAGAAATCTCTTCTTCCAAGTCACTAGAACCTCAAAAGGAATTCCACCTCCTGCCTTCCCTGGCTTCCTTCAAGCCCTGGCTGAAATCTCACCTTTTACAAGAAGTCTTTCTGATCTTTCTCAATTCTAGTGTCTTCTCTCTGTTGACTATATCCAATTTATCCCACATTTAGCTTGTTTGTTTTTCCTATATACAATTATTTGCATGTTCTCTCCCCCATTAACCTGTGAACTCCTTGAGAGCAGGAGTCTTTTACCTTTCTCCACTGCTTAGCACAGTCCTAAGTAGATGCTTAAAAAATACTTATTGACTGACTAGCTGAGGTCTCATGAATCCCTATGAATAGCCTAGCATAAGGTTTCTATATCATCCCAGGAACATCATATAGATTTAGACCTAGAAAAGACCTTAAAGGACATCTAATCTGATCCCCTCAATATGTAGATGAGGACACTCTAACTCAGAGAGGTTAAGGGAATGGCCCATGATTACACAGCTAGTAAATGTCAGAGGTGTTATTTGAACCCATCTTCCTGACTCCAAGTCTAATAATGTGTGCACTACATCGTACTGCTTCCAAAGTCTCTGGGGCCCCAGGTCTTGACAAGCTGGTACAATGTATAGCTGTAGTGATTGTATATATTGTTGTTCTTGTTCTGCTTTTTTAATTGTAGGGTTAACAATTTATTAAGTGGAAACCCAATATTTGAAAACAGTAGTAAATTTAAAAATTTTTAAAGGTAAAAATGAGTTAATGAAGTGGAGGACACTGCTGAAACTGAAGTCTAGAAACAGTGCTAGGATTTGGAAACTTCAGAGAACTAAGGACCCGGAGTAGTTTTGTTCCTGATCCAGGGGTAGGGCTTGAGGAATCTGCTTTCTTTGGAGTGAGGAAAGTTTAGGAAAAGCTTTAATTGAGCACTGGGGTGGATGAAACTATAAAGAAAACCCAAACTCTTTGAGTAACCAAGGAAATAGTGATTTGGTAACACTTGAGTGGCTGGACAGAGGCAACTGGATCTTTAGGTTGGATATCTCATAAGTCAGACAAAGCTGTATAGTAAATCTGCTCTGTATACTTGTAATTACCTGCCTATATTGTTTTGTACCCTTATAATCTTCATACTTGCAGATAATTAATTTGTTCTATGCAAGATAGCTAATCTGTATGTTTCCCTGTTGATACTGGGTACAGGAAATAAGGTGACCATTTATGTTTTCAAGAAAGCTAGGAAATAAACTTCTCTTATCTCCTTCAGTCATTTCAATTGTGTCCAATTCTTCATAACTCTATTTTGGGGTTTCCTTGGCAAAGATACTGGAGTGGTTTGCCATTTCCTTCTCCAGCTCATTTGAATTAGAACTGGATATGCGTGCAAAAGGATCCAACCAAATGAAGTATTGTTTCTATCCCTGACTATGTTAGAGTAAGAAATATGAATCACTGTGAGGCTTTTGGTGACAGGAACCCATGAGTTCATAACCCTATTGATATTTCTGTCCCTGTTGTATCTATTATTTTCTGCTCTTATCTAAAGGACTGTTAGAGATGGTGGCAGCCTTGTGAGCTTCAAAAGGTCAGAAAGTATCTTCTACAGGAAGCCTTTCTTAATCCCTCTTAATTGTAGAGAGTTCCCTCTCTTGTTTCCTATTTATGCTCTATCCTAGCTCGTTTGTAATATTTGTTTGCTTTTCTCCCTCCACTAAATTATAAGTTTCTTGAAGGAAATTTGTTGACTCTTTCTGTATCTCCAATGTTTAACATAGTGCCTTGCATATAATAGGCACTTAATAAATGTTTATTGACTGATTGAGAACAAACTGCTAGAGGTCCAGGGATGGTAGTCTGTACTGGGGCAGCTGGAGCTGGTGAGGTAGGAGTAACCTGCCTAACTCTGCATAGCAATCGATTGACAGCAGCCAAGATGTTGTGACCTGAAGCAGGCTCTGGCTGTTCCCCAAAAGGTAAACTTGGTGGGGTGAATGCTTTATAGCAACTACTTTAAGTCAATTCAATTAATTGTTTAAGTGTCTACTATGTTCTAGGTGTCCTACTAAGCACTGGAGATATAAATAAAGAAAAGACAGCTTCTGCCCTTGAGGAGCTTACAATTTAATGGGGGAGGGAAGCTGAAAAAGCAAGGTACCAGGCAGAGGAGCATAATGTTCTGTGGAGTTGAAACCAAACAGAATTGCTGCTGGAAAACAGTTACCTGGAAAGTTCAAATCCCAGTTCTCTATAAAGGAAGGCTTTGAGAAGACTTTAGTGCCCCACCCTCCAGCCCTCCAGTCAGAAGGAGGAGGCCACTAAGGGTATTGGGAAGGTGCTAAGTATGAAAAACTGAGTGATGAATGAGCATGGTGATGAGATTTCAGGTGATCAGCTTGTTCACCCCTGAAATAAGTAATGTGTTCCTTTCATGTCGGGGCAAATGCCTGTATTTCTGTTCTTGTTATTTCTTCTCAATAAAATCTTTTTTATAAAAGCTTATTAATGTTAATTAAATTGACTGAGGTGAGGGGATAGGGCACTAATCACTGAGTCAGTCAATGATGTAAAGGATATACAACCAATAGGTGATTGGTATTGAGATCACACCAGAATGGGGGTTTGAGATGATAGTCAGAAGAATAATCCCAATTTCAGGTAGAAACCTGAGCCGGGAGGTATAGCTTAGCCAGCTGTCTTCTTGGAACCTGACTCATCAATACAAGTGAGTTGAGTTAAGGACTCTCAGAACTTAAATTTACTACTTTTGTTGGAAGGTACAGAATCCTAGCAACATCGTACAGCAAGAACAATCCACAAATTTCCTCCACACCTTAGGTGACAGACTTGCAAGAATTTCTTTAGAGCCTCATTTTTGCATACCTCTTATAATTTTGTCACTGAAAGCAAAGCTCCAAACACTAATGCTTGCTAGGCAAATGCCCACAAGGTCGCTGTATCCTTTCTTAAGGATTCCACTGAATTTTTTTTAGATGGAGACTTGCAAATAAAAATAAAACAGTAAAAAATTAGAAATCTCCTGCCAGGTTATTTCCAAAGGTGGGGCTTACACATAGTAGTAAGAGTGTTATAAGTCCAAGCTTGGAAAATAGAGCCATAGTGGTTGTGGAAATGCTGAAAAACTCTTAACTGTCCAGCATTTCTAATAAACTAGGAATTTTTAAGCCAACAAGATGGGAGCTTTCAGTTCTTAGTCAAGCGAAACAACCATCAAAATGAGTGTACTGTAATACTGTAAGAGCGTGATTCCACATGGCATGTAAATAAAAGACTTTTATAACTCATTTTTAAACTCCAGGTCTTAGAAGCATTGCCTCATCAACATACACAAGCTGTGCCTCAGCACAGTTCTTACCTCCTTTCTCATTTAGAGACGAGCCTTCTAAAGACCTTTGTGTGTCAATCCCCCAAAACATGGTTAGTGCTTAGTGAATGTATTACCCTGCTCTGCTTCCTCTGTTTTCTGAAAAATTCTTCTAAAAGATACTTGTAGTATCTTTTATGATTCCCCCAGCATTTCTGTTTTCCTGTTTCTAAGTACCCCCCAGTGACACCATACTTCTTGACAAATAAGTTTTTGTCTCTGTGGCCACAGAGAGAGCTCTGACAGACACTGCCAGAGAAGCTTTATTTGCACAGCCTCTTCCATCTGTTCTGGATATTTGCCAGTCTCCCTCCCTGGATGCCATCCATTTTGGGGACATGTTTGAATTCTGGCTATTTTTTTTTCTTTGAATGATATGAGCATGTATAGAGCATCCTCAAATTTCCCTCATCTTCACTCTCAGGGGATTGTAAAATCAATGCCTTCTGGAGCAAGTAAATGTGTTTATTATTTCTCTTTGGGAAGATTTCTTAAGAAACTCCTGAAATATTCACAGTTCTCCACTTTATTTTTATGAAAAACTTTCCTCTACCACTCATGAATGAAAGCTAGAACAGAATGCTAAATTGAATAAAAGTACTGCATGACTATTGCCTCCCTCAGCGCTTGAGGTGTGGGATACATTCTATCTTCTTTGACTGAGTTTTCTTCCCTACCCATGCCCCCAGCAGTTCTGACTGCATAGAGGTGACATTTCACAGTGACCACATCTCTTCCCAGAATCAGAAGAATACTACTGAATACAGGGGCGAAACTATAAGCCCTTCATTTTTTCAGAGCTACAAACAGAAATTCAACCAGTTACTTGTTATTGTTGTTTGCATTTCATTCTCAAAGAGGATCATGACATCAGGGAGGTGATGCTGTGACATACAAGTGGATTGGATTTAAGTGAGGGAGGTCTGTGCAAGGTCAGCAGCCTCACTTTCTCCTCCAGAGTCCCTGAGTCCAGTGGTGAGGTTATAGATCAAGATGACTGGAGATGGCTCTGGATGCAATGGGAGACCTGGGCCTTTTTAAGCTAAGGTCTTTAACAGGTCTCAGTTTGACCGAGACAATGCCTTTTAGTGATTAAGGCTAGGTAAGAAATGAGGCAAAGAATGGCCTCTTTACCTAGTCAAAAGAAGACGAAGATGAAGACGAAGAAGAAGAAGGAGGAAGAGGAGGAGGAGGAGGAGGAGAAGCAATTAGTCACTAGTTGACTAGTAACTAGTGCTTTAAAAGTATGGCAAGGAAAGAGTATTAGTGAATGATGCTGTCTGCTATTGTCCTGAGAATCTTGTAGCTTCAGATGACCCTACTGAGCATTTGTAAGAATAGCTTTTTTTTAAATGCCAAACAATTTATTCTGAGTATCGAGAGGTAAGAGCAGCAGGGATGTTGTTTACTGATTGGTCATGATCTTCGTTCGAGGTCCCAATGGCTTAGGATATGAATACGAGGCTTTGCAGCTTTCTCCTAATGCGTGCTTGTTTAGGGGGTACCTGAAATTCATGGGGATCCTCTATCCATTATGAGGATATTGGCCAGTGTGTATAGCTTGGGGAAGAGGAGGAGAATTAATAATAATCAGGAAAAGGGGCTAAGGGATCAGGAGGGTGCTTTAGAATAAGGCCTTTCACCTACTCTGAAAGAGAACATTTTGGAGTTAGCTCAGCTCAGCATCTGCCCTGCAAAGCAAAATTGGAAAGAAATTAGTCATCACAAAGGTTAGACCCTAGCTGGTTTCAAAACCTGGTGATGTCATTTACTACCAATGTCATGTTGGCAAATCATTTCATGTTTCTAGGACTTCTTTTCCTCATCTAAAATATAAAGGGCTGGACTAGATTATATATAAGATCACCTCCAGCTGTTAATGCTGCATATCTTGATGCCATGACTCCTCTCACTCATGTACAGGAGATGGACATTCCTTTCTACTAGTGACAGACTAAAGGAAGTGATTATAGCTTTAGCTCTGCCTAAGGGAAGAAATGAAAAGAATTACCCTAGGGAGGTAAAAATTGAACTTGATTACGTAATGTGCCTAGGATGATGAAGGTTTTATATGAATAGACAGATTTCTATTAATTTCTGGATTTTTTTCTGCTTCAATGTGGCAAGGCAGGTGAGAGGCACTTTGAATATGGTATATTGGGGATGCTTAATGGGAAGAGCTAGTGCCAGTGTGATGCTGGTTGGAAACTCTATAATGAGAATAAAAATTTTTTTTAAACAGAAAGTGAACAGGAAACAGTGAGTAGGAAAGAAAGGTGAAGGGAAAAGAGGAAGAGTTAATCATTTGTCATCAAATAAAATGTGTAAAAGAAAGTTTTCATATTTGAGATCTTTAAGCAGTTGCTATGGGAAAATGGCCTTTGGAACAAGTTGTTCTCATCTGCCCATTCCACCAGGAGAAGTCTTCACATGGTTGGGGTAGACGTCTAGAAGGGAGAATGAGGCTGAGAACTTTGTCCAACTCTGCCTCGCTTAAATCCAATTCATGAACAAGTCGAGACATCACCTCATGATGTCATTGGTCTTCTGGGAACAACAATGACGGTGAAGACATGAAAACCTATGGTTAATGATGGTATCCTTAAGTGATGAGAGCTACTTGATCATGAACTCTCTGAGGACAGGAATAATTTCGAGTTACAACTTTTTATCTTGCCTGTTTGTATACTTTACCTTCTGCTTCCTCAACTCTAAAATGGGGGTATGTGCGTCAAAGTTGTGGGGAAAAGTTTCTTGCAACCCTTGAACTGTTATATAAATGTGAGTGATTATTGTTGACGTCTAGTATAACCATGAATTATTTGGGGATTTTTCATCTTTGACAACATCTCTCATACTATCCTTGAGGACAAGTGGAGAAATCTAGGCAAGATGATAGCTCAGCTTGTTGGATATGGAACTAGCTAAATGACTAGGCACAATAGGTTGATACCATCTTCAAGGGAGATCTTAATTGCAGTGCCTCAGGGATCACTATCCTTGACCCTGTACCGGTCAAATTTTTTTATCAGTGATTTAGATGACAGTGTAGATGGCCATGCTTGTCATTTTTGCATATGACACAATGTTTGGAGGGATAGCTAACACATTGAATGTTAGAATCAAAGTCTAAATTTCTCAACAGGAATAAAGGCCTGAAATGAGTAAAATGAAATTACTTAGCACAAATGTAAGTGATATAACCTATAAATGAAAGTCAAAAGTACAGGAATGGGGTGGGGCAGGGAAGAGGAGAAGGAACGAAGAACCGTTCAACTTGGAGAAGATTTAGTAGGAGCAAGATAACTTGTTCTCCCAAAGCATATAAAGTGCTGTAGAAGAGAATATTAGACGTGATCCACTTAGCTCCAGAAGGCAGAACTAGGTACAATGGGTGGAAGTTGCAGAAGAG
This sequence comes from Trichosurus vulpecula, assembly GCF_011100635.1. NCBI lineage: Eukaryota > Metazoa > Chordata > Mammalia > Diprotodontia > Phalangeridae > Trichosurus > Trichosurus vulpecula. Next base: position 514,499,349 of record NC_050573.1, on the reverse strand, counting down.
CAGATTTAACCTTGATGTAAGAAAAACTTCCTAATAATTGGGACTATCTAAAAATATAATGGGTTTCTTTGGTAAACAGTAGATTCTTACTTATTATAGGTCTTCAAGTAAGGGCTGGATGACCACATGTTAGAAGAAGTAGAGGTTAATTTGGTCTCAGAAGTATTATTTAGCCTTGGTGGGATGAAACTCGTGGTTGGACTGTGGTTTTTATTCAGAAGAAATAGAAGTAAAAGTTATTGAAGAGGTAACACTCTATATTGTATTTGGCTGAAAGAATCTATCAACCAGAGGGGAGAAATATGATAGAAAGAATTTGTGTGAAGGTCATTGGAGGGAGAAACAGAAGGAAATATACTACAGATCACTTGGACAGAAAAAGGAAATAGCCTAGGAGTTTGGGAAAGAGATCACAAACCTATTACAGATGTGTGTTAAGAGTAATAATGAGAGATTTTAATTATCCGGACATGTCCTGGAGCTCTCACTCTGCCAAAATCAGAGCAGTTAATCATGTCTTGACCTGCTTTAATGGTAGTTTTGTCTTCAAAAGTAGGAGGGACCAAAAAGGGGAAATTCTGTTCTGTAGAAAGGGCACCACCATCCTACCAATCACCCAGGGTCACAACCTAGGTGTTATCCTCCATTCCTCACCCACTCCAATCTGTTGCCAAATTCTGTTGGTTTTACTTTCTTAACCTCTTGTGTACTACTGTGCAGGCCCTTATTACCTCACATCTAGAATATTGCAATAGCCCATTCATTGGTCTCCCTGCTTCATCTCTCTAGTCCATCCTCTACTCATCTGTCAAACTAATCAATTGATCTTTCTAAAGTACAGTTTGGACCATATCAATACCCTAATCAATAAACTCCAATGGCTCCCTATTGCCTCCAAATTTAAATTTAAAATCCTCTGTTCCTACATAGCATTGGTGTGAACAAGTTCAAGTTCAGATATGGAATGGGAAAGTGTGATTCTTCTGAAGAGACTTATGTGGATGCCCAAAGAACTTACCAGCCAACTCATATTAAATGTATGAAAGATGGAAGCAAGGCCAGGTAACAGTGGGAACAGAGGGGACATACTATTTCCAGGAATAATGGCAATTTATGTTTCCAGGTTTCTTTTGCGTCTATGTTCGCATTTTGAAGATTCTACCAACCTCTGGTTTTCTTCCTAAGAATGCTTGAAGGTACATCCAAGTGGCATGGTGGGTAGAATGCTAGACTTGGAGGCAGGAAAACCTGAGCTGAAATCCAGCCTCAGACATATTTAGTTGTGTTATCCTGGGCAACAACCTCCTCAGCCTTAGTTTCCTCATCTGTAAAATGAGGATGATAATATAATTTACCTCCAAGGGTTGCTATAAGAATTAAAGACATGAACAGCACTTTTAAAATTATATATTCTAGCTTTTACTAATTATTGTTTATCATATCAAAAGTCTGTACTGTCCATTGCATTTTGTTCAGTTTTGGTTCTAAGCCTGTTTTCTTTGCATTTTTATTAATTGTATTCCAAGATTTTTTTTTCCCTTTAGAGTAATTGCTGCATAGTCCTATGTGATCCTGTCTGTGATTTCTTACACTGATCTTTTTTTCTGTCTGCCCCCTCCCTGGGCAGGGATGAGTAAATGTTTTATTCTTTCATTTTGTTCTCTGATTCTAATATTAGTGGGCAATTTTCTTTTATTTGAGTTCTTGAAATATAGTATAGTGCTCCCTCTGATACCTCTCCTATGAATACCTGCTATGTTAGTGAGAAGAGTTCTGCTGAGAAAAAAATACTTCTCTGCTAATCTTGGTCCACTGCAGCATAGACTAACACTTTTAGCACACAGCCACACTTGACAGGGTGCTGAGAAAGTGTTAACACTTTCAGACACAAGATGTACCAGGAGCATGCTTGGTCCTACAACCATGCAATCAATCTCTAGGAGCAACCTATGTTTGTCTGGTATTTCATTCATCCACTGATCCTACAGGGTAGGGGAGAAGGAAGGTTGTAAAGGAGGTAGATCAGTCTCTCATCAAATTAAAGAGTTCTACAACCTGATTACAAAGTATGAAGAAATTTCTCAATCACACTGAAAGAATTATAGAGCAATTAGATGAAGGCAACTGATAAATACAGGAAACTTCCTGTAATTGGCAGAGAACAGCAGCCATGCTCCTTGTGGCTTAAGTAAAAAGTAAGCTGGCCCCATTCTAAGCTAGCTAGCTATGGGGGAAGAACCCAGTTCTTGAGTTCCCTCTTGACTTTTTCCCTTGAACCTTTTGGAAAGTTGGGAGAGGGAATGTAAGGAGAAGATGGAGATTTTTTTTCTCTTTCTTCACCAAGTTTTTTGATTTTGTTCTGATATTTCTTATTTGTTTGACACTCCTTACTATTATCCCTGGGTGGAAAGCTGCCTGGGACCAAACCCTGACTCATTCTACAGCCCTGTCCTTGGGATCTAGAACTAGGATCAGACTTTACCCACTGCTGCAGTCTGCAGTTTTTGCTCCTGTCTACTGGACCTGTGTTAAGTTGGCCTTTACCCAACTGCTGGAGGCTTTGGGGCATCTTCTTATGTAGTCCTTCTAGAGGAGCTCATCTCTTTGTTTTTGTGAATCTTCATTTCATCTGACTAGTATTCTTCATTATTCCTGTGGTGATTGTCAGGGAAGCTGTCCTTTGCTGTAAACTTTATATCACTATCTTTGCCAGAAGTCTCAGACATCTTTATCTTTCTAGGCCCAAGTATAATATGTATGTCCAGGCTTTGGTCAGGAAGAACTAGGTAAGACTCTCCTCTCTCTTACATCTCCTTGTTGAGGTATAAATTGGAATTATCTTAGATCTTTATTGTACCTTTCCTGGTATCCCTTTGTTCTGTTATAAACTCAAGTTCTCAGTTGCAAAATAAATAATTTGAAGCCACACTGATAGTGTTCATATGTTTGAAATGGACCTTGAGCTTGGCCTTTAAAAGAGCAGTCAGACAGAAATGGAAGGGACTGCAGATAAACCTGACCTCATTCCCTAGAGGATCATATAGTTGTATGACCTTCTTTCCAATGCAAAAATACAGCTCTCTGGGGACCCATGTCCATTTAGGAGCCAGCAGCAGATGGAGAAACAAATCCACGGTGACACAGATACAGGCAGACACATAGATACATAGCTCTAGAAGGAGGCCAGCACATGGCCCCATAGGAGAGGGTAACTAGTGCCAGATGGAGACAAAGGTTGTTAGGGTGACAGAGATAAGGAGTGAGGGAGCTTTTGCCAGAGGAGGCAGGGGGAGAAAACTGTGAATACAGCAGGGAGCCTTGATATGGAAAAATAGTCTCCCAATGACAATGAAAATCATGTGTAAGACTAATGTGGAAATTTATTTAACATTATTGTACATATATAACCTATATCAGATTGCATACCATCTTGGGGGAGGGGGAAGGAAGGAAGGAAGAAAAATTTGGAACTCAAAATTTTACAAGAATGAATGTTGAAAACTATCTTTACATGCAATTGGAAAAAAATAAAATGCTATTATGGAAAAAAAATCATATGTAGGGTTTCATGGTAGTTCTAAGTTCTTTTCCCTTTCAAGGGCCTCCACCCTCCCAGTCTAAGGCTATCAATCCGGAACACATAGTTCCATTTGTAGTTATCTCTCTAGGAACTCTGAGTTCTTTCCCCTTTCATTAGCAGGGGTAGTGGGGCACCCTAGGGTAGTGCCAAAAGTCTGTAATAGTCCCTAGGCAAGGAGGAGGGCCACCTGAGAGGGAAAGAGAATTGTTTATTATTTATGAGCTTAGTTAAGAGTCCTGTCTGTTTTCTGATCGATTAAAGTTTGTCCTATGTTATATTTATATTTATTTATTGGTTTTATTTAATTATTAATCTTATATTAACACAACTCTTTATTATTATTTATTAATAATATTATACTACTATAACTATTGCTTTATTAATTTTTATTAATAATATTTTATATATTATATTTGATGATCATTTTAGTCTCTAAGTTTATTTATATAGCATCATAGATTAGGGCTGTATAGTCAATCTAATCTAACCCTTCATTTTACAAGGGGAGGTGATTTGCCCAAGGTGACACAGGCAGCAGTAAGTAGCTCTGATTCCAATTCCAGTGCTATTTTTATTGTACCAGGGGACTTAAAAATATAAAAGCCAAATTCTAATGTGCCCAAGGGAACCTCTCAACAAAGACACTAGCCATAGGGATTATTGAGAGAAGCCTCTGAGATTGAACTCAGTGCACATTGGTACAGAGTTTTGATAATGGTCCACTGATCTCACTCCAGGATGGAGGTGGGGGGTGGTGGAGGAGGAGTGCTGTATAAAAGAGGTTTGATCACTAAGCAAGAAGATCCACCCAGCCTTTAAAGGGCTTTACTTGACCTCTTTTCTGAATGTGTGGCTTGGAACTTTCTGAGCCTTTTCCTTGTACTTCCTAGGAGTGGAAGGAAGGGATTCCCTGCCCCACCCCTCTCCTTCTGGCAGCTATGATGGCTATTTGCACATAGCAGTGAGAGTATGTGCTTTAAGATAAGCCTTAGACAACTTCTCAAGGCTTTTCAATGTCATCTGCTGTTTGAGGACAGATGACCAAACAGTAGTCATGAGAGGCAGACTTTCTGAGCCTGGTGGTTATGTTTGGGAGTTCAAACATTCTTGAGTTTCTCTGTCAGTGCTAGCTGCTCTCTAGAACTATTAACTGCAGCTTAATCTTCTTAGGAAAGAAAATGTTCTCTAATAGGAGCATGAACCACACATGCTAAGTTGGACAGAAGATATCAACCTTAAGTGAGTTGCTCAGACAGCAGCTCTGCGGTGAAAGTATTTGTCAATGTGTGTTCATGAGCCTTGAGTTTTAGGCATTTCTTTTGAAGTGGAATTGTATTATACCTGATCTATTTTGTGCATTGATTAATGTTCTAGAAGGGACCTTGTTAATCTCTTTTGAAAAGACCATAGACCTGAGCGAAAGCTCAGCTTTGTTGAACATATTATCCCCTGAATTCTGCTTTAGAGTAGGGGCCATAATGAGCCAGAGATAATGAAAAAGAAAAAGCCTGACCTCTCTCTTTAAGCGCCAGGTTTCCTCCGTACTGAATCCACTCTGTGTAAGTTAAGATCTAAGAACCCTTAGTGGAAGAGGGCACTCAAGGCCTCTGGCTCTGAGGGTCTGTTACAATCATCTTCAGACTGGTATTGTGCATATGTGTGTCTACGTGTTGAAAATTCAGATTAATTTATTAATCTTCAGTCTTTAGAAATAACATTTAGTTGAATATTATGAAGCTGGCTATCTTTATATCATTAATGTGCCGGATCGATACTTTGCCAAGGATATTACTCATGGGGACATTGATAGGGATCTAAAATGTTAAGTCATTGACTACTTGTATTCATTTCTTGTGTTTCTGTTTGAGAATTTACTGTGCCCATAAGAGTCAATGGTCACTAGGGAAAAACCCAAAGAATATAGGCTACTCCATACTTATTGTTATAATTTGGTTGTTTTCAGGGGTGTCTGTGCACCATTTTGGGGTTTTCTTGGCAAAGATACTGGAGTGGTTCGCCATTTCCTTTTCCAGCTCATCTTGCAGATGAGGAAACTGAGGCAAACGTGATTTGCCCAGGAACTTGCCCAGAGTCACTAGGTAGTAAGTGCCTGAGGCAGGATGTGAACTTAGGCTCTCCTGATTCCAGGCCCCATACTTTATCCACTGCGCCACCTAGCTGCCATAACCATTGAAGCAGTCTTAAAGAATAAAAGTGAAAAGTATTGGGAGATAGCATTTCTACTATGGCAGGTAAAGGGATATTACTTTTCATTTCTTTGCACAATTTAGGACACACTCAAGATTGTGTTCTACACATTTGTGGCATGATGAAAAGAGCGCTGAACTAGGAGTCAGGAGAGATGTGAGTTCTTTGTCTAGCTCTACCACTAATGAGCCGTGTGAGCTCCAGCAAGCCTTATCTCATTTCAGTTCCCTTGGCTTTGAAATGATCTCTAATGTGCTTTCCAAATCAGCCAGTCTATGATTCTGTGACATGCTAAAGTAGGAAGAATTCCATGCCTAGAGGACTTCCCAACAGCATTGAGCATCTGGTCTTCAACAAAGAGCTATTCTTTTCATTTTAAGGTATTCATCTGAAGAAGGAAGGATGGCTAAACCACTTTCAGATGCCCCCGTCTTGCCTTCATACAGAACTGTAGAAAAGGGGTCTTCAGCTTTTTTCCAGTTTGCTTGTCTGAGTCTGAGTCACACTTACTTGAGGGTTTCATTTTGTATAGGTATCAATAGATTTCATAGTACTAATTGTAGCACAACTTGAAAAAATGTTTCAAAATACTTTAAGAGAACCAAAAACCAAAATTTTTTTCTTAGGCATTTAGTAGATGTTACACAAATGCTCGTTCCCTTTCTTTCTTCTTCTATCTTGAATTTAATTTATCTTTAATTTATCTCTTTTATGTTATTCTTGTGTTGAATTATTGCTACCTAATTGGAAAGGATTCTTATTGACTATGTTCATATGCCTGTCTGATAAATATCGATTTGACTGTTGTGTGCTGCCAATAGGCTATAGAATGCCGTGTGAAGGCTTTGGCTGTGTGTATAGGATGGTAGAAGTCTTATTTGGATACAGTTGTCCCTATTACCTGTAAGATAAGGTGTAAAATACCTTATAAGCTCTTCATAATCTTGCCCCGTGCTACTTTTCCAGTCTTTCCTCTCCACTACCTACTCTACAATCTGGTGACACTGGCCTGCTTGCTATTCCTCACACAAGACACTTCATTTTCAGACTTTAGGAATTTTTACTGGCTATCCCCATGCCTTGAATACTCTCGTTCGTCATCTCTACCACATAGTTTGCATAGCTTCTTTCAAGTTTCATCTAAAATCCTGCTTTTTGCAACAATCCTTTCCCTGTATCCCTTAATGCTAGCACCTTCCCTTTGAGGTCACTCCCAGTTTGCCCTACATATATCTTTGTATGTAGTTTGGTTGGGTTTTTTGGGCATATTTTCTCCCCAATTAGAATGTGAGCACCTTAGGGCAGGGACTATTTACTGCCTTTCTTTGTATCCTTAGCACTTAGCACAGTGGCTGGCATAGAGTAAAAGCTTAATATTGCTTATTAAGATTGACAACATCTTAATTCTTTAAATAGGTTATCCCCTAGAAAAGAAAATCCTTGCTTACTTCTACTTCATGTAACTCATGTCATGGTAGGTAGCTAAGTAACAAAAATAACTGAAATTTATATAGTACTTCACATTTAAAAGAATATTATAATATTGCCTCAAGATGGCAAAATGAACAGAACAGAAAAGTCCAGATTTCTTAAAGCTATTCTAGCAAGGACAAAAAGAGAGTACCACATCATGCTAAGAAGCATGAGAGCAAGCACACAGGCCTGCTTAACTCCATTGGTGACTGAGAAAGCACAAGAGCATTGTCCTCTATCCAGGTCCCATACAAACATGCCATCGTGAAACTGGCATACAATACTGGTGAACTTCTCCAGGCAACCAAATTTCTCCATGATCTTCCACAAGTCCTCATGACTGACAGTGTCAAAGGCCTTGGTTAGATCAATGAATGTTATGTACAGACCTCTATTCTACTCCTGGCATTTCTGCTGGAGTTGTCAGGCAACAAACGCCATGTCAACTGTTCCTCAGCCCTTCCTGAGGCCACACTGGATCTCAGGTAGATGACCATCTTCCAGGTGAAGGATCAGCTGATTTAGGATGTCTCTGACAAGAATCTTGCCAACAAGAACTAAGAGAGAGATCCCATATAGGACAACCTGTTTCCTTTTCCTTTATAGGGATGGAAAATGGAGGTATCCTTAATCTCCTGGGGAATAATCTTCTCTTGCCATATAAACCAGAAGATTCCAGTCAGCTTCTATATGAACAGTAGACCTTGTAGATCTCTGCTGGGATGGAAATATTACCAGACACTTTTCCATGAAAGAAGAACCTAATGATGTTTAATACCTTTTCTTCTGCTGGAAGTTTGGCTAGAGAAGGATAGACTTCAACCTGAGGTATATGGTCAATGTCTTCAGTATTGGTTGATTATAGTCTGTTGAGAACACTATGGAAAAGTGTTTAGCCCATTTCTTCAGGATCATGTCCTTATGATCAGTGCGGCTCCATCAGTGCTGAGTAGTTGAGTACATGGCATCATAGAAGCAACATGGGAGTCTACATATCAAGATACATACATAAACTATATAAATAGAACTGCAAGCCATTATTTAAAGACATAAAGACAGACCTAAATGATTGAGAAATTTTAATTGCTCATGGTTAGGCTGAGTCAATGTAATACGAATGGCAATACTGCTTAAATAAATTTATTTAATGCCATACCAATTAAACTACTGAAGAGATAATATTTGTAAAGTGCTTGATAACAGTGCCTGGAATATGGTAGGCAATTAATAAATCCTTCCACAACTGATAAATGGTCCAAGGGTATGGCAGTTGTGAAGGGAAGGAAAAAAACAACTTAGGCTATTTATATCCTTATGAAAAAAATAATCCAAAATAATTGTCAATTAGAGAAATGCAAACTAATGCAATTCTGGGGTTTCACTTTGTACCCATCAGATTGGCAAAGATGATTTTTAAAAAAGGAAAATGACAAACTTTGGAGGATCTTTGAAAAGAGAAACGCATTGACCTGCTGTTGGTGGAGCTGTGAATGAGTATAACCATTTTGGAAAACAATGTGAAATTATACACAAAAGGTTAACAAAAAATGCAAGCTTTTTTGCCCAGTTATACCACTGGTAGACTTTTACCCCAAAGAGTTCAAAGAAGGAAAAAGAGGCCCTATACATACACAAGTATTTATAACAACTCTTTTGTGGTGGTAAAGAAAAAAACAACTGGAAACTGAGGGCATGGGGTGTGGCTGAACAAATTGTGGCATATGAATGTAATGGAATATTATTGTGTTATAAGAAAAGAGGAAATAGATGATTTCAAAAAGACATGGGAAGACATACATGAACTAATACAGAGTGAAGTGAAAAGAATTAGAAGAACAATTTATACTATAAATCAATATAAAAACAATTATAAAAACTTGTATAAACGGATGAAGAATGAAATGAACAGAACCAGGAGAACAATTTATATAACAACAGCACTATAAATACAAACTTTGAAAGCTATAAGACCCCTGATCAACTCAATGAACATCCATGATTCCAGAGGGTTGATAAGGAAGTATACCTCCTGACAAAGGGAAGAGATGGAGTCAAGGTGCAGAATGAGATTTTTTTTTTAACTTGACCAATGAGGTAATTTTTTTTGCTTTACTGTACACATTTTCTACAGTGAATTTGTTCCTTCCTCCTATTTAGGGGTGGGTTATATGTGGCAGGTGAAAGATGAAATGACTGAGGAATCAAAGGTTCTAGCTTCCGAGAATATTGATTTATTAAGCAATACATGCCAATTGCCCAACAAAGTGGGACTGATAGCTTTCCTTAGCTTTGGTTCTGGATCCTGACTATAGGGGGAGACAAACTTTTATGCATTCAAAACAATTAATCAAATAAGACCAATTAATTAAAAGAAAACAATTAACCAGGTGACAACATTAGGCAATCTGATTTCCCTGAAATCAGGAAAAGAGGTGTCTCACTCCCCTCAGGTATCTGTGAACAATGAAAGGAAATGGGAATGATATCTAATTGATCAGTATAGAGCCAATTTTCAGATAAGATATGGATTGTTTGAAATATGTAATTATGAAAAAAACTACTTGCCTCAGTCTTAGGATCTGACTGAGTTCTTGGTCAGCCTAACCAAGATTCTTAGTTAAGGGTCATTAAGCAGCAGGTAGAGGTGGTCCAGCTTCCTGGCCACACAGGGCTAGGTTCACACAATGCAATAAAGTTTTCTCAGTTTCCACAAATGAAAAAAGTTTTCTCAAGACAGAAGTTGGACTAAACCCATAATTGAATAGAAAGGGAACTGATTTAGCTCCAGAATTGAGGCACACGATGGAGTTAGTGTAGTTCACTCCCCACAATTAACCTTTTGTTGTCATAATCCCCTCAATTCCCTTATAGGGAGGGACAAGAGAAAAAATGAAATTAAAGCAATTATAAGGAGTTATTTCACCCAACCGTATACCAAGAAATTTAGCAATTTAAGTAAAATGAAAAAATATTTACAAAAATATAAATTGCCTAGAATAACAGAAGAGAAAATAGAATAAATAGAACTATTTTAGAAAAAGAAATTGAACAGGCTATAAATGAGATTGCTAAGAAAAAGCAACAGGACCAGATGGATTTACAAGTGAATTCTGTCAAACATTTAAATATCAATTAATTGCAATGTTATGTAAATTATTTGGAATAACAGACAAAGAAGGAATCCTACCAAACTCCTTTTATGAAAGAAATATAAATACTGATACCTGAACCAGGAAGAGTAAAAGGAGAGAAAGAAAACTATAGACAAATTTCATCAATGAATATGGATGCAAAATTCCTAAATAAAATACTAGCTAAGAGATTACAACAGTATATTACAAAGATTATACATTATGATCAAGTGGGATTTGTACTAGGAACACAGTGATGGTTTAACATAAGAAAACTATTAACATAATTATTATATCAATAACAAAAGTTTTAAGTCATATGAATATATCCATAGATTCAGAAAAAAAGCTTTTTATAAAGTATGATACTCATTTCTATAAAAACACTCCAAAGTATTGGTATAAATGGATTTTTCCTTAAATTGATAAAAAAAAATCCTTATCTAAAACCATCAGCAAGCATTATTTGTAAGGGCTATAAGCTAGAAGCCCTCCCAGGAAGATCAGGTGTGAAACAAGGATGCCCACTGTCAACAATTTTATTCAATATTGCATTGAAAATCCTAGTGATAGCAAAACAAAAAAAGAAAGAACAAAAAGAGATTTAGAATGGGCCATGAAATAATAGAACCATCTCTTTTTGTAGATGATATATTTGGATAATTCCAAAGATTCAACGAAAAAGTTAGTTGAAACAATAATTTTAGCAATGTAGTAGGATGTAGTAAATCCATATAAAATCATCAGCATTCTTATATATCATAAACAAAACCCTTCAAGAAGAGATAGTAAAAGATATCCCATTTAAAATAACTCTAGACCGTATAAAATCCCTGGGAGTACAGCTGCCAAAACAAACCCAGGAACTCTATAAACAAAATTATTTTTCAAAAAACTTTTTATACAAATGCAATCAAATTTAAATAATTGTTCGTGGGCAGGTAGGGGCAATATAATAAAAATGATAATTTTCATCTAAACTGTATTCAACACCGTCCCAATAAAATTACCAAAAAATTATTCTACTGAATTAGAAAAAATAATAACAAAATTCATTTGGAAGAACAAAAAGTCAAGAATATTAAAGGAAATAAAGAAAAAAATGTAAAGGAAAGAGGTTTAGCAGTACCAGATTTTGAACTATATTATAAGGCAGTAATTATCAAAACTATCTGGCATTGTTTAAGAAAAAGAAAGGTAGATCAATGTAACAAAGTAAACATACAATTTATGGTAGAAAATAAATATAATTGTATATTTGACAAGTATAAAGACAAGATTTGGGGAAAAGAATTCAGTATTTGGAAAAATGGTTGGGAAAACTGGAAAGCAGTATGGAAGCAACTAGGCATAGATCAATATCTTACACAATTTACCAAGATAAGGTCAAAATAGATGCATGACCTAGATATAAAGAGAGATATTACAGGAAAATTAGAAGAACATGGAACATATTACTTTTCAGACTTGTAGATAGGTGATCAATTTATGAATAAGCAAGAGATAGAGGGCATTATGAGATGTAAAATGGATAATTTCTATTACATTAAATCAAAAAGGTTTTGTACAAATAAAATAATGTTGCCAAGATCAGAAGGAAAGCAGAAAATTGGCAGGGGACAGGTAAAATGTTAAGGACAGTTTCTCAGTTAAAGGCCTCATATCTCAAATATTTAAAGAACTTTGTCAAATCTATAAGCATATGAGTCATTCCCCAATTGATAAATGGTAAAGAATAATGAACAGACAGTTTTCCAATAAAGAAATCAAAACAATTTATAGACATATGAAAAAATGCTCCAAATCATTACTAATTAGAGAAATGCAAATTAAAAAAACCTTTCAATATCATTTTACACCTATCAAATTGTCTAAAATGATTGAAGAGGAAAATGACAAATGTTGGAGGGGATGTGGAAAAATTGGGACACTAATTCATTATTGGTGAAACTAGGAACTGATCCAACCATCTTGGAGAACAATCTGAAATTATGCCCACAGCAACACCACTTCTTGGTCTGTTTCCAAAGATGATTAGGGAAAAATGGGGGGGGGGGGGAGAAGCCCTATATGTTCTAAAATGTTTACAGCAGCTTTTTTGTGGTGGCAAAGAACTGGAAATTATGGGAATGCTCATCAAATGAGGAATAAGTTGTGGCATATGATTGTGATGGAATACTCCCATACTATAAGAAATGATAAGCTCAATGATCTTAGAAAAACATGGAAGGACTTGCATGAAATAATGAAGGCTGAAATTAGCAGAACCAAGAGAACATTGTGTACAGTAACTGCAATATTGTTTTAAGAAAAACTTGAGCAAATAGGCCATTTTGACTATTATAAATACCCAAATTAACCACAGGCAACATATAAAGAAAGACACTAATTGCATCCGGAGAAAGAACTGATAAACAGAAGTGTGTATAGAATTAATTTTACATATATACCTATTTGTGTCTAATGGTAGCTATCTCTAGGGCAAGGAAGAAAAAAAGAGAAAAAATAAATTTACATGATAGCTTTATTATATATTTAAAAGGATTAGCAAGTTGTACATAAGAGATTTGCAGTTTCATGTGCAATCAATTTTTTTATTATACTATGTTATAGAATTGATTGTTTTATTCCATAAATTAAATTAAATACATTACATTTTTTAAAAGTTATAGGGAGTGTGGGCTACACATGAACCAAACTTTCAGTGGAATCAAACAAGGATTGAACACACACTAACACACAGTTTGCTGTAGAAATACATTAAGGGTCATTCACAAAGAGTCAGCTGGGAAAAAGGAGTGATAAGGATTAATACTGAGGGTCAATTCAGGAAAGAATTAGTCATAAGAAAAACAAATTCTAACTTCAGAGGATGAATTGTGAAGGGGGAAAGAAAAAGAGAGACAGAGAGACAGAGAGAGACAGAGAGAGAGAGAGAGAGAGAGAGAGAGAGCGAGAAAGGAAGGAAGGAAGGAAGGAAGGAAAGAAGGAAGGAAGGAAGGAAGGAAGGAAGGAAGGAAGGAAGGAAGGAAGGAAGGAAGGAAGGAAGGAAGGAAGAAATGGTACAGCATCTAAATAGTTAAAGGACAAGTTCATCAACTTATAGATGAAATAGGAAGTAAAATTATTATAATTGGAAACCTCAATGTTTCCCTAGTAAAACTAGACAAATCTAATCAAAAGATAAACAGGAAAGATGTTAAAAACCAGAACAGAACTTAAGAACATTTGGATATGCTAGATCTCTGGAAGCCACTGAATAATAACAAAAAGGAATTTAAATATTTCTCAGCTGTCCATGGCACTTTTTACATATACTAGGGCAGAAAAATCTCACAAATAGATGCAGAAAAAAAAGCATTAAATGTATCATTTATGGATGATAACTTGATAATAATTAGATAAAGGTCTTCAGAAAAGGATTGCTAGAGATAAAATAACAATTCTAAAGAACTGGTGAGTCAGAAGGCAAAACAACAGAAAAACAATAGAGGATTTCCTTTGGGAGTTTAGGGGAATGACAAAAATGAGAGCAGTGCTTTGGTATGGTTAGGATGAAATCAAAGTGGTCTTATAGGGAAAATTAAATGTATAAATATTTTCATCAACAAAATTGAGGAAGAACAAATGAATTGGGCAGGCAGCTGTAAAAACTAGAAAGCCAACTAGACACTAAAATAGAAATTTAAAAATTAAAACAGTAAAGAAAAATTAACAGGAAAAACACTGAATTAATAAATAAAACTAGAAGCTTTTTTAAAAAAATAGATAAACTATTAACTAATCTGATTTTTTTTAAAGAGGAAAAACCAAATTAGCAGTATTAAAAATAGAAAGAGAGAAATCAAAACAAATAAAGAAATGATCAAAGAAATTATTAGAAATTATTTTGCCTAATTTATGGCAACAAAACTTACAATTTGAATGAAATGGATGAAAACATATAAGCATATAAAATGACCAGACTAGTTGAATAAAGAATAGAGAATTTATATAAACTCAACCTCAGGAAAAGAAATTGTACTGCCTGTAAATGAAATCCCAAAAGGAAAAAAAAGGACAAAATGGATTTAAAAGTAAATTCTATCACATTTTCAAAGGAAAATTCCAATATTACATAAGCTGTTTGAAAAAATGGAAAAAAATTATCTCCCTAGATTCTTTCCATGATACAAATATAGTCTTGATACCTGTGCCAAGGACAGAAAAATCAGAGAAAGAAATCTATATACCAGGATCTTTCATGAATATCAATGTGATTAAATTTTAAATAAAATATTCACAAAGAGTCTACAACAACATATCGAAAAGATTGCAAACTATAACCAGGTAGGATTTATACCAGAAATACAAGGCTGGCTCAATAGTAGGAAAATTGTAAATAGTTATCTCATTATAATATATAATATATAATACAATATACGTACATAATACTCCTCTGAGAGTAAAAGTCCTTTATCCCATATTCCAGGAACTCATTTTAGAATCATGTCTGTTTCTGAAGGTGGAAGTTAAATTTTCCTTTTCTCTCATTTCACTTTTGTTAGTTTTTTATTACAATTTTCATTCCCTCCCCCCACCCCATTTTCTTTTTCCCCATTTGCTTGGGTTGGGACAGTCCCTTTTAAAATATTAAACAAAGAAAAACTTCTAATACATTTGCACATTGTTGGTTGTTGAATTGTGATTGAGAGCTCACACTAAAGCCTTAATTTGGGGGAATTGTTTAAAAGCTGCATCATGTGTACTGTTTGACATATACTTTAGTGCATGGCTTTAGAGGATTGGATTTGAAAGGACAATGAATGCTTTTGCCTCCTTAGAACTCTAGAGAACTTTCTAGAATTAAAGATATAAACAAATTTCTTCCTAGTTCATTTGGTGAGAAAAGAAAATATTCAACTGTGGGAAGAGTATAACTAGAAGTTGAAAGGCACATTGTGTAACTGTGTCCTCCCCAATTCTGGCTGACCAAATGCTCAGGAATTGGGTGCTTGGATGATGATGAAGAAACCTCTGGCTACTTGAAGGTGACTCAGCACTGAAAATGGTTTGGGGATGACAAAACCTCCTCATTATTGGCCATTCAACAGCAAGTGTTGATGATTCAACGGTTCTTTAAAATGGGAGTGACTTCGCATGGCTCTTTTCTTCCTGGATTCTCCATTTGATAAGTACATATCCCACTCTTGTGGGAAGAAGGGGAGGGACTGCAGAGCACATAGCAGCTAAAGCATATATCCTATCTAGGTAAACTTGAGCCTAGGTTTGGGGCTGCTTCTTTGTGCTTGTCTTTCTTTCCCTGATCCTGGATGACAGCATTTATCTCGAAAAGGTCATGTCTATGCTTGGAGACAACCTTGTTGCCAAAGAATTGGGAGGTCCTAGGTCTCTAAGATAGAGTCGAAGATTAGTGACAGGTTCCGCATTGGAGAAACCAACCACTGACAAGAGAAGTATAAGCCCTGGCCTGGATGGGCAGTAGACATAGATTTTAATGGATCAGTGCAGAACCAAGAAATGTAACCATGCTTATTCAATAATAGCAAAAATTGATTCATGTTCCACTGAGGTTTAGGTTTCAACTTGGGGAATGATAGAGTGGTGAGTACAATTCTGAGTAGGTACCAGGTCCTTTTGTCTTTTTTTCAATATACCTTGGAGGTATTTTGTGTTTAGAATGTCTTGCATGTGTTTAAAATAAATCCTGAGGCAGCTAGGTGATGGAGTAGATAGAGTGCTGGGCCTTGAGTTCAGATGTGACTTCAGCTATGTAATCCTGGACAAGCCACTTAACCTGTTTGTCTCAACTTCTTTATTTGTTAAGTGGTGAAAATAATAGCACCTACCTCTTAGGTTATTCGGAGGCTCAAATGAGATCATTGTAAAGCATTTAGCACCGTGTCTGGCACAGTGTAAGCGCTATATAAATATTAGCTATTATTATTATTACCTGTCGCATTGTATATTGAGTGCCTTTCTATTTCCTGTTGAGGAGAGCCCTAATTAGACCAGGGGTTCTTAACTTTTTTTTTCATGGATCCCTTTGTCAATCTGAAGGCTGAAGACCCTTTCTAAAAATAAAGTCTGTACTGGGAAATCAACTGTATTAAAATACAGATTAAAATTTTTTTTTTAATTTATAAACTCTAGGTTAAGAATCCTTGACTTGGAACCTTAGACATAAGCCAAAACCTAAACTTTTAAAAACCGCCCTCATGGTGCTGGGGTAAGAGTGTCAAAGAGCTTGACTAAAGGTGGCCTAATCCAGATCAGAGGTCAGACTCTACTCTACAATTGCATCAATCTGTCCTTATGCATGAGCTGCTGCGTGAAGGGATATGAGTGAGTGCTTCAGTCTCTTGGGGTCAGCAGCATTTTTTAAAATAATTTTTTAAATTTTTAATACTCAGTTCCACAAGTTTTTGAGTTCTAAATTTTCTCCCCCTCTGTCTCCTCTCCCCTCCCCCCAAGACAGCATGTAATCTGATATAGGTTCTATATATACCTTCACATTAAACTTATTTTCACAATAGTCAAGTTGTAAAGAAGAATTATAATCAATGGAATGAGCCATGAGAAAGAAGAAACAAAACCAAAAAAGAAAAAAAAAGAAAAAAGAGAGAGCAAATAGTTTGCCTCAATCTGCATTCAGACTCTGTAGTTTTTTCTCTGGATGTGGATTAAATTACATTTTAAAAAATTATCAAGCAATTATTTTTTTCTCCCATCTACTTCCTACCTCCCTCCCTCTCAACGTTTACTAATGTTAGACAATTTAGTTATTGTACTGAAGCCTGATTCCTTTAGTTGCTACTTTATCGCCTACACTAAAACTCTTTCTGGAGTATTGAATTTCATACTCTTAACAACCATTTGTGGAGAAAACATTTTGACAAATGGCTTCTAGAATTAAGGAAGGGAGGCATTGCATTAGGATCTCAGATGGGCTTGCTCAACAGTGCATTAAAGAGAAGTCATCATTTTTTGGTTTTACTCTGGCAAAAATACTACTGAAAACTATGAGGACAATTCTAATCAAACTGGGTGTCTTAGCTTCACTAAGCACCCAAGAGATCTACATTGCCGATGAATATCTAGGAAATATACTGAGATAACAAGTGATCGAAAATACATTCATTATTTCAAATGAAAAAATCCAGTTAAACTCATCAAACATTTATTAAGCATCATTATATACAAAGCACTGTGCTAAATGCTGGAGATTCAAAGGCAAAAATGAAACAGTTCCTGCCCTCAAGGAGCAGGGATATTTTATGATGAGGATGATAGGTAAAAATAAATTAAACAAACTAACAAAGGGATAGATAGATAGACAGACAGAAAAACAAATTACTTAATTAATTGATAAGAATTGATGATTGATAAGAAAGTACAAGGCCATTTGAAGAAAAGGAGAGTATTTGCCACTGGTGAGGGGAGGGTTTCAGGGACGATTTCACTGAGGAGATAATACTCGATCTGAATCATAAGACTCAAGAAAGAAAAAGATTTTGGAAGATAAAAGATGAGAAAGAAGGGCATGCTGGGCTTGGGGACTGAGGAGGTTATGCAAATTCATGAAGGCAGAAGATGTAATATTGAGTTTGGGAAACAGGAAACATGGAATGGATATGATTGACTTAGAGCAGTGACGGTCCAGTTATGGTTAGACAGTATCAATTTGTAGTGGAGCCAACGAGCACAGTCTTGTGGCTTTAGAGCATCACAAAATTTGCATGTTGGAAAGGACCTCTGAGACTGTCTAATCCAAACCATATCCAAAAAAAGAATCCTTATGACAATACATCAGACTAGTAGTCATCTGACCTTTCTTGAAGACCTCAAGTGAGTGAGAATGCTGAATCTTCTGAGACAGTCCATTTTAGTGCACAGCTCTAAAAATTGGAAAGTCTTTATTTTCATCAATTCTAAATTAGCCTCTTTGTAATTCCCACATGCCTGCTCCTAGTTCTTTCCTCTGGGACCGAACTGAAGATTTGATTCTTTTTCTATCACATTCAGTTTTATTCTGGATTAGACAGGATAAGTCAAATCCTAGCGACTTCAGCAGTGTCTGGTTGCTTTGAAGTTAGGAGAGGCAAGGGAAGGTGCCAGGGTTGTTAGAATTTGAAGAATTTGTTAGATTGAAGGATACATGGACTCATTTTTTGAAATGGTTAGCTATAAAATCGAAACTGTGAAGGGAAGCAAGGGAAATTAGAGCCAGGGAAAAAATGGCCTAGGAGAAAAGGAAAGGGTGTTAATATTTTAGGTAGGCCTAGACCTGATTTATGAAAAAGGTAACACTCTCAGTTTGGAAGCAATGAAGATGCCATGAGTCATTGTCAATCAAAATTATCCTGTCACTTCATTCCTAAAACAAAACAAAGCAAATAAAAAACAAACCCGAAAACTTAAGTGCCAAGAACCTTGGATTTTTATCTAGACTCTAATATTAAATATATGATACATTTAGAGGCATATAGACATACACATCTATATATTTAATATTAGGTTCTAGACAAATACATATATATACATATATATGTATTACTATTATATGATCTTGGATAACACACAGTCTCCTTGGACCTTAGTTTTTTCTCCTTTAAATGAAGGGATTGGACTAAATGACCTCCAAGGGTCCCTTCCAGTCCTGACATTCTATTCTACCACAAATATCTAAGGAAAACCTGTACTATTGATTTCATTGTTTTCGACAAAGAGAAACTTTTCACTTAGAAGTAATTGCTTAAAAGCATCAAGTTCCTAGAGCAATGGAGAAGCAGGGAATTACAGGACATTTCCTGTGATTTTTCTTGTCTTAATAAAAAACCAGCAACAGCAATAGCATTTCTCATTGAAATGTGGAACTGAAAATTCAACTGGACCAAAAATTTTGACAAACAAGATCCAATCTAATATGATAAAAATGTTAATGTACAATAATCCAAGATAAAGTAAAAAATATATGGCCTAACATTAGTAATTCCTAAGTGGGTCTACTGAAACACCTGTACTCTGATTTTGAGGCCAAGGATTGTATTAGAGTACATGAACCTTGAGGAAAGTGATGTGAAGGATTGGATGCTTCTGCTACAGTGAGGGGTATTTTTTTTAGCTTTGAATTTGTGTCTTGACCAGGAATGCTAGTAAAATGAGATACTACCACAGGGTAGAGGTATACTGTGCCAGGGCCATCACCAATTCTATTGACATAATTGCGTATGTTTGTTTGACAGTGTAATAGAGAACAGTCAGAGGTAGTGTATGCTCTTTGACGATATACTATGTTAAAGATTTTGATGAATTTATCAAAGTATCTCCAAGTACCAGAGAATTTCTTGGCCCCTGTGACCACCTTGGGTTTGGTGATCAACATCCATGCTCATACCAAACTCAGAGCACAGGCTAACTCTTTACATCAGGGCCGTCCAACCTTAGGTTATCTTAGGGCTGCATTAAAATAAAATAATTATTCGAGGGCGGAACCCGGAATAAAAAATACAGTACACTAATAGAAAGCTGGGGAATGCATGTCATCAATACAGCAGGTGAAGGCACGAAGCGCAAAGGCAAACACAAAACAACAAAGCGACAACACAACAGTATAAAGGTAGGTGCATACTGACTAGACTGCTTCATACAGATGGAATGCATCCCACAGATCGACTGTAAATTCCATGCAATATGTTCCATCTGTAATACTGCTTAAAAACACCAAAGAAAATTAACATCAACGAGTTTATTTATTAGTGATGGAATTAAAAAATCTAATACGCATTCCATGCAAATTATTGTTTTATTTTTTTACTCATGAAAATTAAAATCCACAGGCAGGCTGCATAAAATCTCACTGCAGGCCACATGTGGCCTGCGGGCTGTATTTTGAACAGCCCTGTTTTACATCATTGAAAATGGATAAAGAGTTGAAATGCAGTCTCGTAAAAATTTAGCTTAGACCAACACCCTAAACATATTCTAAATTGATACACAGCCTTAATATTAAGGATCATACTATTAAAAAATAGAAGAGAAGCAAATCATATATCTCTCACAGCTATGAATAGGTCATATTTCTTGTTTGCTTGTTTTTGTTTTTGCTTTTATATAGAAATATTTGCTTTAGTAAGTATAATCATGGAGAAATTTATTACCCCCAAACCTGAGGGCATGCTCCCCCTATACCATCTCATACTTCTGGGGAAAGGGTGGGGATTAGGTTCACAGCTTACTTAGTTCAGGTTCTGTATAGCACAGTATTAGTTGAAAGTACAAAGCCCACCTCAGATTCAGATCTCAAACATGCCCACTTCTCATATCTTCTATGCCAAGCTGTCTGGCTGCACCATTCTTTCTGCACACTTGGCTCCAAGGTCATCTTGGCTCAAACTCCCTCAGCCTTAGGGTGATCACCTTCAGCACCTGATACTGTGGAGGACAAACAACACAAAACACAACACAGACACCCCTAGACCCATTTCTTAAAGCTGAGGTAAAAGAGAGGGAGAGCAAAGGAAGGAAGTCCTTCCTCTCACTGGTTCACTTCATGGCACCCATGCTGTGGGTGAACCATGATCTTCACCACTTTGGTGAAGCAGGAAGGAGCACACAGGAAAGAGGGGCTATAAAGAACAGAGATGTATTCTTAACCAAACAAGGGACAGAGGCAATTTCAAAACACAAAACACAAAACAGATAACTATGTGAAACTGAAAATCTTCTGAATAGACAAAGTTAATATACCTAGGATAAGAAAGTAAAGTGGTCCAAATAAGAAAAAAAAATCTTTGTATCAAATTGCTTTGTTTTTGGTATCCAAGATATATAAATAATAAATAAGACTAATCGTCATTCTCCAATAGATAAGTGGTCAAAAGACATGAGCAGTAAGGGTTAGAATAGCTGATTATTTATTTACCTTTATTCACTTTTTACATGGTCTTCTCAGAAGGTGGGGAATACCCTCAAGGTGTGTGTGGGTGGGGTATTGGAAAATTCCCATGTGATGTCACAGGAGGAGGGGAAGTGATGTTATGGGAGGGGTTAATCATAATCATGTCACAGGAATGGTCTGCTTGTGAAAATTTTCTACCATGATGTCACATAAGAAATTTTCTCACTCTATGTCAAGGGGATTAGGCTAAAAAATTTAATTGTGTAGGAATTTACTGAGAAGTTGTCCAAAGAAAGGAATGGGAATTTTAGGCAGTAATTGCATTGCAAGTCACCAAAAGGAAGATAACTTATACAGAACATTCCTTTGATATAAAAATAATTAGCAGAAAAGAACAAAATCACTTTTAGGAAAAAAGGAACTTTAAAGTTCTTTTTAAATTTTAAATTTAAGTTCATATTTAGTTAATGGCGTTTATTTAGGGGTGATACTGTCTAGAGCAGCAGTCAAACTCAAATAGAAATCAAACCCTGCAGGGCTATATATTGACTTAGAAAACCACAAAGTAACATTTTCTATGTTGTATTATATTTTTCTTTATTCTATTAAACATCTTCAAATGACATTTTAATCTGGTTCCAAAAGCACTGGGGATTTTTCCAGTCACAAGTGGCAAGTGGGCTGTGAATTTGACACTTCTAGTAGAGCACCACTGAAGAACTTGACCTTTTACCTCAGACCTGTGCATTTTTCTTCACTTCCTTTAATTATTCTACAGACAAAGCTGATTATCTGGAAAGACTACCTTTTGTGCTCCATCCCTGATGGAATAACATAAGTTTTAAACTCTGGGTACCCTAATAAAATTTTGCAAAGGAATCTCTTTCCACAACACTACTCCTAAAAATTACCTCACCACACTTCCTAAAATAATTAACACTCTTAGTTCCCTATCCTAGGGACTGGGGCAACTTAAACACCTTTTCAATCCAGCTGGACCAAAAAGTTTGTGTCAGGCATATAAAATATGCTTTAGATGTGCTGACATTGGTTCTGAAAGGAGCATGCCATCTGGAAACTTAAATAAACATAATCATCTTTTTGCCGATCTTTTTGTTGGTATGGAAACATTTTTTTAAACAGAAAAAGTAAAAAAAGGATTTTATAGAGACAAAAAATGCATAAAGCATGAGCAACTGGGAGACAAGAATACAAATTAATGTAGGGATCAGCCACTTGAAAAGGCTTAGAAGCTAAAAGCCAGGAGAAAAGGAAAAGGCAGCTCAGAGGAGGAGCTTGTGGTGGAACTCCCAGAAAGGGGGGAGTATAAGTTCTTGGATAGGAGACCCGGGGCATGAGGAATAACCTCATCCAGATTTCATGTGCCTATAAGGAATGCAGTTTTGCTCTTTTGGTAAGGGTAGGATCTGGGAAACTGTGATCATTTCACCTAAAAAATGAGTCAGACCTGAGGGTGTGTGTGTGTGTGTGTGTGTGTGTGTGTGTGTGTGTGTGTGTGTGTGTGTGTGTAGGAGCAGTTAAGGAGAAGTTAGGGGAAAGTGGGCAGTGTTGCTGAGAAAAAGATCTCTGTGTTGGGCTAGGGTAAAAGGAAGAAGATTCAGAATGGAATTGTTAGGGCTCTGATTAATAAGATAAATTGAATCAAATTAAAGTAACAAGGGGCAGCTAGGTGGCACAGTGAGTAGAGCACCCGCCCTGGAGTCAGGAGGACCTGAGTTCAAATTTGGCCTCAGACACTTGACACATGTACTAGCTGTGTGACCTTGGGCAAGTCACTTAACCCCAATTGCCCTGCCAAAAAGCAAAAAAAAAAAAAATTTAAAGTAACAGATGACCTACCTATATATATAATTTCTGCCCTGAAATTTTATCCCTTTATAGAAAGGTAGTCTTGCTGTTTGAATGACTAAGCATTTTATGCTGAAAAATTATTAGAGAGAAGTGAAGAAAAGATTGTGGAGATTCAAGAGATAGGGAAAACTCTAATCCCTAGGGTGAAGTGGAGGGAGGTGGGGAGGACAATTGGAAAAGTCCATTATCACTAGTTTAAAAAAATGCATAGGGAGCCTTGTGCTGTAGGGTTCTGTTGATCAAGAACAAAATCCAGAACTGAAAAAATTTTAGAGAGAAGTTTATTAAGTCATCTGGCAGAGGGGAGAGTCATAAAAGGGGTGACCCAGTCTGCCTGAGTCTCTGTAAGTTTTACATTATATAGAGTTTAAACAAAGGAATAAGAAAACATTAGCTCATTGACAGAACATAGGGGGCTTCCAGATAACATACACAGGTTTCTTGAGATGTATGAGAGAAAACTCCTTACATTCCTTGCATCAATCTTCAGATCCCCTGAAGGTTCCTGATCAGCACAACCTGGACATCCTGAGTTAAGTATTAAACAAATTTGGTCTCTAAGCAACAAGCCTGGTCTCTCAACCATTCTGGGCTAGGTTCAAACAATGCAATAAAGTTTTCCCACAGCTTCCTTCCTTTTGAGCGTTTTTTTTTTAAGCCCAACATTCCTATACTAGTAGAAGTACAATTACAGAAGCAAAGAGCTAGGTTAAGGTTTAAAAGGAAGTTCATTAGAACAACCAGACTCGGTGGATATGTCCCTCTCATTGCCCATCTTATCTAGAACTTAAGAGAATTCCTTTAAGGAGTGATAGGGGCCAAATTGATGGCAAACTTTTCCCAACATCTCATAGTCAGAGGGATCAAATTGAATAAACATAGGGGGCTGCTAAGTCAGGAGTCTTAGACTTACAGCAAGAAAACAAGTGCTCTATACGGTACCAAAAATGAAAGGGAAATAAGAAAGGGAAAGATATACCCACCTGAATGTAGAATTCCAGAGAACAACAAGGAGAGATAAGAAGGTTTTCTTAAATGAGCAATGCAAAAAAAAAAAAAATAGAAGAAAACAATAGAATGGGAAAGACAAGTGATGAATGGGAAGTATAAAGGTAATGTTTCATGCGAAAACGGGCATGACAAAAGATAAAAATGGTAGGAATTTAACAAAAGTAGAAGAGATTAAGAAGAACTATATCTGAAGGATCTTAATATCACCAATAACCACATGGGCCTTCAGAAGCATTGCTTACAATAGGGCTAGTGGAGGCGACATAATTCCAGCTAAGCTAATTAAAATCTTAAAAGATACTGCTGCTAAAGTGCTGCACTCAATATGCAATCAAATTTGGAAAATTTAATTGTGGCCACTGTACCGGAAAAGATCAGTTTACAACACAATCCTAAAGAAGAACAATGTGGGGGTGGACCCAACGTGACAGAGTAAAAGCAGGGACTTGCTTGAGCTCTCCCCCAACCTCTCCAAATACCTGCAAAAAATTACTCTAAACAAATTCTAGAGCTGCAGAACCCACAAAATGACAGAGGGAAACAAATTTCCAGCCCAAGACAACCTGGAAGGTTGACAGGTAAGGTTTATTGCAGTGGGCTAGGAAAGGAGTGCAGACCAACACTGGCCATGCCAGCAAAGACTAGGCCCCCAGCAAACCCGGAGCAGGCCTGAGGGCACTGAATCACTGGCAGCTGTGGTGGTTTCCAGATTTCTCAACCCACAAACACCAAAGACAATTTAGAAGGTCAGTAGGAAAGGTCTATAGGACCTGGGTGAGAAAGGAGTACAGTCCAGCCCCAGCCCTGCGGTGGTAGAGGCTATGGCAGCAGTGGCTGCTTCCAGAGCTCTTGGCCCACAGACAGTGAGGGGGATCAAGCACCTGATCAGAGGGGGATTGCAGGGATCTCTTTGCTGGCGCTGAGGCAGGATTCTCTTGCTTTGCCCTGCTTGGATTTGGGTCACAGTCCTGAGTGTTGGTCCTAAGGCAAGAAAGAATGCTGGTGTGGCAGAGCTTATGGCGGTGATGGAGAGGGAATCCTCCTCACAGTTCCAAGGAAGAAAAGAGTGCCTGCAGTCACTCACAGACCAGAGCACAGGCCAGGAAAGCAGTAAACATCTCTCCTTTGATCATACCATCCTGGAAGACCTGGAAATTTACAGGTCCCTGGAAGTATCTCTAAAAACAGCTTCACAAAACCCCTGAAGCTTAGGACAGTACACCCTTCACCCTGGAAGCAGTGTCCTATCTTAACAAAGAGTTAAAAATTCAAGCAATTGGCTGGGAAAATGAACAAACAGCAGGAAAAAGTCAGACTGTAGAATCTTACTTTGGTGACAAAGAAAATCAAAACATACAACCAGAAGAAAACAAAGTCAAAACTCCTACAACCAAAGCCTCCAAGAAAAATATGAATCGGTCACAGGCCATGGAAGAGCCAAAAAAGGATTTTGAAAGTCAAGTAAGAGAAGTAGAGGAAAAATTGGGAACAGAAGTAAGAGTGATGCAAGAAAATCATGAAAAATGAGTCAACAGCTTGCTAAAGGAGACCCCTCAAAATACTGAAGAAAATAATGCTTTAAAAAATAGACTCAACCAAATGGCAAAAGGAGCTCCAAAAAGCCAGTGAGGAGAAGAATGCCTTAAAAAGCAGAATTAGCCAAATGGAAAATGAGGTCCAAAGCTCACTGAAGAAAATAATTCCTTAAAAATTAGAATGTAGCAAATGGAAGTTAATGACTCTATGAGAAATCAAGAAATGATCAAACAAGACCAAAAGAATGAAAAAATAGAAGACAATATGAAATATCTCATTGGAAAAACAACTGACCTTAAAAACAGATCCAGAGAAATAATTTAAAATTTATTGGCCCACCTGAAAGCCATGATCAAAAAAAGAGTCTAAACATCATCTTTCAAGAAATTATCAAGGAAAACTGACCTCATATTCTAGAACCAGAGGGGAAAATAGAAATTGAAAGAATCCACCATTCACCTCCTGAAAGAGATTCCAAAAGGAAAACTCCTAGGAATATTGTAGCCAAATTCCAGAGTTCCCAAGTCAAGGAGGAGATATTGCAAGCAGTCAGAAAGAAGTAATTCGAGTGTTGTGGAAACATAATCAGGATAACACAAGATCTAGCAGCTTCTACATTAACCAGAGGGCTTGGAACATGATATTCTGGAGGTCAAAGGAGCTAGGATTAATACCAAGAATCACCCATCCTGCAAAACTGAGTATAATAGTTCAGGGGTAAAAATGGGTATTCAATGAAATAGAGGACTTTCAAGCATTCTTGATGAAAAGTCCAGAGCTGAATAGAAAATTTAACTTTTAAATACAAGACTCGAGAAAAGCATGAAAAGGTAAACAGGAAAGAGAAATCATAAGGGACTTATTAAAGTTGAATTGTTTACATTCCTACATGGAAAGATGATATTTGTAACTCATGAGACCTCTCTCAATATTAGGGTAGTTGGAAGTAATAGATAGATACATAGATAGATAGATAGATATAGACAGAGAGCACAGGATGAGTTGAATATGAAGGGATAATATATAAAAATAAAATTAAGGGGTGACAGAGGAATGTACTGGGAGAAGGAGAAAGGGAGAGAGGTAGAACGGGATAAATTATCTCACATAAAAGAGGCAAGAAAAAGCTTTTACAGGGGGAACGAGTGAACATTACTCTCATTGGATTTGGTTTAAGGAGGGCATAACATGCACACTCGATTGGGTATGGATAGAAGAGAAGGCAGATCAGAGGAGGAGGTAATCAGAAGCAAACACTTTTGAGGAGGGATAAGGTCAAACGAAAGAATAGAATAAATGGGGAGCAGGATAGGATGGAGGGAAATATAGTTAGTCTTTCACAACATGAATATTATGGAAGTGTTTTCCATGGCTATACATGTATAACCTATATTGAATTGCTTGCCTTCTCAATAAGAGTGGGTGGGGAGGGAAGAAGGGAGAGAATGTGGAACTCAAAGATTTAAAAATGAATGTTAAAGATTGCTTTTACATGCAACTGGGAAATAAGATATACAGGCAATGGGGTATAGAAATCTCTGTTGCCCTACAGGAAAATAGAAGGGAAGGGGTTAAAAGAAGGGGGAGGGGTGATAGAAGGGAGGGTAGATTGGGGGAAGGTTAATCAGAATGCATGCTGTCTTGGAGTGGAGGGAGGGGAGAGATGGGGAGAAAATTTGAAACTCAAAATCTTGTAGAAGAGAATGTAGAAAACTAAAAATAAATTAATCATTTTTAAAGGACAGTGCTAAGGAATGTTTACATTACTGAACTCACTTCACACACCAGCAAAGTTACATTTAAGATTCTGCATGCTAGGCTTCAGCAATATGTGAACCAAGAATTACCAGAGCAGGCTGGTTTTCAAGGAGGTAGAGGAACTAGAGAGCAAATTGCCAACATTTTCTGGATTATGGAGAAAGCAAGGGAATTCCAGAAAAACATTTACTTCTGCTTCATTGACTACACTAAAGCTTTTGACTGTGTGAATCACAACAAAATGTTACAAGTCCTCAAAGATATGGGAGTACCAGATCATCTTATTTGTCTGCTGAAGAACATGTATGAGGGTCAAGAAGCCACAATTAGAACTGAACATGAAACAATTGATTGGTTTAAGATTGAAAAAGGGGTACAACAAGGCTGTATATTGTCGCCTTGCTTATTTAACTTACATATAAATGCTGGACTGGATTAATCAAAATCCAGAATTAAGGATGCAGGGAGAAATATCAAATATCTCAGGTATGCAAATGATGTCATTCTGATGGGACAAAGTGAAGAATTAAGAAGCCTCTTGATGAAGTTGAAAGAAAATGTAAAAGCTGGCTTGAAGCTTAACATCAAAAAAACTAAGATCATGGTAACAAGTCCTATCACTTTCTGGCAAACAGAGGGAGAAGAAGTGAAAGCAGTGTCAGATTTTATATTCTTGGGCTCAAAGATCACTGCAGATGGAGACTGCAGCTATAAAATTAAAAGATGCTTGCTCCTTAGAAGGAAAGCTATTGAAAACCTGGACAACAACATTAAAAAGCAGATATCACTTTGCCAACAAAAGTCCATATAGTCAAAACTATAGTTTTTCTAGTAGTAATGTATGGCTGAGCGCCACAGAATTGACACTTTCAGACTGTGGTGCTGGAAAGAACGTTAGAGAGTCCCTTGGACAGCAAAGATATCAAATCAGTCAATGCTTCAATTCATTAATTCAGGCTATTCACTGGAAGCTCAAATACTAAAGCTGAAGCTTTAATATTCTGACCACATAATGAGAAGACAGGACTCATTGGAAAAGACCCTGATGTTGGCAAAGATTGCAGGCAAAAGGAGAAGGGGATGTCAGAGGCTGAGATGGATAGATAGTGTCATGGGAAACAGTGAACATGAGCTTGGACAGACCTCAGGATATAGTGAAGCGTAGAAGGGCCTGACATGCTATGGTCCATGAGGTCATGAAGAGTCAGACATTACTGAATGAATGAACAACATTACAAAGCACAAAAAACCCACTTCATTCATCACTGGTATTCTATACCAATTGCATTTAAAAACCAGTATAGAGTACTTTTGAAACAGTTACACTTTTAATTCGTATTCACATGGTTTCTAAGTATGTGGCCTTAATGCAAATATCAAGTGTATTTTATATTAAGGTATGATGTACCTAAAGAGAGTGAAACTTCACAATTAGTTACTTTAAATAAGACTACATTATAAAAGTTTTAGGACAAATTCAATCAATCAAATTTGGATTTATAGTCACAAATGATGTTATTCAAAATCTCAACTTTCCCAAGGGCTATTAGCTGCCAGCACATCAAATTATAGAGCACCCTGGTTTCAGTTACTTCAGGTCTAAACATTTACAGTAGCAGTCTAAATCTTCAAATCAAAATTTGGAAATTTACAGCACAGATATTACATTTCAGTTACAAATTTAGTCTCTAATTAGTTTACAATGCCATAAATTTCTACAAACCAAGAAAAATATTTCTTTTGTTTGCTTGTCAGTCTTTATCTCTGTCATCCCAACCTAGCCAGAGTTGAAATGACAGAGAGAAATATCTTGCAGTTGTTGGGTTTTTTCCTAAAACTTTCTCCCTGAAAGTCTGAACAAAAGATCAGTAGGAGTAAGCCCCTGTTTATTGGGAAAGAAGTTAGTGTAGTATTACAGAAAGCTGGGCTAGCTGTTACAAGTATGAAACTTCATTACTCTTGCTCGCCACTCTAAGTTCCCTTTTTGCATTTCTTTTTCCCATAGTCTTTACAATTCAGCTGGGTTTCCCCCTTAGAAATCTCCTAAGTAGTGGAATTTATGAAGAACACCAGACATGATACAAGATAAATGTTTTCCTGAGAAGCTTATAGGGAAGGTAGAGCTAGATAAAAATGGGTTCCCTACTTTTGGAGTATGAGTGCTTGGATCATGAATGCCTAAGTCTGGTTAACAGTTTATTTGGCCAATACACATTTGAAATTCCCAAATTAACCTAAGTGAATGGATGTAGGACTAATGTTAGGCTACCAGTTTTTCAATGTCACCCAATCAATTAAAAGAATCTCAGAACAAGAAAACATGTAACATGAATGTCTGTTAAAGGATTCCCTCTTGACCAGTAACTTGGTTCAACTGTTGGTCTTTGCATTTGAGTCCTAGATTACAGTGCCATATTCATCAGGATATCAGGGCAGCTGCCAGTAGTATATAGTCACAGACAAGCTATCTAACTTATTCCTGTCATGGGAGCATTGAGGAAAGTAGAGGAAGAGAAAGAAAATGAGAGGGAGAAGGAGAGATCTACTAAAGGAATGGTTGAATTTAACCAATGATAGAGCTGCCACCAGAGCCCTTGGGTTATCAGCCCAAAAGGACTAATTTCCTGAAAAGTATGCCTACCCTGAGTAATTTCACTGGTTAAGGTGTCATACAGTTCCCTATCTTGACTGAGTTCAACCAAACTCTAAGGTTACTCACCCAGTTCTTACTGTGCAGGTTAATCCCATGTTGGTCAGTCCCATACCTCTCAATCTGGAGGTAATGAAAACTTATTTAGAATCCATGGACCACGAGAGCCTTTGGGTATCTTGGGTCCACCATAAGACATCCCACTTCTGACACCAAAATTATCAGTTGCGAACAGAACCTAAACCTGAAAAAAATTTTGAAGAGAAGTTTATTAAGTCATCTAGCTGAGAGGAGAACTCAAAAGGGGGTAGCTTGCTCCCCCTGAGTCTCTGTAAGTTTTAGATTATATAGAGTTCAAAAAAAAGGAAACAGCCAATATGGAGGCAGTTTCCAGAGAATATAGGTAGGTTACTTCAGATATATAAAGGAAGGAAACTCCTTATATTCCTTGTATCGATCTTTGAATCCCCTAGAAGGTTCCTGGTCAGCATGACCTGGATGTTCTGAATTAAGCATTAAACACATCTTTTTGTTGTTATTTTTCAGTCATGTCTGACTCTTCATGACCTCATTTGGGATTTTCTTGGCAAAGATAATGGAATGGTTAGCCATTTTCTTCCCCAGTTCATTTTACAGATCAGGAAAGTAAGATACAGTTAAGTAACTTTCCCAGGGTCACATAGCTAGCCTGAGTGCAGATTGGAACTTAGGTCTTTCTGACTCCAGGCCCAGAGCTCTATCATCTGTACCACCTAGCTGCCCATTAAACAAATCTAATCTCTAAGCAACAAGTCTCGTCTCTCAGTCAAATAGGGCTAGGCTCAAACAATGCAATAAAGTTTTTCTCCAATTCTCTAAATCTGTTTCCCTAAATCTGGGTCCTAATAATAACTTGCCATCCTTTCTGCCCCCCATAGTCACAGCCATAGTTCCTAAACTCTTGGCATGGCCAGAGATTATTTAATTCAATAAGGATTTTTTAAGCACTTGCTAGGCTACAGTGATAAAAGTGAAAAAGTCCATATTCTCAAGTTGCTTACATTCAACCAGGTACGTGGGAGCCATCATGTACACAGAAAATTAACTACAGAAATATATACAAAATAATTTGGGGGTGGGAGGGCATTAGTAACTGTGGGAATCAAGATAAGCTTCCTACGGGAGGCAATTGTGAACTGAGCTTTGAAGGTAGCTAGGAATTCTAAGGGGACAACTAGGTGGCACAATGGATAGAGTGCCAGGCATGGAGTCAGGAAGATTCATCTTCCTGAGTCCAAATCTGTCCTCAGACCTTTGCCAGCTGTGTGACCTTTGTCAAGTCACCTAACCCTTTTTGCCTCAGTTTCCTCTTCTGTAAAAAAAATGACCTGGAGAAGGAAATGCCAAATCACTCCAGTATCTTTGGGGTCACAAAGAGTCAGATGTGACTGAAACAACTGAACAACAACAAAGGGATTCTAAGAAGTAGAGGTAAAGGAGTACAATTGGAATGGGGGGAGGGGTAGAGGCATGGAAATGGAAGATAGTATATTGAGTATAGGGAACAGCAAGCAGACTAGTTTGTCTATAACATAAGTATATGAAGGCAAGTAATGTGGATTATAATAAATGTAAATATAAGCTGCAACCAGATTGGGAAGGTCTTTAAAAGTCAAAGAGGATAGTTTGTATTCTCTCTTAGAGGCAATAAGGAGCCATTGGAGTTTGAGTAGGAGAATCACATGACTAGACCTTTACTTTAGGAATGTCAATCTGGCAGCTCTGTGGAGGATGGATTGATGAGGAAAGAAAAGAGGCAGGGAGACCAATTAGTAGGTTATTACAATTATATGGGCTAGAGGTGATCGGAGTCCAAATTAGGCTGTCAGTGATGGAAGTAGAGAGAGGTGGATGAATGTGAAATATATCGCAAAGATAGACTTTTAGAGGTTTGACTGATTGGATATAAAGGAGATGGTCAATGAAGAGTCAAAAATGACTGTGTTTGCAAACCTATGGACCTGAAGGATGATTAGAAGCAAAGAAGTTGGGGCAAAGGGTGGATTTTGGGGGAAAGATCATGATATCTGCATTAAACGTATTAAGTATGAGATGCCTATGATATCCAGTTTGAAATGTACAATAGCCAACTAACAACGTGGGAACTTTAACTGAGACAGCTTGGGATGGAATATGTGGATAATTGAGCCCAGAGAACTAAGATCACCAAGAGAAAGTATAGAGATTACTTTGATCCGTTGATGCTTCCCAAGAAACAAAATAAACCAAATTTAGCAAGTTGGGTGCTTAAACACAGATATATGATCTAATATTGGGTCTGTACTTAAATCTATTCTAGGTTTGTAGGAAGTGCCATATTAGTACTCTGGTGGTATAGCCTTCAAATAATTTCTCTGCTGCAATGATACATCAGAGTAGGACTTTAGTGGAGGAATATTGCTCTCAATCAAGTAAAATCAGATCTATTTAATTGTGTTAAGAACATAGCTAAGGGACAGAATGTTATTGTGGATAGACAGCTAGTCTTAGAGACAGACAGTTCAAGTTACTTTCTGCTTGAAGTAACTCTTTGTTGTTTGTGTAGCATCCCCTTTGGCATGCACAATGGAAGGGTCCTGCCTCCATCTCAGAGCAATTGCAGATATCCTCTGACTGCTTCCTGTTGGCTATGAGGTTGCTTTTAATTGGCTACTGACCTGGGACTTTGTAGATACATACACTAAAGGGGCCTCATCTTTCTTCTGACCTCGAAGTATAAAGATGACTCTTAGCTCCAGAGGGTCAGTGGGGCAGAGTGGGTGGAGGCGAAGGTGCCCTTACCCTTCCTGGACCGACCTATGGGTACATAACTTCCAAGGCAGATTTGTGTCTGGGATGGAGCCACCTCATATTTATATTTTCTTTCCTTTATTATAGGACCTTGTGAGTTCTCCAAAGGCAACCAACATCTTGCTTCCCTCCTGAACATCTGGGAAGTGTGGTATCAAGTACTAAAGCAGCAGTGGTAGAATCAGAAGAAATAGCAAGAGGCAGTGTTAGAGAGAGAGAGAGAGAGAGAGAGAGAGAGAGAGAGAGAGAGAGAGAAAGAGAGAGAGAGAGAGAGAGATCACCTAATGAAAAGAGTGCACTAGGCATAATAGGGCTTTACTGGGTGGAGATGAAATTAGAAATGTAAAATAGATAATGAGCTTCCCTGTTGCAAATGCCCCAATAAAACTTGCATATTAGCTCTTCAAGTGATTTTTAGAATTCTACTATGTCATTTTAATATTCAGGGCACTTAGCACAGTGCCTAGCACATAAGTAGGTACTTAATATGTGTTTATATAGATCAATTATTGCTTAGTATTGCCTTTCTGTGTAGGAATAAAATCACCTGTTCTATACTGGACTTCTTAGTTTGCTTAGTTCACTATTTAAAGTATAAAATTACAATAGAATAAGAAGATTTCAAGGTAAAAACTATCTAAAGGTAGATAAGTTACGTAGTTGAGGTAGTTTAATGTATTTATCATATCCATAGTCCTAATCTGGAATCTTCCAGTCTGGCTGCCAGGTTCCTCTTACCTCAGTTCTTTAGGAATATACTTTATAAATAAAAACAGCATTGGTGGTTTCCGCATGGAATAAAATGCCAGTTTGTTGGAGGACAAAACATGAGCAGAACTCACAGTAGTATATATTGGACAAGGGTTGGGTTTTTAACATAAAGAATTTCTATGGGTTCTCCCTGTGGTATGTATATAACCTCTGAAGTTCTTTTAATCAATGAATTAACAAATAAGTACTTGCTGAATATCTGGTCTGTGCACACCATTGTATCAGGCTGTGCCACATGTATTTAACAAAGTCCTGGCCCAGATTCACCCAGCTACTCTAGGGGGTTCTTGGTCTTATGGCCTGGATTGTCACCATTTTCTTAGCAAAAGCTGCTCCGTGGTTCTAAGGCTCACTCTTTTAAAAGAAGGCTCTCTGAATTGCTTATTCCATTTACCTCTTGTCTTGCTTGGCTTTCTTCACTATGGAGAAAATGTAAAGAAAATTTGCTTAAATAAATCCATATGAGATCACTCTGTTTTGAATTTTTGATCATTATTTAGAATTTCAAAAATCATTCACGACTGGTTTGGGTAGCAGCTGTAAGCTGTCAGACTCAAGGCAAATGACAGTGGAGTTCATTGGAAATTATATTTGTTATAATAATTTTATTAGTTGGTATTTTTTCATCTAACTGATAGATAATTACTATATTTCTCTGAGGTCTGGCTGAGCGAGAGACATTTTGAGACAGATTACCTCTTATTATTCACAGGAGATATGAGTTCAAGCCGTGGTATAGTAAAATATAAGGAGAAGCTGTTTGGCTGGCTCCTCATGAATGGAGATGGGGGAAGAAAATTGATGTACTCTTTCATAACACATAATTAATTAAGAGAGGGAGGATTTGTATAAACTGGTTTTTTTAATGTTTATATTTGAACCCTGTATGTTTTACAAATACATTTACATTAAGCCCTGGGTTCCTTTATAAATGTGGAATTCAAATTAAATTATAAATATTGTGGTAGAAATTATAAACCTGATGTTAGCAAGAAATGTCAGTTTCCTGTTTAAAGAAGTTTGTAAAAGGCTGTTTAGACAGCAGGCTGAAAATAGAATCTCTTTACAGATACTTCAGAGTGTAGCTAAGAATTTGTTCTTCCCTTTTTTCATGTTTTTCTGCTATTCTCTGACTACCAACCAATTAGTATTTAAATCAGAGCATAAATATTTTTCTGAAATTCATAATTGCTTAAGCTTCACAACTCATCATTGAAATTCTGGTTTTATGTCTAATGTGAGTCTTAGTTTTTTGACCTAATATAGTTTAGTGGTGGGGGAAGAGAGGTGTGTCTCATTAAATATACCTTGATGAAATATGGGAAAGAAAGAGAAGAGAAAGTCCTAAAGGTTGTAGATGAATCAAAAAGAAGAAGGATATAGGAGATTTTGTTCCATTTCCATTTTTCCTAATTAAATAAATAATTATGAACCAATTAGGCTTGTACGAAATGAGAATGGCCCGAAGATGTATGCCAAGGCAACTTGACCTATTCTTTTCATATTTCCCAAAGAGTCATGAAACACATAGAAAGTATTTTGTTAGAACAGACACTGCTTACTCCCTTTGGGGAAAGAGTTGTATTTGCCACAAAACTACTGTTCCAAAGTATAAGTGTTGTTGTTGTTCAGTTGTTCTCAGTCGTGTCTGACTCTTCATGACCCCATTTGGACTTTTCTTGGAAAAGATGCTGCAATGTTTTTTTTCTCCAGGTCATTTTACAGATGAGAAAACTGAGGCAAAAATGGTTAAGTGACTTGTCCAGGCACAGGTAGTTAAGTGTCTGAAGTCAAATTTGAACTCAGGAAGATGTCTTCCTGACTCTAGGTGATGGTTTGGGATGTAGTGGAGATGCCAAGGTAAATAATCTAATTCTAAAGAAAGAGTGGGTAAAAGAAAATCATAGAAATAATAAATAGTTTCATTAAAGAGGATGATGACAATGAGAAATCATACCAAAATTTATAGGATGCAACCAAAGCAGTATTTAAGGGAAAATTTATATCTCTGTATGCTTACATCAATAAAATAGAGAAAGAACAGATCAGTGAATTAGGCATATAACTAAAAATAATTAGAAATAACAAATTAAAAATTCCCAATTAAACACCAAATTGGAAATCTTGAAAATCAAAGGAGAGATTAATTAAATTGAAGGTAGGAAAACCATTGAACTAATAAATAAAATGAGGAGTTGGTTTTATGGGGGAAAAACAATAAAATAAATAAACCATTGGTTAATTTGATTTTTAAAAAAAGAAAGAAGAAAATTAAATTATCAGTATTAAGAATGAAAAGGGCAAATTCATCACCAATTAAGATGAAATTAAAGCAACTATTAGGAGCCATTTACCCCCAATTACGTGCCAATAAATCCAACAATCTAAGTGAATTGGATGATTATTTACAAATATTTACAAAAATATAAATTGCCCAGATGAACATAAGAGAAAAGAAAATATTTAAATAACCCTTAGAAGACAAAATTGAATAAGCATCCATGAGCTCCATAAGAAAAAATCCCCAAGAACAGATGGATTCACAAGTGAATTTTATCAAACATTTAAAGAGCAATTAATTCCAATACTGTATAAACAATCTGGAAAAATAGGTGGAGTCCTACCAAATTCCTTTTATGACACAAATATGGTTTTGATACCTAAACTAGGAAGAGCAAAAACAGAGAAAGAAAAACTACAGACCAAAATTCCTAATGAATATTGATGCAAAAATTTAAATAAAATACTAGCAAGGAGATTGCAGCAATATATCACAAAGCTCATGTACTATAACCAAGTGGGATTTATACCAGGAATGCAGGGCTGGTTCAGTCTGAGGAAAACTATCAGCATACTTGACCATTTCAATAAGAAAAACAACAAAAATCTTATGATTATACAAATAGATTTTTAAAAGTTTTTTTTTTAATAAATGCAATACTGATTTCTATTAAAAACACTAGAAAGCATGGGAATAAATGGAGCTATCTTTAAAATGATAAACATTATCTATCTAAAACCATCAGCAAGCATTATCTGTAATGGGGATAAGCTAGAAGATCTCCCAGTAAGATCAGGGTGAAACAAGGATACTCATTATCACCACTATTATTCAATATCGTACTAGAAATGTTAGCTACAGCAATAAGAGAAGAAAAAGAAATTGAAGGAATAAGAACAGGCAATAAGGAAACAAAACTATCACTCTTTGTAGATGTTATGATGTGTACTTGGAGAATCCTACAGAATCAACTAAAAAAAAGTTGAAAAAATTAAGAACTTCAACAGAGTTGCAGAATATAAAATAAAACCACATAAATCATTAGCATTTCTATATATTACCAGCAAAGTCCAGCAGCAAGAGATAGAAAGAGAAATTCAATTTTAAATAATTATAGACAGTATAAAATACTTGGTAGTCTATCTGCCAAGACAAACCCAGGAACTATGTGGTCACAATTACAAAACAGTTTTCACACAAATAAAGTCAGATACACTTAATTGGAGAAATATCAATTGCTCATGGGTAGGCTGAGCCAATATAATAAAAATGACAATTCTACCTAAATTAATTTAGTTATTCAGTGCCATACCAATCAAACTACCAAAAAATATTTTACAGAGCTAGAAAAATAGTAATAAAGTTCATCTGGAAGAACAAAAAGTTAAGAATACCAAGGGAATCAATGAAAAAATATGAAGCAAGGCAGCTCCAGATTTCAAACTATATTACAAAAAAAAGTAATCATCAAAACAATCTGGTACTGGCTAAGGAATAAGAGTGATAAAGCAGTGGAATAGGTTAGGTACACAATGCCCAGTAATAAATGACTGTAGTGATCTAATGTTTGATAAACTCAAAAATCCAAGCTTTTGTGATTAAAAACTCACCATTTGAGAACATTGCTGGAAAAACTGGAAAGCAGCTTGATAGAAACTAGGTATAGACCAACACCTCACACAGTATACCAAGATAAGGTCAAAATGGGTAAATGACTTATACATAAAGGCTGCTATCATAAATAAATTAGGGGAGCATGGGAAAATGTACTTGTCAGATATATGGATAAAGGAAGTTTTTAATGACCAAACATGAGATAGAGAGTATCACTGGAAGTAAAACAGATTATTTTGATTATGTGAAATTAAGACACTTATGCAAAACAAAACTAATGCAGCCAAAATTAGAAGGAAAACAGGAAACCAAGGGGGAAAATTTATATCAGGTTTCTCTGATAAAGACCTCATTTCTCAAGTGTATAGGGAACCGAACCAGATTTGTAAAACAAAGAAACAAAAAAAAAAAACCCAAGCCATTCCCAAATTGATAAATGATCAAAGGATATGTTGGCAACTTTCAGAAGAAGAAATCAAAGCTATCAATAGTTGTATGAAAAAATTATCCAAATCACTACTGATTAGAGAATTGCAAATTAATAAAACTCTGAGATACCACTCATGCCTATGAGACTCGCTAACATGACAGAAAAGGAAAATGACAAATATTGGAGAGGATGTGGAAAAATTGGGACATTAATGCATTGTAGGTGGAGTTGTGAACTAGTTCAACTATTCTGGAAAACAATTTGGAACTAAGCTCAAAGAACTTTAATATTGTGCACACCCTGTGACCCAGCAATACCACTACTAGGTCTGTACTCCAAAGAGATCAGAAGAAAGGGAAAAGGATGTATATGTATAAAAATATTTATGGCAGCTCTTTTTTTTTTGGTGGCAAAGACTTAGAAATTGAGGAGATGCCTGTCAATTGGGGAATGACAACAAGTTGTCATATGAATGTGATGTAATGTTATTGTAGTATAAGAAATGATGAATAGGAGGATTTCAGAAAAACCTGGGAAGACTTACATGA
Source organism: Trichosurus vulpecula (assembly GCF_011100635.1). Taxonomy (NCBI): domain Eukaryota; kingdom Metazoa; phylum Chordata; class Mammalia; order Diprotodontia; family Phalangeridae; genus Trichosurus; species Trichosurus vulpecula. The sequence goes on along the minus strand of NC_050573.1, from coordinate 514,460,757 downwards.
ACCCAAGCAAAGTGAAGTGAGCAGGACCACGCAAACACTGTCCGCAGTAACAGCCATATTATAAGGATAATTAATTGTAACAGACTTAGCTACTTTGATTAAGACAATGATGAAAAAGGCTATCCATCTCCAGAGAGACCTGGTGAACTCTGAATGCATATTGAAGCATGTTTTTTAAACTTTCTTTATTTGTCTTCTTTGTGGGGTGTATGTGTTTTCTTTTGCAACATGGCAAATACAGAAATATGTTTTGCATGACTTCATATATATAATTAATATCAAATTATTTGCCTTCTCAAGGAGGGAGGACAAGTGGGAGGGAAGGAATGAATTTGGAACACAAAATTTTTTAAATGATTGTTAAAATTTTTTGCAGGTAATTTGAAAATATTTAATGAAATAAAAATACATTTTAAATGGAGTGATTTGACAATCCCCAGACAACTGTGATATTGTTCCTTTGAGAAGGGATTATCCAAATGCACTACGCATTAATTCAGCATCTTTAACTTGGTATTTCATAGTCTTCTGCAATCTGACTTCAATCTATCCCTTCAACTTTATTTCCTCCTGCTATTCATACCACATATTCCAGAAAATCTCGACTATTTACCATTTTCCCAACTGGCCCTGAATTTTGCTACCTCTACTTCTGCTATTTTTTGCATCTGAAATAACTTTCCTTTATATCTCTTCTTGTCAAAATCCAGCCAAATTTATCATAGAGTTTGGGTCAAGGATAGACCTGCAAGTAGATGACCTCAGCTTCAGAGCTATGGGATAAGTACAATCAATTCATTTAAGTCCCTTCCAGCTCTATGATTCTATAATTCCATGAAACTTTCCTTGACCTTCAGACCTGGAACTTCTTTTTCAAATCTTATAGCACTCTGTTGTAACTACTGAACAATGCTGTGTATCTTGATTATTTATGCACATTTTATCTCTTCTGCTAGGTAATAAATTTCTTGAGGTCTGTGATCAAATTTTATATAGTTTGGTATTCTGAATATTACCTAACAATGACATATATGTATACACATATACATGTATATGCACGAGTGTAGATATATATATATATATATATACATGTATATATACTCTGTATATTACATATATATACGCATACATACAGCCCACAGAAAGTAAATGATCAACAATTTGACAAAAGCCACCTCAGCAACTGAGACAGAGACAAATTACTTGACTTAAATTTTGAATTCAGGACCCCCTCCCCCCGCCACCACACAGTGACTATAGTCCTGATCGATGAACTTTAACAATACCAGCAAGCCCATAGAAGGAAAATAACTAAGACAGAAGCAGGAGCCCCTTAAAATAAAAAGCAGAGAGAAAGCATATGGTTTTATTCAATCATATCTTTCTGACCTTTTATGTTGCTTCCAAAAACCTCCCTGCTCTCAAATCCCTACCAAAGAGAAGGGATGGCATCCTTACCATACATGTTCATTAAACTGTACTGTAAGGTTACCATATTTGTGCAGTCAGCCCCTTTTGCAACTTTCTGTTTCTCTTATAACAATAACTATTCTTCCTCTTCATGAGCTTCACTTTCCAAAGCTCATTTCTATTGCATTGTGCTTCCAGCCTGTCCTAAATGTAGATAACCAGTAATTAGTCTCTGGAATGTTGCCACGTTCTCTCTCAAGCAAAGATCAGTAAGTGAGGGAATAGAACAGATCTCACAGTTTCCTTTAAGTCACCAATAAAATTGCCAGATGTGCTATCAGATTTTGCATTTTTTTTTCACTTGAGCCTATAGCATCTCTTCTGGAGTACTTCCCCAACTTGCACTTATGGGTGGGATCCTTAAAAGAGTGACTGCTATCTTAGTTTCCAGGGGTAGCCCTGTGGATAATTCTTCATACTGCTGTAGCTCATGAGCTCCTCTAGTGTACTTCTCATCAACAATCAACCAGCCAATTAATTAGCTTTTAGCAAAGGCTTAAATATACTAATCTGGTATAGTCAAAAACAGTACCTAACTTCTCCATTCTCCTCCCAACCACAATGTGAGCTCTCACAGAAATACATGTAGTCCGTGGGAAGAATTTGCTCCAACTAAAGGTACAATGGTCATAAAATATATGTTTAGGCAGCATGTATGGTACCTCAACTGCTGGTACTGGAAGTCCTTTTTGTCTTTGTAGAATCCTCATATAGCTCCCTTTGAATGTTATTCTTTGCTGGGCAGGCTGCTCATGCTCATCTGGGCTCCTGGGGTCTGTTTTCTTGAATTCATAGCTGGCATTTCTCTCTGCTGTGAAGGTTTGTGCTCCCTGAAGCTGCTTACCCCCTCAGGTTGCCTGTCTTTCTGCATCTGTTTCTGTCCTTGGATGAATATTTTTGCTCCAAGCTGTATGCCTTATTGGCCCAGTATCTCTAATGATATGGCCAATACTGAGGGTGGGCAGATAAAGTCCTGTCCCTCCTTTTGCTGACAGGTGAAAAGATCTGTTCCACACAGCCCTCCAGAGCCTAGAATTCTGTACTGCTTAGAATCCTCCTTATTGTTTTTATCCTCTCAGCCAATGATAAGATGTTTCTTCTCTGGGGTCAATTATCTTCATCTATTTGCCTTAAGACCCTATAATCTTTTGACATTGATTAAGGTTGCAGAAAAATTCCTCAACATCTCCTTAGTCCATCGTGATTACATTCTGGATTCTGGGACCATATTGGGGAGGAAGACTCCCTCCATTACAAATCTGTTCTTCCTTAGGCTTACTTTGCTCACCTCAGCCCTCTAGGCACTTTTGCCTGTTGGCCACTGTAGCAGCACATAATATAATGCTCTATAAATATATTTTTGAAGAAATGAATGAATTATACAGACATTGGAAAGAAAGCCCATGGTGTGTAGAGGAACTGTCTATAAGCAGAAAGCAGAGAAGGTGAATTTATAGGCATAACTTTGCTTGATGAACTCTAAGGTAGTAGAGTAGGCTGCTTGGAAGCAGCTTGAGACTGAGGAATGGATAATTGATCCTTGAATGAACCATACCATATCACCAAAGCTATAAGTAATATTGAGGACTATTATCTTGAGTTCATTAGACTCATGTTCCAGTGGTATGGTTTGGAAGTTATCACTTTCTTCTCCAAGTGCCTTCTTGTCAAAGTATTTCTCTCTCTCTCTCTCTCTCTCTCTCTCTCTCTCTCTCTCTCTCTGTGTGTGTGTGTGTGTGTGTGTGTGTGTGTGTGTGTGTGTGTGTGTGTGTTTTGGGGGAATGGTGAAAGCCTGTCCAACAGGATTATTATCCCAGGTTTCTAGGTCAAGGCATGACCCAGTAAGAATATAGGGAGACAAAAATGTTTTATGTTATCCACAATACAATGCAAAATCCAGGGGTTTTTCTTTGTTGTTGTTGTTGTCAGCATATGTGTGATAAAAGAAGAAATGTAAACCAGGGGGATGGAAGGCAATGGTCTTGACTTCTTTACTTAGCTTTTGTTCCTGTTCAACTACATTTGCAACCCCATTCAGAGAGGGTCTTGGGAGCACCCCAGACTCCATGCATCTCCTATGAGAATTTAGAAAGGACATGCTTGTGGGCACAAGATCCCCACAAGAAGTAAAATGGAAGTATCAAGGAACCTTAAGTCAAGTAGTTATCTGAAATAATAAACTTTGATATCAGCACCAGGAACCAGCAGGCAAAATAATATATTTAATCTTAAGACTGGGGTCACCCTGACTGGCTTTTTTGTTAGCTGCCCTTAGCTAAATACGGTGGCACATAGCCTTAACTATTAAGTAAAGAGCTTTCAACTTAGTCTTGTTAGGGAGAATTGTTCTAATCATCAAATCTTATCAGATAGGAACCAATGTGCTCAGCAGATAGCCCTAAAGAATATGACAACAAAAAGAAGCTTGGTGATGACAAGACCAATAGAAGTTCCTAGTAGACATGGTCCACCTAGTATAAATTATATGACCAATGGAAAGCAGAGATATAACCCCTGCAGCGAATATCAGAGAACATTGGTAGGGCATTACCCTTGTAGCATTTGAAGCATAAATACCCTGGCCATAAATGTTCTTTGGGCACATGGCTACTGATGTAACTTTCTTCACACATGTCCTCTGTCTACATGTATGTGTGCATGTGTGTGCTCTCCATGTGTGTTCCTTAGTCACATGTGTTCTCTGTGAGCCCTTTACCATTTGTAATGTGGTAGCTTTGGGGATAATGTATCTAATGTATGAGTGGTAGGAATCTTTTCCTGTCTCTTTATTTGCTATTGGTTTGATGAATTTTTTCTTGAACTAATATGCTCTCTGACTGACTGGTAAAGTAACTATATTGATGGGTTCATGAGCTATGGTTTGAGTGACTGCTTTCCTACCAATTGTCTCAAGCCTGTGGTAGATTACCTGGGGGTCAATATGTAAAAAGAAATGTCCCAGGTGCTATGAATGTGGCATTACCAAAAGTCAATCTAACCTGTTGGTTACTGATGTCCAGGAGAAACAGTCATAATGGTAATGATGTGATCTCATAAAAACTCAGTTTAATTATTTTAACTTGGTAAATGTTATCGCCATCATTTAATAAGCAGTGAAACTCTGTCCTATTTCCTTTGAATAAATTTACTATTACTCTGTACATTTGAAATACAACTAATAAAAAACCCCAAATCCAAAGAACATAAAACATTATTTACCATCATTTCCTAACCACATTTTTTTTTTGCTATGTAGTAATGTAGAATTTAGAATCTTATATAGAAAAGATGAAAAATCTAGGCAAATTAAGAGAGCAAAAAAAAAAACCTGTACTTACAGGAAGAAATATTTATATAAATACAACCTTCCCCCATCAAGCTGCCACCGCTACCACCCCCAGCAAAACCCAAGCAGTGAAACACATGAGAGAGCATACTGAGTGGAATGGGGCCAGAAAGTAAAATAATGTTATGTTGATAATTGCTGAAATTGTCCCCATTTGGTCCCTTTCCCAGCAAGTCAGAGTATAATTTTACTTTTCCCACATTATGTGCTAAAAGTGTCTCATTTCTACCACATTCTGTAGTGGTGGAGAAAAAAGAATGCCTCTGTCAGGCAGCTTTAGGCATCATTCCAAGCTGCCAGCACGGACAAAGCTGTTGGAGTTTCTATTAGTCTGCTGTACTACAAGATTAGTGGCAGGGAAAAAATTATAAAAAGAATACAAGATCAGCATTTTCTGTTTCTTTTCTGCCAATGGTAAGCTGCCTCTTTGAACAATGCAGCTCTAGTGGTTGTTTTTCTGAAGGAAAAAAGGGAGACAGCTGCCAGAAAGACTGATGGTGTGTCAGAAATAAAGTGAACTTAAGATGCCAGCTTTTGTTCTCAAAGAGGAAAGCTCACCTATGCCTAGACTTCACTCTTTCACAGAGAGAAAAGGGAATCCTTCTGGGTGAAAGTCTCCATTGTATTCTTCCTTTGCACTACAGTGACAGGTGCAGGACTCACTTCCAAGGCAAATTGACCTTCTTCCTGATTCAAAATGTCATGAGTTCATGACCACTGGTCCTGTTTCTTATTGTATATTACTTTTAGAAATTCTGGACCTTGAAACAGAAGAAAGAGGAGGTTGTGTAAGTAAGAGAAAGAACGAGGTGTCCTGGTGCTCAGGGCTTCTGTACAGCATATTGAGAGCCATTGCTCATGCTAGGTAGAAACATCACCCACAAGTATTGTGTGGTTTTCTTTGCTTCTCTCTCTGTCTTTGCCAGATGATCACTTCAAATTAAATGCAATCAGTGTCCTGTGCATCTGAGTATCTTCTGTTTTTAACTTCCCTAGAGTAGAATTTTTCAGCCTTATTCAAACAGAGATTACGTTAATAATTGTACTGCCTCAAGGCAATAAAATAATAATAATACCTTACATTTGTATAGCACTTTACAATTACAAAAACACTTTCCTGTACACAATTTCATTTGATCTTTGCAACAACTTTGTGAGGTAGATACTTGGAGGATTTGTGGTTCTGTTGCAAATCACTCCTCCCCTGCCCCTCAAAAAACTCATGCAGGTTATGACCCCTCTATCCATTAATAAATGTTCTTTGTGAGTTGCTGTAATAAAAAAAGTCACCAGGTAGCCAAGTTTGTGGTAATGAGCTATTTACATTTACCTAGGCTAGTTTTTACATACCTGAAATACAGCGTATGTCACTGGGTCTGTACTTGAAAGCTTCCCAGATCCATAGAGGAAGCTAGGTGGAAAGTGAATATTGCTGAACCCTCTGTCAAAAAATCATTGTTCAAATACAGCCTCAGACACATACGAGTTGTGTGACCCTGGGCAAGTCACGTAACTTTTGTCTGCTTCAGTTTCCTCAACTACAAAATGGTGTTAATAGCATCTAACTCCCAGGGTTGTTGGGTTAGAATGAAATAACATTTGCAATCCTTAAACACTATGTAAATGCTAGCTGTTATTATTATTAAATCTACAGAGCTTATGTTCTATTGGCAGAACTATAACTAGGAATTCTGGCACCTGGGGAATATTCATTTGAGTGGGAAAAGAGGTGACCTGAGCTCTCAGGGCATGGCTGATGACCACCCCCTCCCCCCCCCACGCCCCCAACCTTGCCTTCTGACTCTCTAATCCCCAGGAGAAGGCAGAATTAGAAAGAGGCAATGGGTACTAGACATGGTTATGGGGAAAGGTAGGCTTAAGGGAAAAGGTAGACTATTGGACAGTTCATTTAACCTTCCTAGGTTTCAATTTCCTCATCTGTAAAAAATGAGAGATTTGGAATAAATGACCTTTAAGGTCTATTCCAGCTTTAAATCTATGATCCTTTGAGATTATAATCTGCAAGAATATTGCCAGTAGAGGACTGTGAGGTGTGGGGATGGAAGTCTGGAGGACTACTATAAATAGGAATCAAAATCCTATCCCTTGGTTGCTGATGTACTGGGACAAAGCTCTGGTTGTCTCAGCCTGATTATGGCTTCATCCACTGGCATTACCTTCTAGAGTCCAGGGTTACTTCTATGTCATGATATGGCATCAGTGGAAGACTTTTGTGGAGTAGATAAGGTATTTATTATTATATGTGCTTTGCAAATAAAGAGATAGAAGGTCAGAGAGGTTAAACAGATTGTTGAATGTTGTAACCCAGCTCCTCTGGATCCTGGCACGATGCTCTTTTGACTAAACCATACTGTTATTTGCTTGGTGCCTTATTGGCTTAGGCATATGTGGGGTTTTCCAGGAGGACTAGCACCTCTGCTGTGAGGGCTTGCCAAATTTTCAGGGCCGCCCAACCACCTTTGGACTCTACCTCGCACTCAGCACTCACCTGCGGCTCCAAGAAGCTGTACAGCATGCAGAGCGGTTACACTCTGGTAAACCATGATTTGGGGCAGACAGGATAAACCAGGTTGATAAAACAGGATAACCCACAGGCCTCAAACCCATCAACGAGTTAGGGAGGTGTATACCCCAAGCAGGTGAAGACTGCTCCCAGTGGAATGAACAGATGATAATAATTTGTTCCAATGACCATCAAAGCAGCTGTAGCAGGTGCTGTGGAGCACTTAGAGCTTGGTCAGAAGACCCTGAAAGAACATAAAGAAAAAGTGACTAAAAAATGTCAGCTTGGTTAGAGCAACGGTTCTTTTTTTTCAATTTATGGAATAAAATAGTGGGTTCTTAACATGGGGTCTGTGGATTTGTTTTGTTAACTATATTTCAATATAATTGGCATCATTTGTAATTCTATATAATTGCATATATTTAAAACCATTCTTCTGAGAAGGGCCCCTAGGCTTTACCTGACTACCAAAGGGGTCCATGACACAAAAAAGTAACCCCTCGACTAGAGGAGAATGGCCTCAAGCTTTATTTTTTTAAATATTTGATTTTTCCAATTACACATAAAAAAGCTAACATTCTTTTTTTTAATTTTAAGTTCCAAAATATTTTCCTTCTTCCCTTCTCTCCTCTTCCCTGAGAAGGCAAGCAATTTGATATAGAACATACATGTCCAGTCATGCAAAACATATTTCCATATTAGCCATGTTGTGAAAGAAAACACAGATCAAAAAAACTCAAGAAAAATAAAGAAAGCTTTAAAAGTATGCTTCAATCTGCATTTAGACTCCATCAGTTCTTTCTCTGGAGGTGGATAACATTTTTTATCATAAGTCCTTCAGAATTGCATTTGGATCATTGTATTTCTGAGAATAGCTAAGGCATTCACGTTATACAATATTTCTTACTGTGTATTCTGTTGATTTCTCTTTGCATCAGTTCATATAAGTCTTCCCAGGTTTTTCTGAAATTCTCCTATTCATCATTTCTTATACAATAGTATTCCATTCCATCACAGTCATATGCCACAACTTGTTCAGCCGTTCCCCAATTGATAGACATCCCCTCCTTTTCCATTTCTTTGCCACCACAAAAAGAGCTGCTATAAATATTTTTGTACATATAGGTCCTTTTCTTTTTTTCTTTGATCTCTTTGGAATTTAGACCTTTTGTGGTATTGCTGGGTCAAAGGTTATGCACAATTTGATGACCCTTTGGGCATAGCTCCAAATTGTTCTCCAGAATGGTTAGATCAGTTCACAACTGTACCAGCAATGCACTAGTGCCCCAATTTTCACTCATCCCATCATTCGTCATTTTCCTTTTCTGTCATGTTACCGTATCTGATAATAGATATGGTTATGGGGAAAGGTAGGCCCAAGGGAAAAGGTAGACTATTGGACAACTGTGGTATCTCAGAGGTGTTTTGATTTTTTAAAAATTTGTTTAATTTCTCTAATTAATAGTGATTTAGAGCATTTTTCATTACTATATCTAGCTTTGATTTCTTCTTTTGAAAACTGTCTATTCATATCCTTTGACCATTTTTCAGTTGGGGAATAACTTATATTCTTATAAATTTGGTTTAGTTCCTTATATATTTGAGAAATGAGGCTTTTATCAGAAAAACTTAATGTAAATTTTTTCCCCAGTTTTCTGTTTACTTTCTAATTTTGACTGCATTGGATGTCTTGTGCAAAGACTTTTCAATTAAATGTAATCAGAATTATCCATTTCACTTTCCATAATGTTCTCTATCTATTGTTTTGTCACAAATTTTTCCCTTATCCATAAATCTAACTAGTAAGACATTAAATGTTCCCCAAATTTGTTTATAATATCATTCTTTATGTCTAAATCATGTAATCAGTTGACCTTATATTAATATATGGTGTGAGTTGTTGGTCTATATCTAATTTCTGCCAAACTGCTTTCCAGTTTTTCAGAAATTTTTGTCAAATAGTGAGTTCTTGTCCTAGATACTTCAATTTTTGCATTTATCGAGCACTAGATTCTTATGGTCATTTACTACTGTGTATTGCACACCAACTCTATTCCACTGGTCCACCACTCTGTTGCTTAGTCAGTATCAGATTGTTTTGATGAATCCTGTTTTGTAATACAGTTTGAGATCTGTAAGGCTATCTACCTTCTTTCATATTTTTTGGTCATTGATTCCATTGATCAAGAGTGAGGAACTTGCAGCCTTGAGGCCACATTAGGCTCTCTAGGTTCTCAAGTGCGGCCCTGTGACTGAATCCAAACTTCACAGAACAAGTCCTCTTAATAAAAGGATTTGTTCTGTAAAACTTGGACTCAGTCAATGCACTCCCAAGGACCTAGAAGGCCATGGCCTCAAGGTTGCAGGTCCCTCCTGTCCACCCCCCACCATGATATTATTGACCTTTTGTTCTTCTAGATGTATTTTGTTATTGTTTTCTCTAGCTCTATAAAAATTTTTTGGTAGTTCGATTGGCATGGCACTGAATAAGTAAATTAATTTAGGTAGAATTGTCATTTTATCGTATTGGCTTTGCCTACCCATGAGCAATTAATATTTCTCCAATTACGTGGATCTGACTTTATTTGTGTGAAAACGGTTTTGCAATTGTGATCCTGTAGTTCCTGGGTTTGTTTTGGTAGGTAGACAATGAAGTATTTTCAATTGTCCACAGTTATTTTAAATGGAATTTCTCTTTCTATCTCTTGCTGCTGGACTTTGTTGGTAATGTATAGAAATGCTGGTGATTTCTGAGGGTTTATTTTATATCTTGCAACTTTGTTGAAGTTGTTAATTTTTTCAACTAGTTTTTTAGTTGATTCTCTAGGATTCTCTAAGTATATATCATATCATCTGCAAGGAGTGATATTTTTGTTTCCTCATTGCCTATTCTAATTCCCTCAATTCCCTAAATGCTATAGCTAGCATTTCTAATACAATAGTGAATAATAGTGATGAAGAAGGACATTTTTGTTTCACCTTTGATCTTATTGGGAAGGCTTCTAACTTATCCTGCATTAGAGATAATGCTTATTGATTGTTTTAGATAGAAACTACTTATCATTTTAAGGAAAGCTCCATTTATTCCAATGTTTTCTGGTGTTTTTTTTTTAGTAGGAATGAGTATTGTATTTTGTCAAAAGCTGTTTCTGTAACCATTGAGAAAATAATATGATTTTTGTTGTTTCTGTTATTGATATGGTCAGTTATGCTGATAGTTTTCCTAATATTGAACCAGCCCTGTATTCCTGGTATAAATCCCACAACCCCATGAAGTGTATGATCTTTGTGATATATTGTTGTAATATCCTTGCTAATATTTTACTTAATTTTATTTAAAATTTTTGCATCAATATTCATTCAAGAAATTAGTCTATAGTTTTCTTTCTCTGTTTTTGCTGTTCCTGGTCTAGGTATCAAAATTTATTTGTTTCATAAAAAGAATTTGGTATGACTCCTTTTCCTATTGTTCCAAATTATTTCTATGGTACTGGAATTAATTGTTCTTTAAATTTTTGGCACAACTCAATTGTGAATCCATGTGGTCCTGAGGAGTTTTTCTTATGGAGCTCATTAATGGCTTGTTCAATTTTTTTTCCCTAAGATAGGGTTATTTAAGCATTCTATTTCTTCTTCTGTTACTCTACACAGTATATGTTTTGTAAACATTCAACCAATTCACTTAGATTGTTGGTTTTACTGGCATTTAATCAGGCAAAATAGCTCCTGATAATTGCTTTAATTTCATTTTCATTGGTGATGAATTCACCCTTTTCATTTCTGATACTCGTTATTTGGTTTTCCTCTTTATTTTTTCATTTTTAAATCAGATCAACCAGTAGTTTATCTATTTTTTGGTTTTTTTAAAAACCAGCTCCTAATTTCATTTATTAGTTCAATGGTTTTCTTTCAATTTTGTTAATCTCTCCTTTGATTTTGGGTATTTTCAATTTGATGATTAATTGGGGATTTTAATTTGTTCATTTTCTTGCTTTTTTAGTTGCATACCCAATTCATTGAGCTGCTCGTTCTTCATTTTATTAAGATAAATGTTTAGAGATATAAAATTTCCCCTAAGTAATGCTTTGACTGCCTCCTATAAATTTTGGCATGTTGCGTCATTGATGTCATCTTTCAATTATCAATTGTTTCTATAATTTGTTATTTTACTCACTCATTCTTTAGGATTAGATTATTTAGGTTCCAATTAATTTTTAATCTAGGTGCTGATGTCCCTTTATTGAATGTAATTTTTATTGTACTATGACCTGAAAAGGATGCATTTAGTATTTCTACCTTTTTGCATTTGATTGTGAGGTTTTTATGCCCTAATGCATTGTACATTCCTTTCTATTCCCATTCAATTTTCTCCAGAGGTCTATCATATCTAACTTTTATAAAATTCTATTCATCTCCTTAACTTCATTCTTTTTTGGTTAGATTTATCTAGTTCTGCCAGGGCAAAGTTGAGGTCCCCCACTAGTTTAGTCTCACAGTCTATTTCCTCCTTAACTCATCCAACTTTTTCTTTAAAAATTTGGATGCTATACCACTTGGTGCATATATGTTTAGTATTGATATTGTCTAGAGTGCCTTTTAGCAAAATTTACTTTCTCTCCTTATCTCTTTTAATTTGATCTATTTTTACTTTTGCTTTATTTGAGATCAGGATTCCTATCCCTGCATTTTTTTTTACTTCAACTGAAGCATAATACATTCTACTCCATCCCCTTACCTTTACTTTCCCATCCATTAATAGGCCCATGTGACCTGCTTAAGTCACATGAAAGCCTAAGTCACATGAGTTTGAATCACACGAGCCTGGGTCACAAAGGTTGTGATGCTCTCTGACCCTGAATAAATAAATAAATAAACACACACACATATATACATATATATACACACATATATACATATATACACATATATATACATATATACATATACATATTCATACATACATTTATATACATGTATATATATACACATATATATATATACTCTGAGGTCTGAGGTTAGCATTTTGCTTTGGGGCTCACTTATGGGAAAAGTGTTTGTGTGATGTAACCAGATGAGTTTCTGGGTCTCTGGGTAGCTGTGAAGGAGTCTCTCAGCTTTGAAAAACCCAGGTGTTAGTGCTTTTCTCTCTGGTAACTATGTATGTATTGCTATGGTCAGACAGAAGCCCTGTCTGTTGGTCTTTATTTCCTCTGTTTATATAATTTCTGCTTGTAATATCTGTTTGTATTTTCTCTGAAGTTCAGGGTGCTGACCTTTCCCATGAACTAAGTGAATGACATATATATAATATTATATGTATGTATGTGTGTATGTATATATACATATGTTTGATTAAAGTAAGATTGTTGATGCCTTTAAAGTTGCTTTCCTTTAGAAGAGCAGATCAAAGAACCTATACTAGCAGTCCTCCTGTGTGCTGGTGTTATTGGTCTTACACCCCCACAACAGCTTCAAGTAACAGTTTTGTTACAAAGCTTTGCATGTAGCTATTTTGACTTCATTGTCTTCTGAGTTTGTGTCTTGATCTGCCCTGTCCCCACAGTAACTTTCTACAGTCAGGTTCTTCTTTTGTTGTTTGCTTGTTTTTCCAGCCTACTTCTTGACCTGAATTGGTGTTAAAGTTAGACTCTACTCCAGGGGTGGAGAAGGCACCGTCCCAAGCTTCAAGCCTTTCTTGCTGCTGTTTTCAGACCTAGCTTTTGGGATTTGTAGGTTTTTGGTTCTTCCAAGGTGGTATCGTCTGGGGAAAGGTGTGGTTACTGTTCTCCTGGTCTGTGATCTAGTCTGTGAATGACCAGAAGCACTCTTTTCTGCCCTAGAATTGTGACCATGGCTGCTGCACCTGCTGCCATTAAAGCTAGTGATCTAGTTCTCCTCTTAGCTCTGGAACTGTAACCCAGAACTGAGTATGGGCAAAACAACAGATAGCCAGCAAAGGATCCCTGGTAATATACTTCTGAACAATTGTCTGATCCCCTCACAGTCTATGGGTTGAGAACTCCAGATGCCACTGTTGCTGCTGCTGAACTGCCTCGAAGATCTGCTGCTGAGCCCAGGGCACAGTCAGTTTTGGGTTCCAGGTCCAACCACCAAGTCACTAAGAAATACCTTTCCTATTGGCCTCTCAAATTGTCTTGTCCTGGACTATTTTACCCTGACCTTTTGTTGGTCCTGCTGCTCCAGAATTCGATTTGAGGTATTATTTTTAAATTGTTTGGAGGAGAATTGGGGAGAGCTCAGGTTAGTGTCTGCCTTTATTCTGCCATCTTGGCACTGCCTCAAGATTTAATTGTCAGTTTTGTAAACTTTTATCAAGTATGTAGTCAAGTAGGAACACTGACCCAGCAAAGAAATAGGTACTTTTGACTTAGTCACATCCAAAGAACCTTTTGGTCTAAGGATTTAGTGATTAGTATCTTTTCAAATTGTCAGAAACTATGCTGTTATTGCAAAGACACTCAGTGACCTCTGTGGGCCACATGAACAAAGAAGGACAGAAGCAAAAGAATAAGAAATTAAAAATTGTCTTAAAACTAAACAAGGCTTTTGGAAGTCAACAGACAGGTGAATATGACCAAGCTTTTAAAGACTTTATTAACTGCTTCATCCATGCACCAATTTTGGTCTCTGTGGATTCAAGAAGTTCTTTTATCCAGATGCTTGCTGAGAAGTTTCAGAAAGAGTTCTGAATCAAGAGAGCGATGGTCACTAGAAAGCAATGGCATTTGTCAAGAGGCTTGAGCAATAATAAGACCCATTACCCCCATTCATAAGCTAGAATTCCTGATTTTGAAGAGGGCAGTCACCGAGAAATTCAATGACTGTGTGTATTGGAGCAAAGTTGCAAATATTGACTGACAAAAATACTCTGACATACCTCCAATCAGTGCCAATTTGGATGCTTTTTGCTGGAGATGGGCAGCAGCACTAGCTAACTATGTATTCAATATTCACTGCCCACCAGATGTAACTAAGGTTCCAAAACCCTGCTGTGTTCCACAAACTGCTGCTTAGGTGAGACATTTCCCATTGGTGCAGAGAATGATTACGCTATGCTATGTGCGTGTGTAAAGGCCAGAATTAACTTGAAAGCATGGGAGAAGACAGTCCTTCTTGCTTCTTGTTTTGAGACCTTCTTTAGGGAGAAATCCAAAGAGAAAGAATTGATTTGGGAAGGCAGACATATAGAGGAAACTGCACCCATACCCCTATGTCCCTGATTTCTAGCTTGCCTCCCTAGAGATTTGGGGGAATTTCCCCTTGGGTAAGTTCAGGAACTCTCTTTCTTGATTGAGTTATTTCACTCCTACTGAAAGAGCTCATTCACTCTACATATTGTGTCCTATTGTCTAATATGTTTAAATTTTTCTGATTTCTGTTTTCTATCTGCTCAGATAAATGGGTTTACTGGATATATACTATCTGATGGTCTTTTATATAATTAACACCCAGTATGAAGCTGTCAAGCCTTCAGAGAGAAGCTTGGGGAACTCCTTCTCTTTAAGGGGTAGTGATCAAAAAAGCAGCTTAAATCTGAAAATCAATTTCCCTAGACTAACAGTATGGGGAAGGGAAAGGGAAGGATACAGTATAATCCAACTCAGTGTTTCCTGTCTGAGAAGAACAGAGTGGTAGCCTAGGGGCTCCAATCTCTTGCTCCCTGCAGGCAAGAATACAACTCCCCTTGAAGAGGTGTGAGGAAGATTCCTGATATACCTATTCGTGCTTCCCTATGAACCACATTTGGAAAAACCGAAAAACCCATGTGGACAAATACATGACCTATACAAAGAGCGCACACACCATACACAGAGAATACTACTGGTAATAGGTGCACATGCTCTATCCAAAAGGCCATATGGTGATGCTGAAGCTATGGTGATGCTTCAAAAAGGAATGAAGATTATATATAACATCCAAAGAACTGAATGGTGTAGGTAGATGCTATAGACTTGTGTACCCTGATTATTTGAAATAATTTTTCCTATTCTTTCTTTCCCTCTCTTTAACCCCCAGTATATTTTCCCTCCCTTCTCTTTCCATTCTTCTCTTGAGACCATCAAGGCACAATGGAACCCCTCCCAGGCCTTGTCTGATTGGATTTTCTCTATGAGCTATATGATGTTAGGGCTGGGGAGGGGTTGCATGAATCATCCCCCCACATTTGAATATAAGCCGTTTATCATCATTTAATCCTTTGTCATTGTTCATTCATGTTTATATTTTTATGTTTGTCTTTACTTCTCTGCTTGAACTTCAAAGTTTCTAATGCAAACTTCATTCAAGAGAATGATAATAATGAGACAACATACCAAAACTTATGGGATGCAGCAAAAGCAGTTCTTAGGGGAAATTTTATATCTCTAGATGCTTACATGAATAAAATAGAGAAAAAGGAGATCAATGAATTGGACATGCTACTGAAAAAGCTAGAAAAATAACAAATTGAAAATCCCCAATTAAATACCAAATTAGAAATACTGAAAATCAAAGGAGAGATTAATAAAATTGAAACCAAGAAAACTGTTGAATTAATAAATAAAACAAAGAGCTGGTTTTATGAAAAAAACAATAAAATTGATAAACCTTTGGTCAATTTGATTTAAAAAAAGAAAGAAGAAAATCAAATTACCAGTATCAAAAATGAAAAGGGTGAATTCACCTCTAATGAAGAGGAAATCAAAACAATAGTTAGGAATTATTTTGCCCAATTGTATGCCCATAAATTTGACAACCTTAGGGATATGGATGAATATCTACAAAAACATAAATTGCCCAGGTTAACAGAAGAGGAAGTAAAATTTCTAAATAACCCCATCTCAGAAAAAGAAATTGAGCAAGCCATCAATGAACTCCCTAGGAAAAAATCTCCAGGGCCAGATGGTTTTCCATGTGAATTTTATCAAACATTTAAAGAACAATTAATTCCTGTAATTAGTAGACTATTTGGGAAAAAAGGTGAAGAAAGAGTCCTACCAAATTCTTTTTATGACACAAATATGGTACTAATGCACAAACCAGGTAGAGTCAAAACAGAGAAAGAAAATTATAGACCAATTTCCCTAATGAGTATTGAAGCCTCATCTCTAAAATATACAGGGAACTGAGGCAAATTTATGGGAATACAAGTCATTCCCCAATTGAAAATGGTCAAAGGATATGAACAGGCAGTTTTCAGAGGAAGAAATTAAAGATATCTATAGGCATATGAAAAAATACTCAAAATCACTACTGATTAGAGAAATGCAAATCAAAGCAACTCTTAGGTACCACATCTCTCCTGTCAGATTGGCTGAAATGACAAAACAGGAAAATAATAAATTCTGGAGAGGATGCGGGAAAATTGGAACACTGTTACATTGCTGGTGGAGTTGTGAACTGATCCAGCCATTCTGGAGAGCAATTTGGAACTATGCCCAAAGGGCTATAAAAATGTTCATACCCTTTGACCCAGCAATACCATTTCTAGGGTTGTATCCCAAAGAGATCACACAAGTGGGAAAAGGACCCAGATGTACAAAAATATTTATAGTGGCTCTTTTTGTAGTAGCAAAGAATTGGAAATCAAGGGGATGCCCATCAATTGGAGAATGGCTGAACAAGTTGTGGTGTATAAAGGTAATGGAATACTATCATTCTATAAGAAATGGGGATGATACGGACTTCATAACAACCTGGAAAAACCTATACGATATAATGCTGAGTGAACGGAGCAGAACCAGGAGAACATTATACACAACCACAGATATATGGATTCTGTAACGACTAACCCTGAAAGACTTTGCTCTTTGCAGCAACACAGGGTGCAAAGACAACTCCAAAGGACTCACGATGGAGAATGCTATCTACATCCAAAGAAAGAACTATGGATTCTGAATGCAGATCGAGGCATACTTTATACTCGCCTTTTTCCCCCTTTTTTTTCTCATTTGTTTTTGTTTTTGTTTTGGGTTTTTTTTTTTGGTTCTGTTTTCTCTTTCTCATGATTCATTCCATTGGTCATCATTCTTCTTCACAACTTGGCTAGTACGTTATACGTAGAAGATATATCGGATTCCATGCTGTCTTGGGGAGGGAGCGGGGAGGGAGGGAAGAAAACCTGGAACTCAAAATTATGTAGAAACGAGTGTTGTAAACTAAAACTAAAAAATCTCAAAAAAATTTAAAAAAACAAACAAAAAAAGTTTCCAATGCAGTTCTGCATCAGGAATACTTGAAAGTCCTCTATTTCTTTAAAAGCCCATTTTCCCCCTATAGGATTATACTCAGTTTTTCTGGATAAATTATTCTTGGCTGTAAACCCATATCCTTTGCCTCTGGCAATACCTTATTCCAAGTTTTGTGCCCCTTTATAGTGGAGTTCAGTCATTTCAGTTGTGTCCAACTCTTTGTGATGTCATTTGTGATTTTCTTGGCAAAGATACTGGAGTGGTTGGTCATTTCCTTCTCCAGCTCATTTTACAGATGAGGAAACTGAGGCAAACAGGGTTAAGTGACTTGACCAGGGTCACACAGTTAGCAAGTATCTGAAACCAGATTTGAACTCAGGAGGATGTCTTCCTAACTCCAGTCTCAGTATTCTATCCACTGTGCCACCTTTATAGTGGTAACTGCTAAATCATGCATAATATTGACTGTGGCTCATTGGAACTTGAATTTTTTTCTTTCTGGATGCTTGAAGTAATTTTTCTTTGACCTGGAAGCCCTGGATTTTGGCTATAATCTTCCAGAGAGTTTTTATTTACGTGTTTCTTTCAGGAGATGACTGGTAGATCTTTTCTACTTCCATTTCACCCTCTAAGATTTCTGGGCAGTTTTCTTAAAAGATGACGTCTAGGGTCTTTTTGGTCATGGCTTTCACTAGTTCAATGATTCTTAAATTCTTTCTTCTTGATCTTTTTTCCAGGTGAGTTGGTTTTGCTATGAGATCTTGCATTTTCTTCTAAATTTTTCAGTTGCTTGACTTTGTTTTAATATTTCTTGTTGTCTCGTGGAATCATTGGCTTCTATTTGGTTCATTATGGTTTTCAGGGAGTTTGTTGCTTGGACAAGGTTGTGGGGTCCAAAATTTTCTAATTTTCAAGAAAAACCACTGAGGCAGGGCTCCAGGCCAATGAAAGTGGACTTCAGATCCTCCTCATGATCTTAGATACCTCCTTTCCCCAGGGCCTTACTTCTATGGGATTTGATACCCAAACATGCAAAAGAGACATGGTAAATTACTAAATCTTATTGATTGGTAGACCTTGATTCAACTCTTCAGGAAAGGCAGAAATAATACATCAGCATGGGTGGCCACAAGATGGGCAAGGGTCATCTCTGCTGACTAAGTGGTTGTAAGATGGGCAAAGCATTAGTCATCTATGGTGACTAAGTGGTCATAAGATGGTCATTGCTCATGTTTGGACAAGAGAACATGGTCTGAGGGTATAAAAAAATTGGGGGACTTTCCGTATCACACCATTCATGCTAGGTTTGGACATGGAATTTGAGCAAAACAGGATGGAGATATTTTTGTCAGCATTCTTGTGGTTGCACAAGTGAGCTTCATAACTGGAAAACAAGAGGTGAACTTTGAATTAAAGTCTGAGGCCTACTATAAAGGCCTACTATAAAAACCTATCTTACCTAATTATCCCTATATGACATATGTAAAAAATGTATTAATACATGTTTATTCTTGTACTTATTGTTAGATGATTGACTATAATGCATATTACTAGACGAATATATCACAAATAATTGCTAATAATCATTACCCTTTATGGAATCACACTGAACTGAGTAATACTGATTGGAATGGAGTAGGGGTCCAAATGAGCCATTTCTCACAAGGTTTTATATTTCTTGTGCCAACCTCTTAATTCCCTTTCTAATTGTTTCTTCCATCATTCTCATTTTCCCCTATTTTTCCTCAAGTGCTCTCATTTCATTTCTAAAAACATTTTAAAACTCTTTTTAAGCTCTTGCTTTATCTCTTCCAGGAATTCTAGTTGAGTTTGTGCTCAAGCTGCTTTTTTTTCTTTGAGGCTTGCTAGATTTTTTTGAAGTCATTCTCTTTTTCTGGGTTTATGCCTTTAACATCTCTGTTAATGGTAGGATTCTTCTGTTGTTGTTTTCTCGTTCTTCCAGCTTACCTGCTGACTTTAGACTTGATTTTAGGATTGAACAGTTCTAGAGGGAAGGTCTGAGCTGGTCCTGTTGCTGCTTTCTTGGGGATATTGAGTGCTATGCTGTCCAAGGATCTCGGGGACAGGTCAAGCTTGGGATCCGCAAGCTATCAGGGCTCCCAAAGTGATCTGTGACTCAGTAGTGGTCAACAGAGCTGCCATATGACACCTATTCCTGTAGAGACAATATGGGTCTGAGACCTTATCTCTCCCAGGTGAACAGCCTCACCTTGCTCTGGAAAGCTCTTTGGAGGCTTGCTTCTGGCTAGATGCACCTTCCAGAGTCCACAGAACTCTCAGTGTCTCTCTATATACTGACATGGGCTAGAAAAATAGCTCACTGTGACTTTTTCTTTAATTTCCCCATCTGAATTTGATCTGGTGCATTTTCTAGATCTCTTTAGGAGAATTTTTTGAGAGGAGGAGTTGGATCACTGTACTTCTTCCTTCTACTCTGCCATCTTTGTATATTCATCCAATTGAAATAATGCACAAAATGTGACTAAATAGTACATTTTCTTTGGTTCAGTTATACCTCTGGTAGATCTATATGCTAACAAGATCACAGAATAAAAGGAAAAGGTTTTATAGGTACAAAACTAATTATAGCAACTCTTTTTGTGGTGGCCCTAAACTAATGGATGCCCATCAATTGTGGATGGCTGGACTAACTGTGGAATATAAAGTTAATGGGATACTATTATGCTGTAAGACAAAGAAAACGATGGTTTCAAAGGGATGTGGAATGACTTGTATGAACTGATGCAGAGTGAAATGAGCAAAATTAGAAAAACATTTATATTATGACATCAATATTATAAAAATGAACAATTTTCAAAGTCTTAAGAACTCTGATCAACTAAATGTTCAACCACTATTCCAGAGGACTGATAAAGAATGATGCCTACTTCATGACAGAAATAGTGAACTAATATGTAGAATAAGAAATATATATATATATGACTAATGTGGAAATATGTTTTGCTTATATGACTGTGCTTATGTAGTATAGGGCTTCTCTCTCTCTCTTTCTCTCTCTATCCCTCTTTTCTCTTGTCTCTCTCTTCCTTCCTTCTTGCCTTCCTTCCACCTCATGTATATCATATAAGCATGGTCAAGCAAAACATTCCCACATTAGTCCCCTGCAAAAATGCGTTTCTTATTCTGTATATCAGTTTATCATCTCTGTCATGAGGTGGGAATCATTATTTATCAGTCTTCTGGAATCATGGTTGAATATTTCTTTCTTCCCTCCCTCCCTCCCTTTGTTCTTTTCTTCCTCCCTTTCTCCCTCATTCCTTCCCTCCTTCCCTACTTCCTTCCCTCCTTCCCTACTTCCTTCCTTCCTTCCTTCCTTCTTCTTTCCTTCCTTCCTTCTTCCTTCTTTCCTTCTTCCTTCACTCCTTCTTTCCTTCCTTCTTTCCTTCTTTCCTTCCTTCCTTCCTTCTTTCCTTCCTTCCTTCCTTCTTTCCTTCCTTCCTTCCTTCTTTCCTTCCTTCCTTCCTTCCTTCCTTCTTTCCTTCCTTCCTTCTTTCCTTCTATCAGTTGGGGGATGTAGAAGAGAAAGAATTAGTGAATGCTTAATAATGGAAAAAAAATTATTATTTTTTAATAAGATGGAAAGCCTGCAGATTCTCACAACTAATATATCTCTTGGCTTAGAGAGAAGCTAAAAGAAGCTTACCACTGAGCTACAACTTCAGTTCAGTAGAATACAGAGAGAAATATATGATGATGTGATGCCTGTGTTCATTTTTGAGACCTTCAATAATGTGAGGGAGTTCTTCTAAGGAACATCCTTTGTGCTCAAAAGATGCATAAGTTAGCAGACCTATGCAAAGTCACTCAGCTGTAGTGAGATAGGTCAATTTGCCTGGTTACAGAGCCTGACAGGGGACTCAGACAGACAATTCACTGCAATCACTCGCTGCCAATAGTGACTTGGTTGTACTCCCTAATGGACAGCTTGAGCCTGATGGACATTCGTCTCAGCAGACTCTGACTGAAAGAGACATATAAGACTGCCTCACCCATAAAATGGCTCAAAAAGCAGACATTACAGTGAATAAGACTCTGTGTGCTGTACCCAACAACCAGTTCAAATGACCAGAAAAGAGTGAATCTTTTTCTACCTAGTGCTTCAGCTATAGAGACTCCTAGGGCATAGACATACACCTTAGAATGTAGTAACATTGCTAGACAGTCTAGGCCCCTCTATATGT
Organism: Trichosurus vulpecula; assembly: GCF_011100635.1. NCBI lineage: Eukaryota > Metazoa > Chordata > Mammalia > Diprotodontia > Phalangeridae > Trichosurus > Trichosurus vulpecula. Next base: position 514,439,004 of record NC_050573.1, on the reverse strand, counting down.
TCAGGTTTAGGCAAAGCTATATTTCTGGGAAGGTAATGATTATCTCATAAATCAGTTAGTACAGGTAGATGCCGATAGGCCTGCAGGAAAGCTAGGATTATTTAACCGATGACCAGATTAATTATGATGCCCCAGATGAAACTGGTGAAGTGATTACACGTGTAGCCAGATGATAATTCTCACGTTTATCTATATAATGTGTATCTTGAATGTAATTACATATATTCATTGATGTACATGTTAATTACCGATTGTTTAAGTTTGCTTTTGCTTTGTTATTTCCTGCTATATAGATTTATTTTGTATAGGTATTATACTTGTATTGAAGCTACATTGTTTTATTAACTATACTTAGTATTGCTGTATTTAGCATGTGCTTGCAGTTTTGTTATTTTGTATACTTTGTAGGCATAATGTTAATACTGCATTGTTAGTTTGCTGTTATGTATATTAGCTTTCATTTTATGTATCTATATGAACTGCTATATTTACCTGTAATGTATTCTGCATGCAATTTAGGTCTATAGTGATTGAAATAATCCATTAAGTGATGTTTTTCACCCTGTTATATCTATTGCATGTATCATTTTATGTTTATTGTGCATGACACTCTAAAGTTATCATTTAGAAAATGCTGGGTTTATCATCTTTGTTCTGTATTATACTTCCATATTTGACGCTATATTGTATTTTGCTAGATGCCAAGCACGCTCCAGTTGATTTAGCAAGGGACTGCAAAAATTCAAACCTTCGGGATGAATGTCACCAGGTAGTTGTACCCTCCCACACACGCCCCTCTCCCCCCTCTATGCACCCTCCCCCCTTTACACACCCTTCCCCCTCAGGTGAGAGTCATGCTGGAAACCTCATAGGGAAGTCATTTGAACACTCACTGAAAATTCTGAGTGTTGGAATTTTTGCTCATCTTGTAGTACACCTAAGGGAGGAAAGGAGATTAGATAAAAGTTTGGGGGCTAAAAGGAAAGCCTCGTGCTGAGCCAGCCCCAGTAGGAGGAGGTAGGCAGCGTCTGGAAGAGTTTTGAAAGAAAAGAAAGGGGTTGTATTCCACCAGGCCCCTTCCATAGTGACATCTAGAGGCCACACTTGGGTATTGCTTTTCTTTCTGAAACCATGCCCCTCACCTTACCTAGTCCCTAATTCCAGTAATTCAGTTATTGTTTTATTCCCAACCCCCTACCTTTGTGCTCAGTTTGGCATTCCAGTTTCTTTCAGTGTTTTGCTCTTTCCAGTCTTTCAAGGGACTAGAGTCCTACCCCTGATCACCAATCCCTGTAGCAGAGTTCTGGCTGCCTGTTGCTAGATTTTTCTGATGATGACTGATCAACTGTATCTCTTACTGTATCCCAACCTACTCCCTATCATCAGACTCTTCTAGTACTATATTTTTTCCTACTTATTTAGGATTCCCTCTGTTATTCTGCCTCGGACCTTCTTGACATTGGCTGCCTGCTTGTCCCACCAAATTCCACTATTGGTGCACCTATCTATCTGTATATCCTCTGGTTTCCTTTGGCTAAGATCAAAATTAAGTCACCTCTCCTGCTTCAGTGCATGCCCAGCTAGTTTCAGGTTCAAATTATCATTGTTCTGGCCTTTCACACTGCTGTGTGTGTCCTGTGATTGTACCACTTGAGTTTCCCAGAGTTAGAGTACCCAAGTTCAAATCCCTGTTCTATTACTTTCCTCCTGTGTGAGTTTGGACAAGTTATTGTCCAATCTCTTGGCTTCATTTTCTTCATCTATAAAATGAGAGGGTTGGACTAGATGACCTATAAGTTCACTTCTAACTCTAAATCTACAATTCCGTGATCCTGTTAAAGGTGAATATTGAAAAAAGGTTGACTTTTCCTCTACCTCCTCAAATTTTCAGTGAATGCCAAAGGAACAGCAAGGTAGCCCCCAGAAAGTGGTTCCATTCAGGTCTGTAGGCAGCCATATTGAGAGACTGGGGCTGCAGAAAATAAGGGTGCTTTCCCATAACACTATTTAATTAAGGATTTAGGGCTTGTGAAAATTAGTCTGCTGTAGTGACTTAAAGCAAAATATAGTTTCAGGACCAACCCTCTAAGGTAGAACCTGATTATCTACTCTTTAATTTTTTTAAGTAAATAATAGCTCCTCTGGATACTATAGATAGTAATACTTTTGGTGAACTATTTTTATGTGAAAAGCCTTATATTAGGGAGTTCCGATGGCAACATTATCTCTACCATTAGTTTTCTTGTAAGGGGCAAGTCCAAGGAATAGAACATAGAATATTAGAGCCAGAGGAGACGTAAGATATTGTTTAGGCCAACATTTATTTTGCATATGACAAAAATAAGATTGAAGTGAAGTGATCTGCTCATGGCCATATATTTCAATTCAATTCAATAAGCATTAATTAATCACCTACTATATGCCAGGCACTAAACTAGATACTAGGAAAACAAAGCCAATGAAACAGTCCTTGTCCTTAAGAATTTACATTTATTGGGAAGGAGAACAACATGTATACATACAAGTAAATATAATATTTAACAATTTTAATTTTAACAATTCCAGCAATTCCAGTGATCACAAAGGAAAATTAGGGAAGATTGGGATAGGGATGATGATAGGGAAGTTTTACAAAGTGTTCAGAAATGGCATTTACATTTCTCTGATGCTTCCTGGAAGCCAAAGAATTTAGGGGCTTTTAAAAATTTTTTTTAAAGGAAAGGGAGTTTCAGGCTAGGAAAACTATGACTCAAAATCATGGGAATTCTGAGTGTAACCATAGGGCAGTAGATTGTCAAGCCCTTTGAAGCAGTAAGTATAATATTGATTACTCATAGCCAGGTCAGAACTGATTAAGTAGCATGATCAAGACTCTAACTCTGGTCTTCCCATTTCAAATATGCTATACATTCCACATATTAAATTCAATAAACTTTCATTACTATATGCAGAATACTGTGATAGGAGGATAGAGAGAAGGGAAAGGAGATACAAGCATGAATAACATAGGGTCCTTGCTTTCAAAGAACTTGTGGGTCCTGCCATTGGGGGGAGTGTCGCTCCAACTAAATTTCTTTATCCTCTTCAAAGACAGCTCATTTTCTCCAGCTGCTCTCAGTGCCTGTTTGATGGTGAGAATGCCTGTCAATATATTGCAATATGTCCATTATACTGCTCTCTTACCTTTTGCCCTTCATTGAAGTTTGCTTGAGGAACCTCATCCCAACTTTTTTGAACAACTTGTCACATCATGCCAGGAAATCCCACCACCCACCTTTTCTGGCTTGCCTCCTCAAAGCAGCCACGTGAAATCTCAAAGAAATTAGATTTGTTGGACCGGTCCTACTTGGGTAGGCACATGGATCATGAATCATAAACATAATTGAGCTCTGTACTAGCTGACAGATTCCATCCAACTCATAAAATCTCTGCCTCCAGGAAACTTTTTGAGATGGAGACAGAAAGGCTGGTTGACATTTTAAAAAAAGAAAGAAAGAAAAAGAGATCTTTACGGAGTACATTGCCACGATTAATTTATCTGGCTCCAAAATGCAAGTATTGATTTGTGGTGTTCCTTCTCTGAAACACAGTAGCTGCCCCTAGGGACGTGGTTACTAAAAACAATCTCAGTGAACTACAGTTAATTTTTCTTGAAATATGGCATAATGTACCACAGAAAATTGTGGTATTGCTTTAACTTTTTTGGCTTAATTCATCCACACTGAAGTCTCTGTCTCCCAAGACTTTCCTGTTAAGAAGTAAAAATTGACTGTTATCCTGATGTAATTCTTTACATCATCTTTCATGGAAAATTTCCAATGTCATAAAGCACTGTAGAATATAAGCTTTTATAAGGCAAGAACTATAACTTTGGTACTTCCTTTCCTCTCGTTCACTCCTTATTCTTTGTAATCTAGCTTCCAGCCTCATCACTTAACTGAAACTCCTCTCTCCAAAGTACCAACAATTTCTTAATTAACAAATCTGACGCTCCTTTTTCAGTCCTCATCCTTCTTTAACCTATGTGTTACATTAGACACTGTTAACCATCCTCTCCTCCTGGATATTCTCCTCTGTGGATTTTATTTTATTTTATTGATATTAGTCTTCCCAATTTTCCTACTACCTGCCTGACTGCTCCTCAGCCTTTTTGCTGGCTAATCATCTATATTGTGCCCCCTAACTGTGGGTGATACTTAAGGTTTTGTCATAGGTTCTCTTCTTTTCTCCCTTTGTATTCTCTCTTGGTGACTTCATTAGGTCCCATAGGTTTAACTTTCATCTCTATGTATGATTCGTATATCTGTATGTTCATTTCCAGTCTCTTCCCCGAGTGTCAGTCTTGCATCATGAATTGCCTATTAGACATTTCAAATTGGCTATCCCTGAAACATCTGAAACTCAACATATTCAAAACTGAACTCATTTTCTTTCTACCCAAACCTTTTCCTCTCCCAAATTTTGCTATTTCTACTGAAGGTACTACTAGCTGTCCATCTAATCAGTCAACAAGCATTTAAGAACCTGTTATGTGCCAATCACTATGCTAAATCAAGTTTCCAAAGTTTCCAAGTTTGGCATTATCTTGACTCCTCATTCTTCCTCATCCCATATAGCCAATCTGTTGGTAAATATTGCTTTTTTTCAACCTCTACATCTCCTTTATCTGAGCTCTTTTCTTCACCTACAAAGCAACTTCCTTAGTTCAGGCCCTTGTCCCCTTTTGCGACAGCTTTCTGATTGGTCTCCCTCCCTTAAGTCTTTCACCACTCTAGTCCATCCTACTGCTCCTAAAATAATTTTCCTTAACTGTACATTTGACTATGTCATTTCCCTACTTATCACCCTCCAGTTGTTTCCTATTGCCTCTGGGAAAAATGTAAATTCCAGGTCATGTTTATAGTCCTTCACAACATGGCTCCAACTTATTTATCCAGCCTTATTTAATATTGCTCTCCCTCTTCTGTTTTGTGATCCAGCCAAACTTGCCTTCTCTCTGCACCTCCATCTTGTTTCTGTGCCTTTGTAATGATTGTCCTTCATACCCGTAATGCCCTCCCTCCATCTTACATGGCAATCTCTGCTTTAAGATGCAGTTCAAGCACCGTCTTCTAAATAAGGCCTTTCCTGATCCCAACCCCCCCCCCCCACACACACACAGCTGCTAGTGCTCTTCCTCACAAATTGCCTTTTATTTAATTACTTTGCATTTATTAATTTTATACTTAATCTTATGTAGCTATATATTTATCTACTGTCTTCCTCACTATAAGGTAAATTCTTTGTGCATAGGGATTATTTTATTCTTTATGCTTTTATTCCAGGTGCTGATCACAATGCCTGACACAAAGTAGGTACATAAATATCTGTTGATTGATTCTTAAGGTTAAGGCATATACACACAAATTATGCCTTCCATATATATGTATAGGTAGGTATATATGTTATGTCTATATATATTTAGCTCCTGGGGTACCTTTTTCTTACATGGGCCACCCAGAATAGCTCCTCAAGGTACTCTGTGGGTCTGTGTCCACTCGAAATCAGAGCTCATGAGCATTCCTTGATATGTTTAGCTTTTTTTCTAGTCAGCCAGGGGACAAAATTAGTTTTAAAACATTAATGAAATAGCATAGTGAAAAAGAACAACAGCAGCATAATAGAACATAAACTGGGGCACACTCTTCTGCTAGTTGGTTGTTGTCCTTTGTTCTAAAAGAGGACCAAAATGACATCACTATGTCAGAGTCAAGTTACAGTGAGTCTGACTGTGGCTGATCAGATCAATATAAGCTCAGAAGGCTCTACCACAGGTCAGGTACAAATAGTCCACATGTACATTTAGAGTGGAATCATATCTAAATTTATGCATCTCACATTCCTTTTGAGCTACTGTAATTCTGTTTTGTTCATAGAGCACAGTGCCTTTGAGGTAAACATGTCATGCTGGGTGGTGTCGTGCCAGTGTCTCCCATGTCTCAAAATCAATTCTAAAGTTCTTCAGAGAAACCTTGAGAATGTCCTTGTATCACTTCTTATGATCTTCATAGAAGCACTTGTCTTGTGTGAGTTCTCCATAAAATAGTCTTTTAAGTAAACATACATTTGGCATTCGAATAGTGGCCAGCCCATCGGAGTTGCACTCTTTGCAGTAAAATTTCAATGCTTGGCAGCTTGGCTCGTAAAAGGATCTCAGTGTCCAGTACCTTATCTAGCTAGGTGATCTTCAAAATCTTCCCAAGACAATTCAAATGGAAATGATTCAGTTTCCTGGCATGGCTCTGGTAGACTGTCCAGGTTTCACAGGCATATAACAATGAAATCAGCACAAGGACTCAATAGACCTTCAGTTTGGTAGACAATCTAATACTTCTCTCCCACACTTTCCTTCAGAGCCTCCCAAACACTGAGCTAGCTCTGGCAATACATGTGTCAACCTTATCATCTATGTGTACGTACCTGAAAAGTGTACTGCCAAGGTGAGTGAACTTTTCCACAGCATTCAAAACTTCTCCATTTGCTGTAACTTATGGTTCCATGTATGAATGATGTGGTGCCAACTAGTGCAGATTCTCTGGGTACAGTAGAGAATCAATCCATATCTTGTTGCATCTCAGTTGCAGAGGCTGCATTGAATGCACAATCATCTACAAACAAAAAAAATACACCAACTTTTCTACTGAAGAACAAACAAGTGGTTATAAGGGACATACATCATGTCATAGAGAACATACAGAGAACATGTATGACCAGGATATATCCAGAAGGGACAACTTACTCTACAGCTGCAGGACCATTGATATCTTTTAGTGATGTCATTTTGCTGCTTTTGCTGAATCTCTTTCTCAATGGTTCTAACTTCCCCAAACTATATTTCCAGAATTATATATTATTGAGAAGAGTCACAGAGAAGGAAGAAGAAAAACAGCGAAGATGCCCAAAAATTCAGGAAAACAAAATCCAAGAAAATAGCCAATAGTAAATCTCATGGACTCAAATGTCTATACATGAATGTCCAAAGTTTAGGCCACAAACAAAAGGAACTGGAGATCCTAAAAGGGGAGTATGTTTGGCCTTGTAGGTATCACTGAGATTTGATGGGATGAAACCCGTGACAGGACACTGGCTCTGGAAGGGTATATATATTATTCAAAAGAAACAAGATAGGCAAAAGAGAATGGGGTGGGCTAGCCCTATATATTAAAAAGGTATAATTATGTAGGAAATGCAGGAACTAGAGGGAGAAATCATGATGGAATATATTTGGGCAAAGGTCAATGGATAGAGAAACAGAAGTGATTTTGTCAGTAGAGTATACTACAGACCATCTGGACAAAAAGAGGAAATAGATGAGGAATTTAAAAAATAGATCACAAGCCCAGCCCTGAAGCATGGTAAATAGTAATGAAGGACTTCATTATCCAGACATCTGCTGGAGTTCACACTCTGCCAAAAGTAGAACAGCTGATAACTTATTCACTTGCTTTAGTGATAATTTTATCCTTCCAAAGGTGGAGAAACCAACACGGGGAAATTCTAACCTAGATCTGATTCTCACTAACAGGGAGGAACTGGGAGGAAGTGACCACTCTATCCTAGAGTTTGTGATCAAGAAGAAAAAACTATTGGGGAATAGAAGAGAATATCAATGCATAGTATGACTGTACCCTAGATTTTGGAAAGGCACATGTCAAAAGATGGAAAGGAAAGATAGTTCAGATTTCATGGACTAAAATGCTTTAGGGGAAAGTCAGCTTAGTAGGGATGTTAGATGCTCAAGAACAAAATTCTGAGGACACAAAGGGAAACAACCCCAAAGCAAAAGAAAAGTGGGATTTATCTGAATAGGCTAATGTAGATGCATGGGGAACTCACCACGCAACGTAGATTTTGAAAAGTAATGGGTAGAAAGTAGAAGCAAGATTAGGTAAAAGAGAATGAATATAAGTGTGGTAGAAAGCTACAAAAGTAAAACATAGAATGAGCTAAGACTGGTAAAGGAAACTAAGGACAAGAGAAAAAGGTATGTTGTTGCTGGTGTGTGTGTGTGTGTGTGTGTGTGTATGTGTGTGTGTGTGTGTGTGTGTGTGTGTGTGGCTATGTTGGGTATTAAAGCTCATCAAAGAAGGAATAATTCCTCCAAGTGCTTAGAGTGGTTGGGAAAATAATCAATAATACAGAAAAGGCAAAGTTGCTCCATTCTTACTTTATTTCTTTTTTCTCTGCTACAGAGAATAATCATTACACTAGAAATGCCTAAACACAAATGACTAAGAGGAAGTTCAAGATAAGTAAAGATATAATAAGAGAAGACCTGACTGCCCTTGATGAATTCAAGTCACCTGGCTCTGATAAACCACATCCTTAGGTCCTGAAAACATGCAGCTGGGATTACCAAGCCATTGTCAGTGATGTCTAAAACAAGGAAAATAGTAGAGGTACTGCTAGATGGAGAAAAGCAAATTCTGTCCCAATTTTCAAAAAAGGAAAGAAGACAGAGTTTGCAAGCTATAGGCCAATGAGATTGATTATTAAAGAGATAGTGATGATGGGAGCAGAGATTACAAAGATCTAACAAGGCTTCACCAAGAACTGACAACACCACATTAATCTTATTTCCTTTCTGACTGGATTATTAAACTAATAGATGAGGGAAATGCTGTAGATATAGGTTATCTGGGTTTTTAGCAGCCTTTGATGAGGTATTTCATGTTATTCTTGTGAAGAAGATGGAAAGATATGGATTAGACAATAAGAATCAGATGTATTCATAACTGCTTGGAAGATTGGGCTCAGAGTAATTATTAATGGTTCAATGGCAGTATGACAGGAAGTCCAGTGGAACAGCACCCCAGGATCTATGCATGACCCTTTAGTATTTAACATTTTTCTCAATGATTTGGAGAAAATTAGATAGAGAAACAGAGATACATACTTATTTATGTTTATGTGCATGTGTTTGTATAGACAGTGAGTATATCTAAATGTAGACAGTACAGTATCTATCTATGGTACAGCATGCTCATCATTTTTTCAGAAAACACAAATCTGGGAAGGATAGCTAGGAAGGATGAGAGACAGGATCCAAAACAATATTGACCAGCTAGAATATTGGGCTGAATCTAATAAAATGAAATTCAAGAGGGATAAATGTAAAGTCTTACACCTTGGCACAAAAAAAAATCAGTTTAACAAATATAAGATCCATTCTCAGATATTTACTGACCCTGAGCAACTTAAACTCTCTCTCTCTGTCTCTTTCTGTGTTTCTCTCTCTCTCTCTCTCTCTCTCTCTCTCTCTCTGTCTCTTTCTGTCTCTGTCTGTCTGTCTGTGTCTGTGTCTGTGTCTGTGTGTGTGTGTGTCTGTGTCTGTGTGTGTGTCTCCCTCTTGCTCTCGTAATGGATCCTCCCTATCAACCCTTTGAGTGAAATGAATGCAAACAAGGCAGTAATTCATTGGATAAACAGTTTATCTTAATATCAGCTTTTATGGTCTATTTTGATAAATATGCCAGATAGACTTTAAATAAACAAAGATAAATTTTAGAATGGATACTGGTTCTACTGGGGCGAGAGAGAGACAAAGCAGAATGAAATTACTATCTTGGAGCAACCACTCTGGCTAGCCCAGAAACAAGGATCTACCCAGACACTTCTCTTTACACCAGAGCCTATTGTTTATCTCACTTCTGCTCTGTGCTTAATTCCATGAGAACTCACCTCCCTGGCTGGAGCAATCTAAGAGGCAATCGTAGTGAAGTGCACTTACATAAATGCTATAGGCATTTATCTAAAAACCTATGTGAGAAATTATTTATTTGGACTCCTACTCTTCCAACCAATATTGATTTGTTTGATATGATTCCATAGGGGTAGTGATTATAAGTTCTGTATATTGGGCCCCAGAGCTGTGACTGCAGATTACAAGTTCACTTGCTTAATCAAAGGAAGCTAATTAAGGACCTCCACCCTTGTTATGGTGACCAAGCCTGGTGTAGAGCAGGTGACTCAATTACATGGAAAGTCCCCCAACTTGTTTTTGTACTTCTGGACCACTCTCTCTTGTCCAACGTGAGCAGGTGTCCATCTTACGACCACTTAGTCAGTGCAGATGTCCCATGCTCCACCCAACCCAAGATCCCTGCTGCTGATATACCATTTTTTTTTTGGCTGATACATCATTTTTGGCCTTCAAAGCAAAGTCTATCAACCAAAGGGATTCTGTATTTTGTATAGTCCCTCTAGAGTATTCAGGTATCAAATCTTACAAAAATAAGGCCCTGGAGGAAGGGGGCATCTCAGATCATAAGGGGACCATGGTGCATTGTTAATGTATTGTTACTATAATTTGAAGATCTTCCCATTTGTTAATGGGCCCATGTGACCTGTCTAAGTCTCATGGAAGCCTGAGTCACATGAGCCTGTGGTGGGAGGAGCTTGCTGAATGAGTGGAGCGTGAAGGGGTGGAACAAGAAGGGTGAAGTAGAGCTGAGAGGAAGTAAGACGGAGCAGTCAGAGCTGAGAGAGAGACACACACAGAACAGCAGCTAGGGTGAGTGAGAGAGGGAGTGATTTTGCCCTTGTTTGTGGGAAGGCCCTAACAGAAGGAAGGCTTGGGGATGTCGGTGCCCCCGGTGTTGATAATGTGTATAGATTTCTTTGTTGCTGTGATGGATTTGGCTTGCTGGTGTTGGGATATGGCTTTCTGGTGTTTGAATAAATGTTTTGGTTCTGTCTTCCATGTAGAGAGTATATTATATTTTGCAATTCAGAACCACACTGGCATATTCATAGCAGCTGTAGCAGCTGTATCACATTGGTACTACACATGGATCCCTTTGATAAAGTGTCATTGGCTCAGAGCTCTGCCTCAGTGGTTTTTCTTGCATATTGGACAATTTTTAAATTTTAGAACCTCACACCCCTTTGGGTCCACATTCTAGTGTTCACGAATTCCCATTTTCCTTCTGAATTCCTGAATTCCCTGAAAGCCGGCACAAAATATACATGACATTATAACAATGCAAAAGACATTTACTTTAAAGTAAAAGTACAAGTTAAATACCAAAAAATTAATATATACAATGGGAATTCTCACCACCAGTTTCCTGAAACTTTCTCTCAGTCCAGTTTGTCCTATCTTTCTCCAGGCAATCAGCAAAGCAATGCCTGTCTTCCAATCAGTAAGTTCCTATCAAAGCAGCACAAGAGTCAGCTCTCCCAGCTGACCACTCAGCCTTCTACACCTTTGTTCCTGGCTTCTTGTGACTTGTTGTGGGCTCCACTTCCTCTCCTGCTTCCTCTTTTATCTCTTCCTCTACCTTCTTCTTCTTCTTCTGGCTTCTTAAGCATCTGATGCTTCACAGCAGAGATTCCTGGTGGTCAGTGATTCATCTTAACCTTTTGAGCAAAATTCAATAAATCAACTTTTCTATCAGGTATAAACTCAAGAATCATTATACAATCTTCCTATAGTACCCCAGAAAGTCTTTTTTAATTTATAATTTTGTCACATGTAACCCTTAAAATTCTAAAAATAGTTCCCTGCAAATGAGATAATACACCACAATGCCCTGTAGCTATCATTACTTCAGTCACTGCTCTGCCTTCAAACAAGTCTTCTCAGTACATGTATATGGTCCTTACAAAAATCTGTGTTTCTCCTTAACATTTTATCTGAGAGACTGCTTCTTCATAGGTTTATAACTTTTCCTTACTTAAACATTCTTTTTCTGCCTTTTTCAGTGAATAAACTGAGAATATTATATTAATAACTAATTGTTGAATCTGAACCAAGGGTTTCCCCTTTTCTACTTCCTCATCCAGAAATCAACCAATGTGGGAAATCTTTCTAAAATTACCTTCTACTTTCTACTCGAGTAGCCTCTGAGTTTAATTTAATTTTGGAGTTTAGTTTTTGTCTCATACACTGGGGTGTAACTGCTGCACATACTACAGTTTCTTGGAGCCACCGGTCAAAGTTGGGGGACAGTTGGATATCAATGGTGGGTGAGCAGCCCTGAAAAGGGCTCAGCAAGCCCTCATATCAGAGGTGCTAATCTTCCCTGAACACCCCAAACAAAAACTCAGGCAAAGGAGAGGGTCAAAGTGCTCTAGGAAAATTTGAGGAAGTAGAGAACACTTTCATTTTTTTTTTAGTTTTAGAAAGAAATTTATTAGGTCATCTGGTAGAGAGAGAGCACCAGAAAGAAGGGGTGTCTCCCTCCCCAGTTCTGGAAGTTTTACATTATTTAGGATTTTGACAAATGTATCACACATGAATCACATGAAGAAAACCCAAGACACAAGCTTGAGTGAACTCCTAATAAATCTTGGGTATGGAAACCCCCCAAAAGTATGTTTTGAGTAGATCCAGGACTGGGGAACCCATAATTCATTGTAGCCATCTCCAGCATTCCTAGAAAAGTTACTGAGTCAGGGCAAAGTAGAGAACACTTTCAACTAGGATTTGGGGTGGGAGATCAGTGATGTCTTCCAACACTGGAATATGGACTTTAATTGCAGCTTCTATAGTGTCTTTAATTTTCATAGTTATTTGTATACATATTCTCTCTACTAAAGTATAAGGTACATAAGAAAAAGAGACTGTGTCTTATTAATCCCTGTATCCCTTGTTGGACATAGTCAAGCGCTTTGTGGGAGCTCAGTAGGTATTTATTGAATATGATGTAGATACATGGAACAGAAGAAAAGGAAGTAGAGGGAAGTCAAGTATGTGCCTTCACATGCTTATGTTGTAGAAATGAACCTGGGATCAGCTGATGGGTGAATGGTTCCCACCAAGGCCTATTTGCCAACAGTGGACTTGAAAGCTTGTCAACAGATAATGAGATGTCCATGCAGATGGCTTTGGGTTTCAAAAGAGAGCTTCAAACAACCCTTTGGCCAAACCTAAGGTGTTCCCTTTAAGAATGTTGAAGGGCTGAGCAGGAAACAAGCAACCTCTCTCCCAATGTGAAAGAGAGTAAGATCAATTGCAGGGAAGGCACTCCACAAGAAATCTTCCTTACCTAGCTAGCTGAGGCAGAAGGTGGCCTCACTTCTAAGGTCAGTCTGTTAAAAAGCCTTTCCTTCACTTTTATGGGAAATGGGCTTAATAAAAGCCCAATCTGTGAAATAAACAGTGTCTGTAGAATATAAATGAAAGTACTACTACTGTCTGGAGTTCCTTCATTGTGAGTTTCCAGAGTTGGAGCTCCCAGCCTTGCACTGATGGCAATAGCAGTTCCACAGTGTGTTGTAGAAGGGAGTCTTTGTCTCATTTTTCCACATAGACAAAAAGATCTACCCTACTGAAAAAAAAAATTCAGCTGGAACCCTGCATCTAGTAGTATTGGTATGTTTCATAGCACAAAAGCTGTGTTGAGCTTTCTCTCCACTTTTAATCCTTGAAATACTCTCAGTTTTACTGAAACATAAAAACAAGGTCTTCTAATGCTAAAAGTTTCATTTTCATCTTTCTCTACTGGTACTGCTGTGGGACACAATTCTTAGCATCTGCTGTGACTTCTCTGCTGTTCCATTCTGTCACCCCTTCATTTTTCATTTGAAGTTAACACTTCAAATGAAAAAGCATTTGAAGAATTCACTACTCCAAACTGTGATCAAATGTTTCAATTTGTAATTTGGCTTCTTTTTTCTTGAAGGTTTTTCTTGAAGACCTCTAGCAAGGGGGAATTGACTATCTCCTGAGGAAGCCTATCAGACTGATCTAAACTGTTAGTAAATTTTTCCTTATGTTAAACCAAAATCTACTTCACTGCAACTGCCAACCTGTTCTGCCCTCTGGGTCCAAGCAGAATAAGTCAAATTCCATTTCCACATTACAGTCTTTCAAATACCTGAAGCTAAAACCATTTTATTCCTGCTTAATCTTCTCTTTTCTGAGCTAAATAATTGTAGAGCATGTTGGCTTTATGCAAATTCAGTGGAGGCTGGATTTATTTTAAAAATGTTTCTTGACTAGAAAAGTTTTTATTGTAAATATTAGAGTAAGCGTATGTATGTGATCTGTTTAAGAATTTTGTTTTACCAATCCAAGACAACTCTGAAGAACTTATAATGAAAAATGCCATCCATCTCCAGAGAAAGAATTGATAGTATCTGAATACAGATCGAAGCATACTTTTACTTTATTTTTCTTGAAGTTTTTTTTCCTCTTTTCCTCACAACATGACTATTATGGAAATGTTTTACATGACTACACATGTATAACCTATATGGGACCGCTTGCCTTCTCAATGAGGAGGGGTAGAGTGGCAGGATATAAGATAAATGCACATAAATCATCATTTCTATATATTACTAACAAAGCCTAACAACAGCAAGAGATAGAAAGAGAAATCCCATTTAAAGTTACTGTAGACATTACAAAATATTTGAGAGTCTATGTGCCAAAACAAATCCAAATTGAACACAATTATAAAACGTTTTTCACACAAATAAAGTCAGATCTAAATAATTGGAAAAACACCAGTTCCTCATGGGTAGGCTGAGCTAATATAATAAAAATGACTATTCTACCTAAATTAATTTATTTATTCAGTGCCATACCAATCAAACTACCAAAAAATTATTTTATAGAGCTAGAAAATTAATAACAGAATTCATCTGGAAGAACAAAAGATCCAGAATATTGAGGGAATTAATGAAAAGAAATGCTAGGGAAGGTGGCCTTGCCACACCAGTTCTTAAATTCTATTATAAAGCAGCAATCATCAAAACTACTTGGTACTGGTTAAGAAAAAGAGTGGTGGATCTGTGGAATAGATTAGGTACACAAGACACAGTAGTCAATGACTATAGTAATCTAATGTTTGAAATACCCCAAAACTCCAGCTTCTGGGGTAAGAACTCACTATTTGAGAAAATCTGCTGGGAAAACTGGAAAATAGTATGGCAGAAACTGGGTATAGACCAATATCTTATACCATATACCAAAATAAAGTCAAAATGGGTACACAATTTAGATATAAAGGCTGATACTGTAAGCAAACTGGGAGAGCAAGGAATAGTTTACCTGTCAGATTTATAGATAATGGAAAAATATATGACCAAACAAAAGATAGAGAACATTATCAAATGCAAAATGGATAATTTTGATTACATTAAATTGAAAAGTTTTTGTACAAAGTCAATGCAACCAAGATTAGGAGGGAAACGGAAAACTGGGAAAGAATTTTTACAAATAGTGTCTCTGATAAAGGCCTAATTTCTTAAATATATAGATAACTGAGTCAAATTTATAGGACTATAAGTCATTACCAATTGATAAATGGTCAAAGGATATGTACAGGCAGTTTTCAGAGGAAGAAATTAAAGCTATCTATAGTCATATGAAAAAATGCTATAAATGACTATTGATTAGAGAAATACAAATGAAAATAACTCTTAGGTACCACATCATACCTGTCAGATTGGCTAACATGACAAAACAGGAAAATTATAAATGCTGGAGAAGATGTGGGAAATTTGGAACACTGATGCATTGTTGGTAGAGTTGTGAACTGATCCAACCATTTTGGAGAGCAATTTGCTCAAAGGGCCATAAATACGTGCATGCCCTTTGACTCAGCAATAACATTTCTAGGGCTATATCCCAAAGAGATCATAAAAATGGGAAAAAGAACCCACATATACAAAAATATTTATAGCAGTTTTTTGTAGTGGCAAAGAATTGGAAATTGAGGGGATGCCCTTCGTTTGGGGAATGGCTGAACAAATTGTGGTATATGAATGTAATGGAATACTATTGTGCTATAAGAAATGGTGAACAGGCCCACTTCAGAAAAACCTGAAAAGATATATATGAACTGATGCTGAGTGAAGGGAGCAGAACCAGGAGAACATTGCACACAGTTATAGCTACATTACGTGATGACTAACTTTGATAGATTTGGCTCTTCTCAGCAATGCAAGGTTCTAAGACAATTCCAAAAGGCTCATGATGGAAAATGCTGTCCACATCGAGAGAAAGAATTAAGGAATTTGAATGCAGATCAAAGCATATTATTTGCTCTCTTTCTCTCTCTCTCTTTTGTTTTGGTTTCTTTCTTCTTTCTCATGGTATATTCCATTGGTTATAATTCTTCTTTACAACATGAGTAATGTGAAAATATGTTTAATGTGAATGTATATGTAGAGCCCATATCAGATTGCACACCATCTTGGGGAGGGGGAAGGGGGAGAAAATTTAAAGCTCAAAAATTTGTGGAACTGAATGTTGTAAACTAAAAATAAATAAATAAGTTGAAATTTGAAAAAAAAAAGAAAAGATATTTCTAAATTTGTGCATCTCACGCGGAGTTTCCCAAACTTCTTTGGCCTACCACCCCTTTTGAAAAAAAACACTCAGCATCCCACCCAGGAAATCTACTTTCTTTAACCCTTTAGTGGTCTTTTTAAAAAAATTGCATCATTTCAAAAAAAATTTAAATTTTTTTTTTAAAAATGATACATCTTAAATTTAATAATTTATTGTAAATATATGGGTTTTTCCTGCATTGAAATTTTAATGATACAATATCGCATCATGTAACTGTATAGTATCAGATTGTAAACAAGCCATTACATGCACATATTCCTGCTAATGCATGCTGAACTTCCTTACAATGTGTGACATGATTGCCTGTCAACACTCACTTCTTCTGACCTTCATGTGAGTGCTTGCCTTGTGTGAGTTCTCCATAAAATAGTCTTTTAAGCAAACATACATTTGGCATTCAAACAATGTTGCCAGCCCATCATAGTTGTGCTCTCTGCAGTGGAGTTTCAATCCTTGCAAATTCAGTTTGAGAAAGGACCTCAGTGTCTAATATCTTATCTTGCCAGGTGACAATTCAAATGGAAGCAGTTCAATTTTCTGTCATGGCACAGGTATGCTATCCAGGGTTCACAGGCATACAACAATGAGGACAGCTCAGCAGCTCTGTTGGTAGGCAGCTTAGTACCTCTTCTTACCCACACTTTCTTTCAGAGCCTCCAAAACACAGAGCTAGCTCTGGCAATGAGTGTGTCAACCTCATCATCTATGTGTACATTCCTGCAAAGTGTATTGCCAAGGTAAGTGAACTCATCTACAGCATTCAAAATTTCTCCATTTGCTATAACCAATGGTTCCAGATATAGATGGTGCAGTGCTAGCTTGTGGAAAACCTCTGTTTTCTTGGTGTTAATTGTCAGGCCAGAATTAGCACAAGAGGCAGTAAATTGATCCATACTCTGTTGAGTCTCAGCCTCAGAGGGCTGCATAGAGTGCACAATCATTTGTGAATAAAAAGCCATGCTTCAACTGTCCCTTCACTGTAGTCTTGGCTCATAGCCTTTTCAGATTAAATAATTTACCATCAGTGTGGTAGTTGAACTCGATGACGTTTTTATCCTTGTTGACAGTCTGACAACATCACTGAAAGTAGCATCTTATAAAGCGTGGGAGCAAGCACACAAACCTGCTTCACTACATTGATGACTGAGAAAGCACAAGGACATCATCCATTATCCAGAACTCATTCGAGTATGCTGTCATGAAAATGGCATGAAATATTGATGAACTTCTCCAGGCAACCAAATTTGATCATGATCTTCCACAAGCCGTCACAACTGACAGCATCAGAGACCTTGGTCAGCTTGCAAACAACACGTCAACCATTCCTCAGCCCTTTCTGAAGCTATACTGGCTCTCAGGTAGACAGCCATCTTCCAGGTGAAGGATGAATTGATTTAAGAGGTGGTAAAAATCTTGCCAGCAATGACTAAGAGAGAGAGATTCCCTTGTGATTGTCACAGGAAACCTATTTCCTTTTCCCTTATGGACAATGGAGGCATCTTTGATACCCTGGGGCATAATTTCTCTTGCCATGTAACCCAGAAAATTTTACCTTTTGTATGAGCAGTGGACCCCCTGCCTTGTAAATCTCTGCTGGGGTGAAAACAGCACCAGGCACTTTTGCTGCATGAGAGGAGCCTAATGGCATTTGAAACCTCTTCTTCAGTTGGAAGTTCAGCTAGGGAGGGATTGACTTCAACTTGAGGTATACAATCAATGGCTTCAGTACTGGTTGATCACAGTCTGTTGAGAACACTATGGAAGTGTTCAGCCCATCTTTCCAGATTCCTATCCTTACCACTGATCGGTGTTGCTCCATCAGCACTGAGTAGCTGAGATACACCATAGGTCTTTGGCCCATAATTAGCCTTCAGGGCATCATAGAAGTGCTTTGGGTTTTACTATCAGTGTAAAACTGAATTTCATCTGCCTTTTTACTGAGCCAAGAACCCTATGTCTCTCTAAGCTTCACTTGCACTTTACTTTTGATGGAATTAAGTGCTGCCTTCTTAGAGATGGACAAACTATCCTGCTGGTAAACCCTGTGGAGTGCTCATTTTTTATTTAGTAGCTTCTGAATTTTCTTTCATTTTCATCAAACTAGTCCTGATGTTTGCAAGTGTTCTGACCCAGATGAGTAAATGCAGTGCTACCCACTCCTGTTCTGTTCTACTGTTGCCAGCTGTGTATTGGCTCAGCTTTCCCTCCAAGTCAGCAACAGACTGCATGTAGAAGTGCTCTAATCTATTGATATTGAGTCTTCTGATAGTCGTCTTATCTTGGGGCTTTTGTTGAATGTCAGTGTTTATTTCAGAGAGGATAAGCCCATGATCATGCAGTCCATAAGTCTATTACCAATCCAGCACTTTGCACCTTTGCACATTGCCTGCTTCCTCTCTGTCTTTCCTCCTTACAATTAAATACCAATGTTTGCTGCAAAAGTACATCCATAAAGTTTTATTGCATTTAGGTAAATTGGTAATTAGAAGGCCATGAGACACACAAGTCTTCAGTAGTAAGCAAAGGGCTGAGGAATGGTTGACATGTTGTTTGCTGCCTGACAACTCCTGGAGAAATGTCAAGCTGACCAAGGCCTTTGATACTGTCAGTTACAGTTCGTTCCTCCCAAGGGCTCCCCGCCATGTCTGATAGTCTGTGCCTACTTTGGTGTTAAAGTCACCCAGAATTACAAGCTTGTTCTCTCTCAGCACATTAATGATGAGAGTTTCCAGGTCTTCATAAAATTTTTCTTTGACCTCACCACTGACGGTGGTGGTATGGCACATTCCTGCAAGCAGCAGCTGCATTTCCATGAGCCTATCCTTCACACCTTTTGAAAGGTATACCAGTTTGTTGACTAGATTAGATTTGACTAGATTAGCCTAGATTCATGGCACTCCACATCATTGTGACCACTCCAGAAAAACATGTATCCAGTTCTGACTTCCATAAGCTGGCCTTCATTCACCAGCTTTGTTTTACTCAGGGCTACTATTTGAATGTGATACCTCCTGAGTTCTCTCACAACAAGAGCTATTTGTCTTTCAGGTCTACTGGATTTCATGTTGTCCATAAGTCTGCACACATTCCATGTACCAATGGTGAGTGGAATCATCTTCACAAAAATTTTTGTACATTTTTTTTTGTTTTGACCACAGGATAGGATCCCTGTCTGCTGTGGTGAGCAGGCCAGGATTAGGTGAAGCAGACCATTTTTAGGGCACCTTTTCTGTCCCCTAACTCATACCAGGAGGTGAGCAATGTGGTTCTTAAACAGGCTGCTCAGACACCCAGGGGGCTGCCAAATCTCACTGCTGTTTCAATCCAGTGAGACGACCCTAAGCCCTGCATCACGTGTGTGCAGAGTTGTGACTACAGCTCCTAGTGTAACTGTACCTGCTGCTTCATTACTTGACCATCTCCACAGGACTTCAAAGTAGGTAAAATGATAGCATAATAAATAGAACTATGTTTGAATAGTAAAATGGTAAAATGGTATAACGATGTCTTTTGACTTGTGCATAAATTGGACTTCAGTGGGGCAAACTCATCAACCTCACTCTCTCTTACAGTCATCAAAGTCCAATGTCAAGACAAAAGTCAAAATGATTGGTGAAGTTTCAGGATTCAGTAGATGACCTTGGCATGTTCAATGTCTGATCAAGCTCTAAGCACCTGCTTCCACCACCTTCATCACCTGTTGAAACAAACTGTTCTCATCCACCTATTCTACCAGAGAAGTCTTCACATGTTTGGGGTAAACATCTCCTTAACAAACTGATGGTTTTGAGGCCCATCAGTTACCCTCAACCTGGTTTAGCCCATCTACCAATATGGTTTACCAGGATGTGCATTTAAAGCCACAGGTGAGAGTTGGGTGGCAAGTGGACACCAAAGGTGGATGATCTCGGCAGCCCTCACAACAGAGGTCCTTCAAACTCCTATTATAGTAGATTGAAGAACTGGGAAGAATTGACCCAAATTCTACATCAGAAGCTCATTTTTCATGGCCTTAGAGAAAGCAAATTTCCTTAATTACAAATATAGTCTTCAAAATGCCCTGGAAAATTCACCAACTAAAACTAAAACATTATCATCTACTGAACTGTTGCCTTCAATTGTCTGAATAGAATATTGATCCATAAAAATGAAGAACATGTTTAAAGTAATTAACACCTACACAATACTAATTCCAACACATACTTTCAGGACTCTAAAATGAGCCTTCAGGAAGGTTTTGGCTGTTGAAAAGAACCTGGGAGTTATAGTTCTTGCTAGCTTGGGAAAAAAGGAAACTAATTCAAGATTAGGATTAGGGATGAAGTAGGGTGGTGGGGATTATTATATAGCAGGGGCTTCGAAGGATCTCTTTAGGGAAGGAGAAAAGAAGAAAGAGGAGACAGTAATAGCATGGCAACTGACAGGTGCTAGTAGCAACATCTATAGTCCCCTTCTTCAAACCCAAGCTTGAGTGTCATCTTCTAAACAGACAAGCAGGGAGGTGTTTCAACAATCCAGCTAGCAGCTTCTGTCAGGGTGTAAGATCCACCAACAACCAGCACCCAGAAAGCTGCCAACACAGGTCCTTTTGATCTGCTTTACTTAAGGAAAGCAACGTTAAGGGGTTAACAATCTTACTTTAATCCAGCGCACAAATAACATCCACCTAGTTCAGGGGAAAAAGCCAGCACCCTGAATTACAGACCAAATACAATTTGTAGTTATCAACATCTGGGTATACAGCCGGGGAGCTCATTATAACAGCTGGCCCAGAGTCACATGCCACTCCTGCTGTGGCTCAGAGCTCCAAGAGAGAAGGCTAACCTCTGCGCTTATATATCCTGTTCAGGGCCAGGAGGGCCCTGACCTCACCCAGGCTGGGCATGGAGAAATTCCCCACCCCCAATATCACATCAGATACAAATTAATGGCTCCCAATTGTCTCAGTGCTGAGAAATAGAAAAACTTCCCACTTTATCTGCCCCATTCAAAGGCCAGAATTATTAAAGGTCAACAGCAAAAAGTCCCACCTTAATTACTGTTACAAGAGGTATTTTGTTTTGTTGTTCTTTCTAAATCACAACTCTGGCTACAGCGGTTGAAGCACTGAGAGAAAACAGACATGAGAAAATGAAGGGTCTTACCGCCTGCCCCAGGCCTTACTTCTGCATGCATTTTTAACTGTGTTTTTTAAAAATTGGTTATTCTATTAAAGACTGAATTTACCAGATTTAATATTATTTTTAATAAACACTTATGGTTAACCTTGTCCCTACATTTCCTTATGACTCTGTTCTTAGCATGAGAGTGTGGAACAGAGCTTTCCTAGAACAGGGCTGAGATTTCCACCTCCCTACCCATCATTAGAGAGTTTTTGCTTTCTAACTGGTAACATTATTACAAGCCATTTTATAACTACACTTCCAAGAGCAGAATTATTAAAAAAAAATCTTTGGCCCATTTTAAATTTGCCGCATCAGATTTAAATCTATTGTAGTGAATACAAGTTATAGAACTATAACAAATTTGGTAAATATCCTAGAAAAACCCATACAATATTAAAGAAACACAGGGTCCATCGTCCTAATGTAGTTGTGGAAATATGAACAAAGGAAGAAGAAGATGGATAGAATTGGGATAGACTCAGAGCACATGATAGGTCAAAAACTTTTAGAAATATTTTTTGAGCAAAAAAAGTAGATATTACTTCATCAAGTAAGGCTGACAACAGGTACATGCCATTGGATTTGTTGAATGCAACTGAAAGTGATTTATCTTCTAAAGTGGCTTATGAAATAGCTGACACTCAAGAAAGGAATCAAAAGTCCTTCCATAGATGACATTCAAATTAACTCTATTGCTATGTTGACAAAGAATCATTGAATAAAAGTCAGAGTCATGTAGATATAGGAATGAAGGGATTTACGATGACACTTCAAGATCAGGTCATCTTCACCAGAAATTATTGATTAATGCTGATTATGCAAAGAAATGATAGAAAGTGGGTAATACACCAATGCATACAGAAAAATTTACCATCTACCAAATACCTAGTAAGACACCACCTAGTGGTATCCAGAATTATAAGTCAGACATCATCTATCTTTCATAAACTAGCAGATGACAAATTTTAATCCTACTAATACAAACCTCAAAATATCCCTAAGAATTAAAAAAGTTAACTGCACTAGACAGAAATGACCCATAAAAATTTAAGAACAGTGTTTCACATAGTTGATGCCGTATCAAATCTTCATAATCTCCAAATTAAAGTTAAAACCAGTTAGAAGTTAAAAAATTAAAACCAGTTAAAAGAGGTTGAGGTATATATCTTTGTCTAGTATTACTAGAGCAATACTGAAGATGCTATTAGTGAGCCCATAGGAGTTTAATATACTTATGCCTTAATACAGTGGTGTCAAACTCAAATAGAAATGGCCATTAAAGGATAATGATCACTGCAGGCTGCATACTAACTTAGAAAACCACATATTAATATTATCTAGTTTTTACTATATTTTTATTTATTTTGTTTAATATTACTAAATTACATTTTAATCTGGTTCAGGCCACGGGGGATACATTTGACATCTCTACCTAATGGATAGCTTAGTTTTGTAAAAATTCCAAACACAGAGAATAATATGCATACTCTTCTCTATTCACATTCAATAACCTCCAGAGGCCTATAACATCTAGCTTTTCTAAAATTCTATTCAGGTCCTTAATTTCTTTCTTGTTTGTTTGTTTTTTAAATTTTTTGGCTAGATTTTTCTAGTTTTGAAAGCGGCATATTGAGGGATACCACCAGTATAGTTTTATTGTTTATTTCTTCCTATAACTCATGTAGCTTTTCCTTTAAGTATTTAGATGCTATATCATTTGGCAAATATATGTTAACTATTAAAATTAATTCACTTTCTATGACACCTATCAGCAAAATGTATTTTTTCTGTTCATCTCTCTGAATTGTCTATTTTTGCTGTTGCCTTGTCTGAAATTGTAATCTTTACTCCTGCTTTTTTGAATTCAGCTGAGACAATAAATTTTGTTCCAGCTCCTTGTATTAATGAGTCTTTGTATTTCAAATGTGTTTCTTATAAACAACATGTTTTTGGATCCTGCTTTCTAATCCATTCTGCTAGCCTCTTCTGCTATATGATTGAGTTCATTCTACTCACATTTATAATAATGGTCATTAATTGTGTATTTTCCTCCATCCTATTCTCCTATACCCTTTATCACAGGTTCTTACCTTTTTTTCACCCTTTTAAGCCCCTTTTCACAATACCCTCCCACAAGGTTAGAGTTTGTTTTGTTTATGACTAAATCATACTTGAATTCCTTCCTCTTATTCCCCCCTTTCCTTTCCATTTATTCCTTTCTGCTTCCCTGTTGAGCTGAATGTATTTTTGCACTAAACCATGTGTTTCTACTCTTCTTTTAACTATTTCATATCAAAGTTATATGTTCAGTGATGCTCACTCCCCCTCTAACTTTCATATTTGTATAGACTTCTACTAGACTAATCTACCCTGATTATTTGAAGTAAAAAATTGAATTCAAAGTAACATCCCTCCCTGTAACAGCCGTAAAGATGACTTGCAATTGCCTATTGATGGATAACATGATTATCTTTCTTGACCTTTCTTGACTCACTCCAATTTGCATTTGCTAATCCGCCTAGTTTCAACTCCAAGGAATAAGATGTCCTACCCGGGACAATTAAACCCACTACCTGGCTTCTGACTCAAAACTTGATTGACACTACCTCCCTCAGCCTCCTTTGCCCTCTGATTGGAGGGCTAGAGGATGGAGTATCAAATTCCTCCCAATGCCTTCTTTTATAGAGCAGAAACAGGACTCTCAGCTCACTCCACTTTGCATCTGCTGCTCTGCCTGGTTGCAGCTCCAGGGAAAAAGATGCCCCCATACTAGGTACCCCCTGGTTTCCTCCCATCCACCCAATTTCTTGCTTCTTTTCATCTGTTATCTCCCCCTTTAGATTGTAAACTCCTTGAGGGCAGGGACCATCTTTCTTTTTATTAATTGTATCTCCAGCTTGGCTCAGTATCTGGTACATATTAAGAACTTAATAAATGTTCATTGGACTAGACTGTTTTGGATTGGATCCTGTCCACCACATTGTACACTCCTCAATCCTCTCTACTAGTTCACCATCCATATAATATCCCCTAATTGTGGATGCTATCCATGTTTCTGAACTAGACCCCCTACTCTTCTTTCTCTATATTATCTTTTAGACCTCATTGGCTCCATGGGTTTAATTATGATCTCAATACTCTGTCTTCCATTAAAATGCCTTTACACTAGCCATTTTCTACCCTTCAAATGTACTCCCTTCTTACCTCCTCCCCACTGAATCCCTCTCTTTAAGATGCAGCGTAAGTACCACTCTAAATGAAGCCTTTCCAAATACCCCCAATTACTAAGACCCCTTCCTATCAAGCTACCTTATATCTAACTACTTTGTGTTTATTTATATTTTATTCTATATACTTCTATATATACTCGTTGTCTCCCTCATTACAGTATAAACTCCTTGGGAGTAGAAAAATGAAAAATGTTCGAGAGCCTATGAAAAGAGAAGCACATTAGTGCACCTATGGACCTGTGAATACATACGACCATTCTGAAGGGCAATTTGAAATTAGACACAGAAAATGTTACTATAGAGTTAATGCCCTTTAACCCAGATAACCCTTAGAATTCTGAGAGGTAAAATAGCCTTGCTTTGGGGACCCTACCTATCAATGCGAAAGTTGGGAAAATAGCTCCAGAGCCTATGCTACACAATTGTTAAGATGCCCTGACTTTGGGTTTCTTTTCTTTCTTATTTTTGGATTTCTTTGTTATCTGATGATCCTTAGATGCCATAGTGATAACTGTGTCTTAATGACATGCTACAGCAATGAGGACCTGATTTTCTTCAAGCTATTTTTCATGAAGATTTCAAATCAGTGGAAAGTCAGGGGGGAACTGAAGTATGAAAACTGTGTTTCTCTAGGCCTCCAGAAATTACAGGCCCGTGTTTGTTTTTCTGTGGCATTCAGTACAGGGGCTTTATAATACTTTATGATAAGTATGCTGATGATTATGACAATGGCATCATGTGGCTCTAATAATAATGAGGCAATGTGTTAATGGAGTAATACAAGGTTTAGGAAAAGAAGACCTGAGTTCACACAGAAGATGTACCATCTGCTTGTACTGTAACCTTGGACAAGTCAATTAATCTCTATAATCCTCAGTTTTTTTCACATTTGTAAAACAAAGAAGTTGGCTTTAATGCCTTCTGAGCCCCCTTGTAATTCTCAATCTATGATCCTATGGATGATATTTGGTAGTGATAATCATTTAATATCAATTTGGTAACTTTGGTAAGGGTGAGAGGCTGAACTGATTAACCAGAAGAAGAGTCTGAACCTAACAACCTCTTTGTTCTCTGAGTAAACTCAGAGAATACTTCTTCCTATGTCAATAAAGCCAGATTGGGCTGACTTAAGAACATTCTTTCCTCTATTAGCCATTAAAGATGAGACCCTTAACCTGAGAAACTATCTTGCTTAATATTTTATGGGTATATGCTATGTTATGTAATGTTAATGGTAAATTAAACACAGAAACGCTGGGTTGTAGTTTCAACTGACCGTTGCCAACTCTCTTATCTTATTGTATTTACAACCTATTCAATTTAGAAAAGTCCTTTTCTTATATCATGGTTGAACATACATGGAGATCATAAAATTGAGTAACACAGACATGCTGAGTTGCAACTGTTCTAAAAATGTATTTAAACCTTCTCATTCTTCTGTTCAGGCAGTCAGATTTTGTCTGGCTCCATACGTGTATGTATCCGCTAGCTTTAAGGGAACAAATGAATAAGAAATATAAAATTTTCTATTACCTAGCTTGTTGCCTCCTTTAACCAAACTTTCAGGTTGACAGTAGACATCAGTTATTGACCTTCAAACTATTTGTGGATCTTTTCAAAGGATGTAGAACATGGTAATATTCTTACCCTAACTTAATACTGCATTGTTGAGGCCAGGGAACCATAAGCTGAGGTTTTTAGGGACTTAGGGGTGTTCTGCACCCCAAAATACCAACATGCTTGGTCCTGCCCAATGAATTCAACCCAAGCCTTCTTACAGCCAAAGAAAAACAAAGTTTATTAAGATCACCATATTGGGTAGAGTCTTAAGAAATCTCACCATTTTGTGAGGCTTGTATTGACAATCAGGCAAAACAATCTGGCACAAACTGAGTCTGAGCTAGATTGAACCTGAGCACTTTCATGGAGGCAAGATGGATCTTATATACAGAAAGACTGTGGGAGGGATGGTTCTGGGGTGATGGGAGGAGGGGTTTAGGGAGGGTCTGGAGGAGGAGCCTAAGGAGGATCTTGATGGGACTGGGGTAACTAGAGATCAGACTCCAGGAACCAAGAGAATGGAATTAAGAGTGGGAAATAGCTGAAGGCTGCCTGGAGATGACAGACAATGGAGGGCTAGACTAGTTTAAGGGTAACAGATTGGTCATAGATATTTTGATTGGATCAAGGGTAGGAAGTAGCTGGACAATGAAGGGCTAGGCTAGGTTAAGAGTATGAGATTTTGGTCCTAGGCATAATGAAAGGCTTATGGCCTCAGGCACAATACCTCATCAAGTGGCAAGATTCAAGGAGAATTCAAGGGGGTTCCCAGAAACCTATACCCCATTAGCGCCACAAAATACACTCTGGTTACATCAACCATATTCTTTGTTCCATTCTCCCTAAATTCATCTTCCTCATCCATTCACACAGCATTTACAACTTTGGTTAGCCAATTGGTCACTGTATTTATTTATGTTTTGTTGTTGTTGTTTAATTTTGGGGGGAGGCAATCAGGGTTAAGTAACTTTACCCAGAGTCACACAGCTAGTAAGTGTTTAAGGTCAGATTTGAGCTCAGGTCCTCCTGACTCCAGGACCAGTGCTCTATCTACTGTGCCACCTAACTCTCCCTATTTATTTATGTTTTGAAAAATTAAAATGCCAGAGAAAGATCTGTCATATGTACAATATTTAGAGTGCTAACTTTTTGAGGGGTGGGTAGAAGAAAAAACTAGAAAAAGTAGAGCTGAAGCCTAGGAATGGCTGGGCAAATTGTGGTATGTGAATCTAATGGAATATTAATGTTCAGTAAGACATGATGAACATGAGGAATTCAGAAATTACTACAAATGGTATGAATTGATAACAGAGTGAAATAAGCAGAACCAGAAAAAAAAAACAGCATTTGTAAATAGAAAGCTGGCCCTGGGTTATAATGCTACCTCTGACATGACTTGGGTAGATCCTCTTTAGGCTTAAATTTTTCTCAAAAGTAAAATGAAAGGATTGGATTATCGTAGATGACTCGAGTGACTTTCAGCCCCGAAAGCTATTAACTTTGATCCTATATACAATGACGTTTCAAACTAGATTGATGATTTCACTAGGACTTTCTAGTGAGCAACTGCTCTCTTAAAGTCTTAAAGAATTGTCATCAGCTCAGAAAATTTAAGTGACTTAACCTAGGATCATTTGGTCAATATGTATTGGAGATGGAACTTGAACCCAGGTCTTCCTGACTCCAAAGCTGGCTCTTTATCCACTATACCATGGTCCCTCTCATATCTAATAGGTACAATAATGTAGAAAGATAACTCTAAAACAAAAGTGAACTATAAGTGATTATAAATATTAATCTTGGTTCTAGAGAACAGATAATGAAATATACTCTTCTTTTGGTAAAGTAGGTGATTGCTGGTGTAGAATGTGAATATAAAATGTCAAACATGGTCACTATTTCAGTTTTTGCTTATTTTTTTTTGTTTGCTTGTTTGTTAGAGGGTGCTTATTTGATGGATGGGTAGGATACATGTAGAAATGGCAGTGAAATAGAAGCAAAAAACATCAAGAAAACATTGGTGCTCTCAAAATTTAGATAGGCTGTAGGAAAGATTTTTACTATGTTTATTCTTTTTTTAGATCTTTATATCAAAAGTAAAATCTGGCTGTGATGTCTTTGATGTCTGACTGTTTTTCTTTATATATTCATTTCTTCTTAAATTTTACATATTCAAGAAAATGGCCTTGAATCAACCACATGAAAGGCAACAGTGACACCTGATGTTCAGATGTTTTGTACCCTTGATACATTTCCTTTTTCAGTCAGTTTAATGAAAAACAAAATTTGAGCGCCAGATATCATACAAAGATTTACTAGAAGAGCTTAAATTCTCTAAAAAACAGCATCAAAGAACAGTTCTTAAATGGATTAGAACACCTCCTTACTCATTTTGATTTAGTTAATTATTTTTACCCAAGAACCAAAAGACTAGATCATAGCTTTTAAAATGAAGAAAAAGACCCTGAGGTTACTTAGGATTCAGCTGCTCAGCGTAGCTGATTTTACCTACCTGCCTAGCTATCTTCATTGTCATCATCATCACCATCTTTCCAATAATTTATTCTCTCTCCTTCCCATTGCCCTCTCCAACTGAAAAAGCATTAAAAAATTAAGAGATGTTAGTTTACTAGTATTTTCCTGGACCTTTTTGGTCCATTGTGAACTCTGTTCTCATCTCTAACTCCTGTTTCAATCTAGTATTCATTGCTTGACTGCTATATTTGCTGTTTTCTCTTCTGTGACAAGCTGTGGTGTGAACATCAACTAAGACCCCTACCAGGCAGGGCGGGCTATTTTTTTTTCCATAGAAAGCATTGATGTTGTCCACAGTGCTTAGTTTGACCTGGGAACTAAGGCTCAGATTGTTGCTGTAGCTTCTCAGTCATCCAAGTACAAGAAGCCAATCCAACCAGTAGGCATCGATATTAGATGCACTCCTAACAGGTGTGCCACTTTGACAAATGCAAAGAAAAGGGAACTTCATCCAGCTGCATCTATTCTATATCCTTGCTGAAAATTCTTCCAAAGCTATGTTTTTAATCAATGAAATTTTTTGCATGACTTCTGCAACATTTTTTTAATTGCCAAAAAATTCTAGCACCAACACTTAGCACCACCTTGCTATTTTCCTCCTTTGGAAGTGGAATTAATTCAGAAGACGTAATAGCATAGGAAAGAACTCACTATTTGACAAAAACTGATGGGAAAACTGGAAGGTAGTCTGGAATAAATTGGGCTTAGACCAACATCATACACTGTATTTCACAATAAATTCAATAAATTCCACAATAAATTCAAATGGATACATGACCTTAATATTAAAGATCATACATAAAAAAATTAGAAGATAACCAAATCATAATACCTTTCCCATCTATGAGTTAGAGATATAGTTTCAACCAAACTAGGAATAGAGGAAATTCAAAATATGAAATTGATACCTTTGATTAAATGAAACTGAAAAGAGCTTTTGCACAAACAAAATTAATGCATCTAGGATAAAAAGACATTCTATCAAACGGAGGGGAAAAAATGTATCAAAGTGCTCTAATAAGAGTTTGTTTTCTAAGATGTATATATAGGGTCCCAAAAGTCATAGTGCAATTTAGCAAAATTCATTCCCCAGTAATAAAGTGGTAAAATACTATGAATAAACAATTGTCAACATAATTATAAACTAGTAACAGCCATATGAAAGATGTTCCAAATCACTAATAATAAGATATGATCAAATCAATATAATCTCAAGTTTGAAAGATGGGAATATGTGACATTAGAAGTGTTATAGGAAGATAGGCACACTAACACACTGCTGATGGGGCTGTAAGTCAGTATAACCATTTGACGGAAAATATTTGGAATTATGCAAATAAAGTGGCTAAAATATCCAAACTCTTTGATCCCGAGATTCTATTACTAGGCTTAAACCCAAGAAGATGATTAATAAGAAAAAAGTCCTCATGTGCACTTAAATATTTATAGCAGCAATTTTGTGGTAGCAGGATAGAGCCAAGATGATGGAGTATCAGTGAAGCTAAACTCCCATCCATAAAACTCCTTCACACCTAGAAAATGAGCCAGACTGGATCTAGATAGGGAAATCCAGAAAAAGTAACAATGAGTCATTTGCCCAGCCAGCTTGGTATAGTGAGAGAGACAGGTCTGCAAACACCAGGGACAGGATCAGGACAAGAGCAATCCAGTGCCCAGGGAGAAGCAGTTAACCAGGCAAGAGTAAGTCCTAGGCCCATATCAATGTACCCTCAGACTCAAACTGGAGCACTGCAATGGGGACAGGTGTCGAATGGCAGTTTTGTTACTCACTACTCAGTTTTGGTTACAGATCCAAAGCAGACTGAAAGGGTACCTGGGCTGGGTGGGAGTTAGGGAATGTTCTTTTTTAGGGAAGCTCTACTCAGAGTACTAAGAAAGAAAAAAATTCAGAAACTAGCACTAGCAGCATAGCTCAAACCCAGAAGCAGAGTGAGGTCTCTTCAGCATCTAACCCAGCCTGTAAAGGAAAAACCAAAGCAAGAAATCCCAGACCAAAGGAAAGCCTACAATTCTACCACTCTAAATCAACAGAGCCCTTCCAATTGGCTACTCCAGCTACTGGTTTCTAGCAGCAGTCTTTTGTTGCTCAGACCAAACACGGGTCAGGAACTTGCAGTGCTCAGACTAGGAGGGCAGCTATCAGACTTTGCTCTGAATCAGACCATATTGAGAGCACTGAAAACTTGAAGTTGACTGGTCTTTGCCTGAGATCTTGGAATAACACAATGTGCAATATCCCAAGAAAGTAGCAACCAGACCTTCCCTCCAGAACATCAGAGAATAACTCTAACATCAAGTCTGAACTTGGAAAGTAGGCTGGAAGAATTGGCAAACCAACAAAAAAAAATGGCCCCAGTAAGAGCTATTATGGTAGCAAAGACACTCACAAAAGCAGAGGAAGAGAATGACCCCCAAACATTTATAAGCAATGCCTCGAGAACATATAGCTTGGGCACAAATTCAACTGTAATCCTTGAAGAGATTGAAGCAAGAGTTTGAAAAAATGAACAAAAAGTGTTTTTATAAATGAAATGAGAGTGCTAACAGAAAACATTGGTAAAGAAATGAGAGCTGAAGAAGGAATTGAAAGGAATTAACAGCTTGGTCCAAGAAGTAGAAAACCTTGCCCAAGTAACAAACTCCATGAAAATTAGAATGAACTAATTAAAAGCCAAAGACTCCATGACACAAGAAAAATATTAAAAGCAAAGTCAAAAGACTGGAAAAAATTAAAGAAATTACAAGTTAGCTTATAACAAAAACAGGTCCAAAATGGATCTGGAAAACAGATTAAGGAAAAGAAAAAAATTAAGGATCTACGGACCATCTGAATGCCATGATGAAAAACAGTGCCCCTAGACATGATATTTCAAGAAATACTAATTTCCCAGCTCTCTTAGAACCAGATGACAAAGTGAAACTAGGAAGAGTCCATTGGTCAACTCTAGAAATAAACCCCCAAATGAAAACTCTCAGAAGCATCATTGCCAAAATCCAGTTTCCAGGTGAAATGAAAAATACTGTGAACAGCTACCAGAGAGAAAGAATTAAAGTTTTGAGAAGTCACAGTCAGGATCACACATGATTTAACAGTCATCCTTATAAAGGAGCAGAGCACTCAAAATATAATATTCCAGAAGGCAAAGGATATGGACTTACAGCCAAGAATAACTTATCCAGAAAAACTAAGTATAATGCTACCAAGGAAAAATTGATTTTTAATGAAATAGAGGATTTTCAAGCATTCCAGATGAAAAGACCAGAGCTTTGTAGAAACACTGAAGTTTAAACATAGGAGTTTATAGAAACATAAAAATGTAAACATGAACAAAAATGATAAAGGACTACATAAGGATAAATTGCTTACACTGGAATATAGGGAGCTCATACATATGCCCCTATTGAACCCTCATCATCAGGTCTTGCAGTGGTCTAATTAGAGGAAGCTCAGGAGTGGTTCTGTTCCTTCTTGATGATCTTAATAGGAGAATAGAAAGAGAAAAGAAGAGGAATATACTGGGTGAGGGGGCAGGGAGGGGAAGGAAGGTTAAGTAAAATATATCATGTCTTTGTTATGCAAGTAGACATCTATAAACAAGAGGGTTGGAGGGGTGGGAGGTAAGCAACTAATACTTCAATGTCAATCTCATCTGAATTGGTTAAAGGAAGGAAGAAAACACACAGCTGGATACAGAGGGAGGATAAATTAGGGAAAAAATTAGACCTAAGTAAAACAAACTCTAAGTAAGGAGGTATAAAAGTGTTAATAGCTCTTTTGAGGTGGCAAAGAATGGGAATCTGGGAAGGTGATTATAAATTGGGGAATGCTTGAAGAAGTTATGGTATATATTTGATTAAAATTGCTGAAAAACTGAAAAGCAGTTTGGCAGAA
Organism: Trichosurus vulpecula; assembly: GCF_011100635.1. Lineage (NCBI taxonomy): Eukaryota > Metazoa > Chordata > Mammalia > Diprotodontia > Phalangeridae > Trichosurus > Trichosurus vulpecula. The sequence continues at coordinate 514,406,256 of NC_050573.1, read as the reverse complement.
ACTAGGTATAGACCAATATCTCACACCATATCCAAGATAAGTTCAAAATGGGTATATGATTTATATATAAAAGGTGATACCCTAAGTAAATTAGGGGAGTATGGAATAGTTTATTTGTCAGATCTATGGATAAGGGAAGAATTTCTGACCAAACAAGAAAGAGAGAGAGCGTCACAGGATGTGAAATAGATAATTTTGATTACATGAAATTAAAAAGATTTTGCAGGAACAATTCAAAGCAACCAAAATTAGAAGGAAAGCAGAAAACTGGGGAAAATTTTTAGCAAGTTTCTCTGATAAAGACTTTATTTCTCAAATATATGAGAACAGAGTAAAATTTATAAGAATATGAGTCATTTGTCAGTTGATAATGTTCAACAGATATGAACAGGCAGTTTTTAGAAGAAGAAATCAAAGTCATCTATAGTCATATGAAAAAATCTTCTAAATCACTATTGATTAGAGAAATGCAAATACCTATTGTATTGGCTAAAACGACAAATGTTGAAGGGAGTGTGGAAAAATTGGGACCCTAATGCACTATTGGTGGAGTTGGGAATTGATCCAACCATTCTGGAGAGCATCATGAGATTTATGATATTCTATTAATTGATACTCTATGTATAATGATTATACTATCTATTGTTGGAGTTTCCTTACTTTCCAGGGGATCCTAGCCTGAGAGCTAAGATCAAAGTCCACATGCTCCAGCTAAAAGTGATCAATCAAATCCCCTGACATGCTTGTAACTGCTAAGTAAGCGTACTGGGTGCTTTCCTCCTGTTCCTGCCATGCTGACTCTGGTTCGTACCCCGCTGAATAATCAAAGACCTTAATGACTTGAGACAATCACAAGGCTCAATGATTCTAATTACTTGGAGACTCTTCCCACAGGACCCAAGAATGCCTGTATTGTGGTCCAGACTATTTACTCAAGGCATAAGAATGCCTGTGCTCTAGTCCAGCCTTTTGTAGTTTTCATGCTTAAAAACCCTACCCTGGCCATAAGCAGTCAAGCTCCCCTTCTCAGGAAGATGGACTTCACTTGTAAGTTGTTTTCATCACTCTGAAATTAAACTTCTATTTGATTCCTGACTTGCCTATCTCTGGCCTACTTTGTTTGGCTCCAGCTATCCACAGGTTAGAGACTGGTCCAGTCCGGACTATATTTAAAATTCTTTTGTCAAGGGCAATTTGGAATTATACCCAAAGGGCTATCAAACTGTTACCCTTTGATTTGGTAATACCACTACTAGGTCTGTATCCCAAAAAGTTTTTTTTTTAATATTCATAAGGAATTATTGATGTTTGAAGGTTAGACTCTGCGTTTAAGAATAAGGATGTTATAAAAGTTTTGAAGGACAACAGAAAAGAGTTGAGGGACAATAGAATAGTCCATATAGAAACAGGGCTGGGAAAACCCCCTAAGGAAGTTGTCTGTGTACTTCCAGACCCATGTTCATCACTTGAATATTAGACAAAATACAGACTGGAATCTGGAAATTGTTCTACAATCCTCCAACTAAAATGGAGAAATTCTATAATAAATTAGTGACATTATTGAACGAAGGTGAAGAAATAGTACAACAGCTGAGTTCAAGCTTGGAACTATACTTGGGTTTTTACCTACATACTAAAGCAATGATCTTGTTATCAGAATCAGACTCTTCGGTTCTAAATGATGACTGATTCCATAATCTTTGCACCATTGATGAATGCTTTACCTATACCTAGGCATCAAGTGAGGGCTTAGATCCCTCAAATCAGATATTGGTGCGACATTGGGGAGAAGGCCCAAAGCTAGGCCTGCTGTGGTAGTAGAAGAGATAGTTTACTAGTATCGCAGAGAAGGGCTCAAAAAATGAGAGCCAGTTCCCCCAAATCACACAGATGAGCATCATCCGCACATCAGGTTGAGGGTTAGCTCTCCTAAGTCATACAGAACTACTCAATTGCATGTCATAGGAAAGCAAAATATTCTGGTTTATGTAGAAAAACCTGACCTGAAGGCAGGTATAAGACTGGATATGTCACAGTAGAGAGACAACACTAGCCCAAATTAAAGGTATTTCTAAAACTTTGGACTCACATGGGTTACAGGACAAAGCATCTTTGGTCACATTAGTCTTCCCTGACTGATCGTCTCCTCTAACTGAAGCAACTAGATAGTACAGTGGATAGAGGAATGGGTCTGGAGTCAGGAAGACCTCTAGGTCAACCTTAGACAATTTGTGACCCTGGGCAAGTGACTTAATCTGTCCACATCAGCTTTCTCAACTGTCAAATGGGGATAATACCTCCCAGAGGAAGGATCAAATAAGATTTTTTTAAAATGCTTAATACAGTACCAGGAGGATTTCCTCCCACCCTTTCCCTGACTTGATTAGCTTGATATGATTATGGGATGTTGACCTTTGTTTGGAGGCAGCCAAGGATCACCTCCCCATTAGAAATTTGAGAATTTCCATGGGAAACATACTGAAGGAACACAAATAACTTCTGACTGGTTTTCATTGACTGGGTTGTCATTGCATAGGTTGTACCTCCCCATCAGCCTATCCTCTGCCCTGACTCAAGATGACTGATTGGCTGGGACTCAGGAGGACAAACCCTTGTCATAGAAACCACCACTTTGCACTATCCTAGATAAGGAGAGCAATAGTTCAGTCAGTCTGTCTTTCTTCTGTGTGCCTATTTTGACTTGTCCCAGTTTAGAATGCTTGCAACAGAAACTGCCAAAGGCAGTAGTGGAGTTGAAATGGTAGTGGTGGGATAGGTTGGAAAGTCTTTCCTTCCAGGAACTGGAAATGACTTCTTTACAGCAGCAGTTCATGGGCATTGCCTAGCTTGCACTTGGCCCCAGGGGAAGAGATCCTTGGAGTAGGCTTTCCTAGTCCAAGAGATGGCAATGGCCAAGGTGTTGATGGATTTTCTGCAAGAAGCATATGCGTGTGTGCCTAGTGAGCTCTCAGAGAGTTCATGGACAATGCTCCTCAACTCCAACCTCCTGGGTAGAGAAGGTCGGATTTGGGGTTTTCTGGACAGCAGGAACTCAGAATCTAGCATTTTAGTTATAAAAGTGAAATGTCTTGGGCAGTGCCAGCCTTAAGAGTTGCTTTGTAGGTGATCCTAAGCTCCAGGCTTCCCAATTTCAAGTGTTCAGTTATTAGACCACATATGTGTCAGGTTTGTGCTAATGCTGAGGATACAAATACAAATCAAATCAAATCAAATCAAATCAAAGACTGTCCCTAATCTTGATAAGCTAATCTAACAGGGAAAGAAAGGGAGTACTCATATGGTTCCTGACCAGTATTCAACCTTGAAAAATGAAGAGGATTGCCTACATGGCCCTGACAACTGAAGAACAGGAGATCTAGACTTTACTATCCTTTTATACTATAGTGAGCTAATCAGACAATGCAAGACTCATTGGAATGGGACCTTGTTTGTTCAGCGGCTCTTAAAGAGTGTTTACTTTCCAGGGGGACCCCTAAACCACAAGGGCAGTGTTACAAGTCTTGGGGAAAACTATGATTCCTTGTGGAAAAGTTCTTGGAAAAGGCTGCCCTGACATCAGGAGCAAGTTCAGCTGCCTTCTAGGATGCATTTATGGGCTGAGTTCCAGATGCATTGTCTGTATCTATTTGCAGGCTTCGTTCATTCCACATATTCTTGGGGGTGAAATAAAATATGTCCCGTGTTCAATTTGTATGTATTACCTTGAGTGTTTATATGGGAGTGATGATTGCATTAACCACATTTAAAGAAACTTAGACTCAAGCTATACTTAAATTGTATTTGGAGATTTTCTTGGCAATAAAACAAGAAAACTGACCCTTCAGGATGGGTTCCTGAGATTAGACATAGTCTGGGTTGGGGGACCCCTCTGGGCCATGGGTTACGTTAATATTGACTCATATTTAATTAGTGCTGCTGCTCCTCTCTGGCAAGGCAACATCCAGCTTGGCAGTGGCTAAAATATAGATTAATGGATTGTTCCTCACCCAGCTGACTCATGTTCCTGCTTTTATTATGATGTTTACCTGCCAGCAGAACAACCATATAGTTTAGTGTTGTATTTTAGCCCACAAAAAAATCACTGTCCCACCCACCACCACAATTATTCCCTATTACCTCCCCGCCACCATCAACTACCAAATACCACATCAGAACCCCACCTAAAACAAACCAAAAAAAACTTTCCTGTCCACAGTGAAGTTGTATTTATGATGTACTTGAGTTTGTATTTATTTCTTTATACTTTATAGTGCCTTAGGGCACCTTACATAATTGATATGTGCAATAAATTAATGCCAACTTTATAAAGTCATAAAGGCAGGCAGTGTGGTGTAGCAGAAAGACTGAAGTCAGGAGGACTGGTTTCCATTTTATAATGAAAGTACATCTTCCATAACTAACTTTTTAAGTTATCATGGTTCCCCACCCCTGACCTAACCTCTTTGGCCCTCCATTTCCTTACCTGTTAGGTGAAGAGTCCAACTAAATGATTTCTGAGGTTAGTTTAGTTGTATATACCTAGAATTCTGTAAAAGGTCCATTTATAATGCAGTTTGCAGGAATAAATTGTGGCGAAAGTGTGAACTGTCAAAATAGGTACGCATGAATGAACATGCACACAAATGCCCTTATTATTTATACTTACCATTAGCAGAGAGAGATTTCCTTAATATACTAAATTTTTATTTGACATTCATCAAATACATGCTCACTTGAGGTGACTTTAATATTGGTGTGAGTGAAACCAAGATGAAATACTTAAGATGTATTTACAGTTTTATTTACAATGCAGACTAATGAATAGTAGATAGCACCAATACAAAATTAATCCCAACAAAACCAAGATTTGCTCAAATAATACAACATTTATTTATTAAATACCTGCCATTTGCCAAGCATAAAAAGACAAGTAGAGAACATTCCCCATCCCCAAGAAGCTTATCAGACAATTATCTACAAAATTAAAAACAAAAAGGCAGTTTGAGAGTAAAGGTGATTGATAAGAAGATGTAATCAGAATTAGGGAGTATGGGCAGCGAGGGAAGGGAGAAGGTGTTGGTTAAAAGCTAGACAGGGAAGACTTGGACTAAAGTTTAGGATGAAATATTGACTATTATGGGAAAAGGACTAGGGGGTGGTATGAGACCTGGGTGCATTTTAATTGCCTCAGTGATTAATTTTAGTCTTTCCTGTGTCTTTTAACCACTCTGAATGATATAATTATTTCAGTTATAAAAGGATAACAAGAATTTGTTCAAAACCTCACTAAGTCATCTCCCAATAATTTTGTGATAATTCAGGCAGTTTAACATCGGGGAATTTTCAAGTTGGGAAAGACCTTAGGGACCTCCTTGTTTACTCATGAGGAAATTGAGGCACAGAGAGATAAAAGATTTTTCCCAAGGTGATATAGCCTTTGGTAGCAGATCCAGGATTGCAGGCTAGGCCTCCTAATTCTCATGTCAGTGGTTTGTTCATCATGGCATATGTTTTTAACGTTTCGATGGAGCTGTGATTTCATCGATATTGATGCACTTTCTGCAGCGCACATCACAATCCATCATCCTTCTTATCCTGACCAATTGCTGTGCAAGTCCTCCCATGAATCTCTTCTAATATTCTAGGGATATGAATACCAGTGAAACTCAAACAGGGGTTTGCTGGTAAATGTTTAACAAACCAGTTCTTCCCCTCACTTCCAAAAAAAAGGATATTATGACACACTTTTAAGTTTAATCTGCATCATTAACATTTTCTCCATCACTTTCTTAAGTCTAGACAATCAGCAAAATAATAGATCAAGCCCTAGTTTGTAGCATTTGCCAGTTTTTGAGGAGCAAATGCTTAAACTGAATCAGATGAGCTTTTCCAGCTGGCTCCAGCACACCCCTAAACTCTGGGGATATGAATACCAATGGAATGCAAAGAATATTCTTTTCTAGTCATACCTTTCTCTGATGCTATCCTTTATACCACTTCTGCGCAAAACACATCCTTCTCCATTGCCTATTGAGTGATCTGCAATTTTAACTCTTTGGAGAGCAGTATTGCATGTGACCTGAAGCTATTGTGCAACACAGGAAGAATGTTAAGGTGAGAGAATTTGGATTGGCAGATTAAAATCCTCTATATAACTGTTTCTATGTGTTCCATTTTCTAAATTACTATAAAAATTATCTGTATTTATAGAATGGTAGAGGCTGCATGACCTAATGGATAGTGACCTGAGTTCAAAGTCTACCTCTCACCCTAAGAGCTGTGTGAAACTGGGTTTGACTTGATTTCTCTTACCTCTGGCACCTTCTTTGGGCTTATTTACTAAATCATAGAATGATTGGTAGAGCAGGCTCCCTAGTCTGACAAAATCAAATATCCTTAATTTTCTCATATATAATATCATGCTGATCCTTGATATTTGTAAAGTAAATGAGGTCTGCAGTAAATAGAGAACTGGAAGGTGAAATTACTAGAGGAAAAGAAAAGGTAATTGACAATTCCCACTTTGGATCAAGTAGATAAACTTTCTAAAATTTTCATTTGGATTCAATTAATTTTAATATGCTGAGAATGATTTGGATTAAAAATAATTTTAAAGTTTAACTTTAAATTTTGAAAATGTCTGTTAAAGAAAAAGGTTAGCTACTTTTAGCAATAGAAAGACCATCATTACTTCATTCTGGAATTTGACATGAGTGACCAGTTTTAACCAACTTGAAAATAATACCTCTTTGTCTATTAGCAAGCAAATGGTAGGAAGTTGAGTCTTTCTATTCATGGCTCATGGCTCATCTGACTAATTTTGCCTTTGAATGTTTTTAAAGGTATGGAACACAATTTGAGGAGTTACTTGTGTGTGAAAATCATAATAAACTTGGTCACTTTTAATTTAACAACAAAGAAATGGCTGTCTAAGAAGACATCTATGATTATATTTCTGTAAATTTTGCATATTCTTTGAGGCAAGTCAAATCAATAAGCATTTATTAAGTACTTTCGAGGTATCAGTTAAGCTAAGCCCTGAGGCTTGTGGAGATGGATGAACCTGGCTACTGTAAGTTTGGGGTAAACATGTTTTCCCTGGTGAAAGTAACCTCTGAGACTAAGGAAACAGAACTGCTGGGTTTACACTTTACTTTCCTCCTTAATGGCAACAACAGGATGAACAAGAGCGATTCTCTTTTAAAAGAGGTTTCTACCATCCTAGAAATTTCCTATAAATACTGAGATTTCTGATAAGACTAACGGCAAAGAAATGCATTTCCTAAAACAAGGAACAGACTTGACCTTTAGCAACTTTCATGATCCCAAACTTTGCATACTTCCCCCATTTATTTGAAGCTGCAGAATGCTGCTGATTGGTTGTATACTCTAAGTGAGTCTAAAAAACTATAAAAACCCAATCTATACCCAAAGAAGCTGAGCCTACAACCAGAGATCAATCTACCTTAATGCATTAGTAAATAGCTTTTCCTTTCAGTCTGGTTCCTCAAGTTTTGACATGTACCTCCCACCCTCAAGACTGGCAGACACTAGTGGATGAGATTCTTCCTGGACTAAAGATTTTTGTTATGGGAGTATGACTACAAAAACCCATGGAATCTATAGTTCTTCCCTATTTAGGAAGAGAGAAAACTAACTCAAGATCAACCCTCAGAATAGAGGTTTTTTTTTTTTAATTTAAACTGTTCTTTATTTTTTTTAACTTTGGTTTAGTATTTTACTTTTTCTCAGTTACATGTAAAAACAATTTTTAACATTCATTTCTAAAACTTTGAGTTCCACATTTTCTCCTTTCCTGCCTTCCCACCTCCCCCACCCCCACTGAGAAGACAAGAAATTTGATAGTCATGCAAAACATTTCTATAATAGTCATATTGTGGAAGAAAACATAGACAAAAAACTCAAGAAAATAAAGTAAAAATGTGTGCTTAAATTTATATTCAGACACCATCAGTTCTTTTTTTTTCTTAAAGTTTTATGGATATCTTTTGTTTTCATATCAGCCATTTTGGGATATGTCTTCTCCCCATCCTCCAAAGAGTGAACCATCCCATGTAATGAAGAAAAGCAGTTAAGCAAAACCAATACAGCTACATCTTCTAACATTTTATGCAACATTCATACCAACAATACCCTAATCCAAGGAAAGAAGAGAAAGGTATTTATGGCTTGTTCAATTTTACTTGATAAGACTGGGTTGTTTAAGCTACCTGTTTCTTATTTTGTGTATTTCATATTTTGTAGGGTAATTTTTTTTGTTAAAACTTGTAACATCCCAATTTGATTGAAACCCTACAAATTCTTATCTGCAATCATTTAGCCACTGTTCTACTTAGCAGCCAATCTCTTGTCTCTTTCTTCAACAATTGTAAGGCAGACACCCTTTCCTCGGGGAATAGAGATCCAAAGCATATTACCTTTGCCAATAACAAAAATGTTTGAGATCCTAGTGGCAAAATTATTGCCAATGGAATCTTTTACATGATAATATCAAAAGAATCAGAGTATTCCTCCCTGTTTGTAATCACACCTAGAGAAGACCATCAATTCTTTCTCTGGGGATGGATAGCACTTTTTATCATAAGTTGTTCAGTGTTGTCTTGGATTGGTGTATTGCTGAGAATAGCTAAGTCATTCATGGCTGATCATCACACAATATTGCTGTTACTTTGTACACAGTGCATTTCACCTTACATAATAAGCCCATGCAAGTCTTCCCACGTTTTTCTGAGGGCATCCCACTCATCATTTCTCATGGTACAATAGTATTCCATCATAATCACATACCACAACTTATTCAGCCATTTCCCAGTTGATGGATATCCCCTCAATCTTTAATTCTTTGCCCCCAGAAAAGAGCTGCTATAAGTACATATCGGTCCTTTTCCTTTTTTTTTTCTTAATCTCTTTTGCAATATAGACCTAGCAGTGCTATTGCTAGGTCAAAGGGTTCTGTAGCTCTTTGGGCATAGTTCCAAATTGCTCTATAGAATGGTTCAATCAGTTCACAATTCCACCAACAGTGCATTAATGTCTCATTTTTCCCACATTCCTTCCAACATCTGTCATTTACCTTTCTCGTCCTATTAGCCAATCCAGTAGGTATGAGGTAGCACCTCAGAATTGTTTTAATTTGTATTTCTCCAATCAATAATGAGTTAGAATATTTTTTCATATGGCTATGGATAGCTTTGATTACTTCATCTGAAAACTGATAATATCTTTTGACTATATCAATTGGGGAATGGCTCTTATTTTTATAACAGAATAGAGATTTTTCACGAATGGCATACCATGGGAGTTTTCAGTCTCTTGAGATGAAGGAAGAGAGAAGGGAGAGGTAATAGTCTTCACAGCAGCAACACAACCATGGGAACTAGTAGCCAAGACACCAGAAGCTCCCTTCTTCAAGACCACAAGAAGCAACATCTATATGACCAAGAAGAGAGGTGTGTTTGTTTATTTTTATTTTTTTTAATCAAAGGAGGCTTGCTACATTAGTAAGAGAGCTGAGAGATAATCAGGCAAGGGACTAGTAGTCCCTACTCCACCATTGCCTTACATCCACTCAACTGTGTTTTTAAAAATTGTATTGAAAGATTACATTTGTTAGATTTAATATTATTTCTCATAAACATCTGTGACTGATCATCTTCTTACATTGGTTGGTGCTTCTTTGTTTTTGGCACAAGGTCATGAAAGAGCTCTAGGAGCTACACAAAAAAGAGGCCTAATGGAGGGCCAGGAGTGCAAACACCAGCACATCTTAGAGATTTTTACTCTCTAATTGGGGACATAAACATGAGCCATTTCATAACTAAAATTCTGAGGAGAGAGTCACTATGAATACAGAACATACTTTATAAATATACTTCATAGGAAAATGATAAATGCTGGAAAGGATGTGGGGAAATTGGAACATTGTTGCATTGCTGGTGGAGTTGTGAGCTGATCCAGCCATTTTGGAGAGCAGTTTGGAACTATGCCCAAAGGGCTGTAGAAATGTTCATACCCTTTGACCCAGCAATACCACTTCGGGTTGTATCCCAAAGAAATCACACAAGGGGAAAAGGACCCATATGTACAAAAATATTTATAGCAGCTCTCTTGTGGTAGCCAAGAATTGGAAATCAAAGGGATGCCCATCAATTGAGGAATGGCTGAACAAGCTGTGGTATATGAAGGTGATGGAATACTATTGTGCCATAAGAAATGGGGATGATGCAGACTTCATAACAACCTGGAAAAACCTACACGACATAATGCTGAGTGAGCGGAGCAGAGCCAGGAGAACGTTGTGCACAGCCACAGATATATGGATTCCGTGAGGACCAACCCTGACATACTGCGCTTTTCTCAGCAACCTAAGGGGCAAGGACAACTCCAGGGGACTCACGATGGAGAATGCTATCTTCATCGAGACAAAGAACTGCGAAGTTTGAATACAGATTGAGGCACACTACATGCTCGCCTTTTTTGCTTCTCTTTTGTTTTTGTTTTTGGGTTTTTTATTTTTTTGGTTCTGTTTCTTCTTTCTCATGATTCATTCCATTGGTCAAAATTCTTCTCCACGACTTGACTAGTGCATAAATTAATTCAATGCGAAGTTATACATGACAGTTATATGAGATTCCATGCCGTCTTGGGGGGGAGGGGGGAGGGAGGGGAGAAAAACTGGAACTCAAAACTATGTAGAACCGGTGTGGTAAACTAAAAATAAATAAAGAAATTTAAAAAAAATATTATATATACTTCATAGACAAGAGCCTGAGAGTAAACAGCTGTTATAAAGAAAGAAAAAAAAAAAAACAAAACAAAAAAAAAACTCCTGTGTGTGTGTGTTTATACAAAGTAAGTACAAGTTGGAGGGAATGGATCCTAACAGTTGGAATGAAAGGGTTTCATTTAGAAGGTGCTCCCCTACATGAGTTACATCTTGAAGGAGGTGTGGATAGTCACTGTCATAAACTGTTATCTTGATCAAAGAAGATTTTTTTCAATACTGAAAATCAAAATGTGGTAGATAAGGATATGTTATGCTATTCATGTGTTGGAGAAAAATGGGATTTTCTCTCCTGAAATAAAAGTTTTTCTTGATTTGTTTCTCTGTTATACAGTGGCTTTCCTCCACTGTATTTGCTCCACTCAATTAATTATTTAGGGCAGAGAAAACTATATCCAAACTCACTCATTAGAAGGAAACTCTATCTTTGACCTCACCATATGACCTTCTTAATTGTTTGCTCTCTTTAATTTATTAGTTCCTGAAAACAATGATGCTCATTAAATTTTCTTCAATGACATAAATTATCTTTATTAGTAATAAATATTACTTCTTCTGAGAATCATATTATTAGTATGAAAATTCTGCAACTGTATTTTCTCCTCTTTCCCCTACTGATAATGAAAATGAAGAAATTATAGGAATTTCAGGCTTGTGACAGTAAAACAATACCTTGAAAACAAATACCTAAAAAAACCAGGACTTTGAGTTTCTGTTGTCTAGAGAAACTGTATATAAATATATAGATTTCAGATATGATTTTTATATGATTATATATCTTATAAATATATATATATCTTATATAATTAGACATAGTACTTTGTAACAGAAAAATATTAAAAAGACAGATCTTACATTCTAAAGGTATAAAACATGAACAAGTATCATTTATAGTGCCTATTTGTGCATCGAGTTTGGCAAAACTTTTGCTCTAAACCAAGTGCCTACTGCACGGATCCAGGTTTTGCTTAAAAATTTAAAATTGGGCAAGTTCACCAGAGTTGAATGATAGAAGATGGCTGAGATTTTCAGACGGTGGTAGAACCCAAGCAAAAGTGTGCAGTTTTATAATTCGTTTTCAGGATGCTTTTCAATTTTATGGATCAAATGTTCCTAAACAAAGTTTAGGCCTTTTTTGATTAGTCACTTTTGCAGGGAACTGTCAAAAGTGGCAAAAGCTCCATTATCATTCTTTTATTTCAATGCCCTTACGTTCCAGATCACACATTTAGCTAAACTGGCACAACTAGGAAAATGTTGGGAGGCACATTTTTTGAATTCCCTTCCCCTACCCGATTCATTCCCGTAAAGCTTTGATTATTTGTTAACTTGCTTCCAACATGTCTGTTTTAATCAGCAAATTGCACCTGTTCCAGTCTCTGCCCAATTACCAGGACCCACCAGGGGTCACTGCTGCTTCAGAGCTAGTGTGCCCACGGGTGCAGGATCATTGCTGGAGGCTAGAACGGCGTGAAGTGCTGGGGTGCAGTACCGAGCTTTATTCACTGTGATCCTGCCCCTCTGTTTTACTCTAGCCTTTACGTCTGGAAAGGGTCACAACAGAATAAGTGACCCGTCCTGGAACCCAGCTGGACCACAGGTTTAGATGGGACAAGGCCGACTGACTCATCGCACTCAGCTGCGGACTAGCCTTTTAGCGAGCGGCCACCAGCTCACTCATTGTCCTACGCTCCCAGCCAGGGCCTCTGGGGCTGCAAGAAGAACGACCCGGGGCTCAGGTCCTGAGCTGCTCTTCCCAGCGGGAGGGCCCTTGACTCCCAAGATCGCCCCCATCTCGCCTGGGAGAGAACTTTGCCCAGGAACTGCTGCAAGCCTCCAGGGCTGCCCCCGGGCTGGTCCCCCCGAGCCTCCGGCTCTCGGGATATCCCCGGGAGAAGCCGAGGGAGGCGGAAGGCAGAGCTGACCCCTGCTGCAGCTGGGCAGCCGCAGGTCTTTCAGAAGCTGACTCCCTTCTCCCGGTGACCAGGTCCCCGAGCTGTGGCCCCAGGACTCAGCGCCCGGGAGGTTTTCTCCTGCCTGGACAGAGCAGGTTGGCACAGGGCCATGCACTTGAGCTCCTCAGACAGACTACAAGCGTAGTTCCCCCCGCCCTTGGTTCTCTGACAAGCCCTCCCCAGGCCAGTCACCTGGAAGCCTGCTCCGGACAAGCCCTATGCACACCTGAGCTGGGCCAAACGCGCTACCCCTTGTTCTCTCTTCCGCAGCCTCGGCCGCCTCCCTTTTCTGGCCGAAAGGTCTCGCGCCGACCCCGGTGTCCCCGACACAAAAGAAATACGGGCCTCCAGTTCCCGCCCTCCATTCTCTGTCCCTAAGTGTGAGGTGAACCCACCCTGGCAGCTGGGCCGCCGCTGGGCGGGGCGGAAACCCGGAGCCGGAGCACTGGCGGCCGAGGATTATGTGAAGCCGAGGAGGAGCCCAAGCCGCCCTGGTGGACTCACTCACTTGGGCCAGGTGGACCAGATCTAGCTGTGCGACCTGGAAGTCGAAGGAGAGAAAAGAAAAAGGGCAGCGACGGACTCCAGCCCTCGTCTTTCCTCCTTCCCAATTGCTATGAGGCATTTGTTTTTCCCAGGGTTGCAGAAGAGGCTTTTCTCACCCGTCCCCCCACTCCCCTCCACCTCCTCCCCACCCGACTTCAGAAGAGAGCTGCTGGAGACCCAGGATGTGCGGTCAGAGTCTGTCTTGCCAGTCCAATTCAGCTGAAGCTTCTGGGTCCCCCTATTGACTTTTGACTCCCAAGGCGGGGAGGACCTAACCGGTCCTTGGGGCCTCTTGTGGACTGTGAACTGGAAAATCCTCTTCGAGCTACTTGCTCCCTTTCCTGTCCTTGGCACTGGATAATACAGACCAGAGTCTTGTAGCGAGGGGGTGATTCGGTAGCCTGCCTCTGTTTTCTTTCTTTCCTCCAGCAGACGTCAAAAGCAGACATGGGCTGTTTTTGTGCCGTCCAGGAAGAATTTTATTGCGAAGTTTTGCTCTTGGATGAGTCTAAGTTAATTCTCACAACCCAACAGCAAGGGATCAAGGTAAGCAGAGCAGGTTTTGTTACATTAGAGTTACCCGGGCACTTGTCCTCAAAGGGTTTTGTCTGGTATGGAGCCCTAGAAGGATAGGTGGGTGAATAGTGGTGAATACAGGTTGGGAAAAGGGTGTTATGGGACCATTCTTCACAGCCTTCTGATGACCACGTCAAGAAAGGTTTAATTTTGAATCTCGTTTCTAAGCTAGAAAAAAATGATGGTGCAAACATTGGATTACCAGTCAGTAGCAACCATCTACTGCCGTATGAAAAATGCGAATGGCATCCTATAGTCTAGAGCACGCGCGCCTCCCCCAAAGAAACGGAATCGCGGGTACATATTGCTGCATCGCATAATCTATGTGTTGTGTGTGTGTGTGTGTGTGTGTGTGTGTGTGTGTGTGTGTGTGTTGAAGGCACGACTTCTGAACTATTTTGTCATGGCTTCTTTCTCCGTGAATTTATTTGACCTGCTAGTCGTTCTCAGTAGTACACATGGGTTGTTGTTAGTTTGTTGCCTGGGATACAAGTGTGGTAACCTAAGTATTGAACATACAGAAATATTCGTCTTTCATCAAGTAATCTAATTCCCCCACCCACCCAGCACACCTCTAATGGTTACTACGTTACCACAGTGGACCAGTTACTTAACTTAAGTCACTTAACTGAGTCTCTGTTTCCTCTGTAAAATAAGAGGTCCTGTGCCACAAGGTTGTGTGTCATGTGCGTGAATTCTTTAAGTTGTGAATTCTTTACTAAGTTAAGTCCTGTTCCCAGGTTGGTCTCCTGGTTTGTTGTAAGAGAGAAACAAAACTTTGCTTCTGTTGTAGATCATTGAAAGCAACTATTACACTATTAAAATTTATAAAACCCAGACTCCCAAGGGATATAAACAGAGATCTATTTCATTAGTACTGATGAATCCTTATGGATGTCAGCTGTAAACTCTTGCACTTATTTATCTTTCACGCGTCTTTTAACAGTGCTTGTGAATAGCTTTTAAAAAGCTCAACAAATGCTAGTTGCGGTGTGCTGGGCATACTGGGCAGGGCTGGGTATTGTATGAGATGCAAAATTTAGGGAAGATATGGTCCCTGGTCTGTTGGAGATTATATATAATCTAGGATATCGTAGGATTTAGAACTGGAGGGATCTTAAAAAGAATTCACCTCAACACCCTCCCCCACCCCTTTTACAGATGAGAAAACTGAGGACCAGTGAGGTGTAGTGGTCTGCCCAAAGAAGAGCCAGTGATTTGGATTTAGGCTGCAGTATGGTATTATTAGGAACAGCAGTGGATTTGGCGTGAAGGACCTAGGTGCAATTCCCACTTCTGCCTCTCATTACCTTTAAGACCTACAGAATTCACCTATCTTCTCTGGGATGTAGTTTCCTTATCTTAGAAAATGAGGGAGTTGATTGTATGATCTCTAAGGTCCTTTCCAGATTTAGGTCCTATTCTCCGAAACCATTATGTTTTCTCCTTCACTAGTCTTATGTGACTCAGAATAAATACTCATTTTCTCTTTCAGTTTTGAAACATCTAATAGGATATCATTGTCTTGATGAAAGAACCACTCATTTTTAATAGAACAAATTAACTTTTCTCAGGACTGTCTTCTGAGAAATGAAAATTTCAGGCTTTTAGGCCAGCACAGTTAGTCTTTGAATCTCAGGAAATCAATACTCTTTTCACAGGTTTTATGTATACTTGTGGGAAATGATTCCTAAATGCTAAACATCTTAGTGTTGATATTATTATTATTAAAAAGTGTTTAGGATTCAAATCTAATACGTGTGGTACTATTGCTGCTTAAAAAAAGCTGCAGTCACTACTGAGATACCTCATTAAATTAACCCTTTCTTTGGCAGAAAACAATTTGAGAACATCTTGTCCCTCGTTGCTATAGTGACTAAAGCAAAGGTAAAGACCACTATCTAATGGAGCTACTCTTAAATCCAATACAATAGGTTTCCTTGGGTAGTAAAACCTCTTTTCTGCTTCAATGAAGCTTATGCTAGTTGTACAGAAACAGAAAACCTTGACTTGCCAGTATGGAGAAACACTATATGATATACTATATTGGCCTAACAAATACATAAACAAAATTAATGACCCTTTGTGTGCTGAAAATGCCAATGTTTTCTTATGTTTTAAGGTTAAAAGATTAGAGTATCTGATCCAGAAACAACATGGACGTTTTTCCAGTCTCACATTTTCTAGTGTTAACTTTTTAAACTACGTATTTCATATGTGTGTATATACATACATATAGTGTATAAATATATATACATACATATATACATGTATATATATAATATATAGTGTTAACTTTTTAAACTGAATATCTCATATGTGGTGTATATGTATATATACACATATATTTGTCAGAAACACAGGGCTCTGATCTAATGGAATAATTTTGTGAAAGAAATGTGAGTCTAACACTGGATTTCATAATTGCTCTTAAAAACTTGATGGTGCTTATCTTGTACAGCAAACAGTTTGAAAATGGGTGAGTGATTCTAAAGCAATAAACTCTTTTGTAATACTGTTGCAAAATTTGGATATATGCCACATAGGTAAACAATAATTTAAGCAGGCTTTTGTTAGAAGTAATCACTTCTCAAAAGGCTTAGCCCATTGTAGTACCACAAAGCATGTCACAATTATTCTGATGGCCATATGTTTAACACAAATGTCTGCTGAAATAAAACACACGTTAGATTACTGCCATGAAAAGCATTTACTAAGTACGTACCTATGTATAGCAGTTATCTTTATGAAATATGTTTGTTTCCTGTAGATTGACACAAATTTTCTTCAACTTCTCCCCTATTTTATTTTGTAAATAAATTGTAGTTAGTGTTTTTGCTATATTTAATTAACTTATTAATTGGCTAAATTTTAAAGGTTAGGAGTTAAGAATTATTATTGTAGTTTTCGAATACATAATTTGCATGATAAAATATATAACTGGCTGGCACTTTAAAATATCTCATTTGAGCCTCATAACTACTCTGAGAAGTAGGTACTATTATTATCTGTTTTTTATAGTTGAGGAAACTGAGGCAAACAAGTTAAGTGACTTGCTCAAGGATTCACAAAGCTAGTAAGTATCTGAGGCTGGATTTGAATTCTAGGCTCAGTCCGCTCTATCACCTACCTGCCTCAATACCTCAATGCCTTAATACTATTGAGTGATTGTAATTCAGTAATTATAAGGCAAAGTAAAACTAATGACTATATGAATCAACTTAGCTTTATTTTCTGAACAGGAATTGACAATTTTCGAAGGATTCCCAAATATTCACAGTTTTGAAAAGGATCTACTTCTTGTGGGTAGTACAAAGACAAGCATTTGAATTAAAATTAGTAATATTTTCCCTCAAAAAAGTGAATTTTAGTGATTTCTCAAGTAGTTATTAAATAAATATGCTTATATCAAAGATCAAGTGAGGGTTTTTTCAGGATGGCAGAGAAATAATCATATTTGTAGGCAGTGGGAGGAGTAGGGACTTCATGAGAAATTGAAAATAAGTGATAGAATGGGAGTGACAGAGGGAGCAATCTGTTGGAAGAGATAGAATGGAATGGGATCATTTGAAGATGTAGAGGTAACCTTGGTAAACAGTATGGCCACTTTGTATGATATAGGGATAAAAGAGGTGTGGTAGAAGTTTTCTGAGTGATAGGAAATAAGGAAGAGGAGGTAACTAATACAAGCTTTTTTTTTTTAATTGAGTAGGGAGTGGGGGAGAGAGGAAGGGTACAAGGAGCTAAGGGGATCAGGAAAGCTTTCCTGAAGGTGGCCTTTAAGCTAAGTTTTTATGGAAGTAAGTGATTCTGAGAGATGAAGAAGAAGAGGGCATATCTTTCATATACAGGGGAGAAGTAGTGCAAAAGGCACAAAGATGGGGGATAGAATATCCAGTGTGAGAAACAAGAAGAAGGGGTCGGGTGGCTAGATTGTAGAGTGTGTGAAGAGGATTAACGTATAGTAAAGCTGAATTAGTTAGTAGATTATGACCAGGTTGTGAAGAGTTTGAAATACCATGGATAGGAGTTTCTATTTGATCTTAGAAGTAATTAAGAACTGTTAGATTTTATTGAATTGGGACAGTTACATATTGAACAAAGATAACTCCTATATTTTTGAAAGTATATAATTACTCTTGATTTGTTGTTCCCCCAAACCACTAGCTAAATACACATAGAGGTACAACCACCTTTAATAGATTCCTAGAAAATAATTTATAAAATGAATTTCTGCAAACAAAATTATATTTTCCCATTGACTTGTTTTGAAATTGAGAATATTTTCTTGGAAAATATTTTATTCTAGAGACATAGCAGTTTTCTACTGCAGTTAATCCAGAATTTCAGTGTTGTAAGGGACAGCTGGAATTTTTCCTTACATCAGCGAAATGAAGTCATTAACTATGGGGTCAAGAAGAACAAATAAAATTCTTTTTCTACATGAGATCCCTTTAGATACTTAAACACCAGCTATCCTTTCCCTAACGCTGTTCTATTTTTCATGCTGAACATCCCTAGTCCTTTCAAATCAATCATTCAATAAACATTTATTAAGTGACAACTTTGTGTCAGGCCCTGGAGATACAAAGAGTCAAAAGATAGTCCTTGCTCTCAAGAGCTGACACTCTAATGATAATTCTTAAGGGATAAGGATTCCAGGCCCTTAACCATCCTGGTCATTTGGTTGTTCTCAAGGTTATCAATGCTCTTAAACTGTAGTGAAAACAAGTACTGTCACCTTCTTCCTGAAAGCTCTGCTCTTCTAACTGCAGCCCACGCTCATATCAGCTTGTTTGGCTGCTTCCCGGTGAGTCTGTGGTTCTCTCCTCTTGTACTATTACATTTATTATTTGAATGATGTTAGACTTTATGTTCGTGCCTCTTGGTTTCACGTTGATAGATTCAGTTCTATATTCTAGCCCCATGAACTCCAAATTTTTGATTAGGTACCCCTGTCAGTGAAACAATTTCGAGCATGCACCCAAATATATGTACATTTACTTATTTATAAATAATTCCATGTACTGAAGTGCCAATAATTATGTATACTATAATAGAAAATTTAAAAGCATGAGATAAAGATGAATAATTGGTTATCATAGAGTCAATAATGAGCCGCTAAAGTTTACTGAGTAGGAGATAATTCAGTTTGAATGTCTTAGGAAGAATCTGAAGATCACCTGGCAGGATAAGGTACTGGACACTGAGGTCCTTTCTCAAACTAAGCTGCCAAGCATTCAAACTGTACTCCAATGGGCTGGCCATATTGTTTGAATGGCTAAGTGTATGCCTGCCTAAAAGACTTCTATGGAGAAATTACACAAGGCAAGTAGTAACGTGGTAGTCTGAAGAAGCAGTACAAGTATGCTCTCAAGGTCTCTCTGAAGAACTTTGAAATTGATTGCGTGACATGGGAGACACTGGAAAAGGACCATTCAGCATGGCATGCCCACATCAAAGAATGCACTGTGCTCTATAAGCAAAGCAGAATGAAGTAGCTCAAAAGGAATGTGAGATGCACAAATTTAGAGAATCTATCCCAAATGTTCATATAGACTCTTTGTGCCTGACCTGTGATGGAGCATTCTGAGCTCGTATTGGTCAGATCAGCCACAGCCACTGTAACTTGACTCTAACATAGTGATGTCATTTTAGTCTCTTCGAGAATGCAGGACAACAACCAACCACCGAGTAGGGGGTGATGTAGTCAGACCTGCGTTTTAGGAAAATTTTTGGCTGCTGTCTGGAGGATGGATTAGGGTAGGGAAAGACCAGTTAGGAGGCTATTCCAATGGTTCAGGCTAATAAGGTGGTAATTGTGTGAGTTGAAAGAAGAGGGTAATATGAGAATTGATCCTATGGATATAAAATGACAAGATGTGAGTGAGAGTGCAGAGTTCATGATAACACTGAAATTCGGCACTTAAGTGATTAGAAGGCTGGAAGTGCCTTCAATTATAATAGGGAAATTCAGAAGAGGGGTGGGTTTAGGAAAGCAAGACGATGTTATGAGTGCTATAGAAATTGACACCTGCCTTTGTTCATCCTGTGCAACTCATTGTCTCACTGAAAATGAAAGTGGTAGGGGGATGGGATGAGTAAGGTTCTCACTCTACAAGTTCAGAACCCACCCAGTGGGGAAGGTTACAAGTACCACAGGGAGTGAGGGGTGATTTTGTCTGCATAGTGGCTGGTGCTGCTGTAGCGGTTAAATTATAACTGCTCACAGGGCCAGATACCCACTTGGGGAAGGAACAGGTTGAGAACATGCATGACCACAGTGGAAAGGGTGGAGAAAGAGGAACATTGGCTGATAATAGATTGGTTTTTGTAGGGAGGGTAGGATGAGACTCTTCTTTCCATTCCTCCAGCTGATGGATCACACATCCCTTGGGCTCAAGGATGGGCCCTCTAGGGGACTAGAACCTCCACTTTGTAGATGACTATTCTAGTCTTTCGAGTCTTTTTTTCTGGATCCTAAATCTGTTATCCAGTGCATTCACTGTCCTGCCCAGGTTTATGATATGTGCAAGTTTGATAAACATGCCAAAAATCCAAGTCATTGATAAAAATGTTAAACCATGTAGGGCCAAGCACAGCTTCCTGGATATTGCATTGGAGACCTCCTTCCAAGTTGACTTTGGGACTGGACATTCAACCACTTAGAAATCATTTAACTGTATTATCTAGGCTACATATCTTTTTTTTCTACATGAATATTATGAGACAATGTCAAATGCTTTGCTAATCTGTGGCATTCTCTACTTTATTAATCCTATCAAAAGAAAAAAATTAGTTTGACATGATCTATTCTTAAGGAAAAGCATGTTTTTTCCCCAATGAATGACTCAATAATTGCCATTTCTTTGCAAAGAAACTACATCTTTGGTATTCTAGAATTTTACCAAGAATAGAAGTCAGATTTGTTAGCTATTCTTTGTAGACTCTATTCTCTATCTTTTGTTTTTAAAAAAGCAGGACATTTATTCTTCCATTCTATAATACCTCTCCCATTCTCTAAGAACTTCGAAAGATCATTGCAAGATGATTTCAGAAAAACCTGGAAAGATTACATAAACTGATGCAGAGTGAAGTGAGCAGAACCAGGAGAACATTGTACGCAGTAACAGCAATATTTATGATAACAACTGTAAACGACTTAGCTAATCTATCAACAATGATCCAAGACAATTCCAAAGGATTCATGATGAAAAATGCTATCTGACTCCAGAGATAGAACTGATATATGAATACAGACTGAAGGATACTATTTTCTCTTCTTTCCTCCCTCCCTCCCTCTCTCTCTCTTTCTCTCTCTCTCTCTCTCACGATTTTCTTCCATAAAATGACTAATATGGAAATATGTTTTACATGACTGCACATATATAACTTAGATTGTTTATCATCTCAGGGAGGGAGATGGGGAAGGAAGAAAGGATAGAATTTGAAATTCAAAACAAAAAAAGAATGTTAAAAGTTGTTTCTACATGTAATTAGGGGAAAAAATAAAATATTTTTAAAAAGCAAGCAAGAAAAGAAAAATCACTGAAGGTAATTCAGCACTTCTCACTAGTTAATCTGTTTGGTTTTGATTCCATCAATATCATGCTTTCCATACCCCACTCCACCCTACTCCACCCCCTCACCTCCAGAATAAGTTCATCAGCAGGAAACTCATCGACTTTGGGCCTTCGACTTGACTACTCCTATCTCATCAACGTCTTCAGCTGCCTGTGCCCCTATGATGGAAAGACTGGTTGTTGTTGTTGTTGAGGGTGGAGCAAAAGAACTTCTTACAAAGCCTCAGTTTGGGCAGCTAGGTATATAGAGCACCAGGCCTGGAATCAGGAAGACCTAAGTTCAAATCTGGCCTCAGACACTTACTACCTATGTGACCCTGGGCAAATGACTTAGCCCTATTTGCCTCAGTTTCCTCATCTGTAAGATACTGAAGAAATTAGTAATCTATTACACATTTGTGACAGTAAATTTGAAGTTGGAGTTGGAGTTGGAGAAGGAAATGGCAAACTACTTCAGTGCTTTTGCCAGGAAAACCCCAGATAGGGTGAAGAATTGGAGATGGTGGAACAAACAACAGAAGACTCTAACAACAACAATAGAATTTCCAGCCAACTCATCCACCTCCCACTGGCTGCACTGGCTTCAACTCCACAGTATCTTGTCTCAGAGCAGGGTCCCCAGTGAGGGCCCTTATTCCATTTTCAGCTTCCTTTTGGGTATTATCTTCCTGAATTAACTTGTAAGTTTCTTGAGGGAAAGGACTCTTGTTTCCTATTTGTATCTCTAGAGCTTAGCACAGTGTCTGGCACATACTAGGTACTTAATAAATGTTGATTATATTGTAAGAATCATGTATCTTAAGTCTCTTAAGTAACTGAGCTGTAGTTCATCTGGGCCATTCATTAAATAAATTCATTAAAAGAATATAATATACAGAAAATAATAATGTTCAATGTAAGGCACAAAGTAAAAACATAAAATTAGAAAATACACGCCATTTAGATTGCCTTAAAACCCAAGTTTACGTAAGATGAAAGCCTTTGGTGATTAAGTATTGTTTTCTACTTTATATCAGTTGTTTATTCAAGTAAGAGTTTCTGTAAGGCTGAGGTTGAGTTCTTAATACTTTAAGAAATGTTTTCTCTGTTGATTTAAAAAAAATTGAGGGAGACAGGTATCCTTTGTAGATTCTTTATATTAGGGCAGGAGTAGGGAACCTGCAACCTCAAGGCCACATGTGGCCTCGAATTTGGATTCAGTCAAAGGCCCCCACTTGAAGACCTAGAGGGCCACATGTGGCCTTGAAGCCTGCAGGTTCCCCACTCCTGTAGTAGGGAAAAATGGCAATATATAGGATATATACTATATATTGGATATAGCCTTGAACCGTTCCTGTGGGCCATCTAGGTTAGTAAGATTTTTTAAGGAACAAAGAACTTAACATAGCCTGATTATGATTTAACTAGTTTCCAAATTTACTGTCACAAATGTGTAATAGATTACTAATTTCCTTAGTATCTTAACAGATGAGAATAGCAACCTTTAGTCCTCTGAAGAATAAGTGTAGTAAAGAACCACTGAGACACTTGCTTTTCCTCCAGAAGCACTGAACTGAATTAATGAAACCAGCAAGCCAGAAATCCATTAACTTTTAAATAAAAATTGCCTCTTAGCCCAAGATTTCTGAAATAACATTACTGTCAGTCATTTCCATAGCTTTCAGGGAATGGAAACTTCCTATTACAAGATCGAAGAAAAGAGCATTATTTGCTTCTTTTTATGTAAATTAAAAATTGTTCTAAACTTTATATAGCAGAGGATGGCAATTTTCGTGAGCCATAGCAAGGATGTAGTGGGAAAAATATTCTCCTGAATTTGGAATCACAGGTGTACAGGCTTTGACTCCTTCTATTTGGAGTCCCAGGACCTACATGACCTTGGACAAGTATTACACTGTGAAGAAAAGCAACAAATTTTAGGCAAATAAAATATCTACAGTATAACTGGTATAATTGTTAGAATCAGAAAAAAAACAACCTATCAAATTTGATGGGAAATGAATATGTGTAACTACTGTCCAAAAAAGTAATCCATAGGAAATGCCTTATTTTCAGATCTGTTGCCAGGTTTCTGCTATTCTCACACCTCGATTGGGCGTAACATATGGTGCTACAAGGAATGATCAAATGCTGTGCCATTAAATAGCTTATTATAGGTTTTATCAGTTAAAAAGGAGTAAAAAAAATATAGATGTTAATTAGATGAGGTCAGGTCAAAACCAAAAAAAAAAAATAGCAGATCATTTTTCCTTCTTCTAGTCTTGAATAGGCATTTATGTTTATGAATCACAGGATAATAACTTCAGAGTTGGAAGTCCCATAGGAGTCTTCTAATATAACCCCTTTCATCTTTTAAAAGAAGACAAAAAGGTCCAATTAGGTTAAATGACTTGCCCAAGGCCACACCCACTACTGGATGATCACCTTGTCATGGCAAAAGGGTTTGTGTAGCTCAGTGAAACTATGAACCCTGCCTTGCAGGGTTACCCAAGATGGACAGGTCATAGTGGGGAGTTCTGACAAAAGGTGATCCACTGGAGAAGGAAAAGGCAAACCTCTCCAGTGTTTTTGCAAAGAAAATTCCATGGACAGTATTAAAATGGTAAAATATGTGACACCAGAAGATGAGCCTCACAGGTCAGAAGGTATGCAACATGCTACTGGGGAAGAGCAGAGGACAATCAAAAGTGGTTCCAGTACTAATGAAATGGTTGTGCCAAAGCTGAAAGGAAGCTCAGCTGCAGATATGTCTGGTGACAAAAGGAGAGTCTGATGCTGTTAAGATCAGTATTGCACAGGAACCTGGAATGTAAGATCTATGAACCAGGGTAAGCTGGATGTGGTCAAACAGGAGATGGAAAGATTAAACATTGACATCTTGGCTATCAGTGAAATCAAACAGACAGGAGAGCGCATAAATTTAATTCAAGTAATCATTACATCTACTACTGTGGGCAAGAATACCTTAGAAGAAAGGGAGTAGCCCTCATAGTCAACAAAAGGGTGAGAAAAGTGTTCTGGGGTATAATCTCAAAAATGACAGAATAATGTCTGTTTGAATCCAAGGCACACTATTCAACATCACAGTAATACAAGTCTATGCTCCAACCACTGATGCTGAAGAGGCCAAAGTTGATAAATTTTTATGAAGACCTACATCTTCTAGAAACAACATCCAAAGAAGTTGTCACATTCAGCATAGGGGATTGGAGTGCTAAATAGGAAATCAAAAAAATAATTGGAATAACAGGCAAGTTTGGCCTTGGAATATAAAATGAAGCAAGGTTTTGTCAAGATATCTCTTTTTCAATAACCCAAAAGGCAATTCTACATATGGACATCACCAGATATCAATATTGAAAGCAGATTGATTATATACTTTGCAGCCAAAGGTGGAGAAACTATATACAGTCAGTTAAAACAAGACCTGGAGCTGACTGTGGCTCAGATCATGAGCTTCTTATTGCAAAATTCAGACTTAAATTGAAGAAATTAAGGAAAACCCATCATACTATGGCCTGAATAGTATCCCTTATGAATATAAGGTGGAAGTGATGAATAGATTTAAGGGATTAGATTTGGCAGATAGACTGCCTGAAGAACTATGACAGAAGTTTGAAATATTGTACAGGAGGCAGCAATAAAAGACATCTCCCTTCTCCTCCCCCCAAAAGAAGAGCAAGAAAGCAAAATGGCTGATGAGACTTAACAAATAGCTGAGGAAAGAAGGAAAACAAAAAGGTAAAGAAGAAAGGGAAAGTATACCCAACTGAATGCAGAATTCCAGAAAATAACAAGGAGAGTTGAGGTTTTCTTAAATGAGCAATGCAAAGAAGTAGAAGAAAACAATAGAATAGGAAGAATGAGAGATGTCTTTCAGAAAATTAGAGATATCAAGGGAATGTTTCATGCGCAAATGGGCATGATAAAAGACAAAAATGGTAGAGACAACAAAAATGGAAGAGATTAAAAAGGTGACAAGAATATACAGAAGAACTATGCAAGATAGATCTTAACATCACTGATAAACCAAGATTGTGTTGTTGCTGATCTAGAGCCAGACATCATGGAGAATGAAGTCAAGTGGGCTGTAGGAAACATTGCTAACAATAAGCCTAGTGGAGGTAACATAATTCCAGCTAAGCTATTTAAAATGCTAAAAGATGATGCTGTTAAAGTGCTGCACTCAATATTCTAGCAAATTTGGAAAACTCAGTGACTTCTGGATTGGAAAATAACAGTTTATGTCCCAATTCTAAAGAGGGGCAATGCCAATAAATATTCAATTTACCAAAGAATTGCATTCATTTCGTATGCTAGCAAGGTCGTGCTTAAGATTCTGCAAGCTAGCCTTTAGCAATATGTGAACCAAGAATTATCAGAACAGGCTGGTTTTCAAAAAGGCGGAGGAACTAGAAACCAAATTGCCAACATTTATTGGATTATGGAGAAAGCAAGGGAGTTCCAGAAAAACAAAAAAAAAAAACAACAAAAAATCAACTTCTACTTCATTGACTGCAGTAAAGCCTTTGACTGTGTGGATCACAACCAAATGTGCCAAGTCCTCAAAGAGATGGAAGAACCAGATCATCTTATGTCTCCTGAGGAACCTGTATGTGAGCCAAGAAGCAATAGTTAGAACTGAACGTGGAACAACTGATTGGTTTAAGATTGGAAGAGTAGTACAAGGCTAGATATTACCTTATTTATTAACTTATATGCAGTTATTATTCCATCATTTCAGTCATTCTGCTGTGTCCAACTATTTATGATCTCATTTGGGGTTTTCTTGGCAAAGATAATGGAGTGGTTTGCCATTTCCTTCTGCTCATTTTACAGGTGAGAAAACTGAAGTTAATAGGGGTAAGTGACTTGCCTAAGGTCACACAGCTAAGTATCTGAGACCAGAATTGAACTCAGTAAGATCAGTCTTCTTGACTCTAGGCCCAGCACGCTATCCACTGCACCACCTATATGAAGAGTACATATGCAGAGTACACCATGCAGAACACCAGGTTGGGTGAATCAAAAGCCAGAATTAAGTTTATAGGGAGAAATACCACCAGTCTCAGATATGTGGATGATACCACTCTGGTGGCAGTAAGTGAAGAAGAACTAAGAAGCTTCTTTTTAAAAAATTTTTATATTTTATTTTTAAAATTTAATTTATTTTTAGTTTACAACATTCAATTCCATAAGCTTTTGAGTTCCAAATTTTCTCCCCTTTCCTTCCCTCCCTCCTCCCCACGATGGCATATAATCTGATATAGTATATACATGTACATTCTGATATAGTTTATATATACATATATATATATATTCACATTAAACATTTTCATATTAGTCATGTTGCAAAGAAGAATTATAACCAATGGAATGAACCACAAGAAAGAAGGAACAAAACAAAAAAGAGAGAGAGCGCGCAAATAGCATGCTTCCATCTGCATTCAGACTTTGTAATTCTTTCTCTGGATGTGGATGGCGTTTTCCATCATGAGCCTTTTCAAGTTGTCTTAGATCCTTGCATTGCTGAAAAGAGCCAAGTCTATCAAAGTTAGTCATCGCACAATGGGGCTCTAACTGTGTACATTGTTCTCCTGGTTCTGCTGATTTCACTCAGCATCAGTTCATATAAGTCTTTCCAGGTTTTTCTGAAGTCAGCCTGCTCACCATTTCTTATAGCACAGTAGTATTCCAGTGCTTTCATATCTCACAACTTGTTCAGCCATTCCCCAGCTGATGGGCATCCCCTCAATTTCAGTTCTTTGCCACCACAAAAAGAGCTGCTATATATATATTTGTACATGTGGGTTCTTTTCTCATTTGTATGATCTCTTTGGGATATAGCCCTACAAGTGGTAATGCAGGGTCAAAGGGTTTGCACATTTTTCTAGTCCTTTGGGCATAGTTCCAAGTTGCTCTCCAAAGTGACTGGATCAGTTCACAACTCCACCAACAATGCATTAGTGTTCCAATTTTCCTGTTTTTTCATGTTAGCCAATGTGACAGGTGTGATGTGGTACCTAAGAGTTGTTTTGATTTGCATTTCTCTAGTCAATAGTAATTTAGAGCATTTTTTCATGTGACTATAGATAGCTTTAATTTCTTCCTCTGAAAACTGCTCATATCCTTTGACCATTTATCAATTGGGAAATGACTTGTATTCTTACAAATTCTACTCTGTTCTCTATGTATTTTAGAAATGAGGCCTTTATCCAAGATACTGGTTGTAAAATTTTTTTCCCAGTTTTCTGCTTCCCTCCTAATCTTGGTTGCATTGGCTTTGTACAAAAACTTTTCAATTTAATGTAATCAAAATTATCCATTTTGCATTTCATAATGTTCTCTATCTCTTGTTTGGTCATAAATTCTTCCATTCTCCATAAATCTGACAGGTAAACTATTTGTTTTTCTTGATGAGGGTAAAAGAGGAGAGTGTAAAAGCTGGCTTGAAACTGAACATAAAAAAACCCAACAACTAATATCCTGGCAACTGGTTCCATCAGTTCCTGGCAAATAAAAGGAGAAGAAATGGAAACAGTGTCACATTTTATATTCTTGGGTTCAAATATTGCTGCAGACAGCAACAGCAACCAGGAAATTAAAAGATCCTTGCTCCCTGGAAGAAATGCTATGGCAAATCCAGACAGCATACTAAAAAGCAGAGACATCACCTTGCCACTAATAAAGGTCCACATAGTAAAAACTTTTTTCAAGTGGCAATATCTGGCTGTGAGAGTTCGGCTATAAGGAAAGCTGAGCACTGCAGAATCAATGCTTTTGCATTGTGGTGTTGGAAAAGACTTTTGAGAGTCCCTTGGAGAGCGAGATCAAATCAGTTAATACTTAATGAAATTAACTCAAACTATTCACTGGAAGGTCAAATACTGAAGCTGAAGCTTAAATACTTTGTCCTCATAATGAGAAGAAAGGGCTCATTGGAAAAGTTTAGGTCAACTGAGAGAGTTCCATCTATGGTGTTGATTGGAACAGAATTCTGATTCTCTCTACAGAGTTCTTTGATTTTAGTATTCTCTAGTTTCATCTACAGCTTTAAAGAAGGTAAACTTCTCAGGGGTACATTGTTACCTACTCTTCTGTATGATTTGAGAGGGAGAAATAGATTTTGCATTTGTTGTACTGCAAGCTGTGCTTTTTAGGGAAGCAGCTTTGCTTGACTAGAAGCTGATAGGAGGAAAAAAGAATTCTGTTATGTGAACAGCTGACTGGGCCAACCTGAGCAGTTTTGCAATTCTCAATGTCATTGTTGATATATAATATAAATTTAAGCTTTAATAGGTTAAAACTGTCATAATACTCTTAGGACACCCTGTATATTTGCTGAAAGAGTAGTACACTTTCTCAGCAAAAGGAACTTGTGACTTCAATGCTCAAGATCAGAAGAAAGTCTTTCAATAAGAGAGTAATAAATTCACAGATAAGTGATTTCATGTAGTGTAGATTATTTTTGAAAAGCACCAGGAATGTTAAAACTTGGAATCCAGGGTCCCCACTCATCTACCTTCCATGAATTGGTGTTTTTTAGGTGGACTGTGATAGTTTGGTTAGTCCTGAATTTACCTTTTATTGATTACATTTTGTGTTTAAGAATTAACGGTGTTATGGTGGCTGATTAAATGAAAATGAAAGCATATCAGTGGGGGCTCAGGAACTATGGTGGTGAGTAGTATGAGTTTATTCCCTAGACGCCATAGTTACTCCTAGGATCCAGAAAGAGTAAGTTGTAGCTGTATTATTGGGGCTATGGCTAGTTTCATCCCGGGAAACCCTCTATACCTGCTAGTGTGAGTGCAGGTTGGGTGAATGAGCCAGCCCAGAGAGAGGGAGAAAAGGGAGAATGGGTCCCATGCCCATTGCTACACTGCCCAGGTGGGTAGATTCAAAGCTATGCCTGGGCAACAGTTATCAATAGCTTAGATAAAGACATAGATGGTATACTCATCAGATTTGCAATTGACAAAACTGGGAGGTATATTTAGCACACTACCTGACTAAAATAGGATCCAAAAGGCTATTGTCAGGCTAGAGCTTTGGTCTAAATTTAATAAGATTAAATATGAAGAAAATTGTAAACTCTTATATAGGCATTAAAAAGAAATCAGTGGCAAAGTGTATGATGGAGAAGTCATGGTTAGAAAACAATTGTTATTTTATTTTCTAAGTGGAAGCAGATTTATTTGTCTCCAAGTCCCTTGAAGCCCCTGGTGGAGAGCAACCCACCTGCCTTCTTTTGCTTCCTGTCCAGCACTTGGGCCGTGTAATTCCCTTTCTTCTTCTGAATCCAGAAGTCTGATATCTGATGCCTGAAGATCTGTTTCTGGTGGCTGATGACATTCTGTAGTTCCTTAATTTCATTTTCTTTCTCGTTAAGAATAGCTTCTTGCTTTATAACGTGAGACTCAATTTCATTGCACTTGGTGATAAGCTTGTCCTGCTTAGTGGACCCTATCAGAACTTTGTTCTTGACACTGGATAGCGCCTTTTCAAAAGCCTGCTTTTCTCTCTCTAGTTGCTTGTATGGCACCTCCACCTCTCCAAGAGCAAATTGCAGTTTCCCCGTCTCTTTAGCCAGCAGGCCCTTGGTCTGAGCATGGGCTGCCTTTTCCTCCTCCAACTTCTTTACCACAGCTTCATACTCTTCTTTTTTTTCATTTCTTCATATTTTTATTATTTAATATTTTTAGTTTTCAACATTGATTTCCACAAGATTTTGAGTTACAAATTTTCTCCCCTTTTCTACCCTCCCCCCGACTCCTGGATGGCATACATTCTGATTGTCCCTTTCCCCAGTCTGCCTTCCCTTCTGTCACCCCACTCCTCCTCCCGCCAATCTGCATTTCCCTTATTTTCTTATAGGGTTAGAGCTACTTCTACTGTACTGTCACTGCAAGCTCTGCTACACCAGCGCTCCTCCTCCCTCAAGAACCATCAACCAGGACTGTTACCCAGATCCAAGCAGGGCAAAGCAAGAGAGCCCTGCCTCTGAGCCAGCAAAGCAATCCCTGCACTCCCGCTCTAATCTGCTGTTTGATTCCTCCCACTGGGTGGGCCTGAGGCCAGAAGCAGCAGCAGCTAGAGCTCTGGAAGCAGCTGCTGGAGCTTCCCGCTGCTGCTGCTGTGCCATCTCTGTCACCCCCAGGGCTGGGGCCAGATCGCACACTTCTGTCACCCAGATCCAGCAGTTTTCCCACTGCTCCATTGTCTTTGGCATTTGTGGGTTAAGAAGTCTGGTAACTGCTACAGCTCAGTGACTCATGACCCTAAGGCCTGCTCCTCCCAATTCCCCGTCTAGTCTTTACTGGTGTGGCCCATGCTGGGCTGCGTTCAGCTCCCAGCAAGGTGCAATAGACCTTTCCCAGAGACCATCCAGGCTGTCTTGGGCTGGAGACTTGTTTCCCTCTGTTATTTCATGGGTTCCGTAGCTCTAGAATTTATTCAGAGCCATTTTTTACAGGTGTTTGGAGGGATTTGGGGGAGAACTTAAGCAAGTCCCTGTTTTCCAGCCGCCATCTTGGCTCTGCCCCACTCCCACCCCCCACCTTCTTCTGTACTCTACCCACAAATTTCTCTTCCTGAGTGTCCATCATGCTTTCCAGCTCATGAATCACTTGCTCCTGAGATCCAATTACATCCCAGAGTTGTTGGAAGGCAAAAGGCACTGTATTCTCGTCCTCCAGATAATTCTTCAAAGGCTCTGCCATCTTCCTCTCCTAGCTCCAGTTTGTTAGAAATGGCTGCCTCGTAGAAAAACAATTGTTCTGAAAAAGATACGGAGTTTTAATGGAGCACAAGCTCAATATGAGTGTGATATGGCAGCCAAGACAGCTAATGAAGTTTTGGACTCTGTTTCCAGGAACGGGGAGGTGGTAGTCTATCTGCCCTCAACAGATTTCTTCTAGAGTTTCGTGTTCCATTATGGGTGCCGTAGTTTAAGAAAGATATTGATAGAGTCTCCAGAGGAGGGCAACCAGAATGGTGAAAGGCATTGAATCCATGTCATATGAAGATTGGTTGAATGAACTAAAGATGTTTATCCTGGATAAGGGAAGACTGGGAGAGTAGAGGGATAGAACAGACCATGATAACTGTCTTCAGATATTTGAAGGGCTGTGTGTAGAAGGATAATAAGACTTGTTCTCTTTGCTTCCAAAAGGCAGAACAGTGGGTAGAATTTGCAAAGAAGCAAATGTAGGCTTGATGTCTGGGGAAATTTCCTAACAATGAGTAATGTAAAAATTGAATGGGTTGCCTTGAGAGGGAAGGCCTCCTTGGAGGTCTTCAAGCCAAAGCTGGACTACAACCTGTCAGGTATGTTACAGAGGAGATTCCTTTCGTGTTTGAATTAAACTAAGTGGCCACTGAGGTCCCTTTCAATGATCAGATTCTGTGATACTCTGAAAGTTGTTACTGACCTATCGTATTAGTTTAATCTATGATTCAGAAAGTCTATAATTGTTTTTTGAAGAATTTGTGTACCCTTTCCAAGAAGATGAAACTACAATTATATGACACCATAAGCTGTATGGCTTTTTTTTTTTTGGTAGCATTGCTTTATTAGCATGGCACACTGAACATTATATAAATACAACACTACCTCCTTGCTGCTGTATCAAATATCACTTCAATAAGAAGTTCAAGAATACACTTAGGGCTGCTTTAAGAAATGTAAACCCTCTGGTTTCTATTTTCATATTAGTTGCAAAAGTCAATTCCTTAAATAGTTTTCATTTCCTGCTGTGATCATTGATAAAGTTCATTAGAAGGAAGAATACAATACCATCACCATGTTAAGATTTAAGGAGGTAAAAGGTATTTGGAGCACTCTTCAAGGATTGCCATCCCTGATCTCTCCACACTTTTCCCTCCACCAGTTTATTCAGTAATTTAGTGAGACACTAATCAGTTCTTTTTATTTCACATTCATCCTTTTAGCCAATAAAAATTCTTATTGCTCTAATTTGGTACAAGAACCTCAGTTCTTATTTGAAGATGACAATTTTGTTTCGAGCTACTGTCTATAACCAACAGACACTGAAGTTTTTGTTTTACTTGGATTGTAAATTGGCTGCGTAGTGGTACATACTACATACTTTTTGTTTCCCTTTTTAGTGGGAGAAAATCCACTCTTCATTAATACTATCTGTTGTTGTTACACCTTTTCTAAATGAGTGTTGTTGCTAAGAAATATCCCAAACTCTGAAATGACTTCTCCAGAGATTGCAATCCCTGAAAACTAGAGGGACCTTATTTAGTGGTTTGTCATTGGAAGCTAGGAGCAGCTAGGTGGCATAGTGGACAGAGTCCCTGACCCAAAGACAAGACAGGAAGACTCATCTTCCTTTATTCAAATCTGGTCTCAGACACTAGCTCTGTGACCTTGGGCAAGTCATTTAACCCTGTTTGACTCAGTTTCTTCATCTGTAAAAAATGAGCTGGAGAAGGAAATGGCAAACCACTCCAGTATCTCTGCCAAGAAAACCCCAAATGGAGTGACAAAGAGTCAGACATGACTGAAACAACTGAATGATAACATTAGAAGCCAGTGGCTTCTCGATAGGTGAAAAGTGTATGTGAAAACTGAGAATTTTGGAATGATAAGAAGAAGGAAAAGGAGAATAAATGGCAGGGAGAAGAAAGAAAGGAGTGGTGTTAATCAAATTATCAAGGACAGCAAGCTAAAGGAGAAAGCAATTCAGAAAGGTCAGATTACAAATGGAAGAGGGAGGGGAACTGCCAGAATAAAAAGTAGGGTCAAAAAAGAGCTATATCAGTAGGGCCCAGGGAATTTGCAGAAGATTCAGGCCTAAGAAAATGAGAAGTTACTGCCAGTACATGTAGTCCTCAGCTTACACATGGATTGTGTTATAATGGTTCATTTTTATTAAAAGCTTACTTAACCCATGAAATACAAAATTAAATATAGTCCTCCTAACACAGACTCAATAGTGGCCACTCGGGGATGAATTCTTTGGATTTTGAAATTTGTGAAATGATTCCATTTTCTTCCTAGTTCTGGCTCCTGGGAATTTTAGGAAAGATCTGTGTCCTTATCTTAATTTTGACAACTCTCTGTGGCCAGTCATCATTTTCACCTCAGTGTTCATGAGAAGTAAACAAGATTAGAAGTGGAAGTACTTTCATTCCTATCCTCCTGTCTAGGGACCTTGGACTAAGAGGACGAAATTATCTGTGTGGGGAAAGGAGGGTCCCAGGATAAATAATCCCTATCTACTAACCTTGGAAGTCCTAAGATACATGAAAGTCCTTGGTCACATGCCTTTTTACACTATGTGTAATCTGGCACCGTAACTCAGCTTCACCTAACCAGCATTTATTTGTGGTTAATAATAGATTTTTATTGATATTTTTTGCATCATCTAGATTTTCCCTTCTCTTCCCCTTTCAAGAGAGCTGCCCCTTATTATAAAGAATTTTTTTTCAAAAAAGAGGAAGAGAAAAAAATTAGCAAAACCAGTCAACATATTGAAAAAAATCTGAAGTTATATACTATGTTCCATACCTGTGGATCATCCAGCTCTGTAAAGGAACGGGGGAGGTATCTTCTCATGTCTTTTCTCCTATCGTGTGTTACTGGTTAGCCAAAGGACACATTACATAAAAGCCAGTCAGTCAACTAACATTTATTAAGTGCCTACTATGTGCCAGGTGCTATGCCACCCTAAGCCCTGGGGATACAAAAAAAAAGGCAAAACCCAAACAATCCCTGCTCTCAAGAAGTCACAGTCTAATGGGGGGGAATAAGTCAATGTAAAGGCACTTACATGGAACAGCTTAGTAAGATAAGTAGCAATAGAACATCTGTCTTTCCCCAGTTAACTTGAGACAAAATCTACAAATTGACACATATAACTAGGGCAACTCATACCTTTGATGCTATAGGGTTATTGATATCCACTGGTGATTTCATCATAAGCCTCTCTGCTGGTCTTGTTACTACTGGCCATCTCTTTGTGAAGATGGTGATGAAAGTTCTCTCTGCTGCCTGTTTTTATTGGCTTCATGTAGTCAATGTCACCTGTTAGCTGCCTTGGCTCCTGTTTGCTAAGGTTTAGTAACTTGCGAAACTCTTTTTGATAAGAACCAGCTGATAACTCAGCCACCAAATCCAGCCAAGGAAACAATAACCAGTGAGAATGCCCCAGGGTAATAGACTCTTTTTTTTTTTTTAACTCACTTTTTCCTGTTAAGATCAATGCGTCTATCCCAAGCCTTTCTTTCACTTAGGGTTAGATATTGCCCTTTAAATGCCAGGTACTTAATTCAACAAACATTAAGTCCCTACTGTATGCCAGGCAGCAGGTTGAGCATTGGAAATCCAAAAGCAAAAGTGCAATAGTCCTTGCCTTGCCTGCATTCTTATGGGGCAGGTAGGTGGTGCCTAGAATCAGGAAGACCCGAATTTAAATCTGGCCTCTGACATTTACTAGCCATGTGTCCTATGTGTCATTTAACCTGTTTGCCTCAGTTTCTTCAACTATAAACTGGGAATTAATAGCAGCACTTACCTCAGAGGGTTGTTATGAAGATCAAATAAGATAATGTTTGTAAAACTTTTAGCACAGGGTAGGCACTGTATAGATGGTAGCTATCATCATTATTATTGAAAACAACTAGTAATGAAAACATTAAAAACAAAATTCCTACATTATAATAAATCATCATCGATAGGAAAACAGGCTTTCAGAATGAAATGGCACTTGAATTGAGCTTTGAAGAATGTTAGAAGTTCTGTGAGGCAGATGTCATGAAAACCCAGGGAGGAATGGAGATAAACAGTTCAAGAATGATGAGGACTGGGAAAAGGTCTTTGTATTTGACAATTAAGAGATCACTGTAGATTGCTGTTTCAATTAAGTGATGAGGTTGGATTCCAGATTGCAGAGGGTTTCAGTGAGTGGAAGGTGAAAACATAGAGACAATCAATATAGATAGTTTTTTTAGAAGCTGATGGAGAAGAGGAGAGATGTAGGATGATTGAGGCAATGTTAGGATCGATCTTTTTTTTTTTTAGGTTATGGGCAATATGGGCACATTTGTAAATGCTAAGGAGGGAGCAAGTAGGTAAGTAGAAATATAAAATGAGAGAGAACAGATGTTCAAAGAGGCAAGCTCTTGGAGGAGATGGAAGGGGACGGATCAAGAGCACAAACTGGTGTTTACAAGACTGACCACCTCTTCCTCAGATTGTAAAACAAAGAGAATGGAAGAAATGTAGAGGTGGTTGAAGTATAGTGTTGGAAAGAAGAGCTCAGATAGATAACTTTTTTTTTTAGTTAAGTATGAGTTGAGGCACTTTTCTGAGAGAAATAAGGGGAGAAGTAGCTGGATGGCTTAAGAAAAAGATTTGCAATAAGCACTGTGGATACAGTCAAGATAGTTGTTATATGACTTGTGGTGACTGTGAGAAATACAATTATAAGAGTGGAGTAAGTAGATGTTTTAAGAATAATCCAGGTTTGGCATTTCAGAAGGGATGAATGTGGATAGGACAAGGGCCAAGGGGTTCTAGAGTAGAGAGTAGTATAAAGTTGAAATAGTTTTCTATGGGTCAGAATTTGAAAGGAATGAAAATGAGGCCAGAGCAGGGATGAAGGTCTAGGAAAACATGAGAAGGGTTGGGATGACTGGAAATTTCATTGCCAACTTTTATTCCTGCTCAAAATATTTATGGGGGGAGGTAGGTAGGGAAGTATTACTCCAAAGGGCTCAAAGGGTCTGAGGTTCCATATTCCTTTAGCTTCAGATCTTCTGGGTCTTGCCATGCAAATAAACCTGAACAAGCATAAAAGCTAAACTAAGAGGGCAAGATGGCTGTCTTTCAATGTTCTAGTCCACATTCCTGCCTTTGTTATGTATGTGTGACTGGTAACAAACCTCCTAGGCTTAGAGCCAACAAATACTTCTACTGGAAAATGTATTCTAATTTCTAATTTGGAGTGTCAGAAGCACATTTCTGCCTAGTAGTGGTAGCAGATTTCCATTTCCTCCCTTCCTCCCTCCCTCCTTCTCCCACTAATTTCAGCTTTAGGAGCTTACTAATGAAGATCCTCTTACCCCATGAGTAGTATAGTTTTCTCTCTTATCTGTGGGAGTAGGCAAAGGTGCTTAGTTGATACTATCCCAGGCTGGAGCTGAAGAAAGAGAAAAAGCAAAGTAATCACATGGGTTAAAAAAGGGATTCTCAGCTATAGGCAAAGTAGAAGTATGATCCGAAGAACACAGCAGAATCATCAATCTGAATATAGTGTTCAGTTTCTCTTTTTAGTATTCTTTCTGTTGTCATTTTTGCTCAGTCATTTCAGTTGTGTCCAACTCTGCATGACCCCTTGGGATTTTCTTGGTAAAGCTACAGAGGTGGTTTTCCATTTCCTTCTCCAGATCATTTTACAGATAAGGAAACTGAAGCAGTTTAAGTGACTTGCCCAGGGTTACACAGCTAGAAAGAGTCTGAGGCCAGATTTCAACTCAGGTTTTCCTGACTCCAGGACCAGGGCTCTATTCACTATGCCACCTAGATATTCTTTACCTTTATCTTATTATGTATGTTTATCCTGGTCAAACTCCAACCCAAGCTTGGCTTACTCACCCTAACTTGTCTGCAAGCACATGTTACATGAAGATTTCATAAAAACATTTATGGGGAAGCTAGGTAGCAAAATGGATAGAGCATCAGTCTTAGAATCAGGAGGATCTGAGTTCAAATCCAATCTCTTACTAGCTGTGTGACCCTGGGCAAGTCACTTAACCTCAATTGTTTAAATGCATACATACATACATACACACATACATACATGTGGGAGCCCCCTTGAACTCTCCTTGAATCTTCCCACTTGGTAAGGTGCTTGCCTGAGGCCATAAGCCTTTCATTATAGGTCAGCCCAAATCTCTAGGTTACTCTTAACTCTCTATTGTCCTACCAAAATATCTATACCCACATCTGTTACCCTAGCCCTCTATTGTCTGTCATCTCCTGGTAGCCTTCTGTTACCTACTTCCCACCTTTAATCCCATTCTCTTGGTTCCTGGAGATCTCACCCCAGTTCCATCAAGATCCTTCTCCAACCCCTCCTTAAGACCCTCCCTAAACCCCTCCTTCCAACACCCCAGGACCACCCTAGATCCCTCCGACAATCTTTCTGTATATAAGCTCCATCTTGCCTCCATGAAGGGGCTCAGATTCAAACTAGCTCGGTAGATTGAATCTGGCCGCAAGCATCACAAATGGTGAGATTTCTTAATACTCTACCCATGATAGTGAATCTGTAATGAACTTTGTTTTTCTTTGGCTGAGAAGGTCAAATTCACTCAAGCAGGACCCAGGTCTCAAGCACCCCTAAAACATATGGTTCATTGACCATACACACACACACACACACACACACACACACACATACATATGTATACACATATACACACACACATACATAGGAAACCCCCAAATCAGAGTTTGTTCTAAGAAAGAGACAAAAGATTAGGTGGTGTCCATGTTCTTATTTCTCTCACAGGCGGGCAACATGCATTGCATGAGAGTTACAGTCCAGAACTAGGCCGCCCTAAGGAGGCCAGTCCAGAACTGGCTGGATTTGGTATTTGGGGGTACAAGGTTATATACCTTTTCAAACAGTAGGTGTTCCCAAGGGGTGCCAGTCAACTTTGGTCAACACACTGAGAAGTGGGCTATATCAAAATGAGGTCTTGAGTACATGACTTAGGTCACTTAATCTTGGTACAATACCTTTTCACTCTCCATCATTCTCTCTCCAGAGGAAATACTTGTTCTATCAGACCACCCTTGGGCTATCTAGGCAGAAGAATCTATCTCCACCTAAACCTGAGCAGATTAAATTAATTCAGGCCTAGGTTGGAGTTTGACCAGGATAAGAAGATTCAAATGCAATCTCATCATCAGTAATGTCCTTCTAAAGGAGAGACTGAATTTGTGTGTCAACTACTTTGGTTTCCTTGAGCTCCTCAATTATCCAGTTAACCAAGGGAAGAGGTATGGGACTAACTTGACCAGTCAGGATAAAGAATAGCTTAACAAACGAACAATTCTTTGCAGTGACCAGGTATAAACCCAGTTGGAAGTGCAGAATCTGTGACACTGAAACTAACTTAACTCAAACCAGTGCTATCAGCTATCCTTGGACTCTTGGAGATACCCTATTCATTTTGATGTCTGTACTGGAGCCTTGGATTCTCTGCTTCATCCTGTTTATCTTGTTTACTGTTCCATGTACCAAGAAGTCAATGCCCTTGTTCCTGGAAGTCTCCCCCACTCATGCCTGGAACTCTCTGTCCATAACACGCCCCTTTCCTGCCTGGATCAGCCCATTTCCTGCCTCCTTTGTTAGAAAATTATATAAACCACTTCCTGCTTTCCCCAAACTGAGGTGTTTCAGCATTAGGCTGTCTGCTCCACATGCATGTTTGTACCTGCTTAATAAAAATCACTCTTGACTTTTATAGGCACTGTCTTCCTCTGGTTTTCTTCCCTTTGGGAAAGAGGGATCCAGATCCTGGAGTGTTCATATCCCAGCTTACACAGTAACCCTTAAAAGGGTATTAAGAAAATTTTATGTTCTTAATGTAGTTAGCAGTTCCTTTTAAGCCAGAGAACTATGAAACTCATAGACTCTCTCTTTGGACAATAAAGACAAACTTATCAATATGTTCAGTCACCAGGATCCTGCTTTGTCTAGTCAACTTTTAGCAAACATGGCTCACAGCAAAGTAGTGTAAGACAACTCTATGCACAAGGCAAACAAACCCACCCAGCTTTTCACTTCCTAGGATTCTTCTTTGCCCACTCAGTTTGTAGAAAATAGAATTCACAGCACAATAGCTTAAGTTGACTCTCTGGGCAGTGAATGTAAATAAAATCACACAACCATTCTGACTAGGTCTACAACAAATTTATGTTACTTAGCTTCATTTGGACCCTCACTGCTGCTAGGCAATTCTTCGCCACCTCTCTAATCAACTCACTATCCTACTCTCTATGGTGGCTTTTGCAAACATTTTTATCCTACCTCAAACCTCCCATGGCTCTCCCTCCCCTCACACTCTCTCAGTGGAAAATCTTGCTCATATTTTACAAATAACATTCAGGCCATTCACTGTGAACTTCCTCTTCTCCCCTCTTCTTCATCTCCTATCACCAAGTACCTTCTGATACTTTCTCTCTCATTTCAAACAATGAAGTGGCCTGACTTCTTTGTAAACATTCTATCCTGTCTTTTCCAACAGATTTCCCCCGTCTGTCATCTTCACTCTTTCACTTATTTCTAATTTCTCCCTATCTACTGGCTCTTTTCAAATTCTCTCTCCTGGATCTATTTTCCAGGTCAGTGGTTTTTCCAATGAGATATTTCACATTGTCTTCCACTTTTTCATTCTTTTGTTCTGTTTTATAATATCTTGATTTCTCATAAAGTCACTAGCTTCCACTTGCTCCAATTTTTAAGGTAGTATTTTCTTCAGTGGTCCTTTGGACCTCCTTTTCCATTTGGCTAATTCTGTCTTTCAAGGCATTCTTCTCCTCATTGGCTTTTTGGAGCTCTTTTGCCATTTGAGTTAGTCTATTTTTTAAGGTGTTATTTTTTTCAGTATTTTTGGGGGGGTCTCCTTTAGCAAGTCATTGACTTGTTTATCATGGTTTTCTCGTATCACTCTCATTTGTCTTCCCAATTTTTCCTCTACTTCTCTTACTTGCTTTTCCAAATCCTTTTTGAACTCTTCCATGGCCTGAGACCAGTTCATGTTTTTCTTGGAGGCTTTTGATGTAGGCTCTTTGACTTTGTCGACTTTTTCTGGCTGCATGTTTTGGTCTTCTTTGTCATCAAAGAAAGATTCCAAAGTCTGAGACTGAATCTGGGATCTGGGTGTGTTTTCACTGCCTGGCCATGTTCCCAGCCAACTACTTGACTGTTGAGTTTTTCAGCGGGGTATCACTGCTTGTAAAGTGGAGAGTACTTTGTCCCCAGCTTGAGGGGCTGCACTGCTATTTTCAGAGCTACTTCTACACAGCAAGCTCTGCCACACCAGCACTCCTCCTCCCCCAAGAACCGCCAACCTGGACCACGACTCAGATACAAGCAGGCTCTGCACTCCCGCTCTTATCTGCCACTTAATTCCTCCCACCAGGTGGGCCTGGGCCAGAAGTAACTACAGCTCTGGCTGTAGAAGCAGCTTCAGATCTGCACCACCTCTGCTGCTCCTGGGGTGGTGGCCGAACCTCGAACTCCTTTCACTCTGTCCCAGCAGCTTTTCCCACTAACCTTCTCTGTTGTTTTTGGTGTTTGTGGGTTGAGAAGTATGGTAACTGCTGCAGCTTACTGATTCAGGGCACTATGCCTATTCTACCTGGTTCCCAGTCTGGTTAGTCTGGTTGGTCCGGGCGCAGCCCATGCTAGGTTCTGCTCTGCTCTGCTCCCAGCTCCTTGCGACAGACCATTCCCAGTGACTATCCAGGTTGTTCTGGGCTGGAGCCCTGCTTCCCTTTTCTATTTCATGGGTTCTGCACCTCTAGAATTTGTTCAGAGCCATTTTTTATAGGTGTTTGGAGTGACCTGGTGGGGAGCTTAAGTGAGTCCCTGCTTTCCAGCCACCATCTTGTCTCTGCCCCCTCTACTGGCTCTTTTCCTACTGCCTACAAATGTCCCCATGTCTCCCCATCACTCATTTGATCATTCCAAGTCTGCTATTGAAGAGGTCAGAGAATTATATGAAGAAGATCTCGAGACCCCAAAATACCAACATGCCGGGTCCTGCTCGAAAGAATTCTACTCAAGCCTTCTCACAGCCAAAGAGAGACAAAGTTTATTACATATTCACCATAATGGGTTTTCTTAAGAAATTTTGTGACACTCGTTTTCACAACAGGGCCAGATTCCGTGGAATCTGAGCACCTTCGTGGAGGCAAGATGAAACCTATATACACAAAGATTATGGAAGAGATCTAGGGTGGTCTTGGGGTGATGGGAGGAGGGGTTTAGGGAGGGTCTTGAGGAGGAGTTTAAGGAGGAGCTTGGTGGGACTAGGGGTGAGGTCAGACTCCAAGAACCAAGGGAATGGAATTAAGGGTAGGAAGTAGCTGAAGGCTACCTGGAGATAACATACAATGTAGGGCTAGGCTAGTTTAAGGGTAACAGATTTGGGTTTAGACACTTTGATAGTATCAAGGTTGGAAACTAGCCAGACAATGGAGGGATAGGCTAGGTAGAGATTTGGGCCTAGCAATAATGAAAGGCTTATGGCCTCAGGAAAATGGCTCATCTAGTGGGAAGATTCAAGGGGGCTCCCACAGTCTAAAACTCATCACTATTATACTATATCTCTTTTGCTCTTGGTAGCTAAACTCCTGGAAGAGGCCATATATAGGAGCCACCTCCATTTTCCCTCCTCTCACTCTCTACTTTTAAAAAAAAATTATTTATTTTTAGTCTTCAACATTCACTTCCATAAGATTTTGAGTTTTAAATTTTCTCCCCCTTCCCCTCCCCAAGATGGCATGCAATCTGACATAGGCTCTACATATGTATTCATATTAAATATATTTTCACATTGGTCATTTTGTAAAGAAAAATTATAACCAATGGAATGTACCATGAGAAAGAGGAAACGAAACAAGAGAGAGAGAGCAAGAGAGCGCAAATAGTATTCTTTGATTTGCATTCAAACTCCATAATTCTTTCTCTGGATGTAGATAGCATTTTCTATCATGAGCCTTTTGGAGTTTTCTTAGAACCTTGCATTGCTGAGAAGAGCCAAGTCTGTCAAAGTTAGTCATTGAACATTGTGGCTCTAACTGTGTACAATGTTCTCCTAGTTCTGCTCCTCTCACTCAGAATCAGTTCATATAAGTTTTTTGAGATTTTTCTGAAGTCAGACTACTCATCATTTCTTATAGCACAATAGTATTCTATTACATTCATATACCACAACTTGTTCAGCCATTCCCCAATTAATGGGCATCCCCTTAATTTCTAAGTCTTTGCCACCACAAAAAGAGCTGCTATAAATATTTTTGTTCATGTGGGTCCTTTTCCTATTTTTATGATCTCTTTGGCATACAACCCTAGAAGTGGTATTGCTGAGTCAAAGGGTATGCACATTTTTATAGCCCTTTGGGCATAGTTCCAAATTGCTCTCCAGAATGGTTGGATCAGTTCACAACTACACCAACAATTCATTAATATTTCAATTTTCCCACATCTTCTCCAACATTTATGATTTTCCTGTTTTGTCACGTTAGCCAATCTGATAGGCATGATGTGATACCTCAGAGTTATATTGATTTGCGTTTCTCTAATCAATAGTCTCACTCTCTTCTAAACTCCTTCCAATATGAATTCTGACCTCTCAGCATTTCACCAAAATTTCTCTCCCCAAAGTTACTAATGATCTTCTAGTTGCCAAATCCAGTAGTCTTTTTTCAATCCTCTTCTCCTTGACCTCTGCAGCCTCTAATATTGCTGATTACTCTCCTACTTGATACTCTCTTTTCTAAATTTTTGAGACATCACCTGGTTTTCCTTCCACCTATCTGACCTCTCCTCCTCTGCCTCCTTTGCTGGATCCTCCTCCAGATAATGCCCTCTAACTGTAGATGTCTCTCAGGTTCTATCCTCGGTCCTCTTCTCTTCTCCCTCTATACTACTTCACTTGGTGATCTCATCAGGTTCCATGGATTTAACTAACATTTTAGGATGATGATTCTCAAACCTACCTTTTCCTACTCCAGTCTCTCTCCTCACCTACATTCTCCCCTCTCCAACTGCCTTTCAGACATCTTGAACTGGATATTCTGTAAACATCTCAATCTCAGTATGTCCAAAACAGAACCCATTATCTTTACCTCTAATCTGTCCCCTCCTCCTACCTTCCCTGTTACCATAGAGGGCAACATCCTCCTCCCAGTACCTTAGGCTTGTAACCTCGAAATTATCCTCGATGGCTGTTTCTTATCCCTTATGTACTTTGCAACATCTCTCAAATGTGTCCCTTTCTTTCCTCTGACACTGCCACCACTCTAGTGCAGACCCTCTATTACCTCGTGTTTTGGTTACTGCAATAGCCTGCTGTTGGTCTGTCTGCCTCAAGTCTCTCCCCACTTCAATCTATCCTCCATTCAAGCTAACAAAGTAGTTTTCCTAAAGCACAGGTCCAACCATGTCACCCTTCTACTCATAAATTCCAGTTGCTTCCTATCGCCTTCGATGTCAGATATCATATATTCTATTTGGCACTCAAAGCCCTTCATCACTTAGCCTCCTCCTATCTCTCCAGTTTTCTTACATCTTCCTTCTTGACAAATACTCTTCAATCCAGTGACACTGGCCTCCTAGCTCTTCTATGAACAAGACATTCCATCTCTTGACATTTTCTCTGACCATCCCCCATGCCTAAAACACTCCCTCCTCTGCTCCAACTACCGACCTCCCCGGCTTCCTTTAAGTCCGAACTAAAATTACATCTTCTACATGAAAGCTTCTCCAACCCCTCTTCATTCCAGTCCTTTCCCTCTTTTAATTATTTCCTATTTATTTTGTATATAGCTTGCTTGTATATATTTGTTTGCATGTTGTCTTACTCATTAGATTGTAAGCTCCTTGAAAGCGGGGACTATCTTTTACCTCTTTTTGTATCTTTTTGTATTTTCTTAACACAGTGCCTAGCAATATAGTAGGCACATAATAAATGTTTATTGAATGAATGAATGGGCAAGGCAGACAAGCCCACCTAGCTCTTCAAGACTCACCAGGATTCAGCTTTGTCCGGTCAGCTTGTATCAGCTCACAACAAAGCAGTTCAAGTTGACCCTCTGAATAAGGCCAACAAGCCCAAGCAGTTTTTCATTCAAGGAGGTGAATGAAACTTTGTT
Organism: Trichosurus vulpecula; assembly: GCF_011100635.1. Lineage (NCBI taxonomy): Eukaryota > Metazoa > Chordata > Mammalia > Diprotodontia > Phalangeridae > Trichosurus > Trichosurus vulpecula. Next base: position 514,361,865 of record NC_050573.1, on the reverse strand, counting down.
GGCCGATCAGCTTATGGGAAACGGGGTTTTCAGTACATCAAGTGGAAAACCTTTCTTACCCCCTCTGCTTTTCCTCTTAAGGTGGTGGTGGCAGAAAGCAATGCATACTTTTGAGAGGCTTCAGGTCTCTCAAACCCTATGGGCACTAAAGGACAACACTTGATGCTGAAACTCTTATCCAATGAGATGGAACCTTTCTTCAATTGTGTGGTCCATTGAATTCCAATGTGTAACAAACCCAGAACTCCAGGCATATTCAGTTTATCAGGGACACTGATTAATTGGGTCCCAGATCTTCCTCATGATCAGGGACCCCTCTCCCCTTGGGTGCTAGCTACTTTTATACATTTAAGAGAGCACTAAAAATAGAAGGAGGTGTTATAATCCACTGATTGATCAATTCCAGAAGAAGGGAAACCTTGGGGTTGGTGAAGGGAAATGTCCATCAATTATAACTACTTTATCAACAGGCTTTCACAGGTCTTCCACAAGTCATCAACTCCAGCTCATTTCAGCAGGAACTTTCCAAAGGTCATAAGACCCCTTCAACAACATTACAGAGTCTTTCACAAGTCTTATGACTCTAATTTTCGACCAAAGAGTCCAAGGAAGTTATGGGTTTGAAGCAAAGGTCACAAGGGAGTAGACAGTAGTGATTCATAAGGGTGAGGGGTATTATTTGCAGCACATGAACCTTATTTCAAACACAGTGTACTTAGACCTGCAAGGGGGCAGTATTAATAAATCCTTATTACATGTCTTGCTGATATAAGATGAATCTAATAAATCAAATACAATTAACATAATTGTCAATACATAATGGATTAATCAGTCATGACTCTTATTCTACCAGCATTAACATAGCTAATTTAAGCTTAATCCTATTCTGCTTAATTTACTGATACAGTCACTGATACCCATCAAATCACAATGAACTGAGCAAATGCTGATTAATTTGAGGAGGGGTATCAAAATTATCATCACAATGAGGAATCTTGTCATGGGAGTTGTTCTACCCTCTCAGCTCTGTAAGACTATGTGACCCCATTTAGGTTTTTCTTGGTGAAAATACTGGTATGCTTTGCCATTTCCTTCTCTAGCTCATTTTATAGATGAGGAAACTAACCAAACAGTTGTCAGCTTAACCCAGGGTCACACAGCTAGTGTCTTAGTTAAAAATCCCTTAGTTAAAATTTTCTATTATCTCACGCTCCCGATCCTACAATTTAACATAACTCCAAAAGAGATTTTAATTTTATGTTGTTTCTTCAATCTTCACCTCCCCAGTTCTTCAGTCTTTTCCCATTCTTCCAACGGCTTAAATCAGAGCCTTCTAGTACTTGGTGACTTGTATTTCATTTACAATTCACCAAATCCCTTCTATGAAATCAGTAGTCCTTATTTAATCACCCTATAGTCTCCAGACATTTAATATATGTGCATGTGTATGTGTTTACACATATATGCACGGTGTGTGTGTGTGTGTGTGTGTGTATAAACATAAAATTTATGGGACTTTTCTTTCTGCCTTTGACCTCCTTGGGGTATATGCCCAGCAGAACAATCTCGGGTTCAGCAATTAGTGACCTTTCTTTTGCTTAATTTTAAATTGTTTTCCAGAATGGTTGAATTAGTTCATAGTGCCACCAACATAATGCCTGTTATCCCATAGCCCTTCCAAAGTGGTCTTTTTTTTTTTTGAAAAAAATTTTTTTTTGTCAATTTGCTGATTATGACATGAAACCTCAGATGTTTTCATTTTTATTTCTTTCATTATTTGTGATTTCTAGAATGTTTTTATATGGTTGGCAATAGTCTGCAATTCTTTTGAGGTGTGTTCATATTCAGGGCTGCTTTTCAATGTTGGTGTCCCCCTGATTCATCCAGTTCTTACCTGTGGCTCCAAGAAACTATAGCCTGTGCAGTGGCCACATCTTGATAAACCCTTTCAGCAGACAGGTTGAGGGTAACTGACAGGCCTCAAACACATGGTGACTTGGAGGAGGAAGGGGTCGGTGTCTACTACAGGGATATGAAGACTCCCCCAGGTGGAATGGACAGATGAAAACGATTTGTTCCACCAGCCATGAAGGCAGCTAAGGCAGGCACTGTGGAGAACTTAGAGCTTGGTCAGACATCAAAACGCCAAGGTCTTCAACTGCATCCTGGGCTATCATTGGCTTTTGTCTTGCCGCTGGGCTTTGATGACTCTGGAAAAGAAATTGAAGCTGATGACTTTGTACAAATCTGCCTCTTTTAAATTCAATTCACACACACATCACCCGTGACATCATTGGTCCTCTTTGAAAAACGAAGGACAAACAACAGTTCTCCATAAAAAAAACCCAACATGTGGCCACTTGTTTCTAGAAAGCAGTAAAAAAGAGAGGTAAGGAGAAGGAATAGATAGATATCATGTAAAGGAAAGGGTAGAATTTAAAGAAATTCATTACTTAAAAGAAAAAAATAGGGAGGCAGCTTGGTGGTGCAGTGAGTAGAGCACCAGCCCTGGAGTCAAATCCTGCCTCAGAAACTTGACATACTTACTACCTGTGTGACCTTGGGCAAGTCATTTAACCTCAATTGCCCTGCCTTCCCCTCTCCAAAAAAAAAATAAAATAAAGCCTGGAGCCTCTTTAAGTCTTAGGTCTGCCCTTATTAATTTTTAGACTAACGGCATTTAGATAGTTACCAATATTCATGGCTGTTTATGAGAGGCTTGGAGACTGTAGAGACCTAGGTTTGAATCCTCTGACATTTAACTAGTTCTGTGACTGGTTAAGTCACTTCCTTATCTATAAAATGGCGTAATAAGATATCTAATACTTGCATCACAAGTTTATCGTCCAGATCAAATTAGATAACACGTGTAGAGTGTTTTGCAAACTTCAAAGCGCTTTATAAGTGTAAGCTACTATTATCATTGTTATGAGTCAGAGAAATCATTGTCAATCTTTTCAAAACTGAAATGAGAAATCTGTTATGGGCAGGTTCTTTTCATAATCAGGACCCTTGTACTATATATCCTTTTTTTTTTTTTTTTACATTTCTTACATGTCCTTTCAATGAGAATATGATACAGTGTAATGTAACTTTAGTGAAAGGTGTTGGTTTTCAAGTGTGAAACCTGAGAGCAGTCTTTGTTTTATTCATCCTATTGATCACTTATTATCTGGTTACCATATTCCCTTGGCCCTTAGCTTTAAAGTAAAACATCAAGATCAGGAGTAACCAAGTGGATGTTGTGTTTTTGCTTATGGTGTATGATTTTTTTTTATTTGGCTTATCTTTATTTTGGCTCTCTGGTATTGGATGCCTAGACCTTTTGCTTATCACCAGGAGGAAGGAGAAAAAGGAGAAAGGAGAAAGGAAGACATAATTACTCTTTCCTTTAATGAATTTATGGTGGTAGAATTAATTAGTAGGAAATTGATGTTTTTTCTTTGATGGTCGATTTCCTGCTCTTGATTCTATATGTAATAGCTAGCATTTATATATCACTTTCAGGCTTATAAAAGCTTTACAAATATTACTTCATTTTATCCTCACAACCCTGGTAGGTTGGTGCATTTTACAAAGGAGGACCTGAGGTAGAGGTTAAATGACTTGCCCAGTGATACATAGCTAGTAAGTGTCGGAGGTTGGATTTGAACTTGGGTCTTCTTAACTCCAGGTCCTGTGTTCTTTCTACTGTGTCACCTAGCTGAAGAATAATAAAATTTTCTAGGATCCTCCTTCTGCTTTTACTACTTACACTGCTTTGCTTTCCTGCAGGCTCCATATCCAGGGTTTGAAAGGAACAGAGCTAAGTACTAAAGGGAACAGGGAATGATCCCCCTAATACTTAGGAACATTCTCTTCCTAGGTGGGCAGAAGTGGGTTTCTGAAGAAGGGTATTAAAGCTTTGAGTAGACATCTCTACAACGCTCTAGGAAAACATAGAAAAGGAAAAAAAAATTGACTATATTTTATACTCACAAACTGTTAGCTTCAGTCGGCTATAGTTTACTTCTGGCACCACCACCCTCCGCCTCTTTTCTTATGCTTCAGTCTTGCTTACCTCTCTACTTTGCCTGTCTGAGGCACAAAACTTGGATGGTAGTCCTCTCCTCAAAGCCAGTGGAAGCTCAAACAAACAGATCCGCTGAATGTCTGTGAATAATTTACCCTAGGAATTCCCTATCATTCCATGAAGATCCCCTCAAAGAGTCTGTGCGTCTGAGGAGGTCTTTCAAAGTCTCTCTAATCCTGTGTATTGGCAGTGCAAATATATGTTCCCTTCCTAGCCAGGATGTTGCTTTCTTGGTCTAAAGAGCTGTTGGGGAACTTCTATTTGAGTCTATTTATCCTGTAAAATGTAAAAGTAGAAGCAGTAGCGTTTGTATCAATGACATGGAAACCGGTTCTTCTGAAGTGGTACAAAGAACAGATCTATGTAAAATTGGGTCCAGAGCCAGCTTAGGGAATCAGATCCACTGGGTCACAAATCTCTTGTTATATGTAGTAGGAAAAAATTTGGGACCTTTGTATGTTTTCCTAGGTTAAATATATTTGAATTTTGTCTCAACATGCTGAAAATATTAACAATATCTGTGCTGTGAAGCAGCAGGTGAATTAGAAGGGACCTTAAATTTAATACCACCTTAACATTTGGGCCAGATTGAGGCTAATACTAAATGCTTGTGTGAGGGGAGGAAGGGATTAAAAACACCCCATTTTGGCTCTTGTGCCTTGACTAGGTGAAAACACTTTTGTTTGCTTGACTCGAACAATCAGAACTGAGTACTGTAAAAGGCCTGTGTATGTTGTTGAATCATCAAAGCTATAATGTGATAAATTGGGTCATACTCTGAGCCAGAAGAGTCAAACACGACAGACCATATTGAGATGACATCCTCTGACACTCTCTGTGGAAACAGATTAAAACGTGATTGGGAAATAATTAACAAAATAAAAATACAATAGAGCACAGATAATGTTAATATGTGGTTTTCTTAGGTAATATGTGAGCCTGCGTAATAATAATAATTAATAATAATAGTATGTGAGCCTTCTGTATGCTTTAGTGGTCCTATTTTTATTGGAGTTTGATCCACTGGTTCTAAGCATCTAAGCATTTTAAAAAAAATAGAGAGGCTATCTCAGAATCAGAATTGCTGGGGAAAAAAAGAGATTCTGAGTATTTGGATTAGAGAGATTAGAGCAAATATGGGGAAAATGAGATGTAGCAGAAAAGGGAAATATTGAAGAGAGTCCTTACCTTTGTGGTCATCCATGGAGGAAGATCTAGGCTGAAAAAAATTCCAAGAAAAGGTTAACTCTTTCCTCATTTTTCTATCTGCATGCCTGTCTATCCATAGACACTGTAATAAAACTCTTTTGTCACCTAAATGTTTCTAGTAAAATGATTCTTGCCTCATCCATCAGAGGACAGGGGTTTTCTAGATATAAATATAAGATTGAACAGAGAACCTAAGTATGGGGAATTTTCCTAACTGGGGGCTCAGTAATTATGATTAAACTCAGAAATTTTCTTTTAAAATAAACTCCGTAAAGTTTAAGAGAAGGAATCCAAGAGGACCTTACGGGCCAATTGTATTTCTCCAGACTTTAAATGAGCTAATTATTTAAACTGTATCACAAATTAATGATTGTGCCTCCTAAGAAACTATAAATTTCTAGCTTCCTAAGACATACTTTTTACTCTTATGTTTCCATGTTGTCAGAAAAAAAAGTTATTTTTAATTCTGCCATGATGTGGGGAATACTTTTTTTTTCTGAAAAATGTCTTTATAAGATTAAAAAAAGATGATTAAAGAAAACTACTAACATTTCAAGTGTACATATGTAAATTCGTTGAAGGAAGGGAAAGTTATTAGTTTTGTTGTTTTATTCCCAGGTGTTTTGTGTATGGGAGCAGCTAGGTGGCTCAGTGGATAGAGAGCTGGGCCTGTAGTCAGGAAGACCTGAGTTCAAATGTGACCTCAACCACTCACTCACTAGCTGTGTGACCCTGGGCAAGTCAGTTAACCTGTTTGTCTTAATTCACTGGAGAAGGAAATAGCAAACCACTCCAGTATCTTTGGTAAGAAAATCCCATATGAAGACAGGAAGAGTTGGATATGACTAAACATCATGCATATGAGTGCTTAATAAAATGTTTTTTGAAGTGAATTGGAAACCACTATGTTCTTGAAAAACTGCATATAATCGAATTTTATTTTTAACATATTGCCAGGATATCCAGAGACTGGGATGAGTTGGAAGGCACTGGAGGCTATTTCGTTTGTGAGGACTAGTATCTACATGAGAAAGAGCTCATGATTTTTTTTTTAGCCAATTCTTCATTGTTCATTTTTCTTCTGTGCTTTCTAATACTGACTTGTTTATTAGGCCCAGGATGGTGCTGACGAAGGTATCATTTGCAGCAAAGATTTCTGTTGTTTGCAATCAAATGGCAAATAACCACACCTGTATATATGATTAAACAAATTCATCATCAGGTTGATATTTTGTTTTCTCTGCCTAATCCTGGAACAACTGTGTAGTAGTCAAATACATTTATCCATCTTTGTAATAAATTCGGTAGGCTGGTGTGGAATTCACAAACCTGACACACAGATTGAGTTTTTGGTTTCATTACACTGCTGAACAAAACCCATGAGTGATAATAACTTAGAACTGTTGATGTCTGCCCTTTAAAAAGACAGTTGACTGATTCCTATCCTATTCATTTTTTTAAATTGATTTTTTTCTTTAAATACAGAGAGAAGGTAACCTCCATGGAAAATTCAATGATACCTTTTATTACTGTTTTACAGAATTTAATTATCCTGTATTTCTTCTGTGAGTAGGAGTAGAAATGAGAGAATTAAGACAGGGAAAAAAGATTAAACTGTTTGGGAAAAGATTCTCATTTTTGGAACATATGCAATGAGAGATTTTGTTCTGCATGGATATAAAATTATTTTTGAAGACAATAACATACAGAAGATAAAAATGTATTGGTAACTGTTGTCTGATTCTGCTACTCTGGGTACATAGAGGACAAAAAAATCCCATCTTCAAAGATAAAGGAAATGAGAGTTCTCTGAAGAATAACTTGCCCTTTTATGAGTGAATTTTCAATTCTTGCCTAAACAAATATCAAAGAAAAAATATTAACATATGATCTATGTATTAAGTATAAGTCTGTCAGAAGCACTTTTAACTCATCATTAATATAATATCTAAGCTATTTCTAGCCTAGAGAGAGGCAAGTCCAAACTAGCACATTCACCCAATGGTCTCAGACATGACTCTTTACCCCAAGACAATTTGAAGTAACATAGGAATCTTGAACAAGAAAAAAAGATCATAATTTGTTACAATATAGTTGTGGGAGAAAGGGGAAAGACCTTCAAATATAAAGGAAAAGAAATCCAATTAACAAAGAAATCCAAGTTGTGACCCAAGGTGATGTACCTAAGCCTAACTATTAATGAAATAAAAGATGGATGTTCAATGAAGAAGCTGTATTCAAAGCATTCCTACAAAGAAAACTGACCTGCACAAATTATTTGTATGTCAAATATCCCATTACAGAACTAAAAGAAAGATAAACAAATACAGCAACTAAGGACAAAATTAAAAAAAGAAGACCAAAAAAAAAAAAAAAAAGAAGACCAGAGAGATGATTAAATTTTTTTCTAAAAGTACATTAGGAGAAAAGGGTGAAAGTGGAAGTCAAATAGAAAAAGTGATGGTGGAGAAACAGGCTTGGAACATCATGGACTAAACCTCATTATACGCCATTAATAGGTGAATCATGTTTTGTGTAGGACAAAATAGAAAATGGGAGGGTGCATAAAAAAGGAGAAGAGAGGAAGAAGATAGAAGGGAAATGCAATATTCCCTGCCTAATCAAGTCAGATCTTAACAATGAGTGGAAAATAATTCCTGTAGGCTCTTAAGAAGAAAAGAGCCTATAGGGGAATGGATGAAGAGGCAAAGGAGGCTCAAAACAGGGAAAGAAAGAGGGAAGTCTTGTTTCAGGAGTACGAGGGATTCCTACCACTGACATGCTCTCAGTAGTGGGTGTTTAGTAAATGCTTGTTGCTTTACTTCCTTCTACTCTTTGATCCAGGGACAGTGGCCTCTTTGCTGTTTCTCAAAAGAGACACTTCGTCTCTTGGTTCTGGGCATTTTAGTTGGCTTTCCTTCCTCATCTTCCCTTCCTGCCTTGCTTCAAGTCTCAGCTGAAATCCATCTTCTATAGGAAGCCTTTACCAGTCTCCCTTAATTCTAGTGCCTTCTCTGTTGATTATCCTGTATATAGCTTGATCGTACACAGTTGTTTAAATGTTGGTTTCACCATTGGACGGTAAGCTCCTTGAAAGCAGGAATTTTTTCTTTGCCTTTCTTTTAGCATAGTTTCTGGCACCTAGTAGGTGATTAATAAATGTTTCCTCCTTCCTCTCTTTCTCTGTCCACCTAGGGTATCATACCCTTATCTACTGTGCTGTGCCCAAAGTATAAGAAATGGGGGAGCAGTTTTGTTTCCACAGAGTTGGAAGTATCCTCTTCCTCCCCTTCCCCCTCAGCTTTAGCAGAAACCAGGCCTCTGGTCGGTCAGGTGAAAGGTTAGATGCATGCTTAAATGAGCCATTTGAGGAGGGCATGACATAGGCAGTTGGGGGTTTGCATCTGACCAATGAAGAGCCTTGTGGGAGATTTGATGTTGGGGTCAATAAAAAGACTGGCGTCCATCTGAGTCCTTTGTACTTTCTCCTGTTCAGGGGATGTGCCCATTTATTCAGGAGGAATAAATGTAAACTATAATTAAAATGTTCCTGGCTTCCCAGCCATTATTGTTTATTCCTAGACAATGTAAGTATGTTTCTAACAAAAGGAATGTAAATTTAAATCACTGAAACCTCACAAGATATGTTGGGGTTTACAGGCTAGAATTCTTTCTTAAGGACCATGCTTAAACCCAATATACTCTGGCTCTCATTGATTGTCCACAATAGGGCCCATCCCAAACCCCGCTTAGTGGTAATTGGGCCCTGATGGCTCAGAGTAAAATGCAAATAGAGATTGTTTCTGTTTTACCCCAAACTTTGATGGTCTTCCCTTCCGAGATTTTTTTTTAATAGGTAAAAGAGGCCATTCTTTGTCTCATTTCTTACCAAGCCTTAATCGCTGAATGGGTGTTGTTTCAGTAAAACTGAGACCTGGGAAAGACTTCAGCTTAAAAAGGCCAATGCCTCCCACTGCATCTAGGGCCATCTCCAGTCATCCTGTGGCTCTGGAGGAGAAAGTGAGGCTGGGGACTTGCTCACTTAAATCCAATTCACTTGCAAGTCAAGGCATCACCTTCCTCTTAGAGAATGAAGGACAAACAACAACAACCCAGAAGCCCTCCAGGACACAGTCATAGAAATCTAAGTTCCAAACGAAATCACCAATTGGTAAACTCTGGGATAGTATTATTTCCATAGGAGCACTTGCAATGATGCGAGTGCTTCAGTAGTAACCAGGAAAGTCTGTACTTTTGTAGTAAGATAGCTAGGCTAGATCTGCTATCTAACTTTCAGCGTCTACCGTAGAAATTGAATTAATTAATACTTGAGAACTTTGAGAACCCATACCAAAGTGAAAAATTCTTATGGATCATATCAACAACTTAACCTTTCAGTTTCCTACTTGTGTTTTGTGAAGGAAAAATCAACTGTCTTCTCATCAATTCTTGTTAAGTGGGATCTATTGCTCTCAACTTTTAAACATTTTAATGAGGCAATTGTATCTATAACATGTCACATAATATCAGAAGTATTTTTCTTCCCAGCGTTACAAGACAAATGTGCGTCTCCTCTCAATACTGAGTGCTCCAAAGCGCAGCTAGGGACAAAACCTGCCTCTAAGGGAGCCAGAAGCTTCTTTGTAGGTATGAGACTTTGCCAAAGTGAAGCGCAAAACCTGACTACCCTAGGCTCTTTGTTTCTGTTCTTTCCCAAAACTACACTAGTTAGCACACAAAGAGAAAAGAGTTGCCATCCTTAGCAACGATTCATTACTGGCATTAAAGTTGGATCAAATTAGTGGTGTGGAGAACAAATTAGTAAATATGCTTCTAATTTGAGTGAAGCTGGCGGTTTGACATGAACACTTTCAAACAATTACAAGAAAAACAAAAACAAGAAAAAAGGTGTGATTTTAGCTTTACAAAAATATTACCCACTTGCCTTAACATCACTGCACTGAGATAAATTGAATATTGTACCTGAAAAAAATATTCCCAGAACCAATAGTGTTTAAAAAAAGAAAAAAAATTACAAGAAATAAAAGATAAAAGATATCATTGAAAGTTCTTAAATTTATTAGGCAGATAGATGGCAAGAAAGGGGGAAATGATTTTAAAATGAGAAGGGGAGACAGGATGGAAAGGATATTGGGGTACAATAGTGTATAAAGACAAACTGTCACTGCCCTCTTGGGAGGGGCAGATTTTTCCTTACCTCCTAACTTTACCCTAGGATCCATGCTGGCAAGTTGTTAGAGAAGCACATGGCAAGCCTGATTAAGAGGAGTTCCTGGACTCCATTTCCTGACCACCGTCTTCTGCCTTTCTCTTTCCATGTCTGAACATAGGTCAGAGATTAGAGTTCCTGAAAATGGACTTGACATGCTTAAGCTATATGGCAGCAACCAGAGCCTCACTAAGCGTCCTCGTACAGACACGAGAGAGAGGTAGTCATGGTATTGGCATGCAGCCTCAGAGGACAAATCCTGAGAGTGGACTCTGTCAGCTTTGAGGAAGTTGCCTTATGGAGAATTCCAAATTAGAGTATTACTAAATGTGAATGTTTCTGAGTCGGAGTAGCGGTGACCTCCTAGAAAAAGACTTTCTCAATAGCATGTTCTTTAGACAAGACAAAGGATCATCAATGTGGCTCTTACAGCTGGAGGACTGGACTTGTTTAATGGGGCTGGGCCATCTGGACCTTACCAATGCTTCATTCAATGAATTAATTGGATGGAACAGATCCAAGATGAATGGGGTGTATTGTTCATTAATTACAGTGTCTTTAACTTCTGGAAGTAGTTTCTATGTTTCTCCATTTGTTCATGGGCTGTCCTAAACCAGATACCATTTTTATACATTGAGTGCTTGTGCAGGAGTTGTGGACCTTGCTCCTCATATATAGGGTATGTTATGCATGAAGTGGAGGCGGGGTGGTGCCCTAAGGAAAACAAAAACTTCCAATGAGATCTCAAACCTGTAATCACATACTTTATATATTTGATAAACACATAGGTATTGGTTCAGACATGCCAACAGGCCCTTCAATGGGTTTCAAAAACCATAGCCAAAAACTATACATACCTAAGCTTTATTTGGCAGAGTTCCACAGAATAAAACTCCAAGGCATGAAGTAATGAGTAAAAAGAAGGGAATAGTAGAATAGTGCACTGATTTTCTAGTGAACACCCGTGTGCTCTCTCTTTTCCAAGTTCCTTACAAATTAGTTTTCCCTAATTATTTACATCTGTCTTCATTTCTGCAAAGAGTGGTTTATGGTTGGAATCATATACTCTATAGTTGAATCTTGGTAGACATTACCAAGTATTTTATAGCTTCTGTAAGGTTTTCTTTTGGAGTAGAATTTCTCTTTGTATGTCATTGAGTTTTCTTGATTATATATTGGAATACATATAATATATATATATATAGGATTTATGTGGACTTATTTTACATCCTGCAACTTTGCTGTAGCTATTATTTGCATTAATTTTTAGTTGACTCTCTAGGATTCTCTAAGTATACATCATCTGCTAAAAGTGATAGTTATGTTTCCTCCTTCAATTTATTTCTTTCCTTATTGCTCTATTTAGCATTTTTGACATTTCGTTAGTAATAATGATAATGGGCATCCCGGCTTTACCCCTATCTTATTGAAAAGACCACTGACCTTTCTCCATTATATACGATGTTTGCTCTTAGGTTTAGATAAATAGTGTTTCCTATAGTAAGGAAAATCCATTTATTCCTTTGATTTCTAATGGTTTTTTTTTAACAGACATGGGTTTTAGATCTTATCTCAGCCTTTTTCAGAATCTATTGATATAATTACATTGTTTTTATTATTTGTTTTATTAATGTGATTTATTATACTTGTAGACTTATTTTGAACTAATAGTTCATTCCTGATATAAATTCCCTTGATCATAAATTATAATCTTTTTGTCATTGTAACCTATTTGCTGATAGTTTTATTATTTTTATTTATTTATTATTATTTTAACATCAATTTTAATTTGGGATAGTGGTTTCCAGTATTTTCTCCCTCAGCATTTTTCCACTGGTTTATATTTCAATACTATATTTGCATCATTAACAGAGATTGAGAGAGTGACTTCTGTTCTTATAACTGCAAAGAGTTTATGTAGTATTGGAATCAGATTTGCTTTAGAAGTTTGATAGAATTCGCTTGTTAATCCGTCTGGTCCTGGAGGTTTGTTTGGTTCCCCTCTCCTGCCCCCCACCCCCACCTTGGGAGTTGATTTATAGCTTGTTCATTTTCTAGTAATGAGTTATTTTTAAAATCTTATTTTTGTTAACATGTGAAATTTATATTTTTTGTTAAGCATTCATCAGTTTATTAATCGATCTTTTTGCTTTTAGTTTCATTAAGTTCTTTAATTTTCAGAATTTCTCCTTTGTTGTTTAGTTGAGGATATTTGATTTGCTTTTATTCAGGTGTTTTTAAAATTTGCATGCCCAATTCATCAATTTGTTTTTTCTCTCTTTTGTTGTTGAAAACATCTAGAAAAATAAAATTTCCCTAAAGGCTGCTTTAGTTGCATCCCACAAGCTTTGATATCTTTTCCCATTCTTATCGTTTTCTTTGATGAAGTTTTAAATTGTTTCTAAAGTTTGTTCTTTGATTCATTAGTTCTCTATGTTATTTAGTCTCAAATTGCTTTACTAAGTATAGTTTTTATTGCATTGTTATTAGCAAAGGATGTGGTTAGTATTCTTTTCTACAATTTTTGGTGAGGTATTTTTGCTTCAATACATGGTTAGTGTCTGTAAAGGTGAGGGTGTTCAGTTAGATGACCTCTGAGTTTCCCTTCTACCTCTAGGTTTGACTTGTAACTTTCTCCTTATGGTTACGATTCACTAATCAAAAAGCTGGAAGTCAAAGTTCATAGGGTCATAAACCTAGAGCTAGAAGGGAAACTTAGAGGTCATCTAGTTGAACACCCTCATTTTTTTTTAACAAATGAAGAAACTGAGGGCCAGAGAGGAGAAGCAACTTGCCCAGGGTAACACAGATAGTAAATAGCAGAGGCAGGATTCAAACTCAAGTCCTGTTCTCAAGTCCTAGGAATTAATTTCTTGGCAGATACCAATTGTGATTCAAAATTCAAAAATCTTTTGAACTTTGTTATTCTGCGAAAAAATTATTAAATACAGTAGCTCTTTTTTTTAGTTGTATTTAAATTGTACAAGAAAAGTAGAATGCTGTAGTTAAGAGTTGTGTAGACCTGGGTTTTTCTTGTGAGACATACTGACTGTGTGATCATAGACAAGTCATATAGTCTTAAAGCATCTAAGGCATACTAAAAATTACAGAGTTGGGATTTGAAGTCTTCTAGTTCCAAATAGCGAATTTTTTTCCACTGGACTGGTAGTTTGGGAAAGGGAAATCAAATTCGTTTACTCGCTGTTTTACCTATATCTTAATTTCCCAAATGTTGTAGAACAGGGAGATTTTTAAACAAAGGAAGCAGGTAAAATGTTACCTTATTTGGGATACAGGCAAAAGAAGGCACTCATAAATATCTACTTACTGATTGGTCATACCACATTTCCTAATGACTAGGCAGACATTATTTTAGTTCTAATTAATATTTAAATATTTTAATTTAGTTTAATTTTTTGAAACCACTTGATAAACCATAGTACCCTGCCAGACCTGCTTGAGATAGACACTATAAACACCTTAGCCTATTTCTCGATACCTTTTCTGGATCAAGGTATGTGATGGTACAGATGTTCCATGGACTTGTTTGTATTGTTGATTTATTTCTTGGGTGTTTAAAATACTTGACCCCCTTTCTTGAGGGGGAAGTTTGAGAATATCAGTTATCTAAAAGGCTCAGTGCATTGGGGTAGGGTACAAGACAGTATTTTATATTCAGATCATGTTCCTTGGTCTCAGCTCTAATCCTAGGCATACATGGCTGGCTACAATAGTGCTGAGTAAGGCACGTTAAAAAAACATTAGACTTTTGCACTCTGGCTGCCTCTGGCCTCAGACATTCAATATTCCTTTTGTTCAAAGAACAGGAAATGCTACACAATGTCTCTTCAGAAAGCAGTTACGTGGCAATCCTTTTAAACTCCAAGGAAACCCTTTCTGCCCCAGGGTTCGTTCATGCATTTTTCTATACTATATAGTTCTCTATTAAAAAATACATAAAACAAAAAGCAGGGGACTGCATAGTGAGATGACAGGCTTGACTTAGGCAAGTCAAACACTTGAATTTGGCCCAAATTGTGGGGTTTTTTTAAAGGAAAAAGATATAAAAATAACTTTATTTAGCACATTAGAAAATATTTACCTTTTATCTTTAGAGATTGATTATTAATTTTTTGCAGAATATTATACAATTGTTCATCCTATCCCATTTCAGGTCTAGAAGTCTGTCATTCACTCTGTGTTCCAGTAACTCAGTGGAGTAGAATTAAATCGTTATGTTGGATGTTTGAAAGTCAACATTTCATAATACTGATAATTGTCTTCATCTTTCTAGTACTTTATGCTTTTTCCCCTTGAGTTTTTTAACACTATTGTGTCCCTTGATCCTCATAACAGTTCTCTAAGGTAGGTTAGGCAGATGGTATTATCCTAGTTTGATTGATAAGAAACTGGACAGCTTGCTCAAGTTTCTTCAACTGCTTAAGAGGACTGGAATCTACTGTTCTCTTGTATAGTATTACACTTGTCATCAAGAGCGATAAAATTCTATATCCTTTACATAGGAAAACTATGCTACAAATATCAATTAACAAGTATTTATTAAATACCTACTATGTGTTAATTACTGTGCTAAATCCTAGAGATTCAAGTACAAGGAATGAAACAATCCATACAATGAACTTACACTCTCTTGGGAAAGACAAATACATATAAAAACATATACAGCATAAATATAGACTTAATAAATATATATGTATATGTACAATTTAGTTAAACATAATATAATTTGAGAGAGAAGAGTACTGGAGTAATGAGAAAAGGTTTCATGCAGAGAGGATGGTACCTGAGCAACATCTTAAAGGAAGTGTGGCATTTTATGAGATGGAGGTAAAGAAGGCGTGCATTACATGCATTTGGGATGGCCAGTGCAAAGACATGGAGACAAAGATGGAGAGTCATGTATCAGGAACAGAGAGAAGGCCAACTTGGGTAAATTGCAGAGTTATAGGAGGAGGAGTAATTTCCAGTGAAGCTAGAAAGATAGGTTGGGGCTAGGTTGTGTAGGGCTTTAAAAGCTAATAAAGACCATCCATC
Organism: Trichosurus vulpecula; assembly: GCF_011100635.1. NCBI lineage: Eukaryota > Metazoa > Chordata > Mammalia > Diprotodontia > Phalangeridae > Trichosurus > Trichosurus vulpecula. The sequence goes on along the minus strand of NC_050573.1, from coordinate 514,346,299 downwards.
CATGATTCCAGATTGTTGAGGATAAAACAAACTGTACATATTCTGACAGGGAGGTGATAGATTTAGGGTACAAAGTGAAATATTTGTTTTTATAAACAGCCAACAAGGGAATTTGTTTTCCTTGACTATGCATATTTGTTACAAGGAATTTGTTTTTCTTCTCTGTTTTTCTCCCAGTTGGGTGGGAGGTGGGAAGGGCAGAAAGTAATTTCTGCTAATTAAAACAATTAAAAATAGAGAGGTGTAATGTTGCATATACTTCAGATGAGATCTCTATATTGTTGGTTTTACTTAATTATTTTCCTTTCTTACAAGAGACCCTCTAGGAGTGCAGATAATCTATAAATGTTAGTAAGGTAAAAGCAAAACACATCAGTAAAACTGTTTTAAAAAGCTAAAAAGTTTATTTTTATCTTTGAGGAAAGAAGAAAAAAGATTACTTTAGTTGTAGTATGTAAGATGGATTGTAGTGATGAGACGCTTGAGTCAGGGAGACCAATTAGGAGACCAATTGTAATAATTTAGCTCAGGGCTGTCCAAAATTCAGCCCGCAGGCCACATGTGGCCCACCTGTGGGTTTTAATTTTCACTAGTGAAAAAATAAAATAATAATTTCCATGGAATGTGTATTAGATTTTTTAATTCCATCACCAATAAATAATCTTGATGTTAATTTTCTTTGGTGTTTTTAAGTAGTACTACAGATGGAACATATTGCATGGAATTTTCAATTGATCTGTGGGATGCGTTCCATGTGTATGATGCAGACTAGTCAGTATACACCTACCTTTACACTATAGTGTTGTTGCTTTGTATTTGCTATCACACTTCATGCCTTTGCCTGTAGTATTGCTTGTTGTTCCCCCATTTTCTATTAATGTATTATTTTTTTATTTTCGGTGCGGCCCTCAAATAATTATTTTAATGGGGGGGGAGGCAAGATAACCTAAGGCTGGATAGCCCTGATTTAGCTGATAAATGATGTGATAAAGTAGTAAGGGCCTGAATTAGATGGTGGCCATTTGAGTGGAGAGAGGAGTTGATTGTAAGAGAAGGGACAAATGAAAGATTTGGCAAGTAATTTGATATACATAGTGAAGGTGAGTAAGAAATACAGGATAATGTCAAGATTATGAACCTGAGAGGCTAGAAGGATGGTGGTGCCTTGAATAGAAAGAGGGAAGTTTTGAAGTGGGGGTTCTTAATGTTTGGGTTTTTTATGTCATGGGCCCCTTTGAAAACCCATGGATCCTACTGAAGAATGGATTTTGAAATCCAAAGAAACAAAATACATAGGACTGCCAAGAAAACATTATTTTGAAACACCAGGATGTTTTTTTTCCTTCTGGTTAAAAGAAAGGTTGAAGATTTAAGAGACATGGTGGAATGATTGAAGATGAACTGCTATGAAAACAGGTAGGGGTGGGATCAAATGCATGTACAGAGGAGTTGGCCTTGGCAAGGAGAAAGTCATTTCTTCAGAAACTGGAGAAAAGAAGGCATTCATAGGGTATATATAAATACTTGAGGAAACAAATATGTCAAATTCAATTTTTATTACTATAAATAATCCATAGCCTTAAGTCTTCTGGATATAATGTAAATATTATTTGTAATAATATCCAATATTATCTTACTCTTTTTTTCTTAAGAAATTGTTTACATTAGTGAATATTTATAAATAGTAATAGTTTTTTGGACAACTAGGTGGTGCAATGAATAGATATTCTTGAAGTCAAGAAGACCCGAGTTCAAATTCAGCCTTAGACAATTACTAGCTATATGACCCTGGGCAAATAACTTAATTCCATTTGCCTCAGTTTCCTCATCTACAAAATGAACTGGAGACGGAAATGACAAACCACTCCAGTATCTTGGCCAAGAAAACCCCAAAAAGGGGTCATGAAGAGTTAGACATGACTGAAAATGACTGAACAGCAAAAAAGATTAGTATCGTTTGATAAAATGGAAAACACAGGGGAAAAAAACTAAGGAAAAACCCTCCTTATTTGATTAAAAAAAAACTACTTGCAAATCTGGAAAGCCATCTGGAAGAAATTAGACTTGTATCATATTACACATGTTCTACCATATGTGTACATCATATGTACATATATTACATATTACTCAAATTCCATAACAGCCTAAATGAATAAATGACTTTAATATTACAATCATATTTTTTAAAAAGTTAGAAGATAAATAGGTCATATACTTCTCAGAGCTATAGGTAAGAAATGTATTCTTAACCAAACAGGATTTAAAGGCAGTTACCAAAGATAAAATAGATAAAACAGAAAAGCTTTTGCACAGACAAAATTAATGTATCTAGAATAAGAAAGGAAGTGAGTGAATGGGGAAAAAAATCTTTACATTGAATTTCTTTAATAAGGGCTTGATATCCAAGAAAAAAATATATGTATATATATTACACACACATATACACACACACACACACACACACACACACACACACACACACATATATATATATATATATATATACAGAGAGAGAGAGAGAGAGAGAGAGAGAGAGAGGTACAAAGACAGAGATAGAGAGAGAGAGAAAGTAAATAGCCATACCCCACCCCAATAGTTAAATGGTCAAAAGATATGAACAAACAGTTCTCAAAAGAAGAATGCAAAGTATTCACAGCTACATGAAAGTGTTCCAAATCACTAATGATAAAAGAAATTAAAATTAAAACAACCCTGAGGTTTCACTTCATACCCTGAGTATTAGCAAAAGTGACCTCCCAAAATGGCGATAGTCAATGTCTGAAAATTAAATCATCAGAAACAGAGCAGCAGAAAGGACCGAAGCAAGACAGATGTTTGAAGCAGGCTAGATCTTTTGAATGCTTTTACAGAAAATCAAAAAGGCTCCCATTTACCACATGGTTACCCATTCAGAAACAGTTACAGAAAGTCTACACCATGCTCTGTAGTGCTTCAGGTCACTTACCTTACACGTCATCATGACTCTCCCAGAAGCAGGTTCTCAGTTTCTTCACTTGAAGTTTCATCAGCTTAGCAAACTGATGGGGTCTGTACACATACCAGAACCTAGTTACCCGGGGATTAAATTGTCCCTAAGATCCAGGCGGCAACATGACTTATATGGAAATGTTTTGCATGACTTCACATGTGTAATTGATTTCATATTGCTTGCCTTCTCAATGGGTGGCTGAGAGGCCCGAGGGAGGGAGAAAATTTGGACCTCAAAATTTTTAAAAGGAATGTCAAAGTAAGTAAATAGTATAATTAAAAAAGACTATAAAGTATAGAGAAGATACTAACTTCTTGGTAAAGAAAGGTGCCTCATCTGGGAGTTTTCTATATCAGCATAGGTCAATCCCTTTCTTTAGCCCTGATAATGCTTATAATGAATGAAGGGAATTTCCCTATGTCTGTTCTCTGTATCCCTAGCTTCAATCTAGTATCTAGTTCCCCTAGCTTCAATCCTACTTTATCAGAAACAAATGAAAAAATTAAGCATTGATTTATAGAGTAATAAAATACTAACAGTAGATTCACAGAATTTTAAAATACTTAAGTTGCAATACTGTACATTTGTTGATCTGTAAAATTTGTGGTATTGTTTTGAAGTGTTGATTTCCACTGTGAAGAAATAAGATCTTTTTTGCTTGAGTGTAAAAGTTGTCATTGTGCATAGCCTGTCGAAACCTGCCTTTCTGGTTCTTGATGTCATGTTAATCTATGAAGGTGTTATTACTTGTTAGACAAATTCTCTGTTCCCTGTTGAAAACTTTATTGATGGTATTTTCAAATAAGCTTCTATTTGGAGTTCTCTAAGATTATAAAACTCTGGTTTATAATCTGCCATGTGGTATATAGGTCTGCTGTGTATAAAATGTAGATTGCCTATAAGTAAATGTGTTTATGCTTTCTGAGAATCTGCTGAGAGTGTGTAGTATAATCTATTCTGTACTATAAAAGACTTCTGAGTTTTTACCCTTCATTCTTAACAAGTTAGTACATTGAAGCATTTTAATCAAGTTCATAATTCTCATTTTCCTGAGGACAAAATTAATTCTCAAAAGTCTGAAGCTTTTTTTATTTGAAAGTATTACTTTTACTCTTACTTTGCTTCCCCCCCACCCAACCCCCCCCACTTTACCTGTTTTCAATTTAGCTCTCTTTATTTCTCTTGAGGGTGGAAAACCATATGTCCATCAGTTTGATTGCAAGAAAAAATTTAGAGAGACCTGTAAGTTTGATTTAAATCATGGGTTGAGATGGCTTGATAAAAAGTTTTAATGAAAGCCTTACCTTTCCCATATCCTGCAAATTTTAATTATAAAATAATCCTTCTTTATGCTATTTCTAAAAGGTATTGATTTTGTTGTAATTAGATGTCATGGAAACCAAAAAATTGTTTTAATAAAATAAAAATGAAAACCAGTTATCATTGAATCTACTGATATAAGCATGACCAACAGAAATGAATTCATCCATTCTATCTATTATTTGAAGGTTTAATTGGTTGAATAAAAGGGAAATTTCCACAAGAGATTGGAACAGAGAGTCAGTAATAATTTATGTGCTACCATGTTTTTTGGCACGATGTTTCTTTATTTGTCATACAATTTTTGTTTTGGTTTAGAACAGGAAAATTCATTTTCTTGTGATTTTTATTTCTGCCCTGCCTGATCTTAAACTTTCTCATCAGTGAAGTGAAAGTATTACCATTGTAAATGTGGGACTAACAATTGTTGGACAGAAATGGGTATTTATGCCCTCCTTTTCAAAATTACATGAAAAAAAATCAATACATGTCAGGTAACCATGTAGATCAATTTTTCCACAAGATTGAAAAATTGGAGGCTCTGGTCTCAACCAAATGTAACTCAAGCCTCCAGCCTTGAAATGTAGCCTGTGTATTTGTCCTTCTAGTATGTTTTAAGTGTTTTAAGAATAAAGCTTTCACATGGCAGCAAATGATAGCCACACATGCCAAAATGTTGTAGGATTTTACAGATCTAAGGTTAATTTTAGAGAGTTTGTGTCGCAAACGTTTTCCATGACTGGTGAATTCATTGGCTCACTTATTGCAATTGTACTCGCTTAGTCCACACATACAGCATGAATACTAGATTTTTAGTTGGAGGACTCTAGTTTGAAGCCAAGTTCTGTTTCCTGTGGTCTTGGGCAAATCACAACACCTGTGCTCCTCAGTTCACTCATCTATAAAATGAATGAGCTATACAAGATGAGAGGGAGGTTCTTCATCTTTTTTTGTATCATGTACTACTTTAGCAAGTTCAGAATAATGTTTTTAAATGCCTAAAATAAGATGTAGATTGCAGAGGAAGCTAGTTATTTTGAAATAAGATATAATTTCTTTTTCTGTTCAAGTTTATGGATGCCCTGAAATCTGTTGATGTTATTTCAGTCATGTCTGACTCTTCATGACATTTGGGGTTTTCTTGGCCTTTGCCAAGAATACCAGAGTGGTTTGCCATTTCCATCACCAATTTATTTTACAGATGAGGAACTAAGGAAAACAGGGTTAAGTGACTTGCCCAGGGTCAGATCTAAACTCAGGAAGACAAGTGTTCCTTGCCTCCAGGCCTAGCACTCTATCCACTGTACCACCTAACTGCCCCTGAAATCTATGTACCCTTTGGTTAAGAAGCTCTGGACTAGGTGACTAGGTTCCTTTTTGCTCTAAATCTTTTAATCTTATGACCAGAACAAACAAAATAACTAATGTTTCTGGTATCCTCCAGGCTGCTTAGTTAATGTCTTTTCCCCTTTTGGAATTTGTGTCTTTGGGAGAAGGGAAAAAAGAGAATCAGAAGGCAAATAAAGAAGAGGCAGTAATATCTGCTTTACCACCATGCTAAGAACTGTGGGACTTCTCCATTGGACTTACAGTTGAAACTTATATATGTGTGTGTGTGTGTGTGTGTGTGTGTGTGTGTGTGTCTCCCATTAGAATGTAGGCTCCTTGAGAGCAGGGATGGCCACATTTCCTATTTGTAACCCTACTAGTACAGGGCTGCACTAGCAATTAGGAGAGTAAACTGCACATAGTACTTAATAAATGCTTCATTCAAGTGCAAAATAGCATGTATAATATGATACTGTAGCATCTTGAATTCTCTAGGCACAACTGTTAATGAAACTGCTGAATTTTATATACCAATTATCTATTATGAATATTAAAGAACTTTCAAGAAACACTGCCTTGTTCTTCCACTAGTAGTCTATTAGAGATATTGGAAAGAGTGAGAGATATAATAAATTCTCTATCTTTCTACCAAAAATGATGAGGTTATAATCTGTTAAAGGCCATTACTCTTCTTACTTGGGGATCTTTTTGGTGATGGCCAATGAATAGAATGCAAGATGATTTAAGACCTACAAAAAAAAACAACCCAACATAATTTTCTTAGAGACACAGGGACTACTTCTGGGTCATATGACCAACAAGATGGAAGACTAGACATTTCCTCCAAACTTCATGACCTGTCAGACTTCTCTAAAATAAGAGTTATGCTAAAGAGGTAAAGCAGTTGAAGCTGTTTCCACAGGTTAAGACAAAAAGCTTAGTGAGGCAACAATCTGGTTTGGTGAATTAACAGCAGAGAAGGCTAATTCCAAATCCCCAATTTGCTCATTCACTACCCCCTCTCTTTCTGCCCCCATGCTATGTAGAAGCAGCACAAAATCACCCTCCTGTCACTGTGCTCTGGGATTCGCTCAGCTGTTTCCTTTCTGCTGCTGCAATCTAGACTCCCTAACCCACTGGCCTGTTCTTGCCTTTATTCTACTGTTCTGAGGCAACAAGAAACAGAACTCTACTCTTCCCTTCACCTTTAACCCATGCAGCAAACATGAAAAAAGAGAAGCTTAATCTGCTTGGGAAGGCAGCATGGCAAGGTGTTGTGCTGTAGCAGGACTCAACATAGACCTGAGGAATGAAGAGAAATGGAGAGTAGCACTAACATCTGGGGGTAGGGACAAGGGACAGAAGGAAAGGGGATTGGTGTACAACTGAGACCAATGCTATCCCTTCAGAAGTCTCTTGAAGTAGAGATTTCTCCATTGTGACAGGAGACTAAGACAGCTTTGAGATCTAGCCCCCAAGAAAACTTCCATCAAAGGGTCAGGAAGTAAGAAGGGGAAAAGACAAAATGACCAAAGATCTAAAGAGAAAGAAAATTCAGCTAAAATCTTGAATGCATAAACCAACAGGGAAGATATTAATAACACTAGGGAAGATGGCTTCCAGTTTACCTAAAAGAGGCCAGACATCCAAGAATAAATATTGCAAGACAGAGGAAAATAAATCAACACCTAAAGAGGCAGAGGATCCTGTGGATTTCCAAAAGAACATGGAACCACAGCAGTATGTGTTCTAATGGTTCAAGAGAAAATAAGAATTATGAAATCAGAATTTATGTCCTGCACAGCAGAAATATTTGGCAGAATAAACAACAACAAAAATTGAATCCATAGTAACAGATCTCATACTTAGAAGTGAAGGCCAATCTTAGAAAAAAGAGAAACAAAAAAGGAATAATATTAAAAGAAAACATTGTCTCTAAACAAGAAAAATACATCATGGTCTCCAAGATAGGATGTGTAGACAATTTAAGGATTGTAGGTCTCCCAGAATAACTGTACAGCCCAGGAAATAATACGAGGAAATTGCCCAGAATTTCTGAACACAGAAAGCAAAACTACAATCAAAAGAACCCACAGATTACATTTAGAAACACAAAAACAACTTATGCTATAAATTTCAAAACATATTTTGGTTAAATTTAACAATTCCAGTGACAAATAAAAAATTCTGCAAGTGACCAGGGGAAAAAGCCTTCAAATACCAAAGGAAAAAAGAGAACCATAAAAAATAACTATAATTTCAAAATTCTTTGTCAAATTGCTTGATGTATACATGTAGCTGTTATTTTCTTCCTTCAGTTTGAGGCAATAAATATAGTAAAGTAGTAAAATGTAGTTGTTTTCTCAGACTTTGTAAAATTGTCCCTGTATCAGTAAAGTTAATAGTAATTACATCTGTGATTGTACTGTCTTTATGAAAAGATTCTGAAAATTCTTTCTTACAGAAGTCAACGAAAGGTTCTGTTGTCCTTGACTACATATTCCATCACATAAATCTAGTGGAGATAGATTATTTTGGACTGCGTTACTGTGACAGAAACCATCAGACGGTGAGTAAAAATGGATTTTAAAAGCTAGGTTGTAGTTTTCCAATTGTAATTCAGTTAGGTCACCTCATTTCCTACCTTTCCTGACATGATTTTATGGTATCAGATGTTTTTTATTGTTAAAATACCTTTGAAGCTATGAGAAATAACATTGTTTTGTATAATTTTTTAAATCCATTTGAAGCATCGTTTTTTTTTCAAAAAGGTATATATTGAATGGAGAAAACACAGGATCAGAAGTAAGAATTTAGGGTTCCAAGACTCTATTGCTTTTTTCAGGTGACGCACTACTCTGTTCCCAGTTCTTCACCTATCATATTCTATCAATCCTTGGAATTGAGAAGGTAGTATAATATGTGTTGAGATATATACATGGAGTGGACAAGTTAGGACTTTTGTTTATTACAAATGAGACAAATGAAAAATTAAGGTTAGAGAAATATGTAATGTATAAAAAGGTCACTATAATAAAGTTTAGAGAAAAGTTGATTAAGTAAAATTATGTAAAATATCTAAAGATTTCCATCTTTGGTAGCATTTGATAGACTAGCATCCCTGAGCTGTTATTATGAAAATTACGTTTACATAAAACTGGAATGCCTCGGTCATCATTTTGAATAAGTGGAAAGACACGGACGTACACGACTGCTTGTAGGATAAAAATTAAAAACTATTCTTCATTAGGGATTTTGATTTAATTTTGAGAAAGCTTTTTATTTTGGATGATATTGTAGTCTTATTAAAAATCCCCCAACTTTTGACTTAAAAGGAAGTAATTTATGTAATATTTTGCATATTCTTTATGTCCAATGTGCCAAAATACTGTATCTTCTCTCTCTTCCAGTACTTGTTAGGTTAGGTTGAATTTGCTGAGCTAAGAAAAACAATTGCTTGTTTTCACTATGATACACCAGGCATAGGAATGTGCTATTGTTATACTATGAGAATAAGCTGCTGAAAAGACTGGTACTGAGTGATGATAACTTTATTTCAGTTAGTTTCATGGCTTGCCCTTTTCAGGAGATCTTTCATAAAGTGGTGATAGGTGTTGACTGGGTCTCCCAAAAGGTATCTCTAAAAGCCCATTGTTAAAATCCTACTTCAAAGGAAGAGAGTTCAATTTTATCAAGGTCAAACTCAGATCATTTTTAAGTAAACCAACTGAATTCTACCCTGTAATTGCCCCACCTTCCTTCCCCTAAATATTTGAAGTAAACCATTATAGAAGTGTAAATTAAGGTATGTAAATACATTGAAGGCTACAAAAGGTATCTTGCATAATATATCCATACTTGTGAAATAATATTTCTCTTAATGGGAATCAAAAACAACTTGACTCCTGGACCTAATCTGGTATTTTAAATCTTGCCTTGAAAGATTTATTTGTTTGAGTAAATTTACTTAGTCTTTATCAGACTGCTTTTGAATTTACAAAAACATAACATGAGAAACAAATGAATTGCAAATGTCATTTTTTAAAAATTTTGTAAATTTTAAAATTTATTTTCAACTTAAATACGAAATGAGAAAGGAAAAAGTAAATACTGCCATGTACACGGCAAAACATGAGAGGATTCAATATAAACCAATAAATTTCCATTTCAAGAAAACTGATAAAATAAACACTACTCATTGTTTTCAAAGCTGCCCGGCTTTTCTTTGCTTCCTTGTAGATTTTCTTTTGTTCTCTGTTGTGCATGTTTTACTTTACTTTTTTCCCCTCCTTCCTTTTCCTCCTCTGCCCTAAAGAAGGCTACAATTAAGTGCATATATATATATACATGTACATATATATATAATATACACACATAGATATCTATAAACATACACCTATATATACACATACATGTAAGACTGTACTATATTTATTTCTAGTTGTCATTTGTTTCTATGAAGGTGGGTAACATCCTTCTTAAGTCCAAGTCTCTCCATGTTTTTCTAATTTTTCCTTGATCTCATTTGATTTTTCAAGTTCTTCTGAGAACTCTTTTTGTGCTTGGGACCATTTGATGTTTCTTATTGAAAAAGGAGTGGAGTTTTTAGCTCCATTATCTTCCTCTGAATATAAAACCAAATCTTCTCTATCCCCATAGTAGCTATTAATGGTTGGGCTCCTTCTCCTTTGCTTACTTATTTTTATTTTTTTGTTTTATTTTGCTTTTTAGCAACTATTAGTGTAATCAAGTTCTAATCCCAGGGTATGGAGAATGATGCTCCAAGCCTCAGATCCTTCTAACTGTTATTTTTTGGTCTGCCCTGAGGCCAGACCTTGGGCTCTCCTCTCCATCCTAAGCCACAGCTAGGGCCCACAGCCACACTGTCCCGCAAATGATCTTGTTCCTGTGGTCCCTTCAGTGGCTGCAAACTACAGCTGTCCTCTCTGCCCTGAAACTAAAACCAGGGCCTCTGTTCTGCTGAAAGCACCCACAGCCAGCAGGATCCCCTGCTTCTCTGCTACAGCACTCACCAGATGTGTCCTAGTTAGCCCTTTCTCCCCCCACAGCCACAGCTGTACTTGGCATCTCTCGATAGTGGAAGGTCCTTCCCACTACCCAGCTGTCAAACACCCATAGATCCTCAGATGAAAGCTCCTGAGGCTGAGGTTGCCTCACAACCCAGCTGCCCCCAGGGCTTGCTGTTTGTTGATTTTGCAGAGAGCCTGGAGGTGTTTGCGCTTCACTCAGGCTGAACCTCTGCCCCTGGAGGTCGAGTCTTTCCCAGGGTCTTCTGAAGTTCTCTTAAGACAACTGCTTTACCCTGACTTTTGTTTATTTCCTCTGCTCTCCATTCATTCTGAGGCAATGTTCTGTCTTTTTTTTTGTGGAGGAAATTTGGAGAGCTGAAAGTTTTCAGACTTACTCTATCTTCCCAGAATCTTCTCCCCCAAATGTCATTATATTGTAAAAAGAATTAGTTGTTATTGATAACTATTGAGTGTTTTAGAGTAATTACACATATTTTTTTTAACTCCAAAGATTAAAATGTGCTGATACTAAGATTTTTGCCATTTGGGTTTTGTAAAGGTAACAGAACCAGTATTTTAAATAGAGTTGTCAAGGAATGTTATTTTTGTGTGATAAGAAGACAAGATGTATGAATGACATGAAGTTATTGTAGGCTTTTAAAATTTATTTTCCTTCTAAAAAAAAAACCTAGGTAAAAAGTGAGATAATTTGCAAACTTCTAACTTGTTTATACATGTTCAAGTACAGAGTTTGGTATTTTACTAGTTATTTTAAGTTTTCAATGGGAATGGGACAAAGGAAATGAGTAAATAAATTGGGGGGAAGTTGGAGACCAGGTTTCCCTATTTCACCTGGGCTAGAAATGCAGCAGTCATTCTTGGGCCCAATCCCACTACTGAATGGTATGGAAGCTTTGCTGCATTTTTAACCTGGTCTGGTTCATTCCTCCTCCTGGTGACCCCCTTTTTTCCCATGGGATCATATATTGGTGCAGGATTTAGTGCAGACACATGATCAGTTTTAGCACACTGAGATTCAGAACTCTTGAACTCAAGAGATCCACCAGCCTCAGCCTCCATAGGATTATAGATTACAACACCATGTGTGGCAGTAAAATGTTATTATATCTTCAGTGGGTAACCACTGTCCAAGAAACACACCACCGTTTCTGAAACATAGAAATTTTCTACCCACTTCCTTGTCCTCCTGTGTAGGAGGTGAATGAGAGGGCATTTATATGAAAATAATTTCAATTTCCTTATTTTAAAGAAGACTTCTCTGGGATTAGAAAGAATTTCTGGTTTATTTGTTACAAGGATTTTACTTTTGTTTTTCCTTTTTTCAGTGGGAAGGTAATGTGGAAGGTAAAAAAAATAAATGTTTGATCATTGAAAAAAAATTAATAATAAATCAACATTAGTTTATCATGAGAAAGCACCTACACAGAGGACTAATAAGTAATACAGTACTTCTTTAAGCAATGAGGATATTGAGGCTATGCCTTGAGATACTATTATTATTCAAGGGTTCCTAACCTTTTCTGGGTCATGGACCCCTTTTCCAGTTTGGTGGAGCCTATCCATCTCTTCTCAGTATAATGTTTTTAAATGCATAGAATATACAAGGTAACACAGGAACTAATTATATTGAAGTACAGTTGTCAGAACTTCAAGTTCATATGACCAGTGAGATGGAAGACTAGACTTTTTCTACCATCCTCATTACCTCTCCAAAACTGAAAGTATGTGTGAGAGATTAAAACATTTCAGCCATCTACATGGTCTAGGATTTCAAAATCCCCAATAAAGTAGCAATTCAATGAAGTAAACGCAGAGAAGGGTAATTAATCTCTAGCCCTACAGCTCTCATCTAGTACCACCCATGTCCATCACACTCAGGGTGGATTGCACAGGCCAACACACTGGCTTGCAACAGAGCTCAACCCTCTCTCCCTCCCTTCCCAAGTCCCTCAGAAAGCCAGTAATTAGAAGGTTGCTTGAGCTAAGACAGCAATGTGGTACCACTTTGTGCTGTAACAGAGCTCAGCCAGAGAATTAAGGAACATAAGAAATCAGGGCAGGACATGTGTGTGTGTGTGTATATATATATATATATATATATATATATATATATATATATATATATATATATATGTATGTGGCTCCTCACTAAGCCTGAGAGAAATAGACCAGCATACATCTGGGACCACTGCTGTTGCCCCCTCTGCAGGAATAACATAGGGCAAAACTGAAGCCAATGGAATATAATTTGCTTAGTGTAGGAAGAGGCTGAGACAGCTTTAAGGTCCAGGCCCCAGGGAGACCACCACCAAAGAGGAAGGAGGAAGAAAGTGAGCAATAGAGGACTATAAGAAAAAAACTGAAATTTAGATTTTAGGAGAAAGAAAACTCAACTAAAAACCTTGAGTATAAGCATATAAACCAACAGGAAAGATATTACTAACCAAAAGGAAGATGGCCTCTAGTTCAACTAAAAGAATCCAAACATTTATGAGAGGCTTTCTATAGTCATGTGAAAAAAATGCTCTAAATCATTATTGATTAGAGAAATGCAAATTAAAACAACTCTGAGGTATCACCTCACACCTTTGAGATTGGTTAGTATGACAGCAAAGGAAAATGATAAATGTTGGAAGGGCTGTGAGAAAATTAGGACACTAATGCCCTGTTGGTAGAATTGTGAACTGATCCAATGATTCTAAAGAGCAATTTGGAACTATGCCCAAAGGGCTGTAAAACTGCATACTCTTTAATTCAGCAATACCGCTACTAGGTCTGTATCTCAAAGAGATTTTTAAAAAGAGTAAAAAGACCTATTCATACAAAAATGTTTTTAGCAGCTCTTTTTGTGGTAGTAGAAAATCAGAAATTGAGGGGAATGACTGAACACATTGTCATGTATAATTGTAATGGAATATTATGGTGTCCAGGGACTAGAGGACACCTGGAACTGATAGCTGGCCTTCATCATCCACAAGTACTGCAGGGCAGTGGTGATGAAGATATTGATAACTATTCACAAGCTTAGAATTGCTGTTGTTGATAGTCATTCAGAAGCTCAGAATTCTGATTAAGAACCAAAGAGTCTTTGTTGCTAACAGTAAGCCTAGGTCATATAGGAACTCAGAACATTGTAGAAATGTCAGGCTTATTTGGCTGGTGACTAAGCTTGCTTATGAAACTTCAGAAAAAAGAATGAGAGAAGGGATTTCTCAGGTGGCCAAATATGATGCCCAATGATTGAGTATATATAATATGTGCTTTGTATTTAACTGCAATATAGATAGATAGATAGTTTTGTATTGTTTATGACATTCATTTTGCAGTGTACTAGTGCTTTTGTGCTTCACTGAAATGAGTATAATGTTCATATGTATCTATGTATGCAGCACTTTGCATATGCTTGTGATAATGTGCTTCCTTGAAATGTATTCTGGTATCTCTTTTACTGTGTGTAAGAAATGGGAGGAGGAGTTTTGTTTCCACAGAATTGAAGGTTTACTTCCCCCCCCACCCCCACCCCAGCTTAAGCAGAAACCAGGCCTCAGGTTGGCCGGGTGAAAGGTCAGAGGCTTGTACGCATGCTTAAATGAGCCATTTGAGGAGAGCATGACGTAGGCAGTCAGGGGGTTGTATCTGGCCAATGAAGAGCCTGGTGGGAGATTTGAGGTGAGGGTCTATTAAAGGACTGGTGTCCATCTGAGTCCTTTGTACTTTCTCCTATACTCTGTTCAGGGGAGGTACCCATTTATTCAGGGGGAATAAATGTAAATTATAATTAAAACATTCCTGACTTCCCAACAAGTCTTGCTTATTCCTAGACAATGTGAGTACGTTTCTAACACTATGCTATATAGAAATTGCTGTATTTTTGCATGTGAATTTTATAGTTGATCTATATGAAATTCTTATGTGCTATGACTTAAATAAACTATTATATGAAATGAATTTTGGGGTTTATATCTTCTGTATTGCCTAATGTATAGTAATTAAATCCCATAACACATTGTATTTGTTGTGTGTACACAGTGATTTACAGTCCTAATATCAATGTCAAGAAGCTGACGTGTGTTAACTATGTCAAGTTTGTGAATTTTTTAGTGTGCTTATTTCTGTAGGCTATTTTCTAAGCTTGCAGAAATCTTTGTGTATAAATTGCAGGGACTATACATTTTTTCACTGTGCTGAAGGTATTAAGGATGGGCCTCAATCACAAAAGGTTTTGCTATCATATAAACATATAAAAGAAGGGAATATGGTCTTAGGTGTGTCTGTGCCTTTTCTCTCCACACTTCTCTACATGGGAGAGTGGATTGGGTTTGGGAATTTAAATCTTTAGTTCTTGGTACTTCGGAGGAGCAGAGCAGTGTACATCTGACTAGCTTTTGAGAACCATTGTTAAATTATCAATGTGAGCATTTACCCCTCAAAAGTAAACAAATACTACAGATTTTTTTTTGTCAATTGTTTGTACTTGAGACAGTGATGGAAAAAATGCTGATATCGCAGATAAAACTTAAAAGTGTGTACTTTTTTTTTCAGGGGGTGGGAGGAATAGAATAAGCATCTATCAAGCATTCACGATGTGCCAGGCACTGTGCCATAGCTTTTTACAAGCATTGCCTCATTTGATCCTTACAACAATCTTGTCAAGTAGGTGCCATTATGATCCCCATTTTACAGCTGAGAAAGCTGAAGCAGAGGTTAAGTGATTTGCCCAGAGTTACACAGCTCTTAAGTGTCTAAGGCCAGATTTAAACTGAGGTCTTCCTGATTCCCAGGCTCAGAGCTTTATCTATGGAGGCACCACCTGGCTGCCTCAATGGAAAGGGAAAGCACAGGCTTGTTAGAGCACATAAGGCTTTTGCTCATTTTATGGATAAGTCAAAGGCAGCTTTTCTTCCAGAAAGCCTTGGAACTTTAAACTAAAAGAGCTTGGCAGATCTCAGTCTTTTCATGAAGGAATAGACAGTATTATGCAGTCAAAAAAATCTTGGCTAGCCCACCTCTTGATTCTAATCTCCTGCTGTGTATTCTTTGTCCCAAGTCTTAAGAACCCTGAAGGCTTATTCCTGGCTAAATAGCCTGTACCCTCTTGCTTTTAAACTAAACTTCCTGGTTACTGGTTTTCTACATTCACTTCAATTTAATTCAATATAATTAAGTGCAACAAACATTTGCTAAGCACCCATTAAATGCAAAACATTCCTAAAGACTGGCAACATAAAAGTTGCTGCTGCCATTAAGCAAAGGCTTTCTAATAGACATGATATACTATGTTTTAAGGTCAGTGTTTTAGAGTAAATAAAACTTCATTTCCTTTGGAAAGAAATGGAACCTAAGACTTCTGGGAGCCAAGATGGTGGAGTAAGCAGCAAATCACTGTCCCTCTTCCATATTCACCTCTGAAAAACATAAAATAGCACCCTATTACAAATCCTGGAACAGTAGACCCAGTGGAAAGACAGAGTAGAGCAGTCTTTTAGCCTGAGAAACTTAGAGGATTGGTAAGAAAGGTCCATCCCAGGTAAAAGGGGAGCACATTCCAGGACAGGAAGCATCCCAGCAAGCCCTACCTTAGCAAACCAGTGGGACATCTTGAGTCCCAGGGTGGTGGAGCAGGCAAACACCAACACCAGAACCTCCCATGGGCCTCAGCATAGCCAGGGGAACTGGTGGACTCCAACTTAGAGAACCCACAGCATGCTTCAGCACAGCCCCAGGAATGCAATAAAACCCCATCTGGCCTCAGCACACATCAGATACCACCACTAAGAACCCAGGTAAGCTGCCAGACCCCCTACAGCCTCTAGCTGCTAGCACCTGAGGCCCTGTCCACAAAGCCAGTGACCAGGCCCCTGGCCCCCAGCACAAGAAGCTTCGGACAGTGCCATCTGTGCTCCAGCAGAAGTTTAAAAGCCAGGAAATTGGTAAAAAATATGAGCAAGAGGCAGAAATGAACCTTGACCATAAAGAGCTTCTATGGTGACAGGGAAGATCAAGACACAAACTCAGAAGAGGACAACATTGTCAACATATGTACATCCAAAACTGCAAAGGGGAATATGAATTGGTCTCAAACCCAAAAAGCCTTCTTGGAAGAGCTCAAAATTTTAAAAGTCAAATAAGAGAGGTAGAAGAAAAATTGGGAAAAGAAATGAGAGGTAAACAAAAAAGAGTGAATAGCTTGGAAAAGGAAAGACAAAAACTGGCTGAAGAAAGCAATTACTTAAAAAGTAGAATTGGCCAAATGGAAAAGGGGGTACAAAAGCTAACTGAAGAAAATAATCCCTTTGAAATTAGAATTGAACAAGTGAGAGCTAATGACCCTATGAGACATGAAGAATGAGTTAAACAAAATCAAAAGAATGAAAAAAATAGAAGAAAATGTAAAATACCTCATTAGAAAAACAACCAACTTGGAAAATAGATCCAAGAAAGATGATTTAAGAATTGTTGGACTACCCAAAAGCTATGATCAAAAAAAAAAAAAAAAAGCCTGGACAGCATCTTTCAAGAAATTATCAAGGAAAAATGCCCTGATATCCTAGAATCAGAGGGTAAAATAGTCATTGAAAGAATCTGCTGATCACCTCCTGAAAAAAAGATCCCAAAATGAAAACTCCAAAGAGTATTGCAGCCAAATTCCTGAATTATCACGTCAGGGAGAAAATATAACAAGCAGCTAGAAAGTAACAATTTAAATATTATGGAACCATACTCAAGATTATGCGGGACAGAGGAGCCTCTACACTAAAGGACTGAAGGGCTTAGAATATGATATTCTGTAAGGTAAAGGAGTTTGGATTACAACCAAGAATCAACTATCCAGCAAAATTGAGCATAATCTTTCAGGGGAAAAAATGAACATTCAATGACTTTGAATCATTCCTGATGAAAAAACCAGGGCTGAACAGAAAATTTGATCTTCAAATATAAGACTCAAGGGAAGCATAAAAAGGTAAGCAGGAAAGAAAAAAAAAAGGAAGAAATGGAACCTAAAAGGTAAGTGGGAGACTGTCTGAAAATCTAAACTTTGAAAAATAAGAGATTGAATTGAAATGTGTTCTTTCCTCACTCTGGCATTGGTTTTGTTAAGTCTACCTACCCATCCACTGTTCATAAGATTCTTGTATTATGACAAGAGTCACTAATAAGTTAGGATGAGTGTCCTGAGCCATCCACACTCTGATCCTGTTCTTTGTAGGACTTAATACTGTAGTCAAGTAGAACCCCTATACCCTGTTGAGGCCTGAAATCAAAACTGTGAGTTGAGGAATAGAGTCTTTAATTGAGATAACAGGGTAGCAAACCTGCCTCCCTGGAGGATGTCACATGAGTGCAGAGCACAATGGATTTCCCAACCAGGGGACCCATGAAAGGTTCTTCATATTTTTAGGAGGGGACAGAGGAGGAGGTAGTCTGAGGTAGCAGGGTCTGGTCATGAGGTCCCAGCCGCCATTAGTAATATGAGTACGGAATACCACTTCATTCTGGTTGTTTTGTCCTTCATGTCATGAATCTCAATGGAAGGGGGCTATATCATTTAAAGGCTTAGATCCAGCTTGAGCTGGGTTCCTTTACAAAGCAAAATTTCAGGATGGGGACTTAGGGTGTGGTTTAGCTCAACCTAATGGACATTATTTTAAGGGCAAGAATGTAAAGACATTACTGGAATTCATGACATTGCTAGGATGATTAAGGGATAGTATCTGTTAATATTACATTTAGTATTAACAGTTTTCTGTCAACCTTTTTCAGACAAACTCCTATTTAGCCATATTCCCCCACCTTGTACTTGTATACATGTTTTTTGAATCCAAATGTAAGACTACACATATCCTATTTAATTTCATCTTCTTAGAGTCAATCCAATATTCTAATCTGTCATAATCTTTTTGAATCTTAACTCTATCATATAATGCATTAACTATTCCTCCTCCCTTTTTGTCATCTTCAAATTTGACAATCATCTTCCTTATGCCTTTATCTAAGCCATTGATTTTATTTTTAAGTTAAAAAGCACAGGGCCAACCGCTAGGCACTCAACTGGAAGTCACCTCCCAAGCTGACATTGAACCATTAATAGTTTGGTTCAGACATTCAACTAGTTCTGAATCAATTTGTACCATCATCTAGCTAGATCTACTGTCATCTTCTGTCATCTAGTACTTCGATAAAATATAATAAAGTATATCTACAATATTAACCTCTAGTAACCCTATTAAAAAAAAGTAATAACATTATGACATGAACTATTTTTAATGAAGTCATGCTGGTTCATTGTGATAACTGCTTCCTTTCCTAGATGTTCTTTAACCATCCTTTTAATAAAATTCTAGAATTATTCAAGGTATTATTCAATTATTCTAAGTCAGGATCACTGGCCTGCAGTTTATGATCCTCATAGGTCTCTTCTTTTTTGGTTCTATTTTTTAACTGCAAATAAAAGGAGCTTCCTCTCCTCCCCACCCCACCCCAACTTGATACACAGTATCTATATAACAAGAATATCGCACAAATAAAGGGAAATAGACTTTATTCTTTTGGGGAAAAATTGTCTTCACTTTATAATGTATAAGATACTTCCTGCACACATTCCTTTGATACATCAGAAGAGTTCAGTGGCTTCCATGGTTTTACTTCATTTGGAAGGGAGCCCAAGCACTGCTTGGGAGTGAATACATTGTGTTGTATCATAAAGTAATATTTATTGCATATTTGCCATTCATAATAGATTCTGGGGAAAGCAGGCCATCTTTTGATTGATTTTCATTTTCTTTGTATTACCATTGCTGTGTTAACAGTCTTTTTGTTTTTATTTTTTACAGAAACAAATAGTTTAGAATCATCATGTAAATAGCTGTCCTTGATATTGTCTTGCATCGTCCTTATTTCTTAAATGTTTATGCCCAAGAGGCTTGCATGTCTTCGTTGTTTTACTATGCAGTAAAAACTCTATGTTGTGGTGGCAAAGAACTGGAAATTGTGGGGATGCCTGTCAGTTGGGAAATGGCTAAACAAGTTGTGGTATATGATTGTGATCGAATACTACTGTGCTATAAGAAATGATGAGCTTTAGTGATAGAGATATGATTCTAGTCATTTTCTTCATAGGAAATATGATGTTTTTGCCTAGTTAGTATATTATACATTTATAACAACCTTGATTTAACCTTACATTAATTCATAATAAGGATTTTTCCATTAAAATAACATTAACCTGCTGTTGGGATGTTGTGGGCTAGGCCCAATTCAGTCCAATTCCTTGGTAGTTTAAATGCATAATTGAAATGAAACTAATGAAATCCATAATTAAAATGAAATTAAATATTCATAGACTCTTGAACAATTAACAAAAGGAAGTTTACAGAACCAGTGGGAGGTGGAGCCAAGATGGCAGAGAAGAGGAAGGGACCCACCTGAGCTCTCCCAAATTCCCCTCCAAATGGCTTTAAAATAACACCTCAAAATTAATTCTGGGGTGGATAAACCAACAAAAGAATGGGGTGAAACAATATTCCAGCCCAAGACAATTTCATCAAGAATGGTCTGTCCCACCAGGGTGAGAGTAGACCATAATCCAACACAGGCAATGCCGCAGCAAGACAGCAGCTGGCCTTGAAGGCAACTGAATCAGCAGCAGTGGCTTCAAGAGCCCATAGACAATAAAAGGGTGGGACAACTGGTCATGAGATTACAGGGGTCCTTTGGCTGGTACTGGGTGCAGGACTCTGTTTCATTGCCCATATGTAGATCCAAGTTGCAGTGCTAGGTCAAAGTCCCAACATGAGGAGAAGCACTAGCACACCAGAACAAGCAGCCAGAGGGGAGTAGAGACCCTGGTTCCAGGGTTGAAAAGAGTGCTTGTGGTTGCTCACAGACCAGAGCACAGGCCAGGTGAGTAGTAAATATACTTGTCAGATCATACCACCTTAGGAGAACTAAAAACTTACAGATCCCCAGAATTAGCTCTGAAAACAGCTGCACAAAAAAAAAACCTGAAGCCTTGGACAGTGCTCTCTCTACCCCAGGATCAGAGTCCCACTTTAACATCAAGTTGAAAGTTGAGAAATAGGCTGGGAAAATGGGCAAACAACAACAAAAAAACCTGAGCATAGAAAGTTATTATGGTGACAGGGAAGATCAAAACACAACTTCGGAAGAAGACAACAGAGTCAAAACTGCTATATGCAAAGCCTCAAAGAAAAATATGAATTGTTCTCAGGCCTCAAAAAAAGAATTCCTGGAAAATTAGGGGAGGTGGTAGTTAGAAGCAAAACACCTTTGAGGATGGACAGGATGAAAGGAGAGAGAGAGGATAAACAGGAGGGAAAATAGGGTGGAGGGAAATACAGAGTAATCATAACTGTGAAAAAAATTTTATATCAAGTTTCTCTGATAAAAGCCTCATTTTTCAAACATGTAGAGAACTAAGTCAAATTTATAGGAATACAAGCCATTCCTGAATTGATAAATAGTCAAAGGATATGAGCAGGCAGTTTTCAAATGAAATATTTGAAACTATCAATAATCATATGAAAAAAATGCTCTAAATCACTATTGATTGGAGAAATGCAAACTAAAACAACTCTGAAGTACCACCTCACATTTTTTAAATTGGCTAATATGACAGAAAAGGAAAATGACAGACATTGGAGAGAATGTGGGGAAATGACACATTAATGCATTGTTGGAGTTGTGAACTGATGGAACCATTCTGTAGAGCAATTTGGAACTATATCCAAAAGGCTATCAAACCATGCATACCCGTTGACCCAGCAAAACTACTACTGGATCTGTATCCCAAAGAGATTTAAAAAAAAAACAAAAAGGAAAAGGACCATATGTACAAAAATATTTCTAGCAGCTCTTTTTGTGGTGGCTAAGAATTGGAAGTTGAGAGGATGTCCATCAATTGGGGAGTGGCTGAAAAATTTATAGTATATGATTGTAATAGAATACTCTTGTGCTATAAGAATGATGAGCAAAATCTCAGAAAAATCTGCAAGGACTTACATGAACTAATACAGTGTGAAATGAGCAGAACCAGGAGAACATTGTACACAATAACAGCGATATTGTAGGATCACCAATTGTGAATGTATTAGCTATTCTCAGAAATACAGTTTTGAAGGACTTGTGATGAAATGTGCTGTCCCCCTCCAGAAAAAAAGAATTAATGGAGTCTGAATACAGATCAAAGCATACTTTTTAAAGTATTCTTTCTTTTTCTTGTTTGTTCTTTTTGGTCTCTGTTTTCTTTCACAATATGACTAATGTGGAGGTGTGTTTTACATGACTGCACATGTATGGCCTATATCAAATTGCTTGCCTTCTCAGGGAGAATGGTGGAGAGGGAGGAAGGAAAAAAAAACTTGTAACCCCAAGGTTTTTAAAATAAATGTTAAAAATTGTTTTTACATGTAATTGGGTAAAAATGAAATATTAAGAAACAATTTTTTAAAAAAAGAAAGTTTATTTAGCTATAACAGAGAAAGGACATTCTTCAAGCAAATTTAATGATGCATTAGTTCAACCAAAAGCAGTTCCTCCTGATGTTAATCATGCTGTTGGTCCGCAGTCAGAAGCCTCTAAAGAAGGAGCTGGAGTTCCTTTTATACTCAAGAGAACAGGAAGCCATGCCGACAATGTTAGCCAGTCCTCAAGCCAATCAAGTGTCAAAGGAGAGTTTTGGTGCCTCATGTAGGAAAAAGCTAGATTTGCAAAGTACGTATGTAAGGTTGGGAGGAAGACTCATCAAGAAGGATCCAGTGCTGAGAGAATACGAAGGGCACTCTGTCTGGTGCCAACCCACCAATCTGTTTGAAAAGTATGTAATGATGGGGACCTGCCTCTAATTCAGAGCATGAACAAATATTCTGTGACTATTTCCTGTCTGCCTCCAACACTAGTGAAGAAAAGCTTTTTAAGTGATTGTTGAGCCAGAACTCAGTGCACATACCAAAGGCAATAATTGGACATATTTGTCTCTCTCTTTCCTGGTGGCAGGTGAGTCAAGAACTGCCGTTAGCCTCCTAGATGGGGGAGAGGCCTTGGGCTGTCGTTAACTGGTTGCCATGTGGCCTGAAATCTATTTTGTAGCTTTTGCTTCTGTCCCTTTTGGGACATTTTGGGACATACGCATTCCCATTCTTTGATGAAGGACAATTGGAGACAAAATGACCTTGTCAGGTTCAGAAGATCAGTAGAGATTGCCAGCAGTTGTAGCCACTATAACCTTGGTGAAAGACCTGCTAAACCCAGGTCACCCGCATGGATCAACATGACAGTGACACTTTGTGTCCCGCATGCAAGGGAGTGGCTCTGTCCATTGGCGATGCCACATCTGCAAGTAATTTGGTGAAGTGAATGCTTTTTAGCAACCTCTTTAAGTGTGAGTCCACCTTTCCCAGGGATCAAGGTGGTAGAGGATAAAGTATGTTCCAGGTAAAAAGGAATGTCTTTGGATTTTGGTTCTTGCTTCATCTTTTTCATAAATTTCCCTTCGTAAAAGTTAATTGACATTAAATGCTTATTGACTTATATTGGAGCAAACACACCAAAATGGGAACTCAATATGATAGCCTTAGGAGAATTTGGGTTCTTCTCAAGGGTAGGTTCCTCTAGAAACCTGGGGCAGGTAATGTAACTAGTTAATTGTTGGGAACCCGAATTTTGAGTGGGAGATGAGAATAAGACCCCTAAGGTATATATTCCTGTTCTTAGGTGAAAGAGAATTGGAAATGGAATGAGCTCATGAGTTTTCAAAGGTTGGGAGGATAAGCAGAATTTGTCAGCACCTGTAGCTATCAATGTACATAGTCTCAGGCTTACAGGTCACGAAGTCTTGCCACTAGGTCAATTCATCCTTCTGACTTGGCTGATCAGGGTTGTGGTGGCCACAGCAGCTGACAAACACTACTGGCTCTTTCAGTTACAAATTGGTTCCATCCCCAGTTCTCCTTCATCAGAGAATGGGAAAGGATAATCCTACTATGCGCAAAAGCAAAGATTAATAGGAAGTAATTAAAAGAGGGAAAGTACTGGAATTAAGAGGTGTTAGGATAGACTTCTTGTAGAAGGTAGGGTTTTAGTTGGGACTTAAAGGAAGCCAGGGAGGTCAGTGAGTAGAATGGAGTGAGGAGAGTGTTGCAAGCATGGGGGACAGCCGGAGAAAATGTGTTTTCTTGTTTGTAGAACATCCAGAAATCCAGTCTCACTAGACCAAAAAATAAATGTTGCGGGGTAAAGCATAAGACTGGGTATAAGCCTACGAATAGAGTCTCTAGTTTAAAGGTTATGGATATTTTAGTCATTTTATTTACTATGATAGGAAGGGGTAGAATTGGAGGCCAGCACCTCCTTTAGCTGATGATTCCCTCACATTCATTACCTGTTGGTCTACATTATCCTGCATAGAGTGGGCCCCTAGGACAGGTGGCAGTCTGCCCCATTGAGAAGGCAGGTCCTGGGAGAAGGGAACCACACTCACTGAGAAGAGTTGGTGGGAGGAGGATCACGTTGGCACCTTAGCCAAAGTCTACGTTCCCTGTGCTTTATCTAAATCTGGCTGTATGATTTGGAGGGTTAAAAGCAGCTTCTGAAAGTAGGCAATAGAAATGGAATCTCTTTCATTTGTTGTTGAAGAGCAGGGTATATTTTAACTGTGATGAGATAAACTATAAGCAACATTTGACTTTGTTGATACTAAAAGGTGACAAGAAGCCTATCCCTTACTGAACATAAAAGCATTGTTTAAATTTCTAGGTAGTGGCTTGCAAAAACCCTGTGGCTCCTATTCATGAGATTTGTTGATTAAATGATCCTTGATTAGCTTTGGTTTATTTTCTTCCTATTTTAAAAAAGTAAAAATTTTGTTAATATTTTGATTTTACATAACTATGTTTACCAGTTTGTAGCAGTGACTTATTATCTTCTTACCCTAAAATGCTAATTCCTTGCTTCATTCCCTCCCTCCCCCAGGATATTTTTTATCTTATTTTTATTTCATTTTATTTATCTTCCCTCAATTCCACATTAGAGAAGGCCAACATTTGATACAGATATATATGTGGAACCATAAAATACATACATCCACATATTAGTTTTTTCAGGTGGATAGCGTTTTCCTTCATAGTTGATTTGAATGTTTGTATTAACTCAGAATAACTTAGTCATTCACAGTTATTGTTCAAACAATATTGCTGTTACTATATACAGTGTTCTCTTGGTTCTGCTTATTTGACTCTGTATTATTTCATAGAAGCATTTTCATGTTTTTCTAAAAATCAACCTGCTCAACAGATTTCAGAAAAAAACTGGAAAGAATTACTTGAACTGATGCAAAGTAAAGTGAGCAGAACCAGGAGAACATTGTACACCATAACAGCAACATTATTCGATGATCAACTATGAATGACTTAGCTCTTCTCAGCAATACAATGATCCAAGATAATTCTAAAAGACTTATAATGGAAAAAGCTATCCACATTCAGAGGAAGAACTAATGGAGTTGAAGCATATCATTTTAACTTTCTTTATCTTTTTCATTTTTTTTCCCTTTTGATTTATTTCTTCTTTCACTATTTGACTAATACGTAAATGTTTTACATGATTGCAAATATATAACCTATTTAAATTTTTTACCTTTTTAGGGAGGGCGGAAGAAAGGGAAGGAGGGAAAAAAATTGGAACTCTAAATTTTTTTAAATGAATATTAAAAATTGTCTTTATATGTAATTGGAAAAAATAAAATACTATTTAAGAAATAAAATAAAATCAATGTGCTCATCATTTCTTTTAGCACCATAGTATTCCATTATAATTCTATAACACAACTTATTCAGCCATTCCCTAATTGAGGGGCATCCCTTCAATTTCCAATTCTTTGTGACCATAAAGAAAGGGGCTGTAAGTATTTTAGAATATATAGGTTCTTGGGGCAGCTAGGTGGCGCAGTCAGTAGAGCACCGGCCCTGGAGTCAGGAGGACCTGAGTTCAAATCCGGCCTCAAACACTTGACACATGTACTAGCTGTGTGACCTTGGGCAAGTCACTTAACCCCAACTGCCCTGCCAAAAAGCAAAAAAAAAAAAAAAAAAAAAAAAAAGAATATATAGGTTCTTTTCCTTTTTCTCTAATCACCTTGGGAATCAGACTACTCATTTAGACTTTTATTATTAAGTCTTAATTTAAGTGCCCATCATTTTCTTCTTCCTTAATTGATTCCTATCTTTATTATATTGTGATTTTTAAAGAATGTATATTTCTGATTGTTTACATTTACATGCAATTTTCCCCTGCCATTATACAAGATTGTTGTTTGTTTGTTTGTTTTAAATATATGCCCTATGGTATTGAGAAATGTGTGTATTCTTAGTGGTATCATTCAGAAAGTGGCATGAATCTTTTAGCTCTCAACTCTCTAAAAATTGGGAGGTTTTGTTTTCTTTGTCCAATCTACTACTTTTTTTTTCAATTCTTTGGCCATAATTTCAGATTGTTCTTCAAAATGGTTAGATCAGTTCACAGTTTCACCAACAAATTAGTGTCCTAATTTTTCCATGTCCCCTCGAACATTTATCATTTTCCCCTTCTATCATTTTCACCAATCTGATAGGTATGAGATGGTACTTCAAAGTTGTTTAAATTTGCATTTCTCTAATCAGTAATGATTTAGACCATTTTTAATATGACTATAAATAGTGTTGATTTCTTCTGCCAAAAACTGCTCGTTTATATCTTTTGACAATTTATCAATTGGGGAATGATTCATATTCTTATAAATTTGACTTAGTTCACTATATATTTGAGATATGAGACCTTTATCTGAGAAACTGTCTATAACAATTTTTCCCAATTTTTCTGCTTTTCTTCTAATTTTGACTACATCAGTTTTATTTGTACAAAATCTTTTTAATTTAATGTAATCAAAAGTATTCATTTTACATCCCACAGTGCTATCTCTTATATATTCATAAATTCTTCTATCGATAAATCTGATAGGTAATATGTTACATGCTCTTCTATTTTGCTTACAGTGGAGCAGAAAGGGAGTGGGTAGCTTTCAGAGATTTAGTATATAGCACTGCATTTACTCCTCTGGGCCAAAACATTCACAAATATCAGAATTGGTTCGATGAAAATGATGGGGAAATTCAGAAGCTACTAACTGAAAAACAAGAACCCCACAAGGTTTACCAGAAAGATAATTTATCCATATCTAAGAAGGCAGTGGGGGCCTGGTATTGCTCCAGGACTGGAGAGTAGGGGGCACGGCACTAGCCACTCATAGACTGCTGCAGTGGGGATGCAGGTCCTCAGTCACTGACCTGCCCTGGGGCTCAGGGCCTCCCACTGGCTTGCTGAGGTAAGGCCTGCTGCTGCCTTGCCAGGACACTTCCTGCCCTGGACTGTGCTGCTCTTTTACCCAAGTGAAATAGACCTTTCCTTCAGATCTTCCAAGTTGGGTTGGGCAAGAAAATTGTTTCACCCCATCTTTTTGTTGATTCTTTTGCACCAGAATTCATTTTAAGGCACTATTTTATAGTTTTTTGGAGGTAAATATGGGAGTTTCTGGTGATTTCCTGCTTACTCCAGCATCTTGGCTCCTAGAGATCTTGGCTAGTAAGGGGCTATAAGAGCCCTTGGTCACCCCTGTGCTGTGATGAGGCATCAGAATAGGACTTTGGCTAGATAATTTGTCCTAATTAGCTCTGAGAACAGAAATAGAAGAGAAAGACAGCCCCTTCTTGCAAGGACCTTATATTCTAATGGGGTAACACCATGCACAAGAGGTTTCAATTGGGAGGCAGAGCCAAGATGGCCTGTGAAAGGAAGGAACTACTGGAGCTCTCTCACAAATTCTGTCAGATTCATCTAAAAAAGGGAATCTGAGCAGATTTGAGAGAGTTAGAAGCCACTAGTAGACTGAGAGGGGTACGAACGCCAGGCACATGGATTGGCACTAGACCAAACCAACTGGGAACAGCAGAAGAATCCAGCCAGCCTATGGCTCTGGGAGAGTGCTGGGTGAGTGAAATGCTGGAGTAGGAACAAGCCCAGGGTGGAAGTACTGGCTATGGTGTGATCGAGGCCCAGGGCAGGAGTATGTCGGAGCACAGAGCCTGCGGCCATGGGAGCACCTAGCCCAGAGGACTCCAACCTCAGGCAAACACAGGGGCACCAGACCAAACCAGCCATGAACATAAGAGAAATCCAGCCAGCATGCCAATCTGGCAAAACACCAGAGCAAGAAGAGATCCAGGGTGGAAGTAATGGCTACGGCTGCGATTGAGCCCCAGGCCTCTCAGCCCAAGATGGGAGTCTATTAGAGTGCAGAGCCTGTGGCCATGGGAGCAGCTAGCCCGGAGGCCTCCAACCCACAGTCTAAAGGTTTGAAACTCATCTTCTTGAACTTCCGGGAGCCATGATGACCAGGTAAAATGACTCATATCCCTCCCTTGAATAAACCCAGAGAATAAAACCTCAGGAGAAACAGAGGAGCCAGAAGGGGGGCTTCAGTAGCAAGAGAAGTCGGGGAGAGGGGCCCTCCTGTGGTGGCGGAAGGAGACTAGTGCAGGAAGAGAGGTGTCCCAGCAGGCCCCACCTCAACAGAATAACAAGATTAACTGAGCCCCAGGGGGTGGAGCTAACCAACCTCAAGGCCAGGACCCCAGACTTGGCTTTGCACAGCCAGGGGAAGTGGTAGACACAAGCACAGACAAGAGCTGAGACCACCCATTCTGTAGAACAGTCCTGGGGAAGAGGAGACACCCCCCCCAACAGTCAGACCAACGCTCCCCCAAACCTCACAAAGCCAGAGGCCATAACACATAAAGCTAAATCCCAACATAAGAAACTTGGGACAGAGCCCCCTGAGCCCCAGAAGCAGAGATCCACTTCAGAAACCAGGAGGAAAAAAAAACGCCATGAAAAAGAATAACAAGAAGCTTTCAAAGATGATTGATTCATATTATGGAGACAAAGATGATCAAAATACCAATTCCGAAGAGGACAGCATGGACACTACACCCACATCTGAATCCTCGAAAGGGAAAGTGAACTGGTCTCCAGACCTAAAAGCATTACTGGAAGAACTCAAGTAGGACTTTAAAAAACAAATTAGGGAGGTAAAAGAAAAAATGGAAAAAAAATTCAATGAGGAAAACAAATCTTTAAAAGGTAAAATAGGTGGATTGGTTAAGCAAAATCAGAATATAATTGGAGAAAATGTCTCATTGAAAAGTAAAATCAACCAAATTGAAAAGGAGATAGAGAAGATAAAAGAAGAAAACAATACATTAAAAATTAGAATTGGGCAAGTAGAAGCTAATGACTCTATGAGACATCAAGAAGCAGTCAAACAAAATCTAAAAAATGAAAAAATAGAAGAAAATGTGAAATATCTGATTGAAAAAGCAACCAACCTGGAAAATAGATCCAGGAGAGACAATCTAAGAATTATTGGTCTACCTGAAAGCTATGATGAAAAAAAGGGCCTGGACAGTATCTTCCATAGAATCCTTAAGAAAAATTGCCCAGAAGTCCTAAAACCAGAGGGTAAAATTGTCATTGAAAGATTCCATCAATAACCCCTTGAAAAAGATCCCAAATTGAAAACTCCAAGAAATATTATGGCCAAATTGCAGAACTACCAGGTCAAGGAGAAAATCCTTCAAGCAGCTAGAAAGAAACAATTCAAATATCATGGAGCTATAGTAAGGATCATGCAAGACCTTTCAGCTTCTACATTAAATGACAGGATAAATTGGAATATGATATTCTGAAAGGCAAAGGAGCTTGGACTACAACCAAGGATCAACTACCCAGCAAAAGTGAGCATAATTTTCCAGTCAAAGAGTTGGATATTCAATGAAATAAGGGAATTTCAGACCTTCCTGATGAAAAGGCCAGAGCTCAATGGAAAATTTGATCTCCAAATACAAAACTCAAGAGAGACATAAAAAAAGTAAATGGGGGAAAAAAAACCCACAAACCTTATTAATCAATAAAGACAAATTATTTACATCTTTATATAAGATTATATCATCTTATGTATGTTATATATATGTACATATATATGTCAATCTTGAGTACAGTTATGATAATTGAAAGAGATATTCATAGACTGTGGATGTCTGTATAAAATAACTGATATAAGGATAAAAACCATAATTAAGAGATGTAAAGGGAGGGTTCTGGGAGAAGAGGTAAGAAGGTAGTAGAAAAGGGTAAATTACATCAAATGAAGAAGTACACAAACACAATATAGTAGAGGGAAAGAAGGGAGGGAGAAGAGCAGTATTTGAGCTTTACTCTCATTGGATTTGGTTCAAGAAGGGAATAACATACCCTGATAAGTATAGAAATCTAACTTGTCCTACAGGCAGTAGGAGGGGAAAGGGGGAAAAAAGGGAGGGGGGTGGTCGGAAGGGAGGGAAGAAGTAGCAAGTGGAAAACAGTAAGATAAGGGAGGGGAATCAAGAGGCAGGGTAAAATGAGGAAGGCAGTGGTCAAAAGTAAAACTTTGTTGAGGAGTGGAAGGGGAAAGGGAGAAATAAAAGCTTAAATGGGGGAAATAGGATGGAAAAAAAGTCACAGATGAAATCGTAACTGTGAATGTGAATGGAATGAACTCTCTCATAAAACAGAAGCAGTTAGCAGAATGGATTAAAAACCATAATCCTACAATATGCTGTTTACAAGAAACACACTTGAAACGGGGATACGCACAGAGTAAAGGTAAAAGGCTGGAGTAAAATATATCGTGCTTCAGCTAAAGTAAAAAAAAGCAGGGGTAGCAATCCTAATCTCAGAGCAAAGCAAAAGTAAAGATAGCTCTAATTAAAAGAGATAAGGAAGGACACTACATCCTGCTAAAAGGCACCACAAACAATGAAGCAATACCATTGTTTAACATATGCACCAAGTGGTATGGCATGCAAATTCCTAGAGGAGAGGTTAAGGGAGTTACAGGAAGAAATAGACAGTAAAACTATAATAATGGGAGACCTCAACCTCCCCTTCTCTGAACTAGATAAATCTAACCTCAAAAGAAACAAAAAGGAAGTTAAGGAGTCGAACAGAATTTTAGAAAAGGCAGATATGATAGACCTCTGGATAAAACTGAATGGGGGTAAAAAGGAATATACTTTTTTTTCTCAGTGTTATATGGCACATACTCAAAAACTGATCATGTTCTAGGGCATAAAAACCGCACAATCTGGTGCAGAAAGGCAGAAGTAGTCAAAGCATCCTTTTCAGATCATGATGGAATAAAAATTATTTGTCATAAAGAACCATGGAAAAATAAGCTAAAAATTAATTGGAAACTAAATAATCTAATTCTAAAGAATGAGTGGGCCAAAGAACAAATCATAGAAACAATTAATAACTTCATTCTAGAAAATGACAATAATGAGACAACATACCAAAACTTATGGGATGCAGCAAAAGCAGTTCTTAGGGGAAGTTTTATATCTCTAAATGCTTGCATGAATAAAATAGAGTAAAAGGAGATCAATGAATTGGGCATGCAACTGAAAAAGCTAGAAAAAGAACAAATTGAAAATCCCCAATTAAATACCAAATTAGAAATACTGAAAATCAGAGGAGAGATTAATAAAATTGAAATCAAGAAAACTATTGAATTAATAAATAAAACCAAGAACTGGTTTTATGAAAAAAATCAATAAAATTGATAAAACTTTGGTCAACTTGATTTAAAAAAAGAAAGAAGAAAATCAAATTACCAGTATCAAAAATGAAAAGGGTAAACTCACCTCCAATGAAGAGGAAATTAAAATAATAATTAGGAATTATTTTGCCCAATTGTATGCCCATAAATTTGACAACCTTAGGGATATAGATGAATATCTACAAAAACATAAATTGCCCAGGTTAACAGAAGAGGAAGTAAAATTTCTAAATAACCCTATCTCAGAAAAAGAAATTGAGCATGCCATCAATGAACTCCCTAGGAAAAAATCTCCAGGGCCAGATGGTTTTACATGTGAATTTTATCAAACATTTAAAGAACAATTAATTCCTATACTTTATAGACTATTTGGGAAAATAGGTGAAGAAGGAGTCCTACCAAATTCTTTTTATGATACAAATATGGTACTAATACTTAAACCAGGAAGAGTAAAAACAGAGAAAGAAAATTATGGACCAATTTCCCTAATGAATATTGATGCAAAAATTTTAAATAAAATATTAGCATAAAGATTGCAGCAACCTATCGCGAGAATAATACTCTACAACCAGGTAGGATTTGTTCCAGGAATGCAAGGCTGGTTCAATATTAGAAAAACTATCAGCATAATTGATCATATCAACACAAAACTAGCAGAAACCATATGATCATCTCAATAGATGCAGAAAAAGCCTTTGACAAAATACAACACCCATTCCTATTAAAAACACTAGAAAGCATAGGAATAAATGGAGCCTTCCTTAAAATTACAAATAGCATCTATCTAAACCATCAGCAAGCATTATTTGTAATGGGGATAAACTAGATGCATTCCCAGTAAGATCTGGGGTGAAACAAGGGTGTCAGTTATCACCCCTACTATTCAATTTGGTACTAGAAATGTTAGCTGTAGCAATAAGAGAAGAAAAAGAAATTGAAGGAATTAGAATAGGCAAAGAAGAAACTAAATTATCACTTTTTGCAGATGATATGATGATTTACTTAGAGAATCCTAGAGAATCGAGTAAAAAACTACTTGAAATAATAAACAACTTTAGCAAAGTTGCAGGGTATAAAATAAACCTACATAAATCCTCAGTATTCCTATACATTACTAACAAAGCCCAACAGGAAGAGATAGAAAGAGAAATTCCATTCAAAGTTAATGTAGGCACTATAAAATATTTGGGAGTCTGTCTGCCAAGACAAACCCAAGGCCAATATGAACATAATTATGAAACACTCTTCATGTGAATAAAGTCAGATCTAAATAAATGGAAAAATATCAGTTACTCATGGTTAGGCCAAGCTAATACAATAAAAATGACAATTTTACCTAAATTAATTTATTTATTCAGTGCTGTACCAATCAAACTACCAAAAATTATTTTACAGAGCTGGATAAAATAATAAAATTCATCTGAAAGAAAGAGAGGTCTAGAATATCTAGGGAATTAATGAAAAGAAATGCTAGGGAAGGTGTCCTAACCATACCAGATATTAAGCTGTACTATAAAGCAGCAGTCATCAAAACTACCTGGTGTACTGGCTAAGAAACAGAGTTGTGGATCAGTGGAATAGGGCAGGTACACAAGATGGAGAAGTCAACAACTATAGCAATCTACTCTTTGATGAACCCAAAGAATCCAGCTTCTGGGCTAAGAATTCACTATTTCACAAAAACTGCTGGGAAAATTGGAAAATGGTAGGCCAGAAACTGGGCATAGACCAATATCTTACACCATATATCAAAATAAAGTCAAAATGGGTTCATGATTTAGGAATAAAGGCTGATACTATAAGCAATTTCAGAAAGCAAGGAATAGTTTACCTATCAGATTTATGGAAAAGCAAAGAATTCATGAGACAACAAGAGATAGAGAGCATTACAAAATGCAAAAGGATAATTTTGATTATGTTAAATTGAAATGTTTTTGTATAAAAAAGCCAGTGCAACAAAGATCAGGAGGGAAGCAGAAAATTGGGAGAAAATCTTTACAACTAGTGTCTCTGATAAAGGCCCCATCTCTAAAATATACAGGGAACTGAGCCAAATTGATAGGAATACAAGTCATTCCCCAATTGAGAAATGGTCAGAAGATACGAACAGGCAGTTTTCAGCGGAAGAAATTAAAGGTACCGATAGGCATATGAAAAAATGCTCAAAATCACTACTGATTAGAGAAATGCAAATTAAAACAACTCTTGGGTACCACATGTCTCCTGTCAGACTGGCTAACATGACAAAACAGGAAAATGATAAATGCTGGAGAGGATGTGGGAAAATTGGAACACTGTTACATTGCTGGTGGAGTTGTGAACTGATCCAGCCATTCTGGAGAGCAATTTGGAACTATGCCCAAGGAGCTATAAAAATGTGCATACCCTTTGACCCAGCAATACCACTTCTAGGGTTGTATCCCAAACAGATCACACAAGTGGGAAAAGGACCCAGATGTACAAAAATATTTATAGCGGCTCTTTTTGTAGTAGCAAAGAACTGGAAATCAAGGGGATGCCCATCAATTGGGGAATGGCTGAACGAGTTGTGGTATATGAAGGTAATGGAATACTATTGTGTTATAAGAAATGGGGAAGATACGGACTTCACAATTACCTGGAAAAACCTACACAATATAATGCTGAGTGAGCGGAGCAGAACCAGAACATTATACACAACCACAGATATATGGATTCTGTGATGACTGAACCTGATAGACTTTGCTCTTCTCAGCAATGCAAGGTTCAAAGACAACTCCAAAGGACTCATGATGGAGAGAGGTATCTACATCCAAAGAAAGAACTATGGAGTCTGAATGCAGATTGAGGCACACTGTATGCTCTCCATTTTTTCCCCACCTTGGTTTTTCTTTTTTCTTTTTTTTTCTCTTTTGGTTTTTTGTTTTGTTTGGTTTGGTTTGGTTTTCTTTTTTTTTTTTTTTTTTGGCTTTGTTTCTTCTTTCTCATGATTCATTCCACTGGTCATAATTTTTCTTTACAACTTGACTATTGTGTA
Source organism: Trichosurus vulpecula (assembly GCF_011100635.1). NCBI lineage: Eukaryota > Metazoa > Chordata > Mammalia > Diprotodontia > Phalangeridae > Trichosurus > Trichosurus vulpecula. The sequence goes on along the minus strand of NC_050573.1, from coordinate 514,311,893 downwards.
AATTAGTTCAATGCGAAAGTTACATGTAGAAGAAATATCGGATTCTATGCCATCACGGGGAGGAAGGGGAGAAGGTAGGGAAGGAAATCTGGAACTCAAAATTATGTGGAACTGAGTGTTGTAAACTAAAAATAAAAAATCTTAAATATAAAAAAAAAGAAGTTTCATTTGCAAGTTAGATGGAAAGGCCTAGTGCTCATTAGGGTTCAGTGGCAAAGTAAAAGAGGTAATATGTCTTCTTTAGTGTAATTTCCATTGAGAAAACCATATCTCTTTCTAATTTTGAACCATTTGACAATGCCAGACTTTGGTAAGGAGAGCTTTGTTTCCTGGTTTATCAGTAGCTGTTGCTGCTGAGAAGGCCAGGGCTCTGAACGTGAAGAACCAGTTGCCAGGTCACATCACACGGGCTGTTCCCTGCGCTGCAGAGGTCTGGCTGGAAACTGGGCTGTGAATCTTAGGGCTTCTGGTGGGTGAAAAGTTACTTCTAGCATTCTTGGAATCAGGGTCCTATACTCTTTTCATATAGGTCTGAGGGTAGGTGGTGGTGATCAAAGCGGTGGTAGTTGTTTGCCCCACTTGGCACATTCTACTTCTTGTGTCTCTTTTGGAGTACCTTGTGCTTTAGTTAGGCTTGCCTGTGCCTCTGGTCAGCAGTTTGTCATGTGGGAGTGAGGAGTCACTCCCCTCAAAAAAGGCAACATAGAGGCTGGGATGATTGGGGGACATATCACCCTTTTAGACTGTAACCGCCAGGTAGGCAGGCACCTTGTGTTAAGTAAATATCATACTTCCTGAGCAGCTAATACAGTGCTCAACAATTTAGCACCTGTGTAGTAAATATTTGTTAAGTTGAGGGGCAGCTAGGTGGCACAGTGAGTAGAGCACTAGCCCTGTGGTCAGGAGGACCTGAGTTCAAATCCAGCCTGAGACACTTGACACACTAGCTGTGTGACCTTGGGCAAGTCACTTAACCCCAACTGCCCTGCCTTCCCCCCTCCCCCCCCAAAAAGGAAAAGAAATATTGCTTAAGTTGTATTTCACCAATTAGAATGTAAACTCAGGGACTATTTGCTTTTTGTTTTTGTATCCCTAAAACCTACAGTGCCTACACACGTACACTGTTAAGGAAATTGAATTGGTTGATTTAATTCTGGGCAGAGAACTGACGCTAACTAGCACTAACACAGCTCCCTTCTGCTTAATAGATGTTTAATTATAAATGCTGAGCTGGATTTAGTTTGATTCAGTTGAATTTGCCTAATCTGATATAAATCCTAATACAAGTAGCAAATAGCTGATATTAGACTGTGGTATATATTTCTGTGACGTGCTGAGTAACTGATTTATCAAATTACTTTTTTTCTTCCTCACACAGTACTGGCTGGATCCTGCAAAAACCCTTGCAGAGCAAAAAGAACTAATAAACAGTATGTATTTAATTTTCAATTTATCAAAGTATGATTTCAAAATGATATGGTATCCAAAATAATGGTATAGGTTGTGTTAGCAGATGACAACTTTTTGAAATGAATAAATACTTTCATGCAATGAGTTGTGCTAATCCCTTGGATAAAATGGGTTATTTTGTTGTTGAGGTTTCTTTGGCCGGATACCATATAAGTACCTTTTCTAGCTGCTTAAATTTTAAATTTTGCTTTCAAATTAAAGAGTCAGAGAGCCTGAGTCTGTATCTTAAAAGGAAAAAAAAAAGATTATATGTCATTTGAATTCTAATGAGCTAGATTTCCCTAGAGCATAAATTAAGAACCATTCCTCTTTCACAGCAATAAGATTCCAGTCTAGTCTCTGAGACAGCAGTTTACTAAGTGGTTCCCTTTTAACCTAGATGAGATCATACACCATCAAAGAGTGTTTGACTTCCTTCTGAGAATAGCTAGCACACTCATTTTGAATAATATTTGAAAAAAATTATAAGAATAATATTATGAGTCAGCGTGTAACTAAGATTTGTCTAATGATATTTTCTGTGTCATCTCTCAGAATTTTAAAGAAGGAATACAATATCATGTTGTATGTATATGTGTATGTGTATATGTGTGTATGGGAGGGGATCTCAGTGGACTGATCTCATTTTTTTTATATCAATAGTCTGTATCAGGAGTTTTTAACTTGGAGTCTGTGAACTTGATTTTTTAAAATGTTTTGATTGTTTTGATTTGAAAAATGAATTTCAGTATAATTAATTTCTATTATAATCCTATGTATTTAATTTTATGTATTTAAAAAGCATTATTGTAAGAAGAGGTCCATAGGCTTCACTAGATTGCCAAAGGTTAAGAACCTCTGGTCTTTATAGTGGTTCCAAGTCATGTCCAACAAGATAAATAAATGAATGAATGAAAAAGCATTTTTAAGTGCTTTCTGTGTGCTAAGCCCTATGGTAAGCTCTAGGTTAGACCATCCCTCTCTCAAGGAGCTCACACTCAAATTGTGGGAGATAACACATTAAAAAGAAGTTCAACTTTAGAGTAGATGGAAAAGCCCAGGAATTCTAAGGGTTCTACAGCAGTGCAGATGGCAAGACTCAGAGGTCCTTAAGTTATATCACTAGGTCAGATGTCAGCTGCAGGGGTCTGCAGAGCATTGCACTAAGATAGATGATAAGGCTTAGAGGACAATGGCAGGGCAGATGGTACGGCCTATAGTATTCCTCCATCACACCAGAAAGAATAGAGTTGATGACTCCTATCACATCTAAACCAGGTAAGCAGTTAAGCATCTCAAATGGGCTGTTGTCAGCCCTTGCTAGAGTCAGGGCAGGGAGGGAGAAGAAGAGGTAGAGCGGCATCTAGAAGTGGGAAGTCTCTCAGCTGCCCAACCATTCTGGATGGGTTCCGAGATGATCCAAGCTGGGGAGAAGGAAACACAAAGAGATTCAAGAAGAGATAAATAAGGATTTAAAACATAAATCAGAGAATAAGAGTTCAGAATATAAAGGGGAGAGAATTAATGAAGAAAACAAAGCAAATAAAATTTTCTTAGAAAAAGCACAAGTAGGCTCAGATTCAATCTAGCTCAGCTTAGATTGAATCTGGCCCGCTTGTGAAAACAGGCATCACAAAGGGTGGGATTTCTTAAGACAACCCATTATGGTAAATTCCTAATAAACTTTCTCTTTTCCCTTGGCTGAGAAAAAAAAAAAAAAAGAAAGAAAAAGCACAACTAAATTGTGTAGTACCTGTGGACCTTTCACCTCCATAAAGGAGTAGGTTGGGAGAGTCTTCTAATGTGTCTTCATTCAAGTCCTATTTGATCTTTATGATTTTGCTATATGTATTTTTATTTTTTGGTGTATTGTTCTTTACATTCATATTGCTGTAGCTACCTTGTATTTTGTTTTCTTGGCTCTGCTCGCTTCACTCTTCATCGGTTCATACTACCATGACTTTAAATGCAAATAGGTAAAACAATTCAATAAAATGAAAAAAAAAATGGTAGATTGGACAAAACCTTGCAATTTTTAGAGAATTGAAAGCTAAAAGATTCATGCCACCTTCTGAATGGTACCACTAAGAATATACATATTTCTCAATACCACAGAGCACGTATTTTTTAAAAAAAAACCCTAGTGGCAGGGGAAAATTGCATGTACATGTAAACAATCAGAAATATACATTCTTTAAAAATCACCACATAATAAAGATAGTAATCTCTCCAGGGAGCAGAAAAAGATGGGTACTCAAATCAAGACTTAGTAATGAAAGACTAAATAAAAGAATAATCATTGAAACTATACCGATGTGGAAAACAGTATCAGTTATAAGACAACATACTAAAATTTCTGGAATGTAGCCAAAGCAGTTCTCAGAGGAAAAATTATGTCCTTAAAAATATTCACCAATCGTATAGAAAAAGAATGTTAATGAATTAAATGTGCTTTCTTAAAAAACAGCAAGGCAACAAATAATACTGATAATAGTAACGACAACAATGATAATATCTAACATTTATATAGTGCTTACTATGTGCCAGGCACTGTGCTAAATGCTTAATTATAATTATTATCTCATTAGGCCCACCCAGCAATCCTGGGAGGTAGGTGCTATTGTTATGCCCATTTTAAAGATGAAGTAACTGAGGCAAACACCGGTTCAGTGACTTTGCATGGGATCACACAACTGGGAGGTGTCTGAGGCCATATTTAAATTTAGGTCTTCCTGACTCTAGGCCCAGTGCTCTATCCACTGTACCACCTAGCAGCCCCAAAATGAGCACAAGTGGAATAATTGAAAGTACAAGAGAAATAGAAAAATATGAAGCCAAAAGGATTTTGAGAGCTGTTAATCAAAATGAAAAGCTGAGTCTTGGAACCTACTAAGAAAATTGAATTACAAAAAATGAGTTAGTTGACTTTTATGGACAAGCAGAAGAGAATGGAAAGTGAAATTAACAAAATTTAAAATGAACAAGATGAATTCAGAACATGCCTAGAAGAATCAAAATAATTATCAGAATTATATGCATAATGCTCTTTGAGAAACTTCGTTGTGAAACATGGAGGTCATTGATAAGAAATTCCCCATATACACCAAAATATTTAGAGCAGTGTTTTTTATAGTCATAAAGAACTGGAAACAAAGCAGATGCCTATTGCTTGGGGAATGGCTAAACAAATTGTGGTACATGAATGTGATGGAATATTACTGTGCTGTAAGAAATCATGAATATGATGAATACAGAGAAATACAAAAAGATCTTCATGAACTGATGCAGAGTGAAGTAAGGAGATGCAAGAAAACAATATACAATGACTACAACCATGCAAATGGAAAGTATAACCACCATAAAACAATTCAAAGTGATTGTTGCAAAAATAAAAAAAGCAAAAAAGAAGAATGGGGTCCAAAGAAGAAATATAAGAATATACCTTTACCCCACACTTTTTCAGAGGTGGGAGGTGCACTACTGTGGAACAGTGTATGTATCTTCAGACTTTTTCTATGACTTGATAATTTTTTTCTCTTCCTCTTTTTCTTTAAAAGGTATTATTTTGTGTGTGTGTTGGGGGGAGGGGGATACTTCTCTAGTTGGGGAAAGAGGGAGCATTACTAAGAGAAATTTTCACAATGTGAAAACTATATCATTAAAATTTATTTTTTAAAAAGAAATTCTGGCATAGTAATCTTTTTCTAAAGTGATAAAATATCTAATATCAAAAGCTTGCATTATATTCAATGGAAATGCCAGAAATTTCCAAGTAAATAGAAAAAACACTATTTAATAGAGTTTTAGACAAGGCAATAATAGCAGTAAGACAAGGGCAGGAATGTGAAAGTATAAAGATAAGCAATGCTGAGACAAAACTTTCCCTTTTTGTTGATGGCATGATTATTTTCTTAATGTGTCTTAGGTAATCAGCAATAAAAGTAATTAAGATGATAACTTCAGTAAAGTTGCAAATTGCAAAATGAACCCAAAGAAATAGCATCATTTTTATATAATAATAACAAAATCAAAGAGATAAATATAGAAGTAGAAGTTCAAATCACAATAACTACAAAATGCATAAAATATTTGGGAGTCAGTCTACCAGAAAACACTCAATACCTGTTATATAGATAGAATTATAAAACATTCTTTAGAGGAATAAAGAGCAACTTAAATCACTCAAGGAATAATCATTGCTCACTTACTAATATTATAAAATTAATAATGCTATCAAAATTATTTTGCAGATAAGTGATATACCAGTCAACCTACCATCTAGACAAAATAATACCTAAATTAATCCAGAGAAAAAAAAGATCTAGACTATCAAGGGGAATAGTGAAGGCAAAGGCAAAAATATAAGGGGAAGGCATTTCCAGATCTCAAACTACATTATGAAGCAGCAATCATAAACCTTCAAATTTGGTACCTGTTAAAAATAGAAAATTAGATTAATGCAGCATAATAGACAAGGAACAATCTAAAATAATTCAGCTCAATGTTCAGTAAACCCCAAAACATAAATTGTCTTGGAAAGAACTTTCTCTTTGATGAGAACTATTGAGAAAACAGCAAAATGGAAGAAATTAGGTTTAGATTAATATTTTACAACAAATTCCACAATAAATTCAAGATGTACATGTAACCTCAAAATTAAAGATTAATTAGGTAGGGAGCAAAATCTTAACCAAACAAGGGATAAAGCAATCACAGAAGATAAAATTGATAATTTTGATAACACAAAAGTAGAAACTTGAATGCACAAACCATATTAATATAAGTAGGACAAGAAGAGAAATAGTCAACTAGGAAAAAGTTTCTTTCTAATGTCTCTGACAAGGGACTTGATATCCCTGATACACACACACACACACACACATACACACAGAGATATATATACATATATATATATATCATATGTATTATATATATATATATATATATCTCATATATATTATATATATGTATCTCATATATATAACCAAAAGCTATTTACCCCAATAGCCAAAAGAAATAAACAAATAATTCTCAAAAGAAGAATGGAAAACTTTTAACAACCATATGTTCCACAACACCAATAAAAGAAATCTAAAACATCTCTGAAGTTTCACATCACACTCAATAAATTGGCAAGGACTTTAAAAAAAAAAAAAGGAAAATGCTTAAGGTCGAAGCAGTTGTAGAAAAACCAGCACACTAATGCATTGTTTGTGGAACTGTAAATTGCTCCAACCATTCCAGAAAGCAATTTACAATTGTGCAAAGACTTTCAAAAGTTCCATAAACTTTGATTCAAAGATTCTGTTGCTAAGTATGTGCCCCAAAGAGGTAAAGGACAAAATAAAAAAGTCTGATATCCACCACAATATTTATAGTATCTCTGTGCGTATGAGTATGTTAATGAAGAACTGGAAACAAAATAAACTGCTCATTTACTAGGAATAGCTAAACAAATTTTGGTACATAAATGTAAGGGATTATTATTGCACAGTAAAAAAAAATAGATGAACATGGTAAATACAGAGAAACTTGGGAAGACTAGCGTGAACTGATGGGAAGGAAAGTAAGCACAGCTAGAAAACTAAAATGTACCTTGAAACGGCTGAAGCTGAATGCTGTGAAATTATAATGACCAAGCTTAGTCCTACGGAAGAGATCTTTCCCCCCATACTTCACATAATTGAAGTGCATAGTTGGGTGTATAATATTGCATTTAACATCAGACTGTTCTGATATGTTAGCTACTTTTTTGGTACTTTTTTTCCTTCCTAATTTTTTTTATAATCATTCTTTATTATAAGGAATTTATCGAAGAGGGAGGATACAGTGGGAAATGTAGGTGATATAAGAATAAAAGATAGTAATAAAATTATTTTTAAAATAGTGTGTAATGAAAACAGTTTTGCTTAGATGACTACTTCATTTTTATTCATTTATTTGAACAAGAAAACTTTAGTATTTAAATAAGTAAACTCGGTCATGGCTGAATTTTAAAATAAATGATGCAGTTATAACATTGCACATCTTGCAGGTGATTCTAATTCTTCTCTGAAAAAACATTAACATTAATATTCAGGAAAATCTTCAGATCCCAGCTAGTCTATCAGATAATGAATATCATATCCCTCATTACCTATATAACTAGGTTCTTCTATTCTACATTAGAAATTTGCCATTCCTGATCCTGCCTGTGCTAAATACAGTCCCTAGCTTCTCTCCTTTTCTGTCTGTCTCATCTCTGTCTTTCTCTAACCATTTGTGGACCAAAAGTACTATTCCGTATGTTATATATGACTGTAATAGGAATTTTATTCTTGGACTTTCTTTTTTTATATAAATTAATTTTTTTATTTTTAGTTTTCAACATCCCCTTCCATAAGTTTTAAATTTTCTCCCCCTCCTCCTCCCCAAGATGGCATGCAATCTGATATAGGCTCTACATATACATTCCTATTAAACTTATTTTCACATTAGTTATGTTGTATAGAAGAATTAGAATGAATGGGAATAACTATGTTTCTTGGACTTTCTTGTGATGGATAAATAATGTAAGAATTATATTTTTGCCAACTCTATTAAAACTGAGACTTTTAAAAAAAACTACTTGTGCCATTGTTTTTTAAATTAATTAATGCTTATGATGCTTAAAAGAAAATAATAAAGCTTTTAAAACACTTGATCAGATTATATAGAAATTAGTAAACAAACAATTTGAACATTGGGTAGGACTTTTTCTGAAAAAGCTTAAGTAGATTGTAATGACACATGCATGGAAAGCTTTACAAGATACTACATAAGAAAAGTAAAACTGTACACATATTCAATTATTATGGATAACTTTTTAAAATTGTAACTTCTTTTTTTTTCCTTTTAGCTGGCCCTCCATATACTTTTTATTTTGGCATCAAATTCTATGCTGAAGATCCCTGTGTACTCAAAGAAGAAATAACCAGGTATAACATTGACATTATTTTTCAACACTTACATGTGTGGAATCCAGCCTATGCTTATCTTAGTTGGTTGTTCTTCTAGAGAGCTTGACATTACCACATGGGGTATGGGAAGGCTAGATAGCGTTACAATGAAGGATGACAAGAAATTGACTTTCCCATGGGAAACATTGCTGCCTTTTGGCAGAACAGTGTGAAAAACAGCTATCCAACTTTCAGTACTTATTCCCAGAATGAGTTCTAGTCATAACTTGGTCACTATGCCCCACCACCTATGAGTTTATTAATCTTCCCTATTTTGTACTGTAATACAGGAAAAATTAGCAACCCTTGAGAAACCCCTAGCTACTGACAAGCGCCCCCAGAAAGAATGGACTCAGATATCTTTGGCATTTAGCAAACCCCCTGGGACTCCATGACTCCACCAAGGAATGTCAATAGATAGGACCATCCCACTGAAGGATAACCTGGCAGACCCTTTCTAGCAGATATCCCTGGGGCTCCGTGACTCCACCAAGGAATGTAAATGAGATTATCCCACTAGTACGATAACCTGAGTGAATCTTTTGATCATCCAGGACCTTTGTTCCTGTTTCCCTGCCCCGTACCCCCACATATCCTATGTAAGCCAAGCCATCACCCCAACACAGTGCCATTGATTTGTGGTGCAGTACCCCAATGGCCGCCGGCTAATAAATTCTCCACTTAAAACTTATACTCTGTGGTGTGTCTTGCTCGCTTCTGGTACAACAGTACCACTCCTGTTTGCCAGTATTTATTGTAGTATTTACATTTAACATGTATAACACTATGCTACTGTTTTTATTAGATTTCTGTCTTTTTTTAATCTCACTGATTAAATTTTTGAGTGTTGTACCCCTAACCCCATTTTTACCATAAGCCCCCAGTTTGGTGATTTTTAGGAATGAATATGTTGAGTTATGGCAGAGCAAATGGTAGTTTGTTCATTTCTTGCTTCAACAATTTTCAACACGCATTATTAAGCACTTACTTTGTGCCAGACACTGTGCTAGGTGCTGGGAATACAAAAACAAGCCAAAGGAAAGACAGTCTCTGCCCTCAAGTAGTTTATATTCTAATTAAGGAAGACAATGCATGAAAGGAATCTGAAAGAGAGAAGGTAAGAATTAGACTTGGCCAATATGTTGAATTTTGGTGCTTGGCTGTGCTTATTTGTTACAAAGGGAGGCTTCAATTTGGGGAACAAGGAAGGGCGAGTTAGTAGGTAGTGCTAGACATATAAAATAAAAGCACCAATAAAGCATTTTAAAAGTACATAATGTAAAACAAAAAGCAATTCAAAAAGAAACAGAAAATGGGCAAAGACATGGTAAAGAGAATCCTGATAGTCAAGAGAAGAGGCTGGAAAGGAATGAAGACATGGTTAGCCTGGACACTTTCCTCTAAATAAAGGTTCTAGGAGGAAGCAACTAAGCAGAAGAAGGGATGGTAAGAGGGGAGCTAATGGGAGGAGTGAATTTATATGGCGAGACTGCTGTGGCATAGTGAGAAAAAGTCTGGTGAGTCAGGAGTAGAACCTGGAGGGTCTTTGTAGATACTCAGTGCAGTTGTCATCTTCTCCATGAACATTTTGCTATTTACCCCAGTAGAAGTGATCCTATCCTTCCCAATTTCATCTCTCTCTTTGGTCTTCTCTTATATACTTACCACATTTAAACAGTTATTTTTGTTTTATAATTTAAACTTTTTTATTATAAACTTAACAATTACCAATAAATATAAACACTTTAGTATATAAAGAACAAAAAAGAATTTTAAAAAGATTCATGAATTTATATGTGTGTTAGGGTAGGGGTTGGTCTAGACAATTATTCCCTCTCTTAAAGTAAATGATAAGATGCCCTGCTATCTTGACCAGCTGAGAATAAGTCTCAGTCAGTAAGTCAATCAATCAATCAAAGTCTTTAGACTAAGTTAAAAAAAATCCTTGAAAGGCATTGGATATACTGGAATGGGGATGTACCAGAATAACACTAATGGGAAGTCTGTCCTGATTGCATAAAGGACTTGGCTTGTATAAAACCCAGGAAATTGAAGTGAGTGGCAAGTTAAGATTGGTTGCTGTCCTTCATTCTTGAAGAAGACCAAAATGACATCACTATGTTAGAGTCAAGTTACAACTGTGACTGATCAGACCCTGTAAGAGCAAGCAAAGTGGGACTTTTGTTGTCTTTTGTTTTGGAGTGCTTCTCAGCACTAAGGCAATCTAATGCCTTTGACAGAGTCTTGCCTTTGTTTGTAGAAAGGCCCACACCCTTTTGCTAATTAGGTCATGAGAAGTATGAAACCCTCAAGAGGAGTGAAGTGCTCTGACCCTGAAGAAGTATATATGCACTCTGAGGTTGGCATTTTGTTTGAGGCTCACTCTTTGGAAGAGTGTTGGCATGGAGAATCTGGGTAGCCATTAAGGAACCCCCCACCTTTTAAAAACCCAGATGTTGGTGCTTCTCTCTCTGGTAACTATGTATGTATAGCTTTGGTCAGGCAGCTAGAAGCCTATCTGTTGATTTGCATTATTTTCTCTGTTAATATTTTCTCTGTTTGTAATTTCTGTTTGTGTTTCCTCTGAAGTTCAGGGTGCTGACTTTTCCCCCTGAACTAAGTGAATGATGTATGTATGTTTGACAAAAGTGAGATTGAAAACACCTTAAAGTTGCTTTCCTTAGAAAAGCAGATCAAAGCACTTGTGCTAGCCTTCCTGTGTGTTCTTGTTATTGGTCCGTCACCCTCCACAACAGCTGCTAGCACCAATATGAGCTTGGAATGCTCTACCACAGGTCAGGCACAAATAGTCCATGTGAACATTTGGGGTGGATTCTCTAAATTTGCATATGTCATGTTTCTTTTGAGCTGCTTCAATTCTGCTTTGCTCATAGAGCATAGTACCTTCTTTGATGTGGACACACCATGCTGAGTGGTCCTGTGCCAGTGTCTCCCATGTCACACAATCAACTCCAAATTTCTTAAGAAAGACTTTGAGAATGTTCTTGTATTGCTTCTTCTGACCACCATGTCAGCACTTGCCCTGGATGAGTTATCCATAAAATAGCCATTTTATTTATTTATTTATTTATAGTCAATTATTAATGATGTAGGGTCAACATGGGCAACTAGGTGGCTCACTGGATAGAGTAACAGGCCTGGAGTCAGGAAGACTCATCTTCCTGAGTTCATATGTGTCCTCAGACACTTACTAGCTGTATGACCCTAGGCAAGTCAATTCACCCTGTTTGCCTCAGTTTCCTCATCTGTAAAAATGAGCTGAAAAAGAAAATGGCAAACCACTCTAGGATCTTTGCCAAGAAAACTCCAAATGGGGTCATGAAGAGTCAGACCTTTATGTATAAGTTGACTCGATGATCACTGGAGTCCCTTTCCATTCTTAATTTCTATGATTCTGTGATCTCTGATGTATAAAGCCTTGTTGCTACACATTTTTTGCTTTGATTTGGCCTCCTCTTTCTTCCCTACCAAGAGATTGACACAATTCAGCTTTAACTCTATTAAGTTCAGTAAATGGTTTGGGTCCCAAAAACAACAACCTGATATATCCTGCCCTTCAGTATTGTCCACGTAGCTACTTCCCATCCTCCTTTTATCATGGCCTTGTGACCTCTGATATAGACATGTCTGAGGGACTAGAGAAGGGCTCAGAAGATGTTTTTAATAGACCTTGTGAGGACACAAAATTATCATCACCCAACACTTTCTCTGTGCCCAAGACCTCAGGAATCTTAAACTACAGCATCGTCTGACAAGTGGACTTTCAGCACAGTGAAACACAGGTATAGAGGGAAAGTTGCCTGGGTACTTGGCATCTTTGAAGTTATTCTTCTCTGCCACAGAGAGGGCTCAACTAAGTAAACTGAGTAAATACAACAGTTAGGGGTCTGTATTTTATCTACTACCTACAGATAGTCCATTTAGTACTCAGGGTTTCTTCTTGCAACATCTGCTAAGTAGCTCCATAACTCAGTTGCTCTGAGATGTCTTTAATCTGGTAACAAAATCCCCCATCTAAGAGCTTGCCTTTGCTCTCTTCCCTCTTAAAAAAAATGTAGGTGACGCTGTTTCTTGGTGTGTTTGTCTCATAAAAGGAGTAGAGTGCCTTTTGTTTCTTTTTTTTTTTAGAATAATTTCTGTAACAGGTATTAATTGCACTTTAAATCATTTATCAACCCATTTGGCCCAGGTATGTTTTCTTTGACAACTCATTTGTGACTTGCTTAATTTTGTTTTTCTGAGCTTGAATTAAGATGTTATTTTTTTGTTTTGGTAATTCAGATCTTTTTTTGGTAGCTAGTAGTCAATTTTCTTTGAATTCTATATCATTGACATAATTGTGTAGAGTGCTTTCTGGTGATTCTTTGTTATTTCCTCTCTGGTTGTTAAAGGAGATTGTCTTTTAAGGTAAGAGTCGATAATTATACCTGACTTTATAAAGTACCTTCAACTTTGCAAAACATTTTATGTACATTGTCTTATCCGACCATTACAGTAACCCTGTGAATTGGGTGCTGTAATTGTTGGAATCTCTCTTTTGCAAACAAGGAATGAACCTGAGATTGTGTGACTTGTCCCATGGTCACATAGATAGAGACCATCAGTGGTGGTATTCATAATCAGGTCTTCTTGACTTCAAATCCAGTATGCCATACACTGTGCCAAAGCCAGTGTCTGCTTCATTGGACCTTTACAAATAGTGATAATGCAGCAGGCTTATGCAGCAGTGGGGTTGTTGCTGGAGCTACTACCCACTATAGTATGAATAGATTACTCTTACAAAAATAATTACCCTAATAGTCAAAGTCTGAAATTTTTTCACTTGCTCCTAAAGACTGTATACCATTTGTCTCTGTTCTTTTAGAGTGGTTAGGGCAGGAAAGATGGTTACTATTGTGTGTTGGGAGAACTATTATAACAGAGGCTCTCAAAATATGCCCTTAAGGTGATGGAAATCCTCCTACAAATTGTCTTATCAAAGCTGTAGCCTAAGCTGTTTCCAAATAGCCTTATGACAGGACACTTAGCTCTTACTAGAAAATGCCCCTCTCCCCCTACAAACCATTAGAAGATATACTGAGTGGTACTACCAGACACAAGATAAAGGGGAATATGCATGCTTCCATCCTTGCCTGTTTGACTCTAAGAGTGGAGCCCAGACTCCCCACCACTAAAGGTAAAATAGAAGAAGCAGTGACAAATTTACATTAGAGAATTTCTTCTAGGGACCAACAAACAATATATTGTGTCCTTCTCAAGTACTTACCTTGGTCTTAATGTCACTATAAACAGCCTAAACATCCTCAAAGTGATGTTCATCCTAATTATTAACTGTTAACCTGAAACTGTCCTTCATCCTCAAATGTCCCAGATAACATTGCTTTTGCTACTAGTCATTGTAGCTCTGACTGGCTCTGCCATTTTCCTCATTATTAGTGCTCAGATAATTACTACCAATTTTCCTGGTGACTTCAGTCATGGTACTGAATGGTAGTCTTCTGTGCCCAGGATAACAGCCTGGATTTAAGGGCCTATCCTCCATGGGCTTCTCACCACTCTACTAAAGATATTATCCTGATCTATTCACAAGGATATTGATCCTACCTTGGAATGTCCTTTAACCATTGGAATTTTGTGTCTTCCTCCCCAGTAAACCTAGATTTGGGATTCTGCTCTGATAACGGAGTCTTGGTAACAGTGATATATCTACCCTACACAGAATTTAGCAGAGATATGCTTTGTTGGTGTCCTATGAGGTTGGATGTACTGTTACCTCTACTACTGAGGTTAATGGGCAAAGTTTCAAACAGATTCTGGATAATCTGAAGGTTAATTATGAAGATCTTACCAGTGTAGACTTGCCTTTACCAAAATGCAGAATCCCAGTGACAAAGGAGGTGCCAGGCATCACTATAGCACACAAGACCCCTAAGTAGAGGAGAAACCAATAGAATGTGACTCCCTTGGTCATCTTGCCAAGGGCTGACATGGGGAAGAAACATATAGAGAAATACCCATATAAGAAAAAGCCTTCAGGGATCCCAAATACTACAGAGCCCAAGTTACTCTCTACAAACAACCAAATCTATTGTTTAGTCTCCCACGTAGTGAATAATCCAAGATAGCAGACAGTTCCATTCTCCTTTCTCCTTAAAACTTTCCATCACGTGGAATCATCACATGTTCATAAAATTATATTTTTCCTTTAAATCTTTCTTACAATTTTCTGTTACTAATGTGTCCTTCCAGCTCGGTATGATTCTTTTTTTAAATTTTATTTTATTTAATTTATTTAATATATTTAGTTTTCAGCACTGATTTTCACAACACTTTGAATTATTTCTCCCCATTTCTACCCTCCCGCCTACTCCAAGATGGTGTATATTCTGGTTGCCCCGTTCCCCAGTCAGCCCTCCCTTCTGTCACCCCACTCCCATCCCATCCCCCTTTCCCTTCTTCTCTTGTAGGGCAAGATAAATTTCTATACCCCACTGTCTGTGTATCTTATTTCCTAGTTGCGTGCAAAAACTTTTTTTTTGTTGTTTTTGAACATCTGTTTTTAAAACTTTGAGTTCCAAATTCTCTCCCCTCTTCCCTCCCCACCCATCCTCCCTAACAAGGCAAGCAATTCAACATAGGCCACATGCATATCATTACGTAAAACCCTTCCACAATATTCATCTTGTGAAAGATTAACTATGTTTTGCTCCTTCCTAACCTATCCCCCTTTATTGAATTTTCTCCCTTGACCTTGTCCCTTTTCAAAAGTGTTTGTTTTTGATTACCTCCTCTCCCTGTCTGCCTTCCCTTCTATCATCTCCCCTTTTTTATCTTCTTCCTCCTTCTTTCCTGTGGGGTAAGATACCCAACTGAGTGTGTATGGTATACCCTCCTCAGGTCAAATCCGATGAGAGCAAGATTTGCTCATTCCCCCCCACCTGCCCCCTCTTCCCTTCCTACAGAACCGCTTTTTCTTGCACCTTTTATGTGAGATAATTTACCCCATTCTGTCTCTCCCTTTCTCCCTCTCTCAACATATTCCTCTCTTATCCCTTAATTTGATTTTATTTTTTTAGATATCATCCCTTTATATTCAACTCACCCTGTGCCCTCTGTCTATATATATACCTACATATATACATACATAGACACACATTTGTGTATATATATATATATATATATATACACACACATATATATACACACACATATATATATATATATATATATATATATATATGCATATTCCTTTCAGCTACTATGATACTGAGGTCTCATGAATCATACACATCATCTTTCCAAGCAGGAATAAAAACAAAACAGTTCAACTTTAGTAAGTCCCTTATGATTTCTCTTTCTTGTTTACCTTTTCATGCTTCTCTTGATTCTTGTGTTTGAAAGTCAAATTTTCTATTCAGCTCTGGTCTTTTCACCGAGAAAGCTTGAAGGTCCTCTATTTTATTGAAAATCCATATTTTGCCTTGGAGCAAGATACTCAGTTTTGCTGGGTAGGTGATTCTTGGTTTTAATCCTAGCTCCATTGACCTCCAGAATATCGTATTCCAAGCCCTTCGTTCCCTTAATGTGGAAGCTGCTAGATCCTGTGTTATCCTGATTGTTTTTCCACAATACTCAACTTGTTTCTTTCTGGCTGCTTTCAGTATTTTTCCTTGACCTGGGAGCTCTGGAATTTGGCAACAATATTCCTAGGAGTTTTCTTTTTGGGATCTTTTTGAGGAGGTGATCTGTGGATTCTTTCAATTTCTATTTTACCCTCTGGCTCTAGAATATCAGGGCAATTCTCCTTGATAATTTCTTGAAAGATGATATCTAGGCTCTTTTTTTCGATCATGGCTTTCAGGTAGTCCAATAATTTTTAAATTATCTCTCCTGGATCTATTTTCCAGGTCAGTGGTTTTTCCAATGAGATATTTCACATTGTCTTCCATTTTTTCATTCCTTTGGTTCTGTTTTATAATATCTTGATTTCTCATAAAGTCACTAGCTTCCACTTGCTCCAATCTAATTTTTAAGGTAGTGTTTTCTTCAGTGGTCTTTTGGACCTCCTTTTCCATTTGGCTAATTCTGCCTTTCAAGGCATTCTTCTCCTCATTGGCTTTTTGGAGCTCTTTTGCCATTTGAGTTTTATTTTTTAAGGTGTTGTTTTCTTCAATATTTTTTTTCAGTATTTTTTTGGGTCTCCTTTAGCAAGTCATTGACTTGTTTTTCATGGTTTTCTCACATCCTTCTCATTTCTCATGCCAATTTTTCCTCTACTTCTCTAACTTGCTTTTCCAACTCCTTTTTGAGCTCTTCCATGGTCTGAGACCAGTTCATGTTTTTCTTGAAGGCTTTTGATGTAGGCTCTTTGATTTTGTTGACTTCTTCTGGCTATATGTTTTGGTCTTCTTTGTCACCAAAGAAAGATTCCAAAGTCTGAGACTGAATCTGAGTGTGTTTTCACTGCCTTGCCATGTTCCCAGCCAACTTACTTGACCCTTGAGTTTTTCAGTGGGGTATGACTGCTTGTAGAGTAAAGAGTACTTTGTTCCAAGCTTGAGGGGATGCGCCATTGGTTTCAGAGCTATTTCCATATAGCTATCTCTGCCATACCAGCACTCCTCCTTCCCCAAGAACCACCAACCCGGACCCGATGCAAATCTTAAGCAGGCTCTGCACTCCTGCTCTGATCTGCCACTTAATTCCTCCCACCAGGTGGGCCTAGGGCCAGAAGCAACTGCAGCTGCAGTTCTGTAGCTGCACCACCCCCACTTCCTCGCAGGCAGTGGCCTTACTGCAAACTCTGTTCCCCGCAGCTTTTCCCACTAACCTTCTCTGTTGTCTTTGGTGTTTGTGGGTTGAGAAGTCTGGTAACTGCCACAGCTCAGTGATTCAGGGTGCTAGGGCCTGTTCCACCTGGCTCCCAGTCTGTAGATGAGAAGATTCCCTTGATCAACACAGGCTGATAACCTTTTCTGTGGGGTCAGAGAGTGGTGTGATGCTCTTATGGGAGTGCATCTAGTTTCCTCCCTATTCATATTGTTGGCACAGGCTCCAGTGGGACCAGGATAGCTATGTCCTGGAGAACTGAGATCTCTAGCTCCTTCTCTCCTACCTTTCCAAGGTCTCCTTTTAGTTGTCCCCACACCAAAGTATTCAGCCACAGCCAGATGATCAGTATCTCTGCAACTGAAGGATAAACCCTGGCATGCCTGTTTTAGCATCAACCTTAAGCAGCTGGTCATGGTCATCAGTGTCTCGACTCAGTGCTCTCATACCTGTCTATCACCACTCTCCAAGTATTATTAGTCTCTAGATTGTCTCATCTCACAGTCTTCCAAGTAGAAATTCAGCTGGGTAAATATGTTAATTGTACCTGCCTGGAAAGTTGTGTTTTTAAGTTAATTCCTTCTTACTAACAATGGGAAGAGGGATAAGGACTGGACATGTGATTTCATTGAAATAGGTAATACACACATATGGAAACTCCTTCTATGAATGTATATCCTCACTGTCTCTGCAATTTAGGAGGGAGCTGAGGGATTAAGCAACTTGCCTAGGGTCACATAGCTAGAATATGTCAAAGGTAGGATTTAATCCTAGGTCTTCCTGGCTCTGGACAGCTCTCTATCCACCGTACCAGGCTACTTCTTAAGATTATTCTTAGATGTCAGAATTAATTTATATATGTGAGTAATGATTTCTTTCTATGCTCTTGTAAAATTTGGAGACTGAGGTTTTTTTTTTAGTTTTATTGATATTTTCTTTTTACGTTTCAATCATTTACAGATTATTCCCATTCCTAACACTAATGCCTAATCTGAAAGTACATGCGGCATTCCACATCTGTAGCACCTCCTCCCCTACTTCTCTCAAAAATCAACAGAAAAATTTATTTTCTCTACCTCCCACTCCAAATTGCATTGGAAAAGAAGAGAAAAGAAAAGGCAAGGCAGAGCAGGGTGGGCATAGCAGAGCAAGGCAAGGTTCTTCATGTATAATTCCAGATTGCTTTCCAAAATGGTTGGACCCATTCTCAGGCCAACAATAATGCATCAATGCGACTCAGATCGAGTCTGCATAATTTGATCCTTCTTATTGATATACTTGTATGTAAGACATGGTTAAATCTCTTTGCTTTACCACTATACCTTGGTGCCAGTTATAATGAATAATGAATCTCCTGAAGAGGTCACATTATTTGAATTCAAACTTCATATTTCTATTGGGCTGGGGGAAATTACCATTTTTTACATAGTTATAACTTCAAGTAGCACAAATTTGAATACATGCAACCAATTTACAGGATTCATTATTCATACTAATTTTATGTAAGTAAAGCTTGTTTAATATTACCATGACTATGAATGTCTGAAGCCATAAATGTATGCATCTTTGTTGATTTTCTCTTTCATTTCTTTTTTTTAGATATCAATTTTTTTTGCAGGTGAAGCAAGATGTGCTACAAGGGCGACTGCCCTGTCCAATCAACATTGCTGCTCAGCTGGGAGCATACGCTCTCCAATGTAGGTGCCCACTAGTTAGTGTTATGGTACATCTTTTCTTGTTTCATGGAAATGAAGTAGTCTCTCAGAGTTGTTTTAAGTTTTAATTTTTTTTCATTTCATGATATGTTTGTTAATTTCTTTATCTAATTCCTTTAGTTTTCAAATCCGAAGAAAGTTTTAGTTTCATTTCTAGCACTTTTCTTAGTATTATTTAGCATGTTTTTCTCCTTTGTCTTTCCCACTGCTTATGATACCATTGGCATTTTATAAACCTCACCTGAGACCTTTTATATAAAATTGATGCTGCTAATTGAAAATGACTATTAGTTCATTAGAGTTAGAGTTTTATAGTTAATCTAAATTATTTTTACTGAAACACAAAAAGTAAATTCCTTCTAAAATATAATAAATATCTTATTTTATTTTATATAATTTTATTTATTAGGCTTCATTCATGTATCTCACATTTTAAAACACCTACTATATGCCTGGTACTGTGCTAGGTATTAGGGATACAAATTAAGAACAAAACAATCTGTGCCCTCAGGAACCTTATTCTTTTGGGGGGAAACAACATGTACACAGAAAAGTAAATGTTATATCTATATCTGTCTAGTATATATGTAAATGTATTCCACATATACACTTATACAAATACATGTATTTGATACACAGTACTTTCAAGGTCATGACATTAACCACTAGGGGAATCTGAATAGATTTGCTATATATATATGGGAGGTGCCATGTGAATTAAGTTTTTAAGAAAGTTAGGAAAGCTAAGATGCTGAGGTAAAGAAGGAGATTGTTTCAAGCATAGGGGACAACTTGGGCAAAGATACTGAGATAAAAAGTAGAATATTGTGTTCTGGGAACAAAAGCAAAACAGTTTAGTTGTAATGTAGAAGGGGCAGTTAGATGGAAGAGTGGATTAGAAAGTCGTGCCTGGAGTCAGGAATATCTGAGTTGAAATCTGGTCTCAGACACTTACAATCTGTGTGACCATGGACAGAGTCACTTAACCTCTATTTGCCTCATTTTACTTATGTGTAAAATGGGGATATTATAGCTTCTACCTCCCAGGGTTGTTGTGTGTATCAAATGAAATAATTATTAAGTGCTTAGTACAGTGTATGGCACATAGTATTATAGAAATATTAGCTATTGTTACTTTTTTATGTAAAGAGCATGAAGGACAGGAGCAGGAGCCAGATTGTGAAAGACTCTGAAAGCCAAAGAAAGGAGTTCATATTGTTGAGAATGAGAAGTTCTCTGAAAATGAATTATCTAAATGAAACTAAACACTTTAAACGCATGGAAATGTTCAATGTTTGTGATCATTTTTAGTTTTATTGATGTTTTCTTTTTACATTTCAATCATTTACAGATTATTCCCATTCCTAACACTAATGCCTAATCTGAAAGTACATGCGGCATTCCACATCTGTAGCACCTCCTCCCCTACTTCTCTCAAAAATCAACAGAAAAATTTATTTTCTCTACCTCCCACTCCAAATTGCATTGGAAAAGAAGAGAAAAGAAAAGGCAAGGCAGAGCAGGGTGGGCATAGCAGGGCAAGGCAAGGTTCTTCATGTATAATTCCAGATTGCTTTCCAAAATGGTTGGACCCATTCTCAGGCCAACAATAATGCATCAGTGCGACTCAGATCTTCCTGCTTCCTGAAATCACATATATTAAACATGTTTAATCATTAATGGCTTGGAGTTATGATCACAAACATTGAACATTTCCATGCGTTCTAATATTTCTTCTCTTCCTTCTTTGTAGCTAGCTCTCTTCCTCAGTTTGTTCTTGCTATTGTCTGCTGCCTTCTATACCATTGTGACCTCCAATTTCTGTCCTAGTTTTTTGACTTTTTTTTTTATTTTTTGCTGCTACTACTACTCTACTACTCCTTCCCCATTCTTTCTGCTTTCCATTTTTCTTTCTTATTGATTTTCTCCTTCTCTTTAGGCTCCTCCTCTGCTTTATATTTGCTAGCTTCTTTTCCTTGTAACTGGTGAGCTGGTCATATTTCATTGTATGTAATCTTCAGGTCTTTGGCTGTTTTCTTCATTGCATGTTTTTTATGTGTTTGCAGAGAATCTGGAAAATGATGTTAGTGTGTACTTTAAACTATTCATTAATTCTGATTGGTCTTCACCCAATTGGTTTAAATAAATGAAGTTTTAATCTAGTGGGGGAAGTACAGCTGTTGATTGAAATGTGGTAATAAATTAATTATAAATAAATAAATGATAGAGGAGGGACTACATTTACTTATAAAGTTCCTAAAAGAATATGTGTAAATACTGAAAATTTGATAGTGAACTTTGGGTAATATATCTCAAAAATAGCTCTGTTTGTAAATTCATTGATTAATAATGAATTTTTAGTTGACTTTCACTATGATCAAATATATCTGTACTCAATAACTATGTAAATCTCTGGAAATCTGTCATTCATTGTATACATATTGTATACATATTTACCTGTTTCTCTAACTTGTGTTAGTCTTACTGTTATCTTGGAAGAATAATGAACATAGTCTTTATTCATGATATTCCACAACATTTTCAACAGTTTTCAGTGTGTATATGTGACTGACTCATCTAGAGTGAGAGTGGAGCAAGAATGAATTGAGATTGGAAAAGGAGAGTAAAGTGAAAATTATTATTAAATAGGAATCAGGAGGAAGTCACAGAATTAAAGGCTCATAAATTTAAAACTGATAAGGCCCTCTGAGGCTATCTAGTACAATCTCCATTTTACAAATGGGTAAACTGAAGTTCAGAAAAGACTTGTTGAAGGTCACACCAGAAGTATGGATCAGAGATGAGATTATGTACTTGTAGACTCTGATTTCTGGAGTCAGTGCTAATTCCACCGCACCAAGAGTTAAATGACTAAGGTTCTTATTTTCAATTTTCCTCTTTATTCATCTCCATGGATTTCTAAGTTGCACTGTTTTTAACCTTAGAGAATTGTCATTCAGGATGATATTAGTGAGTCAAGGTCATACATGTCCCATGTGATGATGTTTATAGTCAGAATATGCTGTGCAAGATTTTCAAAAACTTTTTCTTATATATTGTCTCTAAATTTCAGTTGATAACTATTTCTGTACTGTGTGCTAAAATAACTTCAGTAAAAGTTACATTATAAATGCAAACCTTGGGAAAGCAAGCTTTTATCCCATGTTTATTAAATCAGGAATTTAGTTATACTACATGTGACACCTACTCCCAGATGTTTGTTACTTGAAATTTTTTAGTCATTTTCATATGAATTTAAAAACATAATAAAGCATTTGAAAAAAATATCCAAACAGCCTGACAAAGAACTTTTTGTGTATATTTCCAAATAGGAGGTAGAAGTGGAAAATGACATTTTTTTTCTCTATTTGTAGCTGAACTTGGAGATTATGACCCATATAAACACACTCCAGGATATGTGTCTGAGTACCGATTTGTTCCAGATCAAAAGGAAGAACTTGAAGATGCCATAGAACGAATACACAAAACTCTAATGTAAGAAATAAGGTGCAAATCATACAAACAGTTTATAGAACAGGAAACCTTAGTGTGTGTGTGTACCAGTATCATGACAAATTACTCATCCTTATTTTAAACTCCTGATATTCCTTACCTCGGATTCCTTTTTGCTTCTTTTCTTGGTATAAATGTTTGCTATCCAATGTTTTATGATCTTCCACAAGTAAGTGTACTTTATATTTAGGAAGTAGCAACAAAGCCTATGATTTCCATATTCTCTAAGGATGTACATCAGCAGAACAGGCACTTTGAAGTTATCCATGCTGTCCATTGATAGAAATTCTGACAAAATGTTTGCAGTATTGAAGTTATAATTCAGTTACACTTGTTTTAGTTAAATCCTCTATACAGGTTAACTTTGTTTATCAGTGAGGAACTACATATACTAAAACATTCTTTTTAGGCACTATTCCCTTCTAAGTTTAGCTTCACTAATATCAAAGTAAAATTGGTTATAGAATTAATTTGTTAATAAAATGTTTTCTTAAAGAATCAAATCCTTTACTTTTTGTGAGAAGTAAGAGCAAGATATTAAACTGCAATCCGGAAAAGCTACTATAACAGCATGTACTAGGGTCTTCTACCTTGATCACAGAGTCCATCATTTTAGCTTTTCCCTGGAAAAATGTTCAAAGAAAGCTTATTCATATATTTTAGAAGGAAGAGAGTTGGTGCATTTGAAAATAATTCTTTTTGTTGTTTGTCAATATTCCTTACCATATAAATTTTCCATTTACCAGCCATTAATTTTTACCACATGATGATAAAGAACAAATATAAGATACAGCTTATTCCCATTTTCCTTTCTGCATTTATACAGAAGAAAAAAATGATTTAATCATGAGATTACCATGCTGGAATTTAATGCTTCTTAAGCTTTCCAGATATGACCACGTAAAAAGTTACTTTTTTATGGAAGACAAAATTTTTGATTATTCACACAAGTATAAAAAAATAAATCATCACAGAGGAAAGTAAAAAGCCTTAACTATTTATGTTTTCTATAAGCATTTCATATCTGCCAGAGGTATACTTTGATTCTTTTGAGTACTATCCTACAGAATTACTTTATAGACCTTCTACATCCACTAGTGTCAGGGATATGATTCATAAGAAGCCACACAATGTATTTTCCTTTATGGGAGGGGTAACTTTCTTGACCCTATGTCAATCTGGTGAAGCCTATGGATGCCTTCTTATAATAATATTTTTAAAACATAAAATAAGACATAAAGGAAATGAATTGTATTGAAACTCTTATCGGATTTTAAGTTCACAGATCCCAGAGTAACAACCCTTGCACAGGAAGCTGGGAAATATACTAAAAAGAATAGAAAGACCAAGTTTGGAGTTTTGGCTAATTAAAATATAAGTTGGGTTTTTTCATTTTTTTTTACTTGTGCCTATGATTCAATTGGTTTACAGAAGGCCCAGTGAGGAAACTTCATCTACCAAGTACCAATATATACCTGCTCTACAACTAGTTTTAGATGGTTGCCTGTGGCACTGAAACCTTAGGTGACTTGCACAGGGTCACACTGCCAGTTTGTGTCAAGGATGGGACTTGAACCCAGGCTTTCCTGACTCCAAAGCTAGTTCTTTATGGGCTATGATGCACCAATTCTCAATTAAATAAGGGAACAAAATACATGAATAATTTTGAGCTCATATATGCATAGAGAGTTATGATGTTATAAGATTTAATATAGCAATATGATGAAGTTACCCTTTGGTCAGAAAAGAAAGACCTAATACTTTTTGGGGATATATATTATTGAGTGCTGTTTTCCCTACTTCCAATGAAAGATTTACATTAAACTAAAGATCAGAGTTCTAATCAGTTCTCTCATTATTGTTTTCTTAAGGAGGAGAAATCCTCATAAGGATTTTATTAGAGGTTTTTTTTGTCATTTTACTCAGACTGTAACTTCATAGGATGTTACTACCATTCACTTCAACCTTCTGAGGGCAGAAACTCTTGGTTTTATATCTGTGAACCCAGAACCTAGCACAGTGCCTGCACATAATAGGTGTTGAGTGAGTTCTTGTTGAGTGATGAGTCCTGGTTTGGAGTTAGAGATAAAATTAAGTTTCAAAAAACTTTGGAGTAAAGCAAGATTATAAAGTTTATTTCAAAGTAGAATCCAATCAGGTAAACATTCAAGAAACATTCTTGTTTCTTGAAGGGAGAGGAAAGCTTCATTAGGATTCAAAGCTTCCTAGAATCCAATTTATAATAAACTTCAAACTGATGATAGATGACTAGACTTCCTGGGTCAAGTCAACTAGAGTTTATTAAGCACCTGTTATATACCAGGCACCATGCTAAGTACTGGGGATACAAAGAAAGGTGAAAAATAGCCCCTGCTCTCTAATGGGAGAACCAGCAAGTAATCAGCTATATGCAAACAAGATATAGAAAGGAAAAATTGAGGATAATTTCAGAGGAAAAGAGTTAAGTGTCCCCTCACAATCCTAATGTCTTCAAGAGTTATAAAGTAAATGAGATAGTACTCAGGAGCAGTTTTATTGTATTTTAGTGATCTTAAAAAAGAAAAGGGAAAGAAAAAGGAATACACTAGGAATAAAAAGGAGAGGAAGGGGACAAAAGCGAGACTTACATGTAATCAGTGTTTTCAAAAAGAAAGTTATACAAACCTGGAAGAAAAGGTGAGAGGACCAGGCCACAGATAAATATCACTTTAATCTGGATTCCTTGAAAGAAGAAAAAGCTACTGCTGCGATCTGATTGGCCCCAGCTTCCCTTGCTTATCTTAGGACATAAAAAGTCCCAGACACATGGAATCTGCTCCTCCTACTTCATAGCTATCTGATGACCATGTCATGCCAGTTACTATGTCCTTCACATCCTGCCCTGATGACCAAACACTTTTCCATGTAAAGCTGACAAAGTCAGTGAGGCAGGGAGATGAGGAAGATGAGTGCCACTAGTGTTCTTGCTGCATAATTTTGCTGGGTTAGGGCAAAGTAAACTTCCTTTTAATTGTTCAAATACTTGGAAATAACTCATTTCATTCCAACATCAAGCCTAAATTAAGAGAGTGCTTGTTTTATAATTGCCTCCAATAGACATAACAGGCAGTTCTCAAAGGAAAAAAACCTGAGCTATCAGCTAAAAATCCAAATCACCAACAATGAGAGAAATAAAATTTAAATCAACTCTGAGATTCCATCTCACAACTATTATATTGACAAAGATGATGGAAAGGAAAATGACAGTTGTTGGCAGGGCTGCTAGAAGACAAATATACTGCTGTACTCTTGGCAAAGCTATGAATTGGTCCAGCCTTTCTGAAAAGCAATTTTGAACTAAGCTTTAAACAGTCACTAAACTTTAAAAGTACATACCCTTTGCCCCAATGATATCACTCCTGCATTGATACTCCAAAGAGATTTTTAAAAAATGAAAAATTATCCATAAATACAAAAATATTGATAGTACCTCTTTTTGTTTGTAACAAAGAACTGGAAGCAAGTAGAATGCCCATAAATTGCAGAAATGCTAACCAAATTTTGGTATATGAATGTAATGGAATATTATTGTATGATAATAAATTGTGAAAGGGACCATCACAGAAAACTGGTAAGATATATATGAATTAATGAAGTTTTGAGATGTGAGCAAAATCAGGGGAACAAACTATATAGTAACAGCAACATGGTAAAGAAAAATAACTGAAAGATTTAAAAGTTCTGTTCTATTAAACATAGTTCAAGAGAACTAATGATACCACATAATCTAAGACATGAAAATTTATTATCTTTTCACATAACAGAATTAGAATGTTTTAGTTTCTTCAGCAGTGTAGTAACTGTCATTAACATAAATTTATTTCTTTGCAAAATATAGGGGTCTAGTACCTTCTGAGGCAGAAATAAAATACTTGGGAATTGCCAAATCCCTGGAAATGTATGGAGTTGACCTCCATCCTGTCTATGTGAGTATTATTTAACATTGAATATATTATCTTTTGTTATTGTTCAGTCATGTCTGACTCTTTATGACCCTACTTCGGGTTTTCTTGGCAGAAATCCTGGAGTGGTTTGCCATTTCCTTCTCCAGCTCATTTTACAGATGAGAAACTGAGACAAACAAGGTTAAGTGTCTTGTCCAGGGTCACACAGATAGTGTCTGAGGCCAGATTTGAACTCAGAAAGATGAGTCTTCCTGACTCTGGGTCTGGTACACTATCCACTATGCCACTTAGCTGCCCCCAATATCTTTTGAAAGTCACCAGATTTACATATAAAAAACTATAATCAGACTATTTAGCAACTATAGGGTACTTTTATGCCTCAGTTTGTCAAATGCATAGCAAAACTTTGGAAAGGAAGATGGATTAAACTTACACATAGGAAAATGAAATTAGTTTTGCATGAAAGTTTGTGATTATATTTCCATCATTGGTAGACCATAACCTAAACTTGAAGATAAAGAATAGATGATAATTCTCAGAATCTAGTCAAAAGTGTCCAGAAGGTGTAAAGCTGACTATTATTGATTGTATCGGGCAGAAAATGTGAAGCTATTTCAGAAAATTGATTGTGTGGTCACATATATTTGATTATGTGGTCACATTCACAAAGATCACTTCCTAAGAAATAAAACACCAGGAAGAGCAGGTTTGTAATTGTTTATAGCATTGCATGTAGAGTTTACTTAAAAACAGTGACATGCATTTTTATGAAATTTCTTCAGGATCAAAGCACTTATAATCAGCAAGAAATTGGTATAAAAATTAATCTAAATTGAAGCATTTTAAATTTTTTTTTATTTTTATATTTCAATTTTTATTTTTTTATATTTTTATTTATGTATGTATTATAATTTATGATTATTTATTCAAACTGATCTCATTGATTTGGGAGTTTCCTCCAACAACGCAGATCAACCCATCCATGCCTCCCCTTTGCATGGAACTCTTGTTTGTGTTCTCCCCAAAGTACTCCACAGGGGGTCTACCCAAATGTGCCAGTGACACATCAAGAGGGTTCCAGTGGAGCCACCTGACATTCCTTAGTTTGCCATATGACCAGCTCATCTGTTCTTTTTGTCATATGATACTTTGAAATATTTTTATTATCCCATTCTTTGAAGTTTCTCTGGGGAAATTTGTTATAGCTTGTCTTAGCCAGATCACTGGCAGAGCGGGCAGAGGCTGGGGCCTTGAATCAGGCAGCTCTGAGTTCAAATCCCACCTCAGACACTGTCTGATTCTGGGTAAGTCCCTTAACCTCTCTCAGCATCAATTACCTCATTGTTTTCAAAACAGAAATAATAACAGCATCTATCTCCCAGGGTTGTTGGGACAATCAGTTTTTGATAATGTGTATGAAGAGCTTTGCAAACTTTAAATATATATACTACACTATAAATGGTAGCTGTTATTCACATCTACCACAAGCTTTGCCATTGCCTTCTGTGTGATCCTCACATTTAGTTCTTCAAGTGAGTAGTATTTAATTTCTTGCTGCCATACAGCAATACCTATTGAATATTGGTATTGAAAATATGGGCCTTTGCTGTTATGGGGAGAGTGAGGTCAATAAAAGTACTTTCTAATTTTCCAAAATCAATACAGCCCTCTCTCCTCTTCCTTTTCAATTCTTTTTTTTTAATTTAAATTTATTTATTTAACATATTTGGTTTTCAGCATTGATTTTCACAACAGTTTGAATTACAAATTTTCTCCCCATTTCTACCCTCCCCCCCACTCCAAGATGGCTTATATTCTGGTTGCCCTGTTCCCCAGTCAGCCCTCCCCTCTATCATCCCCCTCCCCTCTCATCCCCTTCTCCCTTCCTTTCCTGTAGGGCAAGATAAATTTCTACGCCCCATTGCCTGTGTATCTTATTTTTTAGTTGCATGCAAAAACTTTTTTTTTTGAACATCTGATTTTAAAACTTTGAGTTCCAAATTCTCTCCCCTCTTCCCTTCCTACCCACCCTCCCTAAGAAGTCGAGCAATTCAACGTAGGCCACACATGTATCATTATGTATAACCCTTCCACAATACTCATGTTGTGAAAGGCTAACTACATTTTGCTCCTTTTCAACCCATCCCGCTTTATTGAATTTTCTCCCTTGACCCTGTCCCCTTTCCAAAGTGTTTGTTTTGATAACCTCCACCCCCATCTGCCCTCCCCTCCATCATCCCCCCCCCTTTTATTTTTTTTTTTATCTTCCTCCCTCTTCTTTCCTGTGGGGTAAGATACCCAACTGAGTATGTATGGTATTCCCCCTCAGGCCAAATCTGATGAGAGCAAGGTTCACTCATTCCCCCCTCACCTGCCCTCTCCCCTCCTCCCACAGAACTGCTTCCTCTTGCCACCTTTACGTGAGATAATCCACCCCATTCTATCTCTCCCTATCTCCCTCTCTCAGTATGTTGCTCTCTCATCCCTTAATTTCATTTTATTTCTTTTAGATATCTTCCCTTCATCTTCAACTCACCCTGTGTCTGCTCTCTCTCTTTTACATATATATATATACATATATATATATAGACATATATATATACACATACAAACACATACATACATATACACATAGATATATACATACATACACATTCTCTTATATATATACATAAACATATACATATATATGCATATTCCCTTCAACTACCCTAATACTGAGGTCTCATGAATCATACACATCATCTTTCCATGTAGGAATGTAAACAAAACAGTTCAACTTTAGTAAGTCCCTTGCAATTTCCGTTTCTTGATTACCTTTTCATGCTTCTCTTGATTCTTGTGTTTGAAAGTCAAATTTTCTATTCAGTTCTGGTCTTTTCATTGAGAAAGCTTGAAAGTCCTCTATTTTATTGAAAGTCCATATTTTGCCTTGGAACATGATACTCAGTTTTGCTGGATAGGTGATTCTAGGTTTTAATCCTAGCTCCATTGACCTTCGGAATATCGCATTCCAAGCCCTTTGATCTCTTAATGTAGAAGCTGCCAGGTCTTGGGTTATTCTGATTGGGTTTCCACAATACTCAAATTGTTTCTTTCTGGCTGCTTGCAGTATTTTCTCCTTGATCTGGGAGCTCTGGAATTTGGTGACAATATTCCTAGGAGATTTCTTTTTGGGATCTATTTGAGGAGGCGATCAATGGATTCTTTCAATTTCTATTTTGCCCTGTGGCTCTAGAATATCAGGGCAGTTCTCCTTGATAATTTCTTGAAAGATGATATCTAGGCTCTTTTTTTGATCATGGCTTTCAGGTAGTCCAATAATTTTTAAATTATCTCTCCTGGATGTATTTTCCAGGTCAGTGGTTTTTCCAAGGAGATATTTCACACTGTCTTCCATTTTTTCATTCCTTTGGTTCTGTTTTATAATATCCTGATTCCTCATAAAGTCACTAGCTTCCACTTGCTCCAATCTAATTTTTAAAGTAGTATTTTCTTCAGTGGTCTTTTGGACCTCCTTTTCCATTTGGCTAATTCTGCCTTTCAAGGCATTCTTCTCCTCATTGGCTTTTTGGAGCTCTTTTGCCATTTGAGTTAGTCTGTTTTTTAAGGTGTTGTTTTCTTCAGTGTATTTTTCAGTATTTTTTTGGGTCTCCTTTAGCAAGTCATTGACTTGTTTTTCATGGTTTTCTTGCATCCTTCTCATTTCTCTTCCCAATTTTTCCTCTACTTCTGTAACTTGCTTTTCCAAATCCTTTTTGAGTTCTTCTATGGCCTGGGGCCAGTTCATGTTTTTCTTGGAGGCTTTTGTTGTAGGCTCTATGACTTTGTTGTCTTCTTTAGGCTGTATGTTTTGGTCTTCTTTGTCACCAAAGAAAGAATCCAAAGTCTGAGACTGAATCTGGGTGCGTTTTCGCTGCCTGGCCATATTCCCAACCAATTAACTTGACCCTTGAGTTTTTCAGTGGGGTATGACTGCTTGTAGAATAACAAGTTCTATGTTCCACGTTTGGGGGGGAGGTGCCAGCTCTGTCAGACCCGCACTGCTCCTTCCCCAAGAACCCCCAACCCGAACTGGGCTTAGATCTTCGGCAGGCTGTGCACCCCTGCTCTGATCCGCCACTTAATTCCTCCCACCAGGTGGGCCTGGAGCCGGAAGTAACAACAGCTGTAGCTGCCCCACCTCTGCTGCCCCTGGGGCTGGAAGCCGAACCCCGAACTCCTTCCACTCCCGCAGCTTTTCCCACTAACCTTCTCTGCAGTCTTTGGTGTTTGTGGGTCGAGGGGTCTGGTAACTACCGCAGCTCACTGAATCAGGGCGCTAGGGCCCCCTCCGCCCGGCTTCTGGTCTGGGTGGTTCACGCCGCTCAGGCTGGGCTCTGCTCCACTCTGTTCCCAGCTCCCAGCTCCGTGTGGAATAGACCTCACCCAGAGACCATCCAGGCTGTCCTGGGCTGGAGCCCTGCTTCCCCCTGCTGTTCTGTGGGTTCTGCTGTTCTAGAATTGGTTCAGAGCCATTTTTATAGGTTTTTGGAGGTACTCGGTAACGGAGATCACTCTAATCCCTGCTTACCAGCCGCCATCTTGGCTCCGCCCCTGCCTTCCTTTTCAATTCTAAGTCCATATCATGATGTGTCTATATTTTCTGTGCAAATGTAAATACTGTTGGACAAGTCTAGAGGTCTTTATATACAGCTCTATATTCAGAAGTATGTTAAAAAATCTGTGCAATAGACAACCTACCCATGAAAAATTCATATTACTCCAATATTTAAGTCTATTTTCATTTCTATGAAGAATTTTTAAAATTAGATTCATATATTCCTTAGGTGAATATTGAAGCTACACTATCAAATATTTTATAACTGCTCTACTTAGTTAGATGCACTTTCTCTTTTTAACTTTTTTTCTGGTAGGTTTTGTTGTCTAGATATAGGACTGCTGATTTTTATGGATTTATCTTTATATCTTGAAAATTTTCTGGTTAATATTTCAATTAATCCTTATTTGATTCTAAGATTTTCAGTGTCTTATTGTTGCTAAAGTGATAATTTTTATTTTCTTTGCCTATATTTATTCCCTCAATTTCTTTTTTTTTTTCTTATTCCTTTAACTAGCATTTCTAGCACTGGGTTAAATGTTAATGGGGTAAACGAGTTTCTTGGCTTTAAGCTTGAGCTTAGTGAGAAAGCCTGTAACTTTTCTCCATTACATACAATGCTCTTAGATTGGGATAAATACTATTTACTATATAAGGAAAGATCCATTTATTCCTATTCCTTATTTCTTTCTCTCTTGTATATATTTACTATAGCCTTATTTGAAAATCATGATTGCTACCTTTGCTTTTTAAAGTTCACCTGAAGCATAATAGATTTTACTCCAGTTTCTCATTTGAACTCTATGTGAATCTTTGTTTCCAGTGTCTCTTGTAAACAACCTATTGTTGGATTCTGCTTTCTTATCCATACTACTCTCCTCTTATTTTATGGGTGAGTTCATACCATTCACATTCACCAGTACAGTTGTTAAAAGTTTATTTCCATAATTCTGTCCTCTTAAATTTTTTCCTCTCTTATTTCTACTTCATTCTTTTTTTTTTTTTTTTACAAACAAGAAAGTGAGAGAAAAGACAACATTTTTCTGATATACTTGTGATCTTATAGGTGGATTAGTCTGTTTCCTCTTTTATAATTCTTCTCCTTAACTTGTCCCTGATCCCAGGTATTTATTCTTTCTTTTTCTCTTCCTTGTAATCCCGCTTTCATATTACTCCCTTTAACATTTGATACTATTTTGTTTATGTCTATTTCTTTACCTATCCTGCCCTCTTTCTTAGACATCCCAGCCATCCTTAGACATTGCTACCCATCCTAATCCTTGTCTCTTCCTATTTTCTTTTTAATTTAATACATCCCTCTACTGAGATCTGGTGTGTGTGTATGTGTGTGTGCATGTGTGTCTGTGTGTGTGTAATTGTATTTGATCTTCATTTATCCAATTCAGGTGCAATACATGTTTCATCTTATTCATCTCTATTATTCAGTAGTGATTTCTTTCCTCATTATAATTCCTTCTCTCATCTTTTATATTTGACTTCTCCTAAGACAATTAAAACAGAAGAAAACCACCCACAGGTCTTCTATCATTTTAACTTTTCCCTGTGACCATTAAAATATGAGAGTTCTATGAAGATATTTGTTTTTTATCCTGTTAACATGCAAAGAATTTATCCTCACATACCCAGTTATACAAATATAATTACCTTTCTATGTTTCTCTTGGTATTTCCATTTCCAAATGTCTACTCAGTTCTGGCCTTTTCATTAGGGATACTTTGAAATCCTCCATCCCGTTAAAGTATATTTTTTGTGTAAAATGATACTTAGTTTTGCCAGATAGGTTTATCTTCAGTTGTAAACCTTTATCTTGCACCTTTTTTAATCATTCTAAGATTTCCTCTCATTTATAGTGGCAGTTGCAAAGTCTTTTGTAATCTTTACTATAAGTACTTGGCATTTGAACCTTTTTTTGCCTAATTCTAATATATTTTTTCTTTGACCTAGAATCTCTAGAATTTGCCTATGATATTCCTGGGTGTTTTCATTTTGAGATTCCTTTCAGAAGAAGACCAATAGATTCTTTCAGTTTTTCGCTCTGCCCTCTAATTCTAAGAGTTCTGGGCAATTTCAATGAATAACTTCCTGAAATATGGTATCAAGACTTTTATTTTCAAATTATAATTTTTGGATAGTCCAGTAATTTTTGTTTTGTTTTGACATTTCTTGTTTTATTATTTTGGCATTATTTTCTGTCTTGCCCATTCTAATTTTCAGGGCATCGAATTTTTGAATGTGTTTTCCTATGGTCTGTTCTAAGACATTAATTTTTCTTGCTGTTTTTCCCTCCTTAGTTTTTCCATTCTGTGTATATTCCTTGGGATACTCCTGTCATCTTTGTGGCCAGGGCATTTTTTTCCCTCTGCGGCTTTACCTGGACTTGTTATAGGGTCATTATTTTCTTCAGGGTTCGTCACCTGAGAGTCTCCCCCAAGGTTCATGTTGATTGGAAGCTTCCTTCATGAACTCATGATAAGGG
The DNA here is from genome assembly GCF_011100635.1 of Trichosurus vulpecula. NCBI lineage: Eukaryota > Metazoa > Chordata > Mammalia > Diprotodontia > Phalangeridae > Trichosurus > Trichosurus vulpecula. Next base: position 514,278,348 of record NC_050573.1, on the reverse strand, counting down.
GAATGGGGGAGGGAAAAATGGAGAGTTAGGAAAGTGGCTAAGCTTGGATCAAGACACAAGGTGTGGTAGGGCCTGCCTGGTTTTTAGAATAATAACCCATGCTAGTTCACTCCTTCAAGAAACTGTGGGGATGCTTTAATTTCTGGCTTTGCCTGGGAATTCCCACTTGTCATAGACTGTAGGCTTTGCATGGGGGCCTTCTCTTCTCCTAATGAGCTCAAAGGTTACTCCCATACTGGGATCCAAGCACAGGCTTCAGGAATTACTTGGGCTAGATTTTGCTTCTTTCTCTTATAGTTTGACTTGAACACTATTCCTTCCCACAACCCCAATACCCTGAGGTTACTCTTTCTGCTAGAATAGGTCTGGGATGGGGGCTTTTGGGAGTGGGTCAAGTTCAGATTCTGTTTTCTGGAGTGTTGGCATGAACCCAGGCAGAACACCCCCAGGCCACTCCTTCCTAAGCCAAGCTTAGTCAGCCAGCCATGATTAAGTGAGGCTTGGGCAGGGATCCCCATACTGGGCAGCCCAGAACACCCCAAAAATACTCCCCTGTAGCTACACAGTCTTCTGAGCTTAAGAAGTACAGATCTCAGGGTAAGAGTACAGGGACTACCTTTAAAGTTCCAGGTGTGGCTGCCTGTATTCCTTTCTCTGAGCTTGAATCATGACCTGCTCAGGCTTGTCTATCCCAGGATTTCAATGGGACTCGGGGGAGTCCTCCTGTAGATTCCTGGGTTGGGTGGGGGAATCTAGAGGTGATCATTTCCTATAAAGTAGGAAAGATGGGTTATTTACAGGGGATTTAGGATCCTTTGTACCCTAGCATGCTGACAACTCACAACCCCTCTATCATCTAGTTTCGACTGGGCCCGCTCTGTCCTAACAAATTCCCTCTCGTTCCCCACAAAAGGTTTTCTGTTCATGCCTTCTCTACTGTTCTCAAGCCTCCTAAATCTCTCCTTCCTGCCTCTCTGATGATGATATTACCTCTATCCTAACTGAGGAACAACACTGAAGACATTCAACATGAGATACCTCTGTTGCTCTTCTCTTCGTCTCCAAAATCCTTAAAGTCTTTCTTCACTCCCCTTTCCTCTCCCTCGCGTATAAAAGTGCTTTTCTTTCACCAGCCTCCTTTGTCTATTCTGCCTTCAATCTTCTTCAACTTTCCCCTATGGCAACAACCTCCTAAATGTTCTTCCCGTCTCAAAGTTTTACCCCTCTCCAGTCCGTTCTATACACTGCTGCCAAAGTGATTTTTCCATAATTGTAGATCTCACATGTGGTTGTCTTACTCAACCAACTTCTCCATTAGGATGTAAGTTCTTGCAAGTAGTAATTGTTTCATTCATTATATTTGTATCCCTAGTACTTAGCACAGTGCCTGGCACAATTGCTTAATAAATACTTGTTGGGCATTACGTAGGTAGAAGAGAGATTGATTAGAATTGTCTAATGGCTGTGGCTATTCAGAAGCTCTGGGATGTGGATATTTATGTTTAAATATATGTAAGGAGAAGACATGGTTGAAACACTGGGCTTAACAATTGGCTAATAAATCTTAAAGTTGGATGACGAAGTTAGATTTAGACAATATGGAAACTTGTCAGATTATATGTCTAGTTTTCTTATAATGGAGTAGCAAATATAATTAAAGTTTAGAAGTTTATACTATACTTTTTATAGGTTCTGAAGTTTTCCTTCCTCATTAAACATTATCTGGTTCTGTGAGTTTTCTTGTATAGTCAACTTCAGAACACTTGAGTGGCTCTTTCTAAACAACAGAGAAATGCACAGTAGTAAATGAATAACTTTTTTTTTCAGGGAGAAGGCAAGTCTGAATATTTCTTAGGTTTAACTCCTGTGGGTGTGGTTGTCTACAAGAATAAGAAACTAGTAGGGAAATATTTCTGGTATGTATAACTTTATAATCTAATCTATAATAATGTCTGGCTACTACATATCATGTATCTCTGAAGGGAATACTAGAAAATAAGCAGGTCTGAGCAGTAGCTGATAAATGTCCTTATAAGCAAATTGACGAGTAGAGTTAAGTATGTGTTTTCTAATACCTTAGTTTTTAAACCAAAAGGTTCTTTTTAAAAATTACCTTTTTCCGGAACAGAGAATGAACAGCTTTCTGGCAAGCTTCCTGGCCTGGACCTTCCAAAATCCACATTTGGGACACAGCACTACCCAAAAGCTGTAGATCCGAACTGATTATAGGATGAAAGAGAATGGAAAATCTGTAGCATCTGCATCATGCCTGCTGCTATTTATGGAACAAAGTTTCAGAGTTTCAAGGTGCTGAGGGGGATGATCTTATAGGACCCACTTAATACAGAATCTCAGGAACATCATCCCTAGAAAGGAAAACATAAAGAATCAAGCATAGAATCAGGGGTCTAGGGGCTTGACAGCCTGAGAGAAGAACTCACCAAATGAAAGAAACACAAGATCCTCCATGCATTCATTGCAAGCTTCATCAAGTTTTAATCATTGTATACTTCTCTAAACTTCTGTAACTTTAGTTCTTTAAAGAAAAAACCCACTAAACTAAAAAAAAAATTCTGCTTTCTTTAGGCCGCGAATTACAAAAGTTCACTTTAAAGAGACCCAATTTGAACTCAGAGTGCTGGGAAAAGATGTAAGTTTATGACTAATACTAGGGTGAGGGGAGGGGGCCTGCTGGGATCCAGTTTAAAATGCACTGTTAAATGAAGCTGCTTTTACTTAGCTGGGGGTGAGGGGAAGGAGTGTGGACAAAAATGTATACACGTTGCCAGCTGTTTTCTTTAAGCAGAGAAACAGGAATAGGGCAGAATGCACAGGAAATTATAACAGAAAATTGTCTTTCTCATTCTAGCAAGGGAAAAAATCTTTCTTTAATAGAGCGGACTAGGAGTTAATTATCTGTTGTACAGTAATTTTTTCTTGATTTGGGGATATTGAATATCAGGACACAGATGTATGTAGAATACAAAGGAGGACTAATTTTACTCTAAAGTATATTAATCAACATAGAAGAGATGTCATATTTGATATTTTGAGGGCTAGATGGAAAATTTTAGAAATTTTAAAAAAGTGTATAAGGTTATAGTGGGAAAATGCTTGGTATTTGCTCTTACTCCTAGTGAAGTCTTTCTAGACTATTCTTTTAATGGACACCTTGTTTGCCAGAATCTTAAAGTTTCATGCCTTGACAGGTAGGTAGTTTTAAGGAAACTGGGCAGAAGAATGCAGGGGTGTGAGAGCTTCCTTTAATTGTCAGCTGAAAATAATACTCCCGTGAAGTGCTGCTACAATAATCTGTGTTTATGAGATTGATGAAGAAAAACATGGTGTGAAGGTCTATCCATCTGTATTTGTTTTGCATTGATGTTTAATGCAATGTAAATTCTAAGGAAATAACTTGGCAATTTGTTTTCTGTTGAAATGATCATTGTAACAAATAAGCACTACCACTCATATGTGGGTATATAGTAGTCTACAAATAAGAAGATAGTTAGAAGCAATCAGTGTATATTTTCCTTTTACGTAATTGATGATACCATTTATTCTCCATCTCAGAAAGCTATTCCATACAAGAAATATTTTTAAAAAGCAAAGGAAACAGCAAAATCAACCAATTCATTAAGAAAAAAATCCAATGTTATATACTATATTTTACACACACAAATCTCCTCTCCCCATATAACTCTACCAAGGATCAACTTATCTTCTCATTTCTCTTCACTAAAGTCAAGTCTATTCTTTATGAATTTACAGCATTCATCTTTGATTGTTTTGTGGTCATTTTTTTCTATATTCGTAGATGTAGCCATGTTGTATATTGTTTTCCTAGCTCTGCTTATTTCACTTTGTATCAGTTTATGTAAGTCTTTCTATGCTTCTTTGTGTTCCTCATGCTTCCTTTCTTATAGCACGTTAACACTTCATTTCATTCATGTACCACAACCTGTTTAGTTGTTCTCCAATCAATGGGCATCACATTGTTTCCATTTTGTCTCCTAATATAAAAACTGCTGTTCTAAATTTTTTTAAATTTCTTTTTTATGTTTTGTTTTTTGCAGGGGGGAAGGCAGGGCAGTTGGGGTTAAGTGACTTGCCCAAGGTCACATAGCTAGTAAGTGTGTCAAGTGTCTGAGACCAGATTTGAACTCAGGTCCTTCTGACTCCAGGGCCAGTGCTCTACTCACTGTGCCACCTAGCTGCCCCGTTCTAAAATTTTTTGACCTATATATTTAGTCTTTTGGTTTGCCTTTCACTCAAAGCATGTCTGGCAGTAGAAAGTGAAAGAATCGGATGTTTGAGCCACTTGATTTCCTTAATATCAAATTGTTTTCCAGAATGCTTGTACCAATAACTATTACTTTGTAAAGAGTAACAAAATCTTTTGGATAATCAGATATAAAAAGGTAAAAAAAAAATAAAATCAGTGAATAAAAAAAAATAAACAAGGTTGAAATCACTACAAAAATAGAAGAAATAAAAATAATTATAAGAAGCTACTATGCTCAATAATATGCTACCACAACTGAGTATGACTTAAAAAATATAATACCAAGCCAATAGAACATCAAATCTAGATCTTAAATAATCCAATCTAAGAAAAAGAAATTGAATTATCTATAAAAGAACTACTAAAGAAAAATCTCCTAGATTAGATTTATTTATGTGACAATGATGTCAAATTTTTTAACAGTAGTTAATAATGTCTACACTATACAAATTATTCTCAAAAACTAAAAAAAAAGGAATATCCCATAATAATGGCTCCTCTGCAATCTGATAATCCTATTGAAAAAAAAACTAGTTATTCTAATAAGATTGAAGGTACTAGCAATTTTCTAAAGCTGAGGAAGGAGAAACAAGTTTGCAGTTTTGTACCATATCCCTCTCCACTTCCAGTGAATATATAAACAAGTTGTGAAAGCTAGGGTTACACATCATCATAAATTCTTTAATTACAGAACCTTATAAGAGAGCATCTAGCATTTAAGCAACAGCCATTTGAGAGATGCTGGATCCAATCCCCATAAAAGGGAAAAACCAGTACCCTAATGTGGCAGTGAGTCTCTAAATTAAAGCTGTAAAATGGAGAAATAAAAAAAGAAGATAGACTGATTTCTTTAGCTCGGTCCACTCCAAGTAGCACACCTAAGCAAAAAACCCAGAGCAACTATGCTCAACAATATGCTACCAGAATTGAGAGCATCTTTTAAAAAAAACGCCAAGATCCTGGTTTACTCATGGATCATACATCTTGAGTGGGCTCAGGTGTCGACAGCAAGGATTGTGAAAGTAGAATTAGAAAAACAACCTCTTCTGATAAACAGGACCTTTTTTGGACCAAGAACTCTGATGGGGGAAAAAGGCAGAAGGAAATAAGCATTTATTAGTGCCTAGTTTGTGCCAGACAGTGTGCTTAAGCACTTTACAAATGTTACCTCATTTTAGCCTCACAACTACCCTTCTAGGTAGGTGTGATTATCTCTACTTTACAGTCGAGAAAACAGAGGCAGAGATTAAATAATTTGCCTAGTTTCGTACAACTAGTAAGTATCTGAGGCTGGATTTGAATTTCCTGACTCCATGGCCAGCACTCTAGTCACTGCACTTCAGTTCCAGTGTATAGTACTACAGAGGTACCCAGAAGCCATGTCTCCTGTGCCTAGAATTCTGCCTTTCATCTCTGCCTCCCAGCTACCCAGCTAAAGTCTCATCTCCTGCCAGAAACCTGTTCCTTTTAAGGAACACTGCCTGTTTGTGTCTTTGACTATTTATCAATTGAAGAATGGCTCTTATTTCTATAAATTTGACTCATTTCTCTATATATTTGGGAAGGGAGATCTTTATCAGAGAAATTTGCTGTAAATTTTTTTGCAATTGTGATTACTATTTATGTATTTCCCTCTATCTGATTTTCCCCCATTTATTCTACTGTCTCTCTCACCCTGTCTATTCTCAAAAGTCTTTTGCTTCTAACTTTTAATCCCGCCCCCCAAATCTGACTTCCCTTTTATCAACCTTGCCCCCCTCATCCCCCTTCCTTCTTACTTTCCTGTATGGTAAGATAGATTTCTATACCCAACTGAGTGTGTATATTATTCCTTCTTTGAGCCAATTCCAATGAGAGTAAGGTTCAAATGATGCCTACTGCCTCCGCCATCTTTCCCTCGACTGTAAAAGTTCTTTTGTGCCTCTTTTATGCCAGATAATTTATCCCATTCTATCTCTCCCTTCCCCTTCTCCCAGTGCACTTTTCTTTCCTACCTCTTAATTTTAGCTTTTTAGATAATCATCCCATCATATTTAACTCACATGCATTCTCTCTATCAATGTATACACAAGTGTCATCTTCCCATTTAGGAATGTAAACAGTTTAAACTTATTGAACCTCATGATTTCTCTCTCTTGTTTCCCTTTTTATCCTTCTCTTGAGTCTTGTATTTGAAAGTCAGGTTTTCTATTCAGCTCTGATATTTTCACCAGGAATGCTTGAAAGTCCTCTATTTCATTGAATTTTTCTCTTGAAGGGTTATATTCAGTTTTGCTGGGTAGGTGATTCTTGGTTGTAGTCCTAGTCCTTTTGTCCTCTGAAAAATCATATTCCAAGCCCTCTGAACCTTTAATGTAGAATTTGATAAATTCTGTGTTATCCTAACCGTGGCTCCATTGATATTTTAATTTTTTTTCTTTTTGGCTGCTGACCATATTATCTCCTTGATCTGGGAGCTCTGGAATTTGGATGTGACATCCCTGGGAGTTTTCATTTGGGGGATCTCTTTCAGGAGATGATCACTGGATTCTTTCAATTTCTGTTTTTACCCTAGGTTTCTAGAATATCAGAGCAGTTTTCCTTTATTTCTTAAAAGATGACATCTAGACTCTTTTTTTGATCATGGTTTTCAGTCAGTCCAGCACTTTTAAATAATCTCTCCTCAATTGATTTTCTAGGTCAGTTGTTTTTTCCCATGAGATAGTTCACATTTTCTTCTGTTTTTTTTTTCATTCTTTTGATTTTGTTTTATTGTTTCTTGCTATCTCATAAAGTCATTAGCTTCCACTTCCCCAATTCTAACTTTTAATGAATTATTTTTTTCAGTGAATTTTTGTACCTCCTTTTCCATTTGGACAATTCTTCTTTTCTTCAGTGAATTTTTGTGTCTCCTTTTCCATTTGGCCAATTCTATTTTTTAAAGAGTTCTTCTCTTCAGTGAATTTTTGTGTTTCCTTTCCCAAGCTGTTTGCTCTTTTTTCATTGTTTTCTTGCTTTGCTCTCATTTCTCTTCCCAATTGTTCCTCTACCTCTCTTGATTTCTAAAGTCCTTTTTGATCTCTTCTGTGGCCAAAGACCAATTTGTATTTTTCTTAGAGGCTTTGGATGTAGGAGTTTTGACTTTGTTGTCTTCTTCTGAATTTGTGTTTTGATCACCATAGTAACTTTCTGCAGTCAGGATCTTTTGTTGTTTGCTCATTTTCCCAGTCTATTTCTTGACTCTTAACTTGATGTTAAAGTGGGGCTCTGCTCCTGTGGTGAAGGGGCCACTGGCCCAAGCTTCAGAGTTTTTTGGGCGGCTGTTTTCAAAGATAGCTCTGGGGACCTGTAAGTTTTCAGTTCTACCAAGGTGGTATGATCTAGAAGAGGTGTGTTTACTATTCTGCTGGCCTGTGGTCTTCTGGTCTGTGAGCAACCACAAGCACCCTTTTCTGCTCTGGAACTGTGACTAGAGTCCTAGCTCCCTTGTGGCTTCAAGCTCTGGTGCTCTTCCTTGCCCTGGGACTGAGACCCAGGACTGTGACCCAGATCAGAGTATGGGCAATACAGCAGAGCCCTAGCCTTGTTGCCAGGAAAGGAACCCCTGTAATCTTCTGACCCGTTGTTTGACCCCCTTACAATCTGTGGGCTGAGAGGTCAGAAACTGCCACTTCTGCCCCTGATTCAATTGCTCCCCCAAGCCTACTGCTGGTTTGTTGGGGTGCTGTGGCCTGCATTGGACTTCACTCTCACCCTGATGCAACAGACTTTTCCTGCTGACCTTCTAAGGTATCTTAGACTGGAAAATTGTCTCACCCTGTCCTTTGTGGGTTCTGCTAGTCCAGAGATTGTTTTGAGGCTTTAAGATTTTTGAAGGAGCTTTGGAGATAGCTCAGGTGAGTCCCTGCCTTTGCTCTACCAACTTGGCTTTGCCTTAATGACTTCTTTTTATTGACCAAATCAAGGATCCCAAATTTGCAGAGGACACAGAAGCCTTTGAACCACCTAAGAGTTAACTAGTGATGGAAAGAAAGATAGCCTCCATAGGCCCATAACCTTACACTGAGGAACATTTGTTGCCCTCACGATTCTAGAGCTCTTGTTTTAAATGGGAAAAGTTGCTTTCCCTGGTGATCTGTTGTTATGTAGAGGATATCATAAACACACTTTTTCTGCTTCTTGACATAGGAAAGGTGTTACCCATTCATAGTTCTAGTGACCTATGTTATATGTCTGGAAAGACAGTGACTGGACCTTGAAATATTTGTAGAAAAACTTTAATTTCTGTCTTCTACAAGACATATTATGTAATGGTCCAAAGTCGTTCTGAGTAACTTAACAGTCAACTAAAACCAAGTACTAATGAAGTGAAATAGATTATAGAAAGGGAAATAATTAAACCTAAATAGACAGATTTGAATGGTTAGCCCAGACAAATATTTGTTTGGCGGTGGTTAAGTAAAGAATATTCATCCATTTCCCAATTTAGTTGCTGGAGCTAAGGCTTCTTGCTGGGGAACCCTGCTAATCTAGAATCAAGAAATTGGCCTTGACCTGGAAAGAGAAGCAATAAATTAAGGGGAGAATCTATTGGAATTAGAGATAGCTATGGTCTGATCTGTAAGTGACAGTTACTTAGGTAGAAGATGCTTTAGTAAAGGCACTAGGAGACATGATCTTCTCTCCTATACAAGAGGCTACCAAAAGTATGCTTTTTTGGAACCTACACATTTAAAAGGTTAAATACCACACTTAAAAGACTGGAGTTGGTGACCTTGAAGATGGTGAAATCATCACTGCCTTGAGTGTTGCAAAAGGAAAACCCATCATAGGAGAAATTCTCATTCTTCTTTTAGCAAAAAGTAGCACACAAAGGTCACAAATGGACTAAAAGAAATTGATTTCATTGAGTTCTTAAAGGAAAGAAGAGCTTGTGCAATGTTTTGTGCTGGAAAGGAACAAGTGAAATAACTTACTTTTTAAAATGCTTAGGAATTGAAGTGAAATGAACAGTATGTAGTCTTTGGACCTATGTGAGCTGAGACAAATCAGCATCATCCTGTGACTTGTAACCTTCCCTCCTCCCATCCCTCACTCCAATACTTTTGGCAGTCTCTTGAATCCTTTCTTACCAGGAAAAGATGAGCTTCTAGGGGAAATCAAAGGTTTTTATATTTAAACACTTTTTAAAAAATCATCCCCTTAAAATTTTACCCAAAAACTCACACAAAGAAAAAAAGAGAAAGAATAATGGAAATAATTTTATCTATTTTTTCTATAAGAATACAGTGATTCATAGAAGCCTCTTTCATCCCTATTTTCGTACACCTGTTGTTGTTTTCTTTTCTGCCTAATCTCCTAAGATGTGTAAGAAACATGGTACCCAAGAAGGCTAAGAGCCTTCTCTTTATTGTTTAAGTATTCTTTCTTTTTAATGTGTCTTACCTTGTTCTAAGAAAAAAAACTTGTATATTTTCTGAGGAGTGGAGGAGGAAAGATTGGGAAAAATATATATGCAAAATATCACTTAGCTTTGTAGACCTTTGACAAGTAACTGCCTTTCTGAGCCTCAGTTTTCTCATCAGTACCATGAGGATTAAACTAGATGGGTTTTTAGGTTTCTTTCCTGCTCTAAATCTAAGATGCCATGACTGTGGTGATAAGAAAATTTCATTTTTTCCTCCCTTCACAGATACCACAAAATTGTATCAGCATAAACATCACATGTATTTTAATTCACTTTCACATTCATAATTACTATTCTTTATCTCACCAAAAGATTGTCTAGTAAATAATGATTCCTTTTTTTCAGTTTTGGAAACTCATGAACACTGTTAAAGCATAGTAGAGGGAACAATACTAACACTTTCAAGTATTCCTTATTTGTTTGAATATTTTGTAACAGGAGAATTTTCTGTAGAAATAAAACTTTGTATAATGAGTAATTCTTATTGCCTTTTATTTCAGTGCAATGAAACCTCATTCTTTTTTGAAGCCCCAAGTAAAAGTACTTGCAAGCATCTCTGGAAGGGTTGCGTTGAGCATCATACATTCTTTAGGTAAAGTACGAAAGTTTTATTCATTGTGATAATCTAATCAAAGGAACATTTTCAAGAAAATATCCTAATTTCGAAGAAGATTCATAATTATTTCTCAAAAATCTTTTGAAGGTCATCCAGCATAAGATTTGTGTCCCATTTTATAAGCAAGTAAAAATTGATTATCCATTGTAAAATACAAATGTGGTTAACTGATAATGGTCAATGATCAAGAAATTTTGAGAAAGTCAACTGATTCCAAGAGAATCTTAAAACTGAGATTAAATATTCTTTAAAAAGCTTATGCATTCATGTTATATTCATTGATGTATCTCAAGCTGAGAAAACAGAGCTATTCATCCAACCATTCTGAGAAAGTGTTATCCTATAAATATCTGAATATCTTGATAAAAGGATATAAAATATATATATATTTGTATAACATTATTTTGCTTTTTTTTCAAAATCACTTAGAATACCAGAGAATGAATCAAATTCTTTGTCAAGAAAACTCAGCAAGTTTGGTTCCATGAGTTATAAACACCGATACAGGTAAATGTTTGATACATATATGCATATATATTACATAGACAGTGTGTATATATATGTGTGTGTGTGCGTGTATATATATATATACATCAAATGTATATATTTATTTATACATATGCATAAATACATGTTTGTCAGTGTCTATATATAAATCTCTACTTGCATAATCAAGAACTAATTGAGATATGATTTGTATTTTATAACTATATAGTTTCCATATGTATGTATCTTATCTATAGATATGTAGAATACTTTTATCTGCCTCAATATAAATTAATTTAGGGTGCCCTCAAGTAATTCCAGATAACTTACCCAATAAATAGGTGATTTGCTTTCTGGAATGCCAGCTTCATATGCTGGGAGTTCCATATGCTGACAAAATCATTGGTGCTTCCAAGATTTAAATTTGAAGATAATTTTATGAAAATGCATATGTTGGTAGAATATTTCTTTTTAAGATTTGTAGGGACAGCCCTAGATTTTGCCTTGGGAAGTCCACAGAGTCAAAATCTCTTCTTAGGATCAGGAGTTAACTTATTATTAAGTCAGGAACTGTGGTCAAGTTGAGGGCCCCATGCCCATTCTTTTTTTAAACACATAAAATAAAATACACAGGATTAAAAAGGAAACCACTTAATACAGTCATCAAAATATTTTTTTAAAAATAAGGGTATAGGGACTTCCAAGAGACAAGATGGCAGAGTAAGCAGGAAATTGCCTGAACTCTCCCATATTCATCTTCAGATAACTATAAAATAGTACCTCAAAACAAATTCTGTAACAGCAGAACCAACAAAAAGACAGGGGTAAAACAAATTTCTAGCCCAAGACAACTTGGAATGTCTATAGGAAAGGTCTTACTCACCAAAGGTGAAATGGGAGCATAGTCCACAGCAGGCAGTGTCCTGGCAAACCAGCAGTAGGCCCTGCCTCAGCAAGCCAGCATGAGGCTCTGAGTCCTGTTTCCCTGTTGCAGCAGCAGGCTGGCAGCCAGGACTCCCCTGCTCAACCTCCCATGGCCCTGGTGCAGCACCAGGCCCCCTCATGGAGCTCACCCTGCAGCCCCAGTATAGCACCAGGAAAGCAGCCAGGGCCTTCAGCCACCAGCACAAAAGCATGGGACAGTGCCCCTTTCACTACAAGAGTAGAGCTCAACTTTAAAAGTAACAAAAGAAGCTGGAAAAGATAAATCAAAACAAAAATAAAACAACAACAACAAAAAAGAACCTGACCCTACAAAGTTAAATTTTGGTGACAGGGAAGATCAAGACACAAACTCAAAGGACAGCAATGTTAAAATATGTACATGCAAAGCTTCGAAGAAAAATGTGAATTGGTCTCAGGGCCAAAAGGAACTCCTGGATGCTCAAAAAGGAGTTTGAAAAGCAAATAAGAAAGGTAGAAGGAAAATTAGAAAAATAAATGAGTGATGCAACTCTTGCATGAAAAATCATGAAAAAAAAGAGTAAACAGCTCAATAAAGGAAGCACAAAAAAATGGGAAAAGGCATACAAAAATTTAATGAAGAAAACAGCTCTCTAAAAAGTAGAATTGGCCAACATAAAATGTCAAACAAAATTAAAGGAATGAAAAAAATAGAAGAAAATGTGAAATGTCTCATTGGAAGAACAACTGGCCTGGCAAATAGATCAAGGAGGGACATTTAAGAATTATTGGACTACCTGACAGCCATGATCTAAAAAATGACCTGGACAGCATCTTTCAAGCAATCGTCAAAGAAAATTGCCTTGATATTAATTGAGTTACAGGAGGACATAGATAGTAAAACTGTATTAATGGGGAACCTCAACTTTTTCCTCTCAGAACTAGATAAATCTAAGCATAAAATAAGTGAGAAATAAGGAAATAAATAGTATTATAGAAAAGTTAGACATGACAGACCTCTGAAGAAAACTGAGTAGAGATGGAAAGGAATATAGCTTTTCCTCAGTGGTACATGGCACCTACACAAAAACTGACAATATATTAGGGCATAAATGTAGAAAGGCAGAAATATTAAATGCATCCTTTTCAGGTAATAATGCAATAAAAATTACATTCAGTAAAGGGCAGTGGGAAATAGATAAAGAATTAATGGGAAACTAAATTATCCTAAAGAATAAGTGGATCAAAGAACAAATCATAGAATCAATAATTTCATTTCATTAAAGAGAATGACAACAATAAGACAACATACCAAAATTTGGTATGCAGCCAAAACAGGAGAATTTATTTCTCTAAACTCTTACATCAAGAAAATAGAGAAAGAATAAATCAATGAATTGGGCATGCAACTAAAATAATTAGAAAAAGAACAAATTAAAAATCCCCAATTAAACACTACATTGGAAATACTGAAAACCAAAAGTAAAATTAATTAAATTGAAAGTAAGAAAACTATTAAGCTAATAAATAAAACTAGGAGCTGGTTTTATGGGAAAAAACAAGAACAAGGAGATGGATAAACCATTGGTTAATTTGATTTTTTTACAAAGAAGAAATAAAATTTCCAGTATCAAAAATGAAAAGGGTGAATTCACCATCAATAAAGAAGAAACTAAAGCAATTATTAGGAAATATTTTGTCTAGTTTTATGCCAGTAAATCTGACAATCTAAACAAAATGTATGAATATTTTAAAAACTATAAATTGCACAGATTAACAGAAGTAACCCCATCTTAGAAAAATAAATTGAACAAGCTATCAGTAGACTCCCAAAGAAAAACTCCCAGGGTCAGATGGGTTCACAAGTGAATTCTGCCAAACATTTAAAGAACAATTAATTCCAATATTATATAAACTATTTGGAAAAACAGATGAATAAGGAGTCCTACCAAATTTCTTTTATGAAACAAATATGATACTGACACTAAAACCAGGAAGAGCCAAAACAGAGAAGAAAACTATAGACCAATTTTCCCTAATGAATATTGATGCAAAAAAATTAAGCAAGATTATAGCAATATAATTATAGCAAAATAATCTTAAATTTAAAATAAACCTTGTCCTCTGGCAGCTGGGATGGTGGAATTTATACCAGGAAGGCAGAGCTGGTTCAATGTTAAGAAAACTGTCAGTATAATTGACCATATCAATAACAAAAACTACAAAAATAATTTGATTATCTCAATAGATGCAGGAAAAGCTTTTGGCAAAATACAGCACCCATTCCTATTAAAAACACTAGAAAACATAGGAGTAAATGGAGCTTACCTTGAAATGATAAGTAGTATCCATCTAAGACAATCAGCAAGCATTATCTGTAATGGGGATAAGCTAGAAGCCTTCCTAATAAGATCAGGGGTGAAGCAAGGATGCCCATTATCCCTATTATTCAATATTGTACTATAAATGTTAGCTATAGCAATAAAAGAAATTGAGAGAATTAGAATAGGCAATGAAGAAACAAAACTGTCATTCTTTATAGATGAAATGATGGTATACTTAAAGAATTTAAAAACTACTTGAAATAATTAACTTTAGCAGAGTTGCAGGATATAAAATAAACCCACATAAATTATCAGCATTTCTATATATGTTACCAACAAAGCCCAACAACAAGGATAGAGAAATCCATTTAAAATAACTGTAGACAGTATAAAATACTTGAGAATCTACCTGCCAAGACAAACCCAGGAACTATATGAGCACATTTACAAAATACTTTTGACACAAATAAAGTTAGATCTAAACAACTGGGAAAATATTAATTAGTCATGGGTAGGCCAAGCCAATATAATAAAAATGACAACTATGATAGATTTAGCTCTTCTCAGCAATATAGCGATCCAAGACAATTCCAAAAGATTCATGATAGAAAATGCTATCCACAGAGAAAGGACTATGAAGTCTGAATGCACATTGAAGCATACTATTTTCACCTCCTCTGCCCCACCCCTGTGGGTTTTCCCTTTTGTTCTGTTTCTTCTTTCACAACATGACTAATATGGAAATATGATTAATATGATTGTAATGTGTAACCTATATCATATTGCTTGCCACCTTGGGGTTGAGGGAGGAGAAGGAGAGAGAGAAAAAATTTGGAACTCAAAATCTTATAAAAAATGAATGTTGAAAACTATCTTTACATTTAATTGGAAAAAATAAAATACTATTTACAAAAAATTAAAATGAAAACTCTACCTAGAGTAATTTACTCATTCAATGCCATACCAATCAAATTAATAAAAAATATTTTATATAGGACTAATAGGAAAAAATAACGGCAAAATTCATCTGGAAGAACAAAAGGTCAAGAATAGCAAGGGAATTAATGAAAAAAATGCAAAGGAAAGTGGTCTAGCTATAGCAGATCTCAAACTATATTATAAAATTGTAATCATCAAAAGTATCTGCTGCTGGCTAAAAACTAGAATTTTAAGTCAGTGGAATAGATTAGGTACACAAGACACAGTAGTAAATGACCATAGTACTTAGTGTTTGATAAAACTAAAGACTCCAGCTTCCAGGATAAGAACTCACTATTTGACAAAAACTGCTGGGAAAAGTGGAAAACAATATGGCAGAAGCTAGACATAGACCAACATCTTAGACCATATACCAAGATAAGGTCAGAATGGGTACAGGATTTAGACATACAGGATGATATCATAATCAAATTAGAAGAAGAACAGGGCATAATTTACCTGTCAGATCCATGGAGAAAGGAAGAATTTAGGAACAAACAAGAGATTAGAGATCATTAAGAAATGTAGAATGTAAAATATAAAATGATTATATTGAAATAAAAAGTTTTTGACAAAGAAAATCAATGCAACCAAGATTAAAAGGAACATAGAAAGCTGGGAAACAATTTTTACAGGAAGTATCTCTGAAAAAGGTCTCATTTCTCAAACATATGAGTTAAATTTATAAGAATACAAGCCATTCCACAATTAATAAATGGTCAAAGGATATGAACAGGCAGTTTTCAGATGAAGAAATTAAAGCTATCTGTAGTCACATGAAAAAATGCTCTAAATCACTATTGATTAGAGAAATGCAAAATCATAATAATTCTAAGGTGCCACCCCATACCTTTCAGATTGGCTAATATGACAAAAAAGGAAAATAATGAATATTGGTGATGATGTGAGAAAATTGGGACATGACTGTACTGTTGGTGGAGTTGCGAACTGATCTAACCATTCTGGAAAGCAATTTGGAACTATGCCCAAAAGGCAAAACTGTCTATACCCTTTGATCCAGCAATACCAACACTACGTCTGTGTTCTAAAGAGATCATAAAAAAGGTAAAAGGACCTACGTATGTAAAAATATTTATAGCAGCTTTTGCTGTGGTGACAAAGAATTAGAAATCAAGATGCCCATCAACTGGGGAATGGCTAAATAAACTGTGGTAGATAAATGTAATGGAATACTATTGTGTTATAAGAAATGACAAATTTCAGAAAAATCTGGAAAGACTTACATGAAATGATGCAAAATGAAGTAAGCAGAACCAGGAGAACATTGTACACAGTTCAGCAACATTGTGTGATGATCAGCTATGAATGATTTACTTCTTCTTAGCAATACAGTGATTCAAGACAATTCCCAGGGACTCGTGATGAAAAGTGCTATCCACGTTCACAACTGATGAAATATGAACGCAGATCAAAACATTACTATTTTCATGTTCTTTATTTCTTTCATGGTTTTCTTCTAGTTTTTCTTGGTTCATGGTTTTTCTTCTAGTCTGTTCTTTCACAAATATAACTGTAGTGTTAATGTGATTGAAGATCTTCCCTGCCCATTCAATAGGGCCTTTATTTACACCCTTTATTTGCTAGGTTCTAGGCACCAGACCCACACTTTTTTTTGCTAATTAGATCACATGAGGTGTGAAGCCCTCAGGGCCCTAAGGAGAGGTGCTAAGACCATAGTCAATTGTATATGCACTGAGTTCTAGCCAATCAGATGTGCATGAATTCAGCCAATCAGAGACCTGAGTTGTAGCCAATCAGATGCCAGCTAGAATTGTATATAAGGAGAACCCAGAGTGTGAGAGCAGCAGAATTGAGAAGCAGACATCAAGAAGACATCGAGGTAGCAGACATCAAGAGGATATTGAAGAGCAGAAAGTGAAAGCCAGCATCAAGAGAGACTGCAGAGCAGAGGTGCAGACCAGAGAGTTGCAGAGATCAAAGAGCTGAGAATCTACAGCATCAAGAGACTGGAGAACTGAGGATCCAGAGAATCCAAGAGACTGCAGGGGCTCTGAGAACTACAAGCACTTTCAGAACTTTGGCAGAGGAAGCAGGCAGCAGACAGTTAGGATTTGCAAGCAGTTATTTACAGGAAGGCCCTAGCAGGGGGAAAGTTACAGGATGACTTGCTTCCTTGCTATAATACTCTGTTATAATTTCCTTGTTGCTACATTGAGGTGGGCTTACTGGTTTTGGAATATAATTACTGCTATATCAAGTTGGAGTCATTGGTCTTGGGATTTGATATTCTGGTGTCTAAATAAATGTTATACATCCTCCGCCTTCTACCCAGAGAGTTTTTCATACATTGTAATTCCGAACCATGCAGGCATGTTCAATGGTCCTCCTTAAGGTCCTGAATCTTGCCTTACTGATACAATAACTAATATGGAACTATGTGTTACATAATTGCACATATATATCCTATATCAAATTGCTTACTGTCTTAGGGAAGGGTCAGGTGAGAGAAGGAGGGAGAAAAATTGGAACTCAAAATTTTTTTTAAATGTAAAAAAATATCTTTACATGTAATTAGAAAAAAATAAAATAATATTTTAAAGCAATAAGTTCACAAACTTCTCTTTGTAATATAAACATGTATATGATCCAAAAGTCATGCCCAGTTAATATAGCTTATTCCTAAATCCAATGAAAGGCTTCTAGAGAAATGCCATTAAAACCAAATAACTATCCTTCTCTAAGTTTTACCAATTTAACCTTTAGGTATCATTTCCTTTAAAGCCAAAAAAAAAAACCCATTAAGTGGAAACAAAAAAAAATTCTTAATATTCAAAAAACACTGTAGGGAACTATCACCTAGGGTTCTTCTTTCCAATAGATAATGTTTCTTCTCCATTACTCTTTCCTTCCTTTTCCCCTTCACCTTGTTCAGAAGAATAAAGGGTAATTTAAAGACAATAATAACAATACATGAAATAATAACTGAGATAGAAGTTAAATTTTAACTTGCCCAGGACCAAACAGCCAGCAAGTATCTGTAGCTGGAGTTGAAGGTGGTACAGTGGACGGAGTGCTGAACCTGAAGTCAGGAGAAACTAAGTTCAAATTTGAACTCCATACATAATGGCTGCACAGCCCTGGGCAAGTTACTTAGCCACTGTCTGCCTGAGTTTCCTCATTTTTAAAATGGGAATTATAATAATAGAACCTCCCTTTGAGGGTTGTGGTAAGGATTAAATGATAGAACATTTGTAAAGCACTTGGTAAATCTTGAAGCACTAAATAAATGCTACTTGCTAATATGATGAATGTTTTTGAAACTTCAGTGAAAAAAGTATTTTGGTTACTTGATGAAATTATGTGAGATTAGTTTCATTTGCTACTCTTACTCTTCACTAAAGGGATCATTCCAAGTAGGTTCCAGAGTCACTTCTTTTGCTCTCCCTACGCTCAATACCAAGCCCAGATGAGGTTGGCCAAAACATTGAATAAAACAATTGGGAATGCTTTGCAATTTTTCATGTAAGTGAAAACAAAAATGAGTTAAAAGCCTCACAGGGAAAAAGCCAAATAGACTCAATTCTTTATTTTTTTTAATTTTTTTTGGGGGGGGTAGAACTGGAGTTAAAACTTCACCTCTCCTGAAATAAAATCCTCACTCAGTGAAGCCTTCTAACATTTAATAAACCTCTCTGCCTGCCAGAAGCCCTTCACTATACCAAATGTAAATCCTTCTGGAATTTAAGACTGTTTCTTGTACTGTCCTAATGGGGGAAAATAACAGTTGCCACTTCCATATAGATCCATGTAAGCATCTAAGTATAGCTAAGTCAGCCTTCATCCCTCTGCTCTTCAGACTTCACAGATGTTTTGAATGTAACTTTGCTTTTTAAAAAAAAATCTATTTACTTGTATTCATAAAGTGTCATTTTTTTTTTAAATGGCAGGACAGCATTACAAATGAGCCGAGATCTTTCTGTTCCTCTCCCCCGGCCCAATCAGAAAGTAGAAAGAAGTCGAAGCAAGACATACCCTAAGAGAACAGCACAAATACAGCCATCAGGTGAGTCTCATGCACCCAAAGGCACTTTATATACCCCCATGTTGACTCTTAGGTAACTATTCTCACTGATATTCTAGTTGTAAATCTGTAATTACATATCGTTGTTACTCTCAGAACATTTCTTACATGACTGCTTTCTTCTCTTTGCTCACTCCCCTCTTTTTTATGACTGTGTTTTCATGATTGAAGTGGCCGAGGGAAAGTTCATTTAATAGGTGACCTCCAGTTTATGTCAACCAATGACATCAATTAAAGCAAACTAAAACTACAAAAAAGCAACATTATTTTGCTAAGCCAAAGTTAAAAAGCAAAATGGAAAATTACCTACTCAATCTATTTGAATCTGTATCTGAATCAACACAAGGTAATGAGACTAATTTTGATGTGAGATCTTACTACTTTAGCATCATATTTAGGGGTGTGCTGGAGCCAGGTTGAACTGGCTGTGAAGAACAAATTATTAGATATTTATTGTAAGCATTCATACCTCAGATATCCAAAATCCTACAAATGAGTGCTTTGATTTATTGTTCTGTTGATTGTCTAGAATTGAGAAAGTATACTTGGCTGTACTTCATATTTTCTTAAACTACTGAACAAGAACAAAACTGGATTAGCAAAACATTCTGTGAAACTGTTTATACTATTTCTTAAAATGAAGAAGTCAAGATTCTTCACCCTGTTGCCCTATGCCTTTCTCAGAAAGATAGATGCCATCCAGAAATTTTCTGATATCCTTGGGTGTGGGGGGGTGTTGTTCTTTTCTTTTTGTTTTTATCATTTCCTTCAAGAATTTACTTATCTTTTGGGGCTTGAGAAACAGCATAATCAATACTTGGTCTTGTGCATACTCTTCAGATATATTTTTTCTCAAGTTTCTGATTTCAACAAGTGAGGCATTCTTTTGAATAACAACTTCAGTGACTTGTCTGGATGAGGATGTGAGCATACACAACCCTCATCTTGTACTGAAAACTGAGGGTGACCTCTTGGGTCTTGTTTCACACATAACCATAGACTGTGAAAACGATTGCAAATTCTTTTCTGATTTTCCCACCACTTGTCAACCTGGAGCTTGTTTCTCTTCTTTTCAAGGAGACTGAGCTCAACATTGTGATATGGTTGAAATACCTTCACAGGATTCCTCTGGGGCCCTTCATAATAACAGTCCTGCCCTTCAGAGAGATGTCAACAGTCTGGTTGCTTAGAAAGGTCTTCATTCTCATCATGGATGGGCCAAAGAGCAAGTTAAGACTATTAAGAATATTTTACATAAAAATTTAAACAGATAATTTTCTCTAAGAAAACACTGCAGAAAAGGCTTGATATGCTGATTTCTACCATGGAAGTTTGAGCAAATTTCTATCACCTGCCTTACAAAGATGCTTCCAAGGAGACCAACATGGAGCTACAGACAAATTCCCCAAATGCCTTCAGTTTCTTTTAAAAAATATTTTCCTTATTTTTGGTTTTTGCATCCATTTATTTTCTCATTGGAGGACCACATCAGTGCTATGACAGAGAGAAAATGGTTAAATGACTTGCTAGGAAAAATCACTAAGGGGCTAGGATTATCTGGTATTATAGCTCTTGAACACCATCTAGTGTGTTTTCCTCAATAAAATTTGACTAGTTACCATTTACTAAATATCAATTAACCCCTTAATATCAGTTAGCTTTTATAAAAAAGTATTTAGTGGGAAAGTATACAAAGGATCAAAATAAAACAACATTCCATACAGAGAGCATATCTCTATACACTTTAGTTTCTGGGAAGAGTGAACTCAGACTTAAACTTGTTGCTGCAAAACATTCCCTTTGAACAAACATACTTCAGGACTTTGCTTACACAGTGTTTTAAATTGGGGGTTGATTTTACTGGGTTGGTTTTGCTGGGTCTTGCCAGTTTTTAAGCCTCAGAGTTTGTTTCATACCAGACTCAGTTGCTATTGCTACCAGCTCCTGTTGCAGAGGGGACCTTTCATGGGCTTCCCACTTTTCAGAGCTCACAAGGTTGTAATTTGATCCATTTCATCTCTAATATATCTAAGATCAGGAAAGAATAAACAAAAATAGATAAAACAAACAGCAACAAAATATGTTCACACCTACATGGGAGCCAGGTGGTGAAATCTGATGCTGCTACTTCTTCCCCCTGCCAGAAGCCCACAGCATTTCTTCATTTGAAAGGGGAGAGGGGGGAGAAGGGGGAAAAAGTTTATTTTATAATTTTGTTATATATTTGAAAGGAATATTAAGTTGTGCACAGTAGATTTGCTGTTTCATGTATAATCATCTTTTATTGTACTATGTTATAGAAATGCTTGTTTTATTCTGTAAATTAAAAATAAAATTTTTTAAAACCCTGCTTTAAAAAAAATATTAGATCTTTTGGGGGAATAGAGTTTTCATGAGCAAAGGCTGCCTTCACGTTTTCGAGCTTTAAACTGTTTTACCCATGGAAATTTAGAGAAAGGCTTGCTATAGATTTGAATCCAGTAATACTGTGTTTATTTGGCATTTTTCCATCATTGAAACTGTTAAATAGAAAACTTGGCTATCAAAAAATATGAGCTACCTCAAGCAAAAACATGCTCTTTTTAAAGAATGTTTGAGTGGTAGAAAGTTACTAAGGCACTCTGAATGTTGCTGTTATCACCTGCACATCGGATGCCAAATAGTCTGATGAAATCACTTTCCTTCTAAAGAGGCAGAATTTTAAAGTGTTAGTCCTTTTTTAAAAAGCAGAAGGAAGGTGGTCTTTGCTATAATTACATTGAGCCAGGCATTATTATTTCCATTTTAGAGATAAGGAAACCTGAGATTAAAAGACATTAAGTTATTTTATCCAAAGTACCATAGCTTATAAATGTTATATCTGAGCAAAGAATTAGGTTTTCTGATACAATTCATTTTTCATTCTTCTGCATCATAGTACCTCCAGTATAACTACTAAAATAATCTATTTTAGATGAGAGGCAGTGTGGCACAGATGTCTGGGCCAAAAGCTAATATCAGAGCTGGGAAACCAAGGGGTCTAGTCCCAGATTTCCACTGGAGGTAGAGATGTTCAGAAAGTGCCTGAGAAGAATCACTGAGGCCAGGGTTCCACCAAAATAAGGAGAAAATTCAGCTATCATTACTACATAAATTTTTTCTTGTTGGAACTTAAGTGATAATAGTATAGAAGGTAAATTATACTTTTGTATTATCTTTTCTTAATTATATTACTTATCATGTAGTATCATACCTAATGTTACTTCTCAAACTTTTGATCTCAGGGCTCCCTTGCGTTCTTAAAAAATGTGGGTTATCCCTATACCTGAAGAGTTTTGCTTATATGGGTTAAATCAATATTTACGAAATATTAGAAATTTTAAAATCTTATTATGAAAATAGTTCAGATCTCATAAACCCCAAGTCTTTTGGACCATCACAGGTTCCTGGACCACATTTTGAGAACCTGTTGTAGAAGATGCCTCCTCCCAAGTTTAAAAACACTGAACAGAACGAGTACATTCCTTACTCTCCGTGCCCTAATTCTGTTAGTTGAAAAACCTTTATCTCAACCTCTCAATCACATATATCAAAAACTAGATTGAACAAGTATATTTTACATTTCTACTTAAAAGCTTCAGAGTTCAAGCCTGAGCACACTGTTTAAGGAAGCACATTCCTGAGTGAGAGCTCACCACCAACAGTTCCGGTCTCTCTACCTACTGTTGTTCAGACTCTGGGCAAACAGCCAAGACATTCCAGCACAACCTAAGTGCTGTGACAGACCTGAGAGTAAAGAAGGAAGAGAAAATTGAAAGGAAATCAGAGTCTAGTGAAAAAAGAACACTGGGTTTGGAATCAGGAGATGTTATTACAAGTCAGAGGATCTAGGTTTGAATCCTGACCTTAATCCCTGTTTGACCTTGAGCAAGTATTTGCTGTTTTTGAACTAGATGAGGTCTAGGGTCCCTTTGAGCTCTGTGATTCTGACAGAAATAGTGAATTAGAAAGCACAGAATATCATCCATAAAGATTAGTGATGTGGCAAATAAAATAATTACAAGAGACAAAGTTTTGGGTAAATTATAATCAATTTTATTAATCACAACCAGTATATGATTGACAAAAAGGAATTCTTATCCTCTCATTGGTCAAAGAGCTAGCATGGCCACTTTTTGAGGTTTATATGCCTTTGGACAACACACATTCCATCAGGCAGCAATCAGCTCTGATTGGTTAACAATTAATGAGAGGTGAATTTACTCCAATGAGGGGCTGAGAGTCACTCTTGGATGGAGAGACTATCCCTATACCCAGACCACCCCCAGCCTTGGGCAGTCTAGACAAAAGGATCTATCTCCACCTAAGCTTGATTGAGTGGAATTCACCTTACACTAGAGATTCCAGAGATTCCTTGTAAGGTTGGGTGGGATCAGATAAAGGAGAAGGTTAGCTCAACCTTCAAAGACTGAGGTCTTGAAATGAGGATAATAGAAAAAGAGGGTACTCTGAATCTCCCCAAAGCATTGGTTATTAATAATCATTTTTCTCAATGGTTTTCGTTGGCTCAACCAGACAGTTCTGCAGACTGAAGCCTTTACTTATGTTAGCTAAAATGTTACTACATTCATTTCAGCTTTGTGGTTTTTTTTCTCCCCTTTTACATTTGTTCTAGTCATGGATCATTTTCCTAGTAATGCTTACTTCACTTTGAATAAGTCGATATGTCTTCTAATGTTTCTACATATTTATTTCTATCATACTGGGTCCATTACAATCATTTTTAGTCATTACTGCTAAAATTGCCACCTACTTAAATTTATACTCTCAATGTTTTGGTATATATGAGACCATTTCCTTTCCTTAATGTCCTTTATTTATGATCTTAAAAAAGGGATTTTTCAGATAAAGAGTACAGTCACTTTCTTGACATTGTCCGAAATTGATTTTCAAAATGGTTGAAGATTTAATTACTCCATGAGAAGTTTGTCCTAGTGCCTTCAATCTCTAGCCTTTGCAACAGATGCTTAATAGAAATAGTTAAGATTTTCCCCCACATCTCCACTACTTCCTACCATCAGTCACTTCCTTATTCTCATGGAACTGACTTTCCTAGTGCTTTTCAATTTTGTGCCATCAAGATTATACCTACTGTCTTCTGCATCATTTCTGTACCTTATTTCTGTTGAGAATTCCCCAATACAGTTACCCAATTCTTGTTTTTTTGTACTGTAACTTTCAATATTTAAGTAGTATATTTGCATACTTATCCTTTAACTTGTTGGGATCTCAGTGACAGGGTCCTGGGATTCTTCAATCAACATCAGGTTGGAGGTAATCTTTTGAGGCAGTGGTTGTTTGGCTACTTGAGAAGATGGCTTTATTGCCTGCCTGTCCATCAAAGAGCTATTATTAAAAAATCTCAAATTCCAATGTTAATTTTTAAATGTTTCATTAATAGAAAGTGTGTCATTTTTACAATATGAATTCTGCCATGTATTTTGGATAGAAATAAATTTCATCTTAGGAAATGATGAAAAGCACAATTGATATTTATTAATTATAAATTGTTGGGCACAAATTATATTCTTGCTCCTTTAAGGACAATTTCCTACTATTTATACCATATAATACCTCTTCTTTGAGTTTCATACAATCCAATCCACATCTACCACCTAATCAATATCCTAGAAGCTGCTGAATAGATATCCATGTGGTTCACTTTCCTTTAACCATGAATTCAATTGCAGGAGGCTCACAATCAAGGGTTCCTCTACTCCAGAACTCCTACTCTCACTCCAGCTCTCGTAACACAGGATTTCTACATGTATTTTGATACTCCATCAAACACCCTAAAGCACCTTTTTTTTCCATGTCCCCATTTCCTGTGACCTAGGACCTCAACCATTTTCTTTCAACTGCAAATGCATCAGCCCTGTTTTTAGGAACCTTCAAATTCTCTTTTCGGATAAGCTTTCTACCTCTCCCTCTCTTCTTATATGAAACACTGCATTTGGTCAGTGACGTGATACCTCAACTTCTATTCTACCATAGACCATCACTCATGCAATGGGCATACTCTTTCCTAATCTTTAAGGCTTGGTAAACCAGTTTAATTCTACATTGTCCTTTTCTAGAATTCCAACCTCTTAATCATATCTCCAGCTGTGTCATTACGCCAACCACAGCCTTGGACAACTCGCATATATGCATTGCCTTCACTTCTACACATACTTCTGAATATACTTATAGAATATCATGCTACATAGCCTGTTTCATAAGTAAGTCACTGTACCAATTACTGCAAGGGATTTTCCAAACTTTTTCATCCTCAACTGTTCTAAGGCTCCAAAACCCACCATCACAGCTGAGAAAATGAGTCTGATATTCACTGAGCTCTCTTCTCATCTCCTCCTTAGCACATCAGAAGCCTTCTGCTGGTATTTTCTTCTTTACCACTGTCTCAAATTAGGTGGCTCTTCTTTCAAAAGCAAATACAAAGCAAACTTGCACAAATGATCAGCTACTATACTGTAAAGCCCAGCAAATAACCTTCTCAGTTATTCCCACATTCATGCTCTTGTATCCTCTATCCTCAAAAAATTCCTCACTTAAAGCAGCCATACTTGGTAACTACCATCCCATAGCTTTCTTCTTTTGGAAATAAACTTCTAGACAAGGCGATGTAAAATAGGTGCCTTTACTTGTCTCTTAAACTTCAAAAGAATTACCACTAATTATCAGTGCACTTGCTCTTAAATCAACTTTTTTTTAATGAAAAGTTATGAAAGTGAGGCATTTGTTCCGTAAGTTTCTTTCTGTACAGCTTTACCTGAACTCTTGAATTCTCTGTGAAAGTAAATCATGGAGGCAAGTTGTCTCTTGACTCAGCAAGTACTTTTTTGTAAGCATTGCATCTCTACCACACCTTCAAAGATGTTTTCATTTTTACTGCTTGATGTTGAGCTTCAGTTTTGCTAGTCACTGAAGGATATGTTTTCCAACAGTCCCCTTAGAGTTCTTTTTTCAGGAAGGTTTTCATGGGCTGAGGGTATTTATCAGCTGTGGTATTTATTTTGGGAACATAGAGCATCAGAATATTTTCTACCTCTTTTCTTTGTCAGACTCAGGATACACTTGTATTTTGCTTGGATTCAGACTGAGATTTGCTTCTTTGTCAACCTAGCAGTGTCACAACCAAAGCAATAGAAACCAAAACAGTGTTACAGTTTGCCAAAGGTAATTTTTAAAAACCTAGTTCTTTACCTCAGCTTTTAGAAGTACAAATAAATCTTTACAAACTTCTTAAAGCAGTTGCATGACTAAGGAAAAGCTATACTATATAGAATTTCAAATGATTATTTAAAAAAATTTTAATTTCATAATATTTTGTGCCTTGGCAAAAAATAAATAAATAAATCCAGATCTTTATGGCACTCAGAGGCAGTTTTGACTGAGACCCTTTTTCTGCTCTGAATGGAATTTACGGTAAGCAAAGCTAGTCAGAGTTTGTCTAAAAAGCACTTTCTGTCCTTCATGGGGATGAATATTGTTCAAGACTTCTTTGACTATTCCCAGTAAGTTATGCTGCAGGACAAAATTACCATAAAATGTGGGCAAAATGTGTTACAGAGGAAAGAATGCTTGATGGATAAAGATTCATAAACTGAAAATGTTTATTTTTTCCTAGGTCTTATTTACTAATTTATGAGCAAAGGGGTTGGGTGGATGGGCAAAGAAAAGGAAACAAGCATGTATATAGCACACATAGAGCCAAAATTAATTTTGTCTAATCTTTGCAACCCTACAAATTGGTACTTTTATTTCCCTCATTTTACAATTGAGAGAACAGCTTTCAGCTACTCACCAGTCATTACAATATTTCTATTACTGTATACAATGTTCTAGTTTTGAATTCATTTTACATCACTTGCAAGACACTTGCAAGTCTCCTGGGAACAAATTGCTCAGCCATTGCCCAACTGATGGGTATCATCTCCATTTCTGATTTTGCTACCAGAAAGAGATGCTTTGATCTTATTGGTACACAGACCTGATAATTCTTCAGAATGGTTGGACCAGCTCACAATGCCACCAATAGTGCATTTATGTCCCTATTTTTCCATGTCTTGTGCAGCATTTGTCATTTTCCTTTTTGGTCATATTAGCCAATCTGATAGGTGTGAGGCAGTACCTCAAAACTGTTTTAATTTGCATGTCTCTAACCACTCGTGATTAAGAGCATTTCTTCATGTGACTATTGGATTCTTTGATTTTCTTTTGAAAAATTCCTGTTTATATACTTTGACCATTTATCATTTGGGGAATGGCTCTTGAATTTTTATGAACTTCTCACTCCCCTATCTCAGTGAATACAAGCTGGCTGCAAAAATCCTTTCCTTATGTCCTCCTTTCCTTCTAATTATGTCTTAATATAAAATACTTAATATAATCAAGATTATATATTTTATACTTCCCTGGTTTGGGAAATATGGCACCATATTTATGTTAAAAAAGGAATTATGAGACCTTACACTATTTTCAGAAATAGTATATGTAGTATTGGAATTAATTCTTCTTTAAATGTTTGGTAGAATTGACTTGTGAATCCACCTGAAGCTGGGGTTTTTTTCTTAGGCAATTCATTGATGGCTTGTTCAGTTTTTTCTAAGTTGGTGTTATTTATGTATTGTTTCCTCTTCTGTTAATCTAGGTAGCTTGTATGTTTGTAAATATTCATCTATTTTACTTGGATTTTATTAATTGGAGATTTTTAATTTGTTGCTTTTTAAAGTTACATGCCCAATTTGTTGACCTGCTCTATTTTATTGATGTATGATTTTAGAGATATCAATTTTCCCCTAAGGACTGCTTTGGCTGCATCCCAGAGATTGTGATATGTTGTCTCTTTGTCATTCTTTTTAATGAAACTGTTTCTATGATTTGTTGTTTGACCCACTCATTCTTTAGAATTAGATTTTTTAGTTCCCAATTAATTTTAAATATACCTTTCCATGGCTCTTTATTACATGTAATTTTTAGCACATCATGATCTAAAGAGGATGCATTTAGTATTTCTGCCTTTCTGCATTTGATTGTGAGGTTTTTATGCATGGTCATTTTTTGTGTAGGTGCTATGTACCACTGAGAAAAAGGTATATTCCTTTCAATCCCCATTCAATTTTTCTCCAGAGGTCTATCATATCTAACACTTCTAAAATTCTACTTACCTTCTTAATTTCTTTCATATTTATTTTGTGGTTAGATTTATCTAGTTTTGAGAGGGGAAAGTTGAGGTCCCCCACTAGTATAGTTTCACTAACTGTTTCCTCCTGTAACTCACTTAACTTCTCTGTTAGAAATTGAATGCATGTAAGTTTAGTATTGATATTACTTCATTGTCTATGGTACCTTTTAGCAAGTTGTAATTTCCTTATCTTAGATCTATTTTTGCTTTTGCTTTGTTTGATATCATGATTGTGCCCCCTACTTTTTTTTTTACTTCAGCTAAAGCATAATACAATCTGCTCCAGCCCCTTACTTTTACTCTGTGTATGTCTCTCTGCTTCAAATGTGTTTCTTATAAACAACTTGTAGGATTCTGGTTTTTAATCCATTCTGCTATTTGCTTCTGTTTTGTGAGTGACTGCATCCCAATCACATTCACAGTTATGATTACTAACTGCGTATTTACCTCCATCATATTTTTTCCTCCTGTTTATCCTTCTTTCTCCTTTCATCCTTTCCCTCACCAATATTTTGCTTCTGACCACAGGCTCCTTTAATCTGCTCTTACTTCTATCATGCACACTCCTTTCTTGTCCCTCTCCCCTAATTTCTAATAGAGCAGAGTGTTATCCCATCTTTGAGCCAAATTTGATGAGAGTAAGGTTCAAGAGATGCTCACACCCCCCCTCCTGTCTTCCACTCCACTTTAATAGGTCTTTTGTGCTTCTTCATGTCATACTATTTACCCCATTCTATTTCTCCCCTCCTATCCTCTTTCTCACCTCTTAATTTTTTATGTCATCCCATCATATTCAACTCACACCTGTGCACTGTCTCCTTCTAACAGCTCTAATAGTGATAGTTCTTAAGAGTTACAAGTATCTAGACAGTTTGACCTCTTTCAATAACTTGTGTTTTCTTTCCTGTTTTACCTTTTTATTCTTCTCTTGAGTCTTGTATTTGAAAATTGAATTTTCTGTTTAGCTCTGGTCTTTTCATCAGGAGTGTTTGAGAATCCTCTATTTCATTGAATGTCTATTTTTTCCCGAAGGATTATGTTCAGTTTTGCTTGGTAGTTGATTTTTGATCATAGTCCTAGCTCCTTTGCCTTCTGGAATATAATCCAAACCCTCAATCTTTTATTGTAAAAGCTGCTAAATCCTGATTGTAGCTCCATGATATTTGAATTATTTCTTTCTGGCTGTTTGAAGTATTTTCTCCTTGATTTGTGAGTTCTGGAATTTGGCTGTAATGTTCCTGGGAGTTTTCATTTTGGGATCTCTTTCAGGAGGTGATTGGTGAATTCTTTCAATTTGTATTTTGCCTTCTTGGTTCTAGGATAGCAGGGCAGTTTTCCTTTATAATTTCTTGAAAGATGCTGAAAGATGCTCTTTTCTTGATCATGGCTTTCAGGTAATCCAATAATTCTTAAATTGTCTCTCCTGGATCTATTTTCCAGGTCAGTGATTTTTCCAATGAGATATTTCACATTTTCTTCTATTTGTTTTTCATTCTTTTGATTTTGTTCGATTCTTGATGTCTCATGGAGTCATTAGCTTCCATTTCTTAATTCTAATTTTTAATTATTTTCTTCAGTGAGCTTTTGTACCTTTCCCATTTGGCCAATTCTCCTGAAGAAGTTTTCTTCAGTGAATTTTTATACAACTTCCCTCCTGCCCCTGCCTTTTTGTGCATCCTTTACCTAGCTCTTAACTCTTTTTTTTCATGATTCTCTTGCACAACTCTCATTTCTTTTCACAATTTTCCTTCTACCTCTCTTATTTAATTTTAAAATCCTTTTTGAGCTTTTCCAGGAGTTCTTTTTGGGTGTGAGACCAATTCATATTTCTCTGAGGCTTTGCATGTAGGTATTTTGAAGTTGTTCTCTTCTCAGCTTGTGTTTTAATCATCTGTTGCTCATATCCCAGCCTATTTTGTGATTTTTAAAGTTGAGCTCTGCTCTTGGGATACTGGGAGCTCTGTCCCAACCTTCATGCCCCCAGGGACCGGGGACATGACCATTGGCCTGCAGTGTCAGAATATAGGCCTGGAGTCTGGCAGGGCCACTCACATGCTGCTATGGGAACTAGAGGCCTCAGTTGGCAGACTGTCCTGCTATGCAGGGGTTGAGGTTGCTGACCTATATAGGTGTTAGGGGCCTCCTGCTGGCTTGGCCAGACACTACCTGCCCTTGGCTTGCTCTCCTTTAACCCCAGTGAGACAGACCTTTCCTTCGTTTTAAACATGGTGTCACTCAGGCTGCTTTTGCACAATGTTACCTCTTTGGTGCTAACAACACTCATGGTGCATGACCATAATGCAGCCTACCGTTCTGATCTGGGTGGCTTGGAGTTTTGGGACTGTTTCAGGATAAGGGAGGTACACAATGGGAGGCAATATAAGCACAGACAGTAGAGCAAGCCTATAATTAAGAAAAATAGGAGGTCCATGAATAGGCCTTTACAACCAGGAAAAATCAGGATGCCAGTAAGTTAACCACCCCCAAAATGAACAGAGTTGATATTTCCCCTTCTGAAATTCTCTTCAAGCTTTATAGCCACAAATGTTATCTGAATCATCTGTAACTCATACTGGAGCATTTCTGCCCTGCAAGGGCATACACTCCCTTTTCAGGCAGGAGGAGGTCTCATGCTAAAAGATTTTGAATGCTACATATAGCCCTCAAAGAATGTACCTCAGCACTGAGCTCTTCCATGACTCTCTTAGTTTTATTGACAGAAGATTGTAGAAACTTATTCATAGAATTTAGAATGGAAAAACTGGGGTTGTACCCACGTTAACAGAAGAAAATAGACCAGGTTTTCACCCAGTTGGATTGTGAGTGCCTACAGGGAATGATGGTGACCCACACTGCATCTTCCCTGGGAACTTTCTGTCCAACTGGAAGGGAGCCAAGGGTATGTTTTAAGGCCACAAAATAGAAATCTTGTGCCAACTGGAAGAAGCCAGTGATCTTTTGTCTAGTTCTATTTAATCCTATACTCATATGTCCCCCAATAGAGATTGAAACATTAGACCTTTCAGACAATATATAGTTACAGTCACCCTGTATGCCCAAGTACTGTTTTGCTTGTTTAGAGTAGGTGTCCCTAAGTCGAAGTGGGGGGGTGGAGGTGGGAATACAGTCTGAGATATATTCTTAAGGATCCCACTAGGAGGTTAAAGATTTAGGTGGATTGCAGATGACCTCCTAATTATAAGAGTGAAATAAACAAGTGTCCAAGGACCACTGATTGGTGTCCAAGTGCTTTCTCAGCTTAACTGGATGTAGGGGCTAATCATGGATTGCTTCCTCAGCTGGGCTGAGGTCAATAGGAGAAGCCTTCCAATGTGTTGATGTAGGTAAGTTCTCTGGTCAGAAACATTGATGGCAGCGTAATGGTCTACAGGACCTGGATAGGTCCATTCCAGGAGGGCTGGAGACTAGATGCCTTCCTTAAGTTGTGGATCCTAAGTAGTCTCTTAACTCAAATGGACAAATTCCTTCTAAACTTGTGAAAGAACTAAACAGAGAAATCAGGCTTTTATCCCCTAGGTTAGGGCAAGGTGACAATCCACAGTCTTGTTTCCTACTGTTTCTGAGATTGGAACACCACAAAAATAAACACCAGAGACCATTTTAACTATGTTTTCTGGCATAGTTGTCCCCCAAGGGTCTTAACTTCCCTATTTAGCTGTGCAACTGCCTCTGATGATTGTGAGTGATAAGGGATGTGCAGGCTAAGGGGTTATTGTAAACTAGCCATAGAGTTGCTTGGTTATCCTGTGGTAAAGGGTGGCCCTTGGTTGTAGTCAGTAGTATATGGGAGGCTTAATCTTGGTATTGTATCCTTGATCAGGTACTTTGCTATGTTTGCTATGGCTTGCTGTCGTTGGAACTGCCTCAACCCAAGGGTTCAAACAGTCTTTGCATTGCCAAAACATCTATAGACCATGGACTTTGGCAACTCTAGTAAAGTCAATCTGCAGGTTGAAAATGTTAGGAATTCCCACAATATCCCCTTTTTTGATGATTTTCTTTTACAAAACAGCTTGAGACCACATGGTGGGGGCCTGCATAAACAATGAACCAGGAAAGGGTGGTGGTGGGAGGATCGCTATCACCAATGAGCTTGAATGGTCAATACCACCCTAGGCGTAGAGTCGCAAATACGGGAGGAGCACTAATCCTTGAGCAATTTCAGCACCAGTGACTAAGGAAGAATAGTCAAGAAGAATGCTTGGCAGCTCTCAATGACCCTGGGGCAACTCATTTGGCCACAACCCAATTGCCACCTTGCAAAAAAGACCATCCTCATACAGTGTGTCACAAAAATGGCCTCTGGGAGCAAAAGGGTTTGAAAGAGTTAGTTATTAAGTAGGGCATGAGCTATCTGCTTGACTTTGCCAGGTGCTTTACAGACACTCCAATGGTACAGTTAGGTAAATGTTCATTCAGAGGCCCTTGGACAGTTAGCAAATCCTGGTGAGTGTAATGATTGGGAGACAGTGTGTGAAGACTTAGCAGGGAGGAAGAAATATATATATTTCTTCCTTTACCCAAATGAATGTATAAAGGCTCAGGGATTATAGATAGATATTAGGATCTGTGTGAGTGCAAGGGTCAAATTACTCAACCTCCAGGAATTCAGAATCCGAGGTGGGGTAGCGAGCTTCTTTCTCCTGTTCTTTCCTGTTCCCTCCTCAGAACTAGACCAAATAAGGGAAGGGTTACTGTGACCTGCATTCTTTCATTGAATGAGGCCGGAGAAAATAACCCCCTCCCCTCTCCTCATTTCTTCTCCTAGCCCTCTGAACGCCACCTCAACAGTTGAATTCCAAATAAGGAAAGTATGTATGGATTGGCTCTACCTGATTTCCTAGTTCCTTGTCTGGTTTTTTTGCACCTAAATTGTAAGCCCCCCTCCCAGCCTATTGCAAGAAGGGATGGAGGTGGGCAGGAATCTTTGCATTAAGGGTATATCTATTGATGCATTTTCTTTGTTCCTTGCCCCCCTTCACTAGTTCGTCCTAGTGGAGGTGACAACCAAATCTCGTGAGGTTTGTAAAATAAATTCGCTTTGCTTCTGCCTAAAGACGCCTCTCCCATTATTTGATTTTTCATCCCACACACTGGTCAGGGGCACCAACTCCCCGTCATCAAATCCATTGACAGGACTACTCCCCCAGTAACTCATAGCCCATTTTCATAAGAAGAGCCCTCTGTGAACGTGAGATCAGGCTCCTCTGAGGCAATGTGTGTGGAGGTAAGGCCGTGGGTCAGCAGTCATGCGGTGCCTCATCCTTCAGGAGTCCTGGAACAAGAGTGACTGGATTTATGACATGAATGGAGAGATTAGGATCAGGCAAAAGTTTTGCCTAATAAGCAGCCATTCTGCCAGGGAGGGATAGGCTTGAGTCTTATGATGGAAGTGAAAAAAAAAGGCAGCAAGACAAAGCACAAGGGATTGGGTCTTTTTTATAAGCTCAGTAGTGGCACCAAAGGTAAACAACAGGACCTTTCTCCACTAGCACAAGAACTAACAGAGTTCTGTGATAGGGCTCCAACCTCTGGAATGTAGAAGACTCTTGATGTGACCCCTCTCTGTACATGCACAAAACAGAAAAAAGACTTGTCATAGTCTGCCACTCCCAAAGTTGGTAGGGTGGCCATCATCATTTCGCTGGCTCTGCTTCCTCGGGGCCTCTAACCATATAAGCTAGAATACAAGGCAAACTGTAACTTCAATGGGGAGATGTGGTGGCCCTTTCCACAAAGGGATTCTTCCTCACAGGCTCCTTGTATAGGACAGGCAAGCAATTAGTCAGCCACATATTGCATCAAATTGTGGTGGGTACACATCTTATAGGTCCTTGAGAAGCAATTCTGCAAATAAAGTAGAAGATTTCACAATAATCCTGGAGCAGCCTACTTCAAGTTAAAAACAGAAAAGGTACTGTGAGTCAGGATCTACCAGAACACTAAAAAAGCAGGACACAAGTCAAAGAGAATATGCTTTCCTATTGTGGGGAATGCTGAAGATAATGGAAACAAGATTCAGAACCAGGGAGGCTCTCAGGATAACAAAATCGATAGCCCTCATATGCTAAACCAAACAGTATACAGATAGGTCTTCGTTATCGACGGTACACAGCTATCACTATCAGTCCCAGATAGATATAAGCCATCTATGAGTTTTTGAATAACTTCTAAATTAATTGATATATTGTCGCACACAAGGGGGCGGTCTATCCTTAATGCAGAACAGCACAAGCTTGGCTTGGCTGACTTCCTGAACCATAAATATCGCAACAGGGAAGCAAATCGGTTTCCAGAAGTACCAGAAACTTCTTAGATTCTTGTAGTGACCCAAAGTGATTTCTTATTCTGGATCGCAGTGAATAGCTGTAAGTTTACATAACAGTAACAAAAAGATGTGAAAACAAAGGTATAATAGCTAGTAGTTAAGGCTCTCAGGTCATACAACTATTAGCCTTTTAGACCTTAACATTAGAAAGCCTTTAGGGGAGTACTTAACAGCAAGCATCATTGTAAAGATTTATCCTTTTGCAATAAACACATGTTGGGGTGCCCTTTGCTTTCTAAATTTCCCTTTCTGATCCTTATTCCTACCTACTTTCTTTCTGTATCACCTGGGATTTCATTAATAGTTTTCCCACTCCAGCCAGGACAGAATTTATGAAAATGTGAACATCTGCTGATCAATTAACATAAGCTGAAAGGAAAGCAAAGGGAAATTGCTTTGCTCATTTTCTGGATTCAGCTGAACAATTCTCTGAATGGCAGCAAACAAATGAATATGGAAAAAAAAGTCACTATGCTCATCTAAATTTTTAGTTAAGCAGCATGAAATGTCTCCCAATTTATTGATTGTTGTGCTTCCTAACCTAGAGCATCATTTGTTTCCCTGAACGTTCCCCAGTCACTCTCATTATCCTAAGGCCAGTGAAGCTATGTAGTCCTAACTTCACCATACAGGACAGGACTTTTGCTTTCTCATCCTTTGTGAGAAAAGGCATCTGATAAATGATGCCCTTCAAAGTGGTGTTGTGTCTCCTTAAGTCTTAATTTCCTTGATGACAGTGACAAGATCCCTCTGAAAAGGTAGAGTAGATTGTTGCTGAAATAGAATGTCTCCTGGTGAAAAGGGGACATATGCTTTCCTCTGATCATTCCTTACAAAAATGGCTCTTAAGGGTTCTGTGGTCTTTTTTCTGACACATCTGGTATATATGGTGGTGGCCCTGTGGTTCAGACAGGAACTGCCAGTGGACTTGGTGATGAGGGCCGGTCTCCATTCGAAAGCTCTGGCCAATCCTAATAATCTATAGGTTCTATATCTTCCACTTCTGGATTTTAGCATGCACAGCTAACAATCCAAGGTTTTGTATTCTCCCATGTTTGTCTGGACATACTTGTTTTCCACGATTATCTATGTAAGGGAGTCCAGTCTGTGCTGAGCTTTACTTCAAATTTTGGACATAGCTGGTTTAACTGGTAATTTTCCCTTGTCCTGTAACAGCTTGCCTGATGGGTAGGCGGGAGGAGGCTTACTCTGTCCAGATCCAATAATGATACCATTATGCCTTAACCATTCTATTCCTTAGTGACTTAATGTTGGGTCAAGACCACTACCTTTGTCCATTTCTGGCCTTATTCTTGTATCTTCCTGCACAAATGATAAAAATCAATTTTTGGACTCAAGACCTGTTCTTTTTTATCCCCTACATCCCAAGTTTGGGGAGACAACCAATCACTTCGTGGTTGACTGAGTACTGAGAATCCATACCACCCAAGATTGGACATAGGTTGGAATGCCTGTCCTGGTGTCCACTGTGGAGTAGGAATAGGCATGTGAGCAAAGGGTAGTGTGGGAGTGGTCAAATTGTTAAGAGAAAGTTTTTTTTTTCAGGCCTTGCCATGTTCAGTGACTAAGGAAACTAAGGAAGATAAAAGTAGTTTATTAATACATCTAGGGAGCAGGCAGTTGGAGGACAATAGAATTGTTATAGAGAGTGACAAACAGCTTCCATTTAAGGACAAGATTGGTACATATGAGTGTTCCCGTCTCTAACTACATATGCAGAAGGGTATTTTCAAACTGCCATCTCCTGTAGGCTGGCTGTGCACTTGATCCAAAGATAAAGCAAGGTTTAAATATGGGATCTAGGGTAACTTTGCACCCAAGATCACAGAGCTATCAAGCCTCTGAGGTTGAATTCAAAATAAGGTTTTCCTGGCCTGTGTCACTTAGCTCATTCTTATATGTAAAGATTAGACAAAAACAGCCTCTAAGGTCACTTCCAGCTCTAGATCTTTGAGTCTAAAACAAATTCCTTTTGCTTAAGTAATTCACATCCAGTATGCTAGAAAGACCTGCCTCAGATGACTTAATAATAAGGTTGTAAGTGATAAAGTATCTTTGGGTAGAAACCAAAACCCTTCTCATTCAAATGAATGTAAAATTGTTTGAATCTTCAGGGCAGGATGAGTGGAGGTAACAGTTGAACTGGACTTCAATGGCTGGGTAGAATTAACAATCAGAGTGTCTTAAAAAGCTGTTTGTCCTGAAGAACTAAAAGTGTGCCTTAATAATCTTATCAATATAGGAACAGAAAGAAATCTGACTTCCTCTCTGATAAAAATGGTCTCAAAAGAACCTAAACTCCTCATCCTCCTGATCCTAGTGTCTTATTTTGTAGTGGACAAAAGAGAATACAGAATTATGAAAAAGCAATTAAGTAATATTTTAGATGTCTTGCAATTCATCTCAATCTAGGGTGCTGAATAGTCTTTTGAAAATTCAGTTGTAATTAAATCTGTGAGCCTTTTCAAAGATACTTTAGGGAAGAAGGAGATTGTTGCTGTAAACTATATTCTTTATTAGCAATGAAGCTAAAATCAAATGATATCCAATTTACTTTATTAATACTGAAATCAATGTATCTCCCCTGAAATGACATTCATCATACCAAAAAAAAGCTATATACTGACTAGAAAATTGAATCAATTACAAACATTTACAAGCATTTATCATAAGCATTTTTGTGTTAAAAATAGCAGACCTTCATCACCATGGCCTCAAATTATTCCAATAGGTCATTGGCTCATCTGCAGTTAATCACAACAGAACGAAAAATGAATCACACCCTAAAAAGCTGCTGTGGTTACAGAAGTGCTTAAGACAAAAAACTACAAACAAGAAGAAAGAAGTAATTCAAATGCTGCAGAGCTACAGTCAGGATCACGCAAGAATTCTGAACAAAAATTGGACCAGAAAGCATTAAAACTTAATACTTTAATGCTACAGGGGACAAATATGCAACTTTGATGGACTTCCAAGCATTTAAATCATTCTCAATAGAAAATTTCCTTAAAGTTAATGAAAACAGGGAGAAAACAAAACAAAAAAAAATTTGGATGCAGCCAAAGCAGGCCTTAGAAGGAAATTTTATATTTCCAAACACATTCATCATAAGGGAAAGAGATCAACAGCCAAGTGATAAGATTAAAAATGTAAATTGAGATTTTTTTTTTTACACAGTGGGTAAAATTTGTTTTACTTGACAAGGGTTTGTTTTACTTGCCTTGTCAAAAGAGTAGACAGGGGATATTGGAGGAAGAGAAGGGAGGAGGATTTTCACTGAAAAATACAAAAAACATAACAATAAGAAACACAAAAACTTTTGGAATACATCCAAAGCAGTCATTAGGAGAAAATGTGTATCTCTGAACACATCAATCAACAAAAGAAAATGAATGAATAAAGGAATTAAGCAAAAAGCAATTGAAAGAAGCAAATGTATAAAAGCACAACTCATAAAAGCACAACTAAATACTAATTCCAAAAATAAAAAAAATTAAAAGCAGAAACCACCATATTGAATTAAGAAAACTGAAGTTATAAGAAAAGTTAAAATTGCTGAGTGAAACCGACTTATATTCACAAGAAGCAGAAATCAGCAAAATTATTAGAACTATTTTACCCAATTGTATGCCAACAAAACTGATAAAATGAATTGGATGAATATCTACAAAATTTAAATAACCCAATATCAGAAGAGGTAGTTGAACAAGTAACAAATGAACTCCCAGATAAACTCCTTGCAGTGAATAAACTCCCTCTACTGTTAAAGTTTGGTATCTATTCAGCAGCTTACTGTCTTAGAGAATTGCTTTTATTCAGATGTCTTCTTTTTCTTAATTGTAATTTATATTGTACCCAGTAAATAAGAGCCTAGCTTTAATACTGTTAAATTCTACTTCAGTGTAATTGGGGGGAGGGGGCACGGGGAGCATCTTGACACTTTTTTAAGGAGAGATTTCAGTTTTGACTGAAGATTTAATTGAGGATTTAAGATTTTATGAGGTGGATCCAAGGTCAGCATGATATTTCTGAAGGGAAAAATCTTAATTATGTTTCATTACAATGTGTTACACCATTCTTATAATAGAATTTTCTTAAGTGGAACTCTTGTTTCTTTTTTTAGTCTCTTCATTAGTAAGCAAAGCACTAGAGTTTGAACCAGTAAATGATTCATATCAGTGAATCAATCAACTTGACTTCAAGTCTAAAACACTAGTAATCTGCCCGATATTAATAAAGTCTCCTACAAATATCATACTCCTTCCCTCTAAAAGAAGATAATTAAATATGCCCACAAACGTAACAACGCTGTTGCAAGTCGGACAACAAATTTCAAAGTGCTGTATACCCAGCCCCTACCTAAATACTAGGCAATTAATAAATGTTTGTTGAATGCATGAATTATTGGAGCTTCTTTTGCTCAATCTCCTTCGATGTCCTTTTCTCTCTCTCTTTTTTGGCAATTAGGATCAAACAGTATAAACCAGGTTACTGCAAATATGGAAAATGGAGTAAATGAAGGAACCACCAAAATTATTGCACCCCTGCCAGTTAAAAGGTTAGTGCACATGACCAAGGAAACACAACAGATTATGGCTTAGAATAGGGGTGGAGGACAACTGTCTTAGATGTCAGCAAAGGTAAGAATTTGCTCATTTGATTTTTTTAAAATAAAATTTGTAATTCTTATGAGTCAGCCAGTGTTCTCCAAGGGTACACAGAATCATCAAATTGAGAGTTGGAAAGCCGATAATAATGCCAATGATGCATTTCAGGATACTCGTATATTTAGGCTGCTTTAAGAATGACAGCATCTTGAGTTGATAATGCCTACTTATATCCAAAATCAATCTTCACAAGAAGTCCAGACTTTGAAGGCCTCTAAGGAGAACCCACCAACTTTCAGACATCACTCATTAGAAAGTTTTTCCTATCAAGTTTAAATTAGACTTTTTGCAACATCTACCCATTGCTTCTTGGTTCTTCTTTCAGAGGCCAAGAGTCTCCCCTCCTGATTACCTTTCCCTTTCCTCTTTAATAGCCAATTCGACCTAGACAATAGAGATTTAATATCCTTGCTTATCTGAGGTCCTGGGAATTTCCTCCCGAAGAGACATAGCCACCTCTTAGCAGGTTCACCTAATTCCATAGTGTAGTCCCTGGAAAGTAATCCAATGAAAAGTGATAATCGGTAGCCTCAGTACAGCTCCCTTGCTGTCCTTTATGTAACAGTTATCAGTTGTCATAGACTACCACAGTCATCAACTAAACAATCCGAGACAATACTGAGTTCCTGGCAGGAAGCTAAGGAAATGGGGCGCCTGCTGCTTATGGCAGAACATCAAGACTAAAAATCGATAGTTTGAGTTAGATTAGTTAAACACAGGATGGCTTGACATGGAAGGTAATAGCATTTGCAGGAACAGGAAAGGCTTAAGAACATAGTGCCTGAGCTGTATCTTAAAGGAAGAGAGGTATTCTAGTAGATGGAACTAGTAAATTGCAAACGCCAGGCATGGTAATGGCCACTGGGATAAAGCCTAGTATGTAAGAAAATGCCAGTTTGGCTTGATCCCAGAGTGTGGGAGGAAAGTAATATGCAATGAAGATACAAGGATAGCTGAAACAAGAAAATTATTTTATCCCAAGGGTTCACTGGAGTTGGTTGAAGAGAGAAGCCTCAAGGTCAGAGCTATACTTATGAAAAATTACTTTGGTAGCAGTGTGTACCATGGACTAGAGTGGAAAGACTTGAGACAGGAAAGAAGTGGGAGCTGTATAAGTGGGAGTCAGAAAAATGCAGGAGATGCGGTCAAGGTAGAAAAGGTATTATTTCCCAAGTGATTGGATATATGAGGTGAGATTATAAAACAGACACTGGAACGATGGTGATGCCAGAAATAGGGAGGTTCAGGGAAGTGGGGGAGGTTTTTCAGTTTTAGACACACTGTCTCCAGAAGGGCAATTGGTAATACATAACTGAAGCTCAAAATTGTAAATGTTGGAGTTTAATGAGAGAGAGAGAGAGAGAGAGAGAGAGAGAGAGAGAGAGAGAGAGAGAATACAAATAGAAGGAGAAAAGAAAGGGGCCAGGATGTAACCTTTGGGAATACTTACAGTTAGGGATCATGATGTAAGAAACAGTCAGAAATGCAAGATAGTTAAATGCAACAGGCAGAAAAAAAAAATTTGGCCTTTAAAAGAACAGTTCAGTTATGATTTAAGTTGCAAAGGGTTGAAGAATGAAAAACAGGAAAAAGTGAAGGCAGTGAATTGCAGTTAGGATACTATCTTTTTCTTTTTCATTTAAATAATATGTTTTCTCCAATGTTATATTTAAAAAATTTTTAGCATTTATTTTTACAAGGCTTC
Organism: Trichosurus vulpecula; assembly: GCF_011100635.1. NCBI lineage: Eukaryota > Metazoa > Chordata > Mammalia > Diprotodontia > Phalangeridae > Trichosurus > Trichosurus vulpecula. The sequence continues at coordinate 514,237,279 of NC_050573.1, read as the reverse complement.
GAGTTCCAAATTTTTCTCTCAGCATCCCTCCCCTCCTGTCTTCTAAAAATAGTAGGCAGTTTAATATAGTTTATATATGTGCTATCACGTAAAACACATTTCCGTATGTGTCACAGCTGTGGAAAAAGAGACAAATTCAATCCGCATTCTGTTCTTTACTGGATATGGATAGCATTTTCCCTCGTGAGTTGTTTGTACTTGTCTTGGATCATTGTGTTGCTGAGAAGAGCTGAGTCATTCATAGTTGATCATCACACAATGTTACTGATACTATGTACAATGTTTTCCTAGTTCTGCTCATTTCAGTTTGCATCAGTTTGTACAAGTCTTTCCAGGTTTTTCTGAAATTTGCCTGTTCATCATTCTTATTGCACAGTAGTATTCCATTATATTCATATACCACAGCTTGTGCAGCCATTCCCTAATTGATGGGCATCCCCTCAACTTCCAATATTTTGCCACTACGAATAGGACTGTTATAAATATTTTTGTAACTATAGGTCCTTTTTTATGATCTCTTTGGGATACAGACATTAGGATACTGTCTTGAAGGTTTGGTGTGGTCAGAGGAAGGCATTTTTATTGAAGATGGTAAGGAAGGAATCATTTGATAGGGTAGAGGTTTAAAGTTTGAAAGGAAGATTAAAGAAGCAATCTGGTATAGAGTATCACAGGAGGATAGGTTCAAGTGCACACATGAAGTGGGTGGCCCTGGTAAGGATGGCCTCTTTGTCAGAGACTAGAGGAAAAGCGTGAGATGGTATCAAAAAGTTTTGAGACAAAAAGAATAGAAGAAAAGGGAAGAAAAGATGTGGGTGCGATAAGGAGGAAAGGAAGAAAGGAAATGTGCTTTTATTAATCTCCTGCCATGTGCCAGATGCTTTCTAAATTTCCTTATTCAATTCCTCATAATGAGAGGAAACTGAGGAGAAAGAGGTTAAAAGAATTGTCCAGAGTCACACATCTAGTAAGTCTGATGTTAGATTTGAACTCAGCGCTTCCTAACTCCAGGGCAAGTGATCTACTATTCACTGTGTCCTCTCAGTAATAGAATAAAGTGGGTATTAGATTCAAAAGCAGTTGTAAGAATGCAAGGTAGGCTTATATTACTTCAAAATATAATACAAACTGGGATTTAGTAGTTCAAGTCTTAATTTCACTTCAAGTTATGTTTCTGTCAGGATACCTTATATATCCACAAGTCTATTAAGAGGTCACTACAAGTGTTTGATTGTTCAGGCCAAATTAGAGTTCAGATTATAAGCTTAGATTAACCTATTTATTTCAAGGAAATAAAAGAATGGTATAGCTGCAGGGCTAAAATGGGTAGAGAATGAGGAGGGATGGTAGACCCTATATATTTATTCCTCTTAATAGACTGGCCTCAGTAGAGATTGAGAAGTAAATAAAGTTTGGATTATTTCCAAAATTCCTCATTCCTCCTCCTTCTTTCCCCTAGTTTGGTGACACCCTCTGATCGCTGAACTTGGTTATGCTCTCTGCTATCTGTGCCATCTCCCCTCACCCCTCAAAAAAAGGGCCATGCACCACAATCATTTCTTCTCTATTATTCTTTTATGTAAAGAAATCTGATAAATTCTTAATATACTTTAATTATATATGCTCTCAGGTAGAAGAGACAATGGGAGTCAACTAGTTCAACTCTGCTTAACTATTTTTTTTAATATTTAATTTTTCCCATGTGTGTTTGTATTTCTTTATGGGGCAGCTAGGTAGCACCACAATACACAGAGTGCCAGGCCTGGAGTCAGGAAGACTCATCTTCCTGAATTCAGATCTGGCTTTAGACACTCACTGTGTGACCCTGAGCAAGTCACTTAACACTTAATCACAAAGAGTTGGACATGACTTAAATGACTAAACAACAAGTTCCTGTTCCATGTAGTTGGGGGCCCTAGGTAGAGATTTTGGCCAGAAAGCTTAACTTTGAGCCTGGGATCACAGGTCTTTGCCAATAAAGATAGTCAAATGGTTTGTGTCTGCTAAAGTCAATCAGTATACTCTAAAGGGATCTATAATTTCTCAGTAAACTCCCCTGGCTTGTCTTGGAGCATTCATTTCTCCAGACCTGGAGCTCTGATCTGACTGTGTAGATGCACTAGCTTAGGGGAAGTCACACAGAGGCTTAAGGTTAGGCTTCCTGCTCTCACTTGGGATGGGTCCTTCTGGAGAGGTCTCAGATAGTGGTTGTTTTCTAAAGGGTGATCTTACTGTTAGACCCTGTTGAACTGCCCTTGGGATCCAGCCAGCCCTCAAAATAGGTTGAGAAAGTGGCAGTGGAGGTGCCAGACTCTGGCTTGACTTTTTTCTGAAGGGCCTCAGTTTCTCCCATAAGCTCCTTTGAGTTTTTCATTCTCATTTCTTAATCTTTTTTCTTAATTGCTTCCCTGTAACACACACACACACACACACACACACATTAATCTTTTTCTTAATTGCTTCCCTATAACATACACACACACACACACACACACACACACACACAAAGTTATACATCTGCCTAGGGTGTACCTCTCAGTTGAACTAAATTGCGCAGGTCAAAAGGGGCTTCTTAGAGAAACTACAAAGCAAGATTACTAGAGTATAAAAATGCTATTTTGATTAAGTACTTAGTGATCTGAGGACTACATAGTTTGAACATCTTACCTCAGCAGTGGGCTTAGGACTGTTCTAAGCCCATTTCTGCTTTCAGAATGAGGAGATAAATACACAACACAAACAATACTCCAAATATTCCCTTTGGAGGTATCCTGCAGTCACAAAATGAAAGTGGCTGACCCCATAGTCTGGGTAGGCTGGAGGCTATTCATAATCTACAGGGTTATTTCATAACATGGGGTCGATTTCAGCGGGAGGGGTGTCATATGGTTCAACTGAATACCTTAGCCTTTGCTTTCCATAGCAGGTACAGCTGCTTCAGGTCCTGGGCTCATATATGCTGATTCCCTGCCAGGTATACCCCTACAGGTGACGTCCTCAGCTTTCCAGTCAGCCCTTTGTTTCAAGATTACTATCATAGCTCCATGCCCAAGACGGCCTGCCACTGACTATAGTTCCAACACCATAGTGCCCATTTACATCTAACTAACTAGGGAGAGGACACAGCTGGGAGTCCTTTCCTAGCTGGCAAGGACTACTGGCCCTAAGGGGAAATGAACCAAAGCAAGATGAGACATAGGAGTGCCTACTGGTGGCAGAAGTCTTTCCAGTTAATCCAGAGAAACCTGTTTGTAACTGTAAGCAGACCATCAGATCAGTTAGGTTGGGGAGATTGCTCTTTGTGGATTAATGGTGGTGTGGTTGTGGCCAATTCTAGTACTCATCGGATTCTTAGCACCAGTCTGAGGCCTATCCTGAGTGAGTGGAGCCTTAAGCATTCTAAGTCCATGGTTCTGTTATACTAGGATCCCACTGCTGCCACCACTTACTGTGAATAAAATTGTTGGTGCCAGAACAAATCAATACTAGAACCATAATTTTTTGGAAAATAAACAAGGGTTTATAATGAGTTCACCCGCAAGGAAGTTCCACAAAAGGACAAAGTTTATATAGGTCTCATTTAGGCAGGAGGTAGATTGAGGATAGGGCACCTATGGCTTGGACAGGACTTGTTGTTGAGGATTGGAACATGTAACAGGAAAGTTTTTTCTTTGTGTTGGCCATTTTTTTTCAAAGTGAGACTGTTGTAGTTTTCTTCAGGAGAAAGGGAGGGATCACAAACAAAGCAGGGGCTGCAATATGAACAGGCCAGGTATACACAAAATAGAGCTGCTTTAGTCTACCTGTAGGATCAACCTACCAAAGCACACAAAAGACTCACAGATTCAGTTATAAAACACTCCTTATTAAAGAATTAAGGAACCAATTAAATAGCTAGAGGAATAGTGCTTATGGCTAGGCCATGCAAATGATAATTCTACTAATATTGATTTACACTTTGAATGCTATATCAAACTACCAAGAGGATACCATACAGAGCTTGCTTGCTAAAATAAAATGCATTTGGGGAAAAACAAAAAGATCTAGAATATCAATGGAAATGATGGGAAGTCATAATAGCACTTCCAGACTTCAAACTATTACTAAGTGGCAATCATCTAAACCAGGTGTGGGGGAACCTGTGGCCATCTAGGTCCTCAAGTGCAGCCCTTTGACCGAATCCAAACTTCACAGAACAATCTGTTCCCCAACCCTGATCTAAACCGTGTGGTTGGAGACAAGTGGAACAGGCTGGACAAGGGAAATTAAAAATAGATCTTAATAAGCTAGTGTTTGAGATAAAGTGGAAAACAAATTATTTAGGAGACAATGACCTACAAAGTAGTCTGACAGAAATAAGGTTTAAACCAATAACATATACCGTACTGCATAATACATAAAGAATATCTAAAACCTTAATTTAAATATCATACTAATATTCTAACATTCTAACTAAAAGTTAGAAGAGGAACAGGTCATGTGTCTTTTCATTAGCCATGGGTAAGAGTGTTATATCTTAATCTTAATCAAAGAAAAAAAGAGGCAATGACAAAAGATAATAGATTTGATTGCTTTGATTATTTAAAACTGAAAACCTTCCACACAGACAACATTAATGTATCCAAGATAAGGGAAGTCATTGAATGGGTAAAAAACTTGGTATCGAATTTCTCTTAGAAAGATTTGTTATTGAAGTATGTCAACAATTTATATATAAAACTAATAGCCATTCTCCAATAGATAAATAGAGGATATGAACAAATAGCTCTCCAAGAAGTCGCAAAGCATTCAAAACCACATGAAAATAAGTCAGTATTAAGAGAAATGCACATAGGACAGCTAGGTGGCACAATGAAGAGAGTCCTGGAATCAGGAGGACCTGAGTTCACATCCGGCCTCAGACACTTGACACACTTACTAGCTGTGACCTTGGTCAAGTCACTTAACCCCAATTGCCCTGCCTTCCCCCCTCCAAAACACACACACACACACACACACACACACACACACAGAGAAATGCACATTTACACTCTGCAAATTGGTAAAAGTGGTTTGAAAATGGTAAATCAGTGTTGCAAGGGGAAGATAGGCACATTAATACATTGTTAGTGGACCTGTGAAATAGTACATCCATTCTGGGAAGCTTTTGCAATTATGCAAATAAAGTGAATAAATGTCCATACCCTTTGAACCAGAGACTATTATTGCCACAGGTAAGAAAAAAGTCCCTTTGTAATCCAAAATATTTATAGGAGCACTTGTATCGCCAAGGCAATATTCACAGCAGTTGCCATTGCTATGAATGTGCCTACGTGGTTCTGAATTGCAAAACATAACAGATTCTCCATATAGAAGACAGAAGCAAAACATTTATTCAGACACCAGAAAGCCAAATCCCAACAGCAGTAAACCGAATCCATCCAAAAGTTAAAACACATTATCACTACAGAGAGCAACTCCATCCCAAAGCCTTCCCACAAACAAACACTCACAATCCTAGCTGCTTACCTGCATCCTCTCTCCCTCAGTTCTAACTACTCTGACCTCACTTCCTCTTGACTCTGCTCTAATCTTCCTGCTCCACCCATTTAACAAGTTCCTCCCACTACATGTGACTTATGCTTCCGTGTGATTCAAGCAGGTCCTGTAGACCTATTAATGGATGAGGAGATCTTCAAATTAAGCAAAAATACATGAACAATACACTTGTGATAACAAAGAATTAGAAAGAAAATATATGACTATTAATTGAGGAATGGCTAAACAAACTGTCCTACATGATGTGTGTGAAGAATACAGATGAACTTGGAAAGATCTATATGAACTGATGCAGAGCAAAGTAAGCAGAATCAAGAAAACACTAACACAGTAAATACAACAGTATAAATAGAAAGAACAATGACATGCCAAAATATCAAAAGGAAATGTTACAAAATTCTAAAAATCAAGGGAGGCTTGAATCAAGAGATCTGAAAAGACACTGTGGGGGGGGGGGGGTTGGTGGAGAGGGGGATCCAAGATGGCAGAGTAAAAGCAAGGACTTGCTTGAGCTCTCCCCCAAATCCCTCCAAAAACCTGTAAAAAATGACTCTAAACAAATTCTAGAGCTACAGAAACCATGAAATGACAGTGAAACAAGTCTCCAGCCCAAGATGGCCTGGATGGTCACTGGGAAGCATCTCTCACACCATGCTGGGAGTGGAACATAGCCCAGCTTGGGCCGTGGCAGCACAGACCAGGACAGAGCAGGCCAGGCAGTGTAGGCCTCAGGGGACTGAATCACTGAGCTGTGGCAATTTCCAGACTTCTCAACCCACAAATGCCAAAGATAATGTAGTAGGTTGGGGGAAAACTGTGTCAGACCTGGGTGAGAGAAGAGTACAGTCTGGCCCCAGCCCCAGGGCAGTGAAGGTGGCTGCAGCAGCAGCAGCTGCTTCCAAAGGTCCAGGCCCACAGATTGTGTGGGGATCCAAGCAGTTGATCAGAGCAGGAATGCAAGGATCTCTTTGCCGGCACTGAGGCAGGATTCTCTTGCTTTGCCCCTGCTTGGATCTGGGTCACAGTCCTGATTGGTGGTCCTGGGGGGAGGAGGAGTGCTGGTGTGGCAGAACTTGTGGTAGCTGTGCAGAAGAAGTCCTCCTAGCAGTTCCAGGGCAGAAAAGAGTGCCTGAGGTCACTCACAGACGAGGGCACAGGGTAGTAGAGAACTAAACACCTCCCCTTGGATCATACCACCTGAGAAGAACTGAAAATTTACAGATGCCTACAAGTAGCTTGGAAAACAGCAGCACAAAACCCCTGAAGCTTGGGACAGAGCACTCTCCACTCTGGAAGCAAAGTCATACCTTGACAAAGAGCTCAAAAGTCAAGTAATTGGCTGGGAAAATGAGCAGATAGTGTACAAAAACTCAGACTATAGAATCTTACTTTGGTGACAAAGATCAAAACATACAGCCAGAAGAAGACAACAAAGTCAAAAGATCCTACATCAAAAGCCTCCAAGAAAAATATGAATTGGTCTCAGGCCATGGAAGACCTCAAAAAGGATTTTGAAAGTCAAGTAAGAGAAGTAGAGGAAAAATTGGGAAAAGAAATGAGATGGATGCAAGAAAATAATGAAAAACAAGTCAACAGCTTCCTAAAAGAGACCCCTAAAAATACTGAAGAAAATAACACCTTAAAAAATAGACTAACACAAATGGCAAAAGAAGTCCAAAAAGTCAATGAGGAGAAGAATGCCTTAAAAAGCAGAATTGGCCAACTGGAAAAGGAGGTCCAAAACTCACTGAAGAAAATGATTTCTTAAAAATTAGAATGGAGCAGGCCCCGCAGTTGCCACCCGGGAGTTTCTCTTCTTTTATCTCCGGTCCCCCATGGCCTCGCAGAATCGCGACCCGGCCGCTGCTAGCGCCGCCGCTGCCCGCAAAGGGGCTGAGCCTGGGGCAGGCGCGGCCCGCGGGTCCGTGGGCAAGAGGTTACAGCAGGAATTGATGACCCTAATGATGTCTGGAGACAAAGGAATTTCTGCCTTCCCAGAGTCAGACAATCTCTTCAAGTGGGTTGGGACCATCCATGGGGCAGCTGGGACAGTATATGAAGACTTAAGGTACAAGCTCTCCCTGGAGTTCCCCAGTGGCTATCCATATAATGCTCCCACTGTGAAATTTGTCACACCTTGTTACCATCCTAATGTGGACACCCAAGGCAATATCTGTTTGGACATCCTCAAGGACAAGTGGTCAGCTCTGTATGATGTCAGGACCATCCTGCTGTCTATCCAGAGCCTGCTGGGAGAACCCAACATTGACAGCCCACTGAACACACATGCTGCTGAACTTTGGACAAACCCTACAGCCTTTAAAAAGTACCTGCTGGAAACCTACATGAAGCAGGTGACTAGCCAAGAGCCCTGACCCTGGCTGCCCAGCCTACCTTCCCTCATCTTGTGTCTATGTGTATGTGTGTGTGTGTGTCTTTTTCCCTTCTTCATAACCTGTCTTCTTCCTCTTCTCCCTTCTGTTCAGGACTCTGTATCATAGACTGTTTTTCTTTTCTTTTTTTTTCTTAAGCTCCAGTCTAGCCCTCAACATTAATGTATAAATAAATAAAGTTTTGTTGTTTTTTTAAAAAAAAAATTAGAATGGAGCAAATGGAAGTTAATGACTTTATGAGAAATCAAGAAATTATAAAACAGAACCAAAAGAATTAAAAAATTGGAGACAATGTGAAATATCTCATTGGAAAAACCACTGACCTGGAAAATAGATCCAGGAGTGATAATTTAAAAATTATTGGACTACCTGAAAGCCATGATCAAAAAAAGACCCTGGACATCATCTTTTAAGAAATTATCAAGGAAAACTGCTCTTATATTCTAGAACCAGAGTGTAAAATAGAAATGGAATGAATCCACAGATTGCCTCTTGAAAAAGATCCTAGGGGCAGCTAAGTGGCCTAGTGAATAGAGCACTGGCCCTGGAGTCAAGAGGACGTGAGTTCAAATCAGGCCTCAGACACTTGACACTAGCTGTGTGACTGTGGGCAAGTCACTTAACCCCAATTGCCTTGCCTTCCCCCATCCAAAAAAAAGGAGAAATAGATCCCAAAAGGAAAACTCCTAAGAATATTATAGCCAAATTCCAGAATTCCCACATAAAGGAGAAAATATTACAAGTAGCTAGAAAGAAACAATTCGAGTATTGTGTGAACACAATCAAGATAACACAAGATCTAGCAGCTTCTACAATAAGGGAACAAAAGGCTTGGAATATGATATTCCAGAGGTCAAACAAGCTAGGCTTAAAACCAAGAATCACCAACCCAGCAAAACTGAGTATAATACTTCAGGGGAAAAAATGGATTTTCAATGAAGTATAGGACTTTCAAGAATTCTTGATGAAAAGACCAGAGCTGAATAGAAAATTTGACTTTCAAGTACAAGAATCAAGAGAAGCATGAAAAGGTAAACAGGAAAGAGAAAGTTGAATGTTTACATTCCTACATGGAAAGATGATATTTATAACTCATGAGACCTTTCTCAGTATTAGGGTAGTTGAAGGGAATATACATACATACATACATACATACACACACATACATATATACATATATATATATATATATAGAGAGAGAGAGAGAGAGAGAGAGAGAGAGAGAGCACACAGGGTGTGTTGAATATGAAGTGATGTCTAAAAAATAAAATTAAGGGGTGAGAGAGGAATATATTGAGAGAAGGAAAAAGGGAGAGATAGAATGGGATAAATTATCTCACATGAAAGAGGCAAGAAAAAACTGTTGTAATGGAAGGAAATAGGGGATAGGTGAAAGGGAATGAGTGAACCTTACTCTCAGTGGATTCATCTTAAGGAGGGAATAACATACACACTCAATTGGGTATCTTACCCTACAGGAAAGTAGGGGGGAAGGAGATAAGGGTGGAGGGGGGGATGATAGAAGGGAGGGCAGATTGGGGGAGGTCGTAGTCAGAAGCAAACACTTTTGAAAAGGGACAGGGTCAAAGGAGAAAAGTGAATAAATGTGGGACAGGATAGGATGGAGGGAAATATAATCTTTCACAATATGAGTGTTATGGAAGTGTTTTGCATAACAATACATGTATAACCTATATTGAATTGCTTGCTTTCTCAAGGGGGGTGGTGGGGAGGGAAGAAGGGAGCGAATTTGGAACTCAAAGTTCTAAAAGCAAATGTTAGAAACTGTTTTTACATGCAACTGGGAAATAAGATATACAGACAGTGGGGTATAGAAATCTATGTTGTCCTTCAAGAAAGTAAGGGTTAAAGGGATAAATGAGGGGGGAGTGGGGTGATAGAAGGGAGGGCAGACTGGGGAAAGGGGCAATCAGAATACATGCCATCTTGGGGTGGGGGGGAGGGTAGAGATGGGGAGAAAATTTGTAACTCAAAATCTTGTGGAAATGAGTGTTGAAAACTAAAAATAAATACATTTTTAAAAAATGAAAAGACACTCCCCTACTTCTCATCTTTTTATTGGCTATGAGGGTTACTCCATTTCTTCTAAGGGATTTCTGTCCACAGTACTTTGTGTAATGCCACTTGAATTAAAATCACCCACTCTCATCCATTCAAGTTCACTGATACCCAAGATGTGAATGTTTAGTTTAATCTTTCCATCTCCTAGCTAAAGTAGAAGAATGGGACACAACTGAATGACTGAGCAACAAGGAGCCCAGAAATATCAGATATCAAACTATAACACAAAGTAGGAAGCATCAAAACAATGATGAACTAAGTGAGTTCCAGCAAATGATTTCAAAAGCACATTGGGAAGGAGAAAAGAGAAAAACCTAGTCAACAGCCTTAACTGACTGGCCCAAATCAATGTGGCACTTTCAAGAAATATCACTTAGTTCTTAATCTAGTTTTAAACCCAGCTTTCTATTAAATCCTTCTTTTTCTATCAGGCAATAAAGAAAAGAGAATCAGTCTCCTTAGAACAATGTATGCAAAAGAACCTGATCTAACTTTGTTTTGTTGAGTTGTGTCTAACTCTTTGTGACCCAATGGACTATAGCAAGCCAGGCCCTTCTATCCTCCACTATCTCCCAAAGTCTGACTTCAAGGTCATATTCGTGGCTTTCATAACATTATCTATCCATCTCACCCTCTCCCATTCCTTTCTCCTCTTGCCTTCAATTTTTCCCAGCAGAGTCTTTTCCAATGAGTCCTCTCTTATCAAAATACTGAAGCTTCAACTTTAGTATTTGTCCTTCTAACGAAATCTGAAATAATTTATTTTAAGTATTGACTTCATGGATCTTGCTGTTCAAGAGATATTTTCAGGGCAGAAGTATTTCTTTGTCACGAAGTAGGAATAGAAATTCAATTTGAAATTTCAAGATTTGGCCAGAAAATATCAGTTTGGATTGCCTAGACTTAAGTCTTGGACCATAACTTATAGCCAGGGCTAGAACCCAAGCATATCCCTGTCACTGTAAGGAAGTAAGTGGTTAGCCTCAATAGGAAATTGCAGGTTTGGTTCCTTTGACTTTGTCTTCTTTCTTCCTCTTCCCTTGAAAATTGGGATAAGCTTAAGGATACAGGCCATTCAATATATAGTGATTAATAGCCTTACTCTTTCTTACTGAGTTGAAACAGCATAAGCAGAAATGGAAATATATATATATTCCCTTTGGGAGTTTAACATTAGAATGTTTTAAGTCACATAAGGTTGACTGAAGAAACTTGCATATTAATTAATACCTTTTTTCAATTTAGATTTTATGTCTTGATTTGGATTTTTCTTTTTTCAATTAAAAGCTTTAAGAAGTCAAAATTTGAAAATAGCCCTGAAACCCAAAGAAGCAAAACAAATGCACCATGGGAGGAAAATGGACCCCAGGGGTAAAGTTCATCATTTTTATCATTGTAAACCATAGACTGTATCAAAGGAGATCCTGTGAATAAAAGAATTTGATTGCCTGTCTGCTAGCTGTCAGTATGTAAATTATGAAGTTCCTAAACCTTCAGGAACCGCAGTTGCTGAGTAAAGATCTCAACAGAACATAGTCTAATGTGAAACACTGCTGGAAAATTTTTATATAGAAATTAGCTTATGCTAATTAACCACACTTAATGTCAAAGATTTATTAGTCAGAATTTCCTCCTTTTCAATGACTGCTTAATGGAAAGTTTAACTGTGAACATATGAATTTAGGAGGCCTGGGTTCATATCCCAACAATAATACTTACTGGCTGGTTAAGTCAGTTAATTATCCTCATATTCTTAGTGTGTAAATCAGAATGCATGTATTATCTATTTCACAGGGTTATTGTGAGAGGAAGGGCTCCCTTTAGAACCGTATACAATTATAATGGTTATTATCATCATTTCTTATTTTTAAAAATCATGTTTAGCTTAGAATTGCTTACAACAAAGATTATTTCATTATGGCCTCTTGTCAGGCTCTAATTATTTCTCGCATATTCATTTGTTAATGCCATGTATCTATGCCTACAAATAATGATGTCTCATGTTGGTTCATTTCTTTTTGCTATCTTTGCCAGGCTAGAAAATTACACTATCTTTAAACAAAGGGGAGTCTTGTAAGGATTTCTTTGGCTTGGGTTGTAATTGTTGAATTTGAGGGTTTTAATTGTTTTCTGTTATATTCTTAACTCCAGAGGACTGTACAATTGTTCCAGTGACCGTAATAAATCACCAAAGTTCCCTTATTCCCGGAGACGAAACCCATCTGGCAGTAGTGACCATGAGCCTGGACAGCCGATTAGGAGAAGGCAAGTAGGCCGTATAGAGCAGTGAACTCTTGATTCACAATCCCTGACCTTTTTTTTCACTTTTGTCCATATGGTAACACCGTTTTACATATCCATCCACAATTTTTTCTCCCTATATTTTGACCTTTCTGCTCTGACACACAAAACACCAAGAATTACCTTTGAGCCAACCAAATACTTCAGAAAATAGCTCCATAAGAAGCACTGATCAGAAATATGCTTTCATACCAATTAACCTAAATATTTCTCTAAGAGGTATTAATTCCTTCCAGAAATTATAACCAGATTCTGAAATATTGAAATATTAACAATGGTAACATTAGAATGAGGCTCTAATAAGTTGGCTTTTGAAGCTCTTTATCTTCTTGAGGACTAGAAAAAGCACTATTAATAGATTCTAATTGTGGAATCAAACTCATAACTGCATGGAAGAAAATAAATAGTGGCTACAATTTATATAGCACTTTACAGTTTACAAAGTGATTCACAAATTTCAACTATCTTCCCAAGGTGCTATCCTTAGCCTCACTTTACAGATGAGAAAACTGAGGCTGAGAGGCTAGATGCCATGCCCAGGGTTGTCTATCTGGTTTACATGTGAGTGCAAATTTTAACTCGTCTTCCTGACTATGACCAGTGCTTTATCTTCTGTACCACCTAGATGCCTTTATATAAACTAGGAAACTGTCTAAATCTCAAACCTCCTTTACATGTATAGTATTCCCTAACCAGGATTGTGTGGCAGCTGCTGACTTATCCTAAGTTACAGTTCTGGAGCTCCTTTTTTCTACCCCATGACCTCTTGTGACTAAGGTCCTTAACCTTCCATCTCCCAGCTCTTTCTTTCCTACACACAAATTAGATATTGTCTTATAGGGAGGGGTTCGCAAAACCCCTTGCTAATGTTAATGATTTTAAAAGTGAATAAAGTCTAGACATCTGAAAGGACCATTACTAGGGAATAATTCTGAGCTGTATACTGAGACTATATTAATCAGTCACAGAAATAAAAATAAAAATCTGGAAGAGGGGTAATAGGTCTTCCATTTAGGGTCTAGGAATCTGGAATGAGCCAAATGGCCCCCAAAATAGCATATATTTTGAGATTAGAAATTGTTCTGTTTTGTTTTCTGTAGCCTGCACAGTTATCTGAGATAAGGAATTGTAGTAAGGGGTTATAAAATCCTTCCTGGTAGTGTGGCCTATGAGAGGTATTCAGCTTATCAGGACAAGAAAATTTATAATAATAATAATAATATAGAGGATCTTATCTTCTCTGTCCTTTTAAATTATCTTATCAGTTGGCATATGTTTTTGTTCAATCTTGAAGACTCTTCATAACCCTATTTTTATGGGGTTTTCTTTGCAAAGATACTGGAGTGGTTACCCATTTCCTCTCTAGTGTCCTTGTTTTACAATTGAGGAAAGTGAGGCAAAGGTTAAATGACCTGCCCAGGGTCACAGGGCTAGTAAATGTCTGAGGCTGGTTTTGAACTCAGATGTGCTGACTCCAGGCACAGCACTCTATCCACTACAACAGCCAAGTGTCCCAAGTATATATTTAAGACAATCCAGTTAAAACTTGATTATAATAACAAGCTGCTAAAAATAAAATAAAAATAAAAATGTCAAATGGCCAGAAGCCCAAAAAGAGCTCTTAGAAATAAAGAGGAATTCAAAAATAAAATAAGAGAGATCAAGGAAAAATTAGGAAAAAAAATAAAAGTAATTCAAGAAAATTATGAAAAGAAAGTTAACCAATTATAAAAAAAAGGTCCAAAATCCTAGGGAAGGAAATAGCTCTTTGAAAACTAAAATTGAGCAACTGGAATTGAATGATGTTATATGACACCAAGAAATAATAAAAACAGAATAATAGAAGAGAATCTGAAACATCTCATTAGAAAAACAAGTGATTTGAAGAACAGATCAGTGAGAGACAAGATAAGAATTGTTGGACTACCTGAGAGTTATGATCAAAAAAAAAAAGAATCCGGATACAATATTACAAGAAATTATTAAGGAAAATTGGCCTAAAGTTCTAGAACAAGGGGATAAAGTAGGAATAGAAAAAAAAAATCTACCAATCCCCACCTGAAGAAGATACCAGGATGAAAACTTATAGGAATGTCATAGTCAAGTTTCAAAACTCCTAGGTTAAGGAGAAAATATTACAAGCAAAAAGAAAAAAATAATTTAAATACTGTAGAAATACAATGGGGATTTCACAAGACCTAGCAACTTCTACAATAAAAGACCATAGGTCTTGGAACATTTTATTTTGGAGAGCAAAAGAGCTGGAGTTGTGTCCAAGAATAACTTACCCAGCAAAGTTGAGCATAATGCTGAATGAAAAAAAAATGGACATTTGATGAACTGACTTTCAAATATTTATAACAAAAAGATCAGAACTCAATGGAAAATTCACTATTAAAGATCCAGAAGAAATATAAAGAAAACATTAAAGATGAATTATAAGGCACTCATTAAGATCAAACTGTTTACTTGTTATATGTGAAAATGTTATCAGTATTCTTAAAACTGTAATCATTACTAAAGTAGTTTGAAAGAAAGGTGGGGGCCGAGTTGTGTATGATGGGGTGATTCTAAAAACAAAATTGGGTAGGAAGGGTAAAAAGGAGCAATTATCTCATTAAAATGGAGTGTAAAAGAAAAAACTAACACAGGAAATAAATGGGGTGGAGGGCTGCTAATGTTTGAAACTTACTCTTATCTGGGTTTAAGAGGAAACACAGTGCATATCTGAAAGATGTACACTTGTACAGTGTAGAGAATGTATAGCTAGAATGTATATCCAATGTATAGAAGTCTTCTGAAATTGTTGAGAGGTGAGAAAACTGGGGGACAGGGTAGGGTGAGGGAAGGGTATATAGATTAAGATTCAGATAGTGGGGGAAGAAGATAAGGAACTCTTAGAGGGGTGGATAAAATAAGCAATAGGAGGGTTAGGGGAGAAGATCAGGTAACAGGGATAGGACAAAAAGAGAAGCTAAGAAGGAAAATAGTAAATAAAAATAAGATGGAGGGAAATTCACAAGCAGTAATTATAACTTTGAATGTGAGTGGGATGTAAAAGGGAAAAGGATAGCAAAATGGATTAAAAATCAGAATCCAACAATAGTTTGTTTACAAGAACCACATTTAAGAATGAGATACACAGAGAATTAAAATGGAGGGTGGAAGTAGAATTTATTATGCTTCAGCTCATACAAAAAAGGCAGGGGTAGCAGTTATGATCTCAGACAAAGTTATGGCTAAAATAGATTTAGTTAAAGGAGATAAACAGGGTGACTCCATTTTGATAAAAGATACCAATCAAGCAATATCAATACTGAACCTATATGCACCAAATACTATAGCATCTAAATTTGTAAAAGAAAAGTTAAATGAATTACAAATGGAGATAGTAGTACTACTGTGTGTGTGTGTGTGTGTGTGTGTGTGTGTGTATGAAAGAAGTCAAGGAAGTGAACAGAATTTTAGATAAGCAGACATGATAGATACCTGGAGAGAAATTAATGGAAATAGAAAGGAATACACCTTTTTCTTAGCAGTTCATGGTACCTTTACAAAGATTGACCATACACTACCTCACACCTATCGTATTGGCTAATATGACAAAACAGGAAAATGGTAAATATTGGAGAAGATGTGGGAAAATTGGAACACTAATGCATTATTGGTGGAGTTGTGAACTGATCCAACCACTCTGGAGAGTAGTTTGGAACTATACCCAAAAGGCTATAAAATTGTGCATACCCTTTGACCCAGCAATACCACTTCTTGGTCTGTATTCCAAAAAGATCATAAAAATGGGAAAAGTACCCACAAGTGCAAAAGTATTTATAGAAGCTCTTTTTGTGGTAGCCAAAAATTGTAATTTATGGGGATGTCCATCAACCTGAGAATGGCTAAACAAGTTGCAGTATATGAATGTAATGGAACACTATTGTTCCATAAGAAATGATGAGAAGGTGGACTTCAGAAAAACCTGGAAAGACTTACACGAACTGATCCTGAGTGAAGTGAGCAGAACCAGAACATTGGACACAGTAACAGCAAGATTGTGCAATGACCAACTTTGATAGACTTAACTCTTCTCAGCAATGCAAGGATCTAAGACTATTCCAAAAGACTCATGATGGAAAATACTATCCATATGCAGGAGGAAAAGAACTATGGAGTCTGAATGGAAATCGAAGCGTAGTATTTTCTTTCCATTTTTTGTTTCTTCTTTCTCATGGTTTTTACCTTTGGTTCTAATTCTTCTTTACAACATGACTAATTTGGAAATTTGTTCAATATAATTGTACGTGTATAGCCTATATCAGATTGCACACCATCTTGGGGAGGAAGGAGAGGAGGAAGGGGGAGAAAATTTAGAATTCAAAATCTTATAGAAGTAAAAGTTGAAAACTAAAAAAAATTAAAAAAAAAAGATTGACCATATATGAGTACATAAAAAATTGTATAGTTAAAAGCAGAAAAGCAGAAATATTAAAAGCAACCTTTTCAGATCACAATGCAATAAAAATTATATTTATTAACAGACCATGGAAACATAGATTAAAAATTAATTGGAAATTAAACAACCTAATCTTAAAGAATGACTGCATTAAAGGACAATCATAGAAACAATAATTTCATTAAAGAAAAAAGGGAAAAAAAGAAAAAATTACAAAATAACTTTGTTATTATATTTAAAAGCAATATCAAGTTGTACATAATAAATTTTCAGTTTTGTGTGCAAACATCTTTTTATTCTATTATGTTATAGAAATGCTTCTTTTATTCCATAAATTGAAAATAAAATACATGCTTAAAAAAGACAATCCAATTATTGCTATATATTGGTTCAGAACACTGATTCTTTTCCTACTGTCAACAGGATTTGCCCTAGGTCACTCTTTCTATATAAATTAATTCTGACATTGACAAACAGGATTTGCCATTAATTTGTGTGAATCCAAAGGACTTGGGGGCAGCTAGGTGGCAGCCTCAGACACTTACTAGCTGTGTCACCCTGGACAAGTCACTTAACCCTATTTGCCTCAGTTTCTTCAGCTGTAAAATGAGCTGGAGAAGGAAATGGCAAACCACTTCAGTATCTTTGTAAAAAAAAAAAAAAAAAAAAAAACAAAAGGAATCATAAAGAGTCAGACAAGACTGAAGGGACTGAACGATTTTTAGTCTTAATGGTCATTCCATGTCACTGTGTGACAGTAGAGTCTTGGGGCAAGTTTTAAAAAGTCATCTCTTTTGTTAATGACAATTTCTGGTTTGTTTTTTTCTTTGCTGGCTAATCATAATCTACTTTAACTTTCTTATCTTTTCTCCCTCAGGAAAGCACGTAACAGTGGTGAAGACTCAGATCTAAAGCAAAGGAGAAGGTAAAACAAATACAGGATGGATAGAGATTGTGTAGACTACTAGACAATTTTTCATCTTGAGTAGTAATAGTAATAATATTCAAGTTAGGACATGTGGGATTAATACCTACATTAAGCCTTTAAAATTTTCTCTTAAAAATTTTTTGTTTTCTAAGCTTCTGAAAATGTGCTTAGTTTTTCTTTTATGGTTTATTAAAAATTCTTTAGTAATTCCATTCTCAATTCTCCTTTGCTCGACAATGTGATTTATAGATTCACCTTTTCAGACCTACTGGAGATAGCTATGTTCCTGCTGTTGCAACATGGCAGTAAACTAAATCTTCTAACTTCCTCTTCTTTCCAGTTATTTTCCAAAGATACCTAACTTTAATTGAAGAAATATTAACCTGGGGAATGACAGCTAAAGCTATTGATTTTTTAGTGTTTATATTGTAAAATAGAATCCTCAGAGGCATCACTTAACGGGGCATCATTTGAGATGTTCTTTTTTCTTTTCTATATAATACTTGTCCTAATTTTTCTGGATATGTTTTCTGCAGGTCTCGCTCACGCTGTAACACAAGTAGTGGTAGTGAATCTGAAAATTCTAATATAGAACATCAGAAAAAGAAAAACAGGTAATGTTTGATCACTATAGTTAAGTGAAATTCTGAAATCAATTCCTATGGTTGGAAATTATACTCCCCATGTACATTTCAAATTTAAAAAATTTTTAATCTTTTTTTTTGGAGGGGGGAGGGCAGGGCAATTGGGTTTTAAGTGACTTGCTCAAGGTCACACAGCTAGTAAGTGTGTCAAGTGTCTGAGGCTGAATTTGAATTCAGGTCCTCCTGACTCCAGGGTTGGTGTTCTACTCACTGCATCACCTAGGTGCCCCTCTACATTTCAATCCAACATTAGTAGGGAGGGACCTGCTGTTGTAGCGAAAACAATAAGGATGGCATGCTGAACCACCCACCCACTCAAAGCACCCATACCATTATATGCATACTTAGCTCTCTCCTATGTAGCAACTACTGGTAGCTCAGAACTGTGCTAGTCAGCTCTCACATCTGCCAGAATTTGTCACTGTCTCTACCTACAGTTGCTCCACAGGAACTGATCAAGACCCAGTGCACATTCAAAATCACCAGTGAGGTGAATGCTAGGGGTGCCTGCCTCCACATGCCTTAATTCTTGTTCTGCTCTTTGAGACAACTTTAAAACTTCCAGAGATTTCCTGCCAGAAGATCAAAACACTCCTTTATAGTTTACCCAGGGATTCACACCTGAAAACACACAGTTACAACATCATTCAGTGACTCAAACCAAACAGTTGCTTTCCAACCCTTACACACTCAAACTACTCAATTGAGGTATGACTTCCTAACATGTTACTTCAATTACTAGTCTCACATGACTTTCCAAACTATTTTTATAAGACCTTTGCTGAGGGTAGAGGGGTAATCAATTCCTATGGACAGCTCTAAGCCCTCTTTGAAATTGTGCACAGCTTCTCCCTCTTCAGTCTAATTCAAGAGACCAGAATTAGAGTTCCTTCTCAAAGGTTCCTTCTACCTATAAAAATCTTCCCTCTAAATGGACTGCACTGTCACGGTCCATGGATTATCTTTTTCCTTCACTGGATTTTAAAACATTGCAGAGCTGGAGAATCAACCAAATTTTTGAGGAACTTCTTCTACCTAATGACTTCTTTTCCTGGATCCAGCATGTGTGTGTTTTTTAGGCCTTAAGTTTCCACTTAAGAAAGTGGTTAAAGTATTGTTTATTGCTTAATACATGTCTAATTTTATCAGTATGGATTTTCTTTCCATGGATAAACTCTTCCATGCTTTAGTAAATGATTTCATGATTGCTCTGGTCAAAATTATTCGCCATTTGGTGGACAGCTTTCTTGGTGGTGGCCCTCAGATGAAAATCTTTCAGAGGACCACAATCATATCTATTCTAGAGAGGATCAGCCAGCACCTAAAGTGCCATTGGCGTAGCCTTTAAGAGCTCAAGCTAACTTCTGTAACATGAGGACCCCGAGACTGTAGAATAGCAGACTATTATAGTGCAAGTCCAGAAAAAAGAAATATACAATACATATATTTACACAAATGTTCACATGTATGTCCAAATATAAGTATTTTTTTAACATATACATACTTTTGTATCTATCTGGACTCTCTAGCCCTCCCTCCACTACAGTCGTGATGAATAAGGCTGAACCTTAGTATTCCTAACACTATTTCTTTGCTTACCATAATATTTAAAATTCATTCTGTATTTCTTAATCTTTTTGCCATCCCTGGTACATATATTTAAAAATCTCAACTAGTTGTCCTTTTTAAACAACTTCTGTTTTTCTTCTTCGCTGGGATTCTTTCCCTTGGTGACTTCAAAATTTCATTCTGACCCCCCTGTCTCCTGGGTTTACTTTTTAGTCTGTGGAATTATTCCTGGATTTCTTCTGTTTCATAAACTTTAAAAGGGAAGTGGGGTTACTACCCCCTAAGCTTCCTATCATTTCTAATCCAACTGCCAGAGTACTGTTCTACTGGTGAGAATCAGACCCAGAGTTTAGTTTTTCCCTTTGTTGGTAGAGAATGAAATTATCATTCAAGCAAGTCACCAAGTTATGGTCTTGAAATCACTGAAGGGAGTGAGAAAGAAGAGAAGCCTCAGTTCTACTCCTACCCGAGGTACATGCTACAAGAAGACCTTGGTAAGGGACAAAAGATTTAGATTTATCAGTGTCCTAGTAATGTCCTTGGAATGGCAGTGACTCCTAAGAGTCTCTTCACCAGAAGCCAAGGACAAATTAGATACAATGAGGAAAAGCAGCTTCAAAACTCTAACAAAGAGCCCAGAAGAAAGCAACATTGCCCAACTGGAATATTGTTGTTGCTTGGTTGATTTTCAGTTGTATCTGATTCTTCAAGATCCCATTTTGGGGTTTTCTTGGCAAAGATACTAAAGATATCGCCCTGTGCTGTTATTGTTCTTCTTCAAAAACAAAGGCGGAACAGTAATAATAAAAACAATTTGTTTATGAAGTTACCTTATATAGCTAGATCATATAAACTAGACCGGGGTGGGGAACCTGCAGCCTTGAAGCCTCATGTGGCCCTCGGGGTCCTCAAGCGCAGCCCTTTGAACTAAACCCATTTATAGGTTATTGTAAGAGGTGGTTTGAGATCTTGGTTTAAACCTAATTTCTAACAGACTGTTTTCAAATTTTCCCAACAGTTTTTGTTAACTAGTGAGTGTGTACCCCAGTAGTTATGGTCTTTGGGTTTAATCAAATACCATGTTACCATGTTAATTTAATTCTGTATGTTGTGTACTTAATCTGTTTCATTGATTGATTTTTCTTTTTTTAACCAGTATCAAGTAGTTTTGGTGGTACTGCTAGGCCTCCTTCCTTCCAACCTATTTCGTTATTTACCTTGAGAATCTTGTCCTTCTGTTTCTTCAGATGAATTTTGTTTTTTTCTTCCAGAGCTCTAAAGTAATGCTGTAGTAGCTTGATTAGTATCACACTGAATCTGTAAATTAATTTAGATAGCATTGTCCTTTTCATTATATTGACATAGCTCAATCTTGAACAATTAATATCTCTGCGTTTATTTAGGGCTGTCTTTGTTTCTGAAAAGCGTTTTTTATTTGTATTCATAATAGTCCTTGTACATGTCTTGGTAGGTGGACTCCTAAATATATTAGCCAATCAATAAACATTTATTAAACACCTACTATATACCAGGCATTATGTTAAACACTGGAGGATACAAAGAAAGGTAAAAGACAATCCCTGCTCTCAGGGAGTTAACAATGTACTGGGGAGACAACATGCAAACAAGCAATATGCAAAATAAATTTGAAATAATCAACAGAGGGAAGATACTATAACTAAAAAGAATTGGGAGGGTCTTCTTTTAGAAGGTAGGATTTTAGTTGAAACTTACAGGAAGCCAGGAGATATAAATGAGGAGAAAGAGTATTCCAGATATGTGAAAATGCCTGGAGTCAGGAGATGTATCTTCTATGAGGAACAGCAAGGAGGCCAGTGTCACTGGATCACAGAGGACACAGGGGCAGAGATTAGGCATAAGAAGATTGAATGGTGTGGAGGGGCAGGCAATGAAGAGCTTTGAATGCCAAAAGAATTTGGTGGAGTGACATCTTTCTCTATTTGGGGGGGGATAATAATAGGCATACTTAGCTTCTAGATGAATTGCTCTTCAAATGCTTTATAGTTCCCTTGGGGTGTTAATTTATGGCTTTAAAAAGACAGATTTGCCCTAAGAAACTCTTACAATTTTCTTGAGTGCTTATCCGAGTTTGACAAGAGCTGAAATAGCCCTGGGCTATGTTTAGAAAAAGAGATACCTGAATTCCCCAGTTATTAGACATTACTTAGTGGCTTAAATTCTGTAAAGAACCTGAAAATGTCCATAGCTGCTTGGCAAAGAACCTATGGTGCAACATGGGGTGCAACATTGATGATAACCAGCAGCACTTTGGGGAAGGACCTGGAGGCTACTTTGGCAATTGGGACATAGGTATTCCAGCTGGGACACAGTCCTAGGAACACTAGTAGTCTGAGTTTCTTAAGTTCCCTTTCCCACAGATGGTATGGGATTCCGTGAGACAGTGTACTCTCCCTGTGTCAGGGAGATTTTTTTTTAACCTTTTCCCAGGAATTCTGCTTAAAAGCTTTTGCTTTGAGTTAATGTATCCTTTTGTTTAATCTGGTCCAAGAGGAACATCTGTGAGGGCTCATGAGCTGTGGGTTTGAGGAGATGCTGACCTAAGACAAGTCAACAAGCATTTATTAAGTGCCTACTATGTGCCAGGCACTGTGCTAAGTGCTACAAAGGCCAAAATAGTCTCTTTTGGGCTCACATTCCAATGAGGGAGACAACATGCAAACAACTGTCTACAAACAAGATACAGCTATCTAGATACACATACACATATGTATATATACATTTATATTAAATTGAAGATAATCTTAGAGGGAAGGCCCTAAGTTTAATGAGAATTGAGAAAGGCTTCTTGCAAAAGGTGGTATTTTATCAGAGACTTGAAGAAAGCCAGGGAAACCAGGAGGTAGAGATGAAGAGGGAAAGAATTCCAGGTATAGAGGACAGCCAGTGAAAGCATACAGAATAAAGAAATGGATTGTTGTGTGCATGGTCATCCATTAAAACAGGTGTAACTTTCAGAGGTCCACATTTGTTAAGGTCTGAGCTACCTCCATATAAGAGATCAAAACATGCAAATAAATGGGCATTTGCCAACATACACAGAAGTATCTGAATAGCTATTGTGAAATGAAAATAAGTTATTTTTAACACAAGTTTAACACAAAGGACATATCTTTGCTTGCAAAAATTGCTTTCTGTTCTTTAAGCATTCTTCAGGAGCTATAACTGAAAAGCAATTTAAAAACAGGTTTGAGACAAAAATTGAGAGCTGAGCGTGGTGTCACATGCCTGAAATCCACATTTATTTATACATCATATATAGTCCCCAGAAGGGAGTGGGGGCACCAGGTTGCCTAAGGATAGGCAAACCAGCCCAGGTTAGAGATGGAGCATACGAAGTTCCTGTGCCAGTCTATAGCTGGATCAGGCTCATGAGTAGTCCTTGCATTTCTAGCCTAGGTGAGATGAGGAGATCCAGTCTTCAAAAAAAAAAAAGTTGAAAATGCAAGGATGTTTACATAATGCCAATAAATAAGAAGCCTTTTTAATATGTAAAGGCAAAGGAATATCTGAAGGAGACAGTGGCATCTATAAAAGAAAATAAGAATGATTTGTTGGTAGTAGAAGTGGGGGTAATTATTTAAAATAAATGAATGAGGGATCACATAGAGAGAGTGGGTTTTTTGTTTGTTTTTAGTATGACTCCTCCTAACCTAACAACCTCAAAAAAAGGAAATATGTACCTCATATAGTAATCAAAGGCGAACAAAATAAAGGTCTTATGAAATAACATCATAGAGCTAAAACACTTGGCTTGGCCTACCTCATAGGCTTGTATGTCAGGATCTAGTTTTAGTGATCCCTACCCCATACTCCCTTCCCCAAGTCTTTGACTTGGTCTGAACCTCCTACAACTAGCAAGAAGTGGAAAATATTGATCTTGCCCAGACATACCAAGGCAAGCGGTGTCCTAGGGGATAGAATAGAAGACTAGCTAGGCACAGACAACTTGGCTTCTATGCCTAAGGGTAAAGGGGACTAGGAACCTAGTTGTAGTCAGTTTACTCTGGGCATTGTCCCAGCTGGCACACCATATCGCCCAACTAGAGGAAGTTGACAATTCAGGAGAAAAGATAGAAATTGCAGCTCTAGAAGGAAGAAGAATCCAAACAATGAGGAATGAAGCCAGAGACAATGGAATGGGTAATATGAAAAAGTATGAAAGACCAAAAACTCAAATTGAGAATTAGTGGGTATAATCCTAACTCCCAAGTAGATAAATCAATAGAGACACTCCTAAATACAGAAATCAAAATAAGGAAGAACTTTTTTAAAGTCCAAAACAAGAATTTTACCATAAAGGAATGTGAAACAAAAACTCTCAATGAAAAAGATTAATCATGGATCATTCTCTAGGGAACATGGAGCAGCAGCAAGAAGCTCCAGAATGGTTCAAAAGTATAGTAAAACTTCATAGGAAGGTATCAGGATGGAAATAAGGTCAGAAATGAGAGGTCTCAAACCTGTTATGGTCCCTTGAGCAGTTTACTTAACTTTTTTGTATTTCTCCTCTCATATTTGTCACCTGTCTTACACAAATTTTTTGAGGTTTAAATGAAATTATGTAAGCTTAAAGACGGAAGTTAGAGTGTTTTTAATATATGAAACTACTGGATTTTCTATTTTACTTTCATCTTAGTACATTTCTCTAGATCTTGTGAAAAACACTTGTCTTTGGTTCAAAGAATACTTGAATTCAAGATTTAAATTTCAAAAATGGAACTTTTTAAAAAAAAAAAAAGCTTATATATACCCACATATACATATGTACTTATGTACTTTTTGCCCTAGAAAACTGGAAACAGATCAAACTCTTAGAATACCATGTACATATAGATATTACATATACCTCAATGTTTTATTAATGACTTTTCTTTTTTGTACATGAGTCATTGCCTCACATTTCTCCCTTAGAACTCTTCCTTTTGAAAAGGAAACACAGGTAAGCAAAACTGGTCAACAGCATATGTATGTTACATATATTTGAATATATATACATATATTTACATCTATTTTCTAGGATGACAACAAGTACCGGAATTTCCTCCTTATGCCACAACTTTTAAAAGCAGGAATCTAAAAATAAGATGCCAGGCCCCAGGGATGTTTACTTCAGGTGAATGTTTTTCTTCCAGGTTAAGGCAGGAGAATGGCATGGTTGATTCAGTGCCTCAGTGGGAAGCGGCATTGAGGCATCAGAAGGAAAAGAACGAAGCCAACCCCAATAACCGGCGATCCAGACACCGATCACGCTCGTATGTGAAATGTTCTAGCTCTACATGTTAAAAAAACAAAAATTGAAAAAGTGTATTATTACATATTGAACCGATCAGGCTGCTCCATTTCCTTTGCATATTTATAGTTTTCATAATGGATCGATTCAAACTGATTTATTCCACTGTTTTTTTGCTTTTATATATTTAGTTGCCTTGGTTTGTGATAGCCCCTATCAGAGTTGGAGAATAGTTAAAACAAATTATCCTCAAGAAGAGAGGAAAACAAAGGCAGATGCTCAATTCAAAACAAAAAGTGTTTCAATGAGAAGATTCCTGGATTTAGAATCAGAAGACCTGTGTTCAAATTCTGGATCTTCTTTTATTCCTTGTATAATATAGGGCAAGTCACTAGACCTCTCTGGGTCTCAGTTTCCTCATCTGTTGCATAAGGGGGGTTGGACTAGATGATGCCTGAGATCCTTTCCAACATAGATCTCATGAGCCTTTGGTCAAGAAAAGCTATTGGTGAAGTACTTGCTAAACCATACAGTTTGTCACTAGAATTTTTAATGTGTTGTTCCAGATTGAACCAGCTGCACATGTAGTCAAATCAAATTAACATTAACTAAAATAATTTAAATTAACATTAGTAAGCAGGAGTCAATGAATGACAGAGTCAATCAATCCTTTGTTGATCATGGTATTGCTAGGTAACGTCACGTGTGAACACAATTATCTCCTTCCAATAGTGAGATTTCCAGTTGCTGAAATTAATTTTTCTTTGAGTTGATAAAGGAATAGTTTAACACCCCTCTTGTCTTTTACTTAATCTACGTGCCATCTGGGTTAGAGGCATAGTTCTTTGAAGTGAATTTAGATTCACCACTGGTTCTTTTATGGCCCTGGAATAAATAGTAGGATATCTGGAATTACTTTTGCCAAGTAGAAGGGATATGACCCAAATAGCAAGAGGGCTGGCCAGCTGTAGGAAAATGAATGCTGGAGAGAACCTGTGTAGGTGGGAGGTAATCAGAGACTGGGGCAGAAAGATGTAAGGAGAGAAGCTGAGAGGAATGGACAACATTAAAGAAGCCTACCTAGGTAAAGCCATTACCCTGCGTGCCTTTGTAGCAGACAGACTGTCAGTATGGCTAAATCAGTGGCCAATGTAAGATATGCCATTATTTTCAAAGGGATACTCTTATACTGAGGATTTTAATAATACATGAATAACTTAATAACATAAAATTAAATGGCTTGTATTGTGTGAGGTTTGTTTGGTTTTTTTACTGAATATAGTTTTTAGTTCTAAAACCGAATACACTGTTGCCTTCCTACAAAACAAAATTGGGTGTATGCTTTGATTATTTTTGACTACAGAGTAAAAAATTCATTTATTGAAGTATCAAAAGATCCCCTTTGAAGTCAACAGTCACACACAAACAAGAAAATCCAGAAAAACTTGAAGGTCCAAATCTCATGTTTACAAGGAATTTAGTAGACACAGTGTTTTGGTAATTTTTTTTCTTTTAACTGAATCTATCCTCCTTTCCTAACATTTTTAGAAAGCTTTAAAATCCAGTTAAATTTCAACTTCTAGTTCATTTAAGTACATGGAAGTGTTAAAAAAGAAAAAGCGAAAATAAAAGAACAAGAAAAAGTCAAATATATTAGCTTGGGGTAAGACAAAGCTACATAATAAAATATACCTTAACAAATGGAATAAAAATATTAATGATGTTTAGCTTAAAGATAAAGTGTGTATTGATGCAAACAGAAAGCTAATGCATTCCTTATTAGCACAGAGCATAATTTAGATTTATTTAAAAACACACACACACAATCTGACAATTGAAGGGAATTGGCATTTGCTTCTTTAGCTTTGGATGTATCCTTTGCCCTGGAATTTTGGGCACTCTAAACACTATTTGAACTAGAATGTGGGCAACATAGAGCTTAATAGTTAGAGATAAAATTACCAATTCACTTCAAAAATAACAGACAATAACAGATTCTTAATGGATCAGTCTTCAGTTGTGGAAATGAAGATTAATTACTTTGGGATTATTAGTTATATTAATTTTGAATCATTTCATAGAATCATAGGTTAAAACTGGGAGAGAATTTTCAGATCATCTGGTCAATTTATAGATGAGGAAACTGAGACTTGGAGATGTTTATTAGTAACTCACTCAGAGTCTACATAATTTTTATATTGTTAAGTAATAGAAATAATGGTGAAGGCCACTCAGTCTCACTCTCTTATCATCAAAACTACAGTCCGATGAGTAACTAATAGCCACAAATATCAGATAGGCAGACACTTTTGCAACTTTACAGCAGTTAACAATATTCTCTTCTTCTAAGAATCTTTTAGTTATCAGATGTTTGATGTCCAGTGCAAATCACAAGTGCTTTAATTATATTTAATTACAATAAAGGTATATAATCCAGCAGTGTAAGTTAATAGCCACAAGGGAGGGGGAGTTGGTAGAACTTTCAAGATGGCAGACAGATGACACTGAACATTCTGCTGAGCTCTATCATCTCCAAGTTACCAGCAGTTTCCCAACCTATACTAGCTGGGTGGAGCCATCTCTAATTTGGAACAGCCTCTGCCTCTGCAGAATTGTAACACCCAAAGTAAGCTCCCTAAGCAGCTGGGTGTCATCTGTTCTGCTATCTTGGGAGTTCCACCAACTCCTTTTCCCTTGTACCTGTTATTTTATTTTAGGTCAAGACAGTTCATGTTGTATCACAGTGTCCACAAAACCAAAATGTTATCTTACTCGTTTTGCTTCAGCTTAGAAGCGGTGAGAAGGAAAGAAAAGAAAAGCCCTTAGCCTTCTTTGGTCTTTTAGGAAACTAGAAAGAATAAGTCACTGGAGGAAACTCAGTTGTCCTTAAGTAGATTCTAAATACATCATTAGCAAGGACTGCTCATTTGTTGTTCTGTTGAGAGCCTGATTTTTGTTTTATTCTGCTTTAATAACTCTTATATAGTTAAAGTGTTATCTTCACATAAAGCTCATCAATTCTCCCAAACCTTAGCACCTGCTGTTTTTGCCAAATTAAAGGTCTGTACTGACACTGGGCCAAGTGAGATGCGAGACTTTTAGGGTTGATTCCTGATTTCTGTGATTACAGGAGAAGCCCAGATATCCAAGCAAAGGAAGAGCTGTGGAAACATATTCAGTGAGTATCGTAACAAAGGTTATCAGCCCTGCATGTTGTTTGTAGAGCTTATAGAACAAAGTCTGGGCAACAGTCAGAAAATCATCGTTAGGCCAGATCCTGTTCATGTGCTGCTACAGTTATTACGGTGATGTGCTAATAGAGCAGGCGGAATGTGTCACATACTGTTATTGCTGATATAGAGATAGCCCCTGACCACCAAAAAGCTCTGGAACTTTCCAGGCTAGGGTTATATAACTTGTAAGAGGATATAAGACAGGCCAACCAGACCCAAATAAGCACTGAGAGAGACAGACAAGAAACAGAGACTGTCTCAGAGAGACAAAGACAGAAAGATGAAGATGATGTTCAGCAAAGATTACTTTTTCCTTTCTTTCTCCTAGAACAAATTCTTGAATTTAAATGAACATTCATCTGTTTTTACATTTGATATTGCAACATGTTTTAACACAGGACACTAGTGAGCCAATAATGATTAATGCCATTGTCTTTGAGGCAATTGCATTGTCATAGACTTTGCTCTCTTGCCTGTTTCCCTTCCAGGAAAGAACTTGTGGATCCTTCGGGATTGTCAGAAGAACAATTAAAAGAGATTCCTTACACCAAAATAGAGTGAGTTTATCCTTGAAATTTATTTTCACAACAGTTCGAAGAATACTTACCCTTCCAAGCATTACCCATTGTCTCATAACCATTCTAAGTAAAATGAGACTTTAGTCACTTCTGTGCATTTTGTCTTTAATTTGCACTTTAAAGATGAAGGTGATTGTGGGAACTTCCCTTAAAACCAGTAATTCCTGTTTGCAGGGACATGAATCACGATCTGCTTCTATTAATTGCTTATTTTCTATCTTAGGAAAAGCTATGCCTTTAAAGACAATAGTGAATTTTTACTGCGTGGTAAATCCTTTAAAATGCCATGTGAACAGTAACAAAACCTATTATCCTAATTCCTAAAATTTAAGTATGTCTCCCACAAACTTCATCTGAGGATGCCCAATGAAATGCCCATGTTTCAACATATCGAGCATGCTTCTGGAAGCCTCTTGGGATCCTCTATATTCAGTCATTGGGCAGTGGCAGCACATATTGATTCTCCTTCAAATACCCTAAATACTCCATCCCACCTCAGCCACACAGAAAGATGATCATATCTTTGTTCTTGCCATCACCCACAAATGTACCACCTCTGTATTCAAGAATTCTGAAATCTCCTTATCCATCCATAACTTATTGACTTTTTACCTCTTCCTTTTCCTTCCCTTTACACTACTCTTTATCTGCACCATGACCTCCAATCCATTAACCTCTCATTTCTCTCCTAGGCTGTCTTCCCTGCACTAGCCACTCTCTTCTCTTCTCCCCATCTTAACCCAGGGTGAACCATTTCAACTCTACACTGTCCTCTCTGTTGAATCCCTAACCCCCTTATCATATCACTGATTATGCCCAGCCAAGCCTCAGCCTTGGATCACTCCCACAGTTTACTACCTTTGTTCCTACACATGTGCTGCGGAACAAAGATGGGCAAAGTCACACAACTCTTCTGTGCCCATTGTTACACAACTTCAACTCAGCCCTCACTGCTGCTGGGCAATCCTGCTATAGTTCCCTTAACAATTCATTATCCCAATCTCCACAGCAATTCTTCCAAACTTTTCATCCCTCCTCAATCATCCCATGGCTCCCTCCCACCCCCTTATCAGCTGAGAACTTTGACTCACATTTCACAGAAAAAATTGAGGCCATTCACTATGAACTCCTTCTTCTCTTCCCTTCTTCATCTCCTATCAGATGCCTTCTGCCTCTATCTCCTCCTTTACCCCTGTGTCATATAATAAAATGGCCTTACTCCTTACCAAGAGAAAGCCCTCTACTTCTTCAAGTGATCCTATTCCATCCTATGGCCTACAACAGATTGCCTCCTCTGTTATCCTTACTTATTTTCAATGTCTCCCTCTGTATTGGTTCCTTCCCTACTGCCTACAACAGGCCCATGTCTCCTCCATCCTGAAAAACTCTCACTTGGTCCTTCCATCCCAGCTAACAATCATTCTGTGTTTTGTACCTAACTCCTGGAAAAGGCCATATACAATAGGTACCTCCACTTTCTCTCCTCACAGCCTCTTCTTAACCCCTTACAATCTGGCTTCAGACCTTATCATTCCACTGAAACTGCCCTCTCCAAAGTTACCAATGATCTCTTAGTTGCCAAATCTAAAGGTCTTTTCTCAATCTCCCTGTGGCCTTTGACATTGTTCACCATCCTCTCCTCCTTGATACTTTCTACTCATTAGGTTTTCAGGATACCACTCTCTCCTGATTCTTCTTCTCCCTGTCTGACCATTCCTTCTCTCTCTGCTTTGCTGGATCCTCTTCTAGATCATGGCCTCTAACCATATGTATCCCTCATGGTTCTGTTCTCTGTCCTCTTCTCTTCTCCCTCTATACTACTTCAGTTGCTGATCTCTTAAGCTCCAGTAATTTCAGTGTCTATGCTGATGATTCTCCAATGTACCTATCCTACTTTAATCTCTCTACTAACCTCCAGTTGTGAATCTTCAGCTGCTTTTCAGGTATCTCAAACTTGATGTCCAGTGGATATCTGAAACTCAATGTCCAAAAACTCATTACCTTTACCCCTAAGCCCCTATTACTGTAGAGAACAACACCATCCTACCAGTCCCTCAGGCTTGCAACTTAGGAGTCATCCGGGAGTCCTTACTATCTCTGACACTGCTCCCTCCCAGCAGCACCCCCCCATATGCAAGTTGTTGTCAAGGCCATTAACTTTGCTATATCTCTCAATATACCTCCTCCTCCTCTCCTCTGATATTGTCATCATTCCAGTGTAAGCCCCCAACATCTCACACCTGGATTATTCTTGGCTGCTGGCCTGTTGGGTCTGCCTGATTTAAGTTTCTCACCATTCCAAACAATCCTCCATTCAGCCACTAAAGTGATTTTCCTAAAGACCAGGTCCAGCCACGTTCAACCCCCTACTCATTAACTCCAATGGTTCTCTATTATCTCCATCATCAAATAGAAAATGCTCTGTTTGGCCTTCAAAGACCTTTATAACCTAGGACCCTCCTACCTTCCCAGTCTTCTTACACCTTACTCCATAACAGGTATTCTTCAATCCAATGACACTGGGCTCCTAGCTATTCCATAAACAAGTCACTCCATTTCTCTACTTGGGATATTTTCTGGCTTTCCCCATTCCTGGAGTATTCTCCCTCCTTTGCTCTCCTTTGCTGGCCTCCTTATCTTCCTTTAAATTCCATTAAAATCCCATCTTTTACTGGAAGTCTCCCCCAATCCCTCTTATTTCCAAGGTCTTCCCTCTGTTAATTATTTCCTATTTATCCTGTATATAGCTTGCTTTGTATATATGTTTGCACATTGTCTCCCCCATTAAATTGTAAGCTCCTTGAGGACAGGGACTCTTTGTATACCCAGCTCTTCGAACTGTGCCTGGCACATAGTAGGTACTTTATAATGTTTACTGATTGACTGATTTAATTTTTGATCGATTGAGGCCAGGTACAAATTCAGGTCTTCTTGACTCCAGGTCCAGGGCTCAATCAACTGCCCTACCTAGCTGCAATATACCACACTTTTTCAGTCATTCCTTAACTAAAAGATTCCCCCTTTGGTAAACTTTCATATGCCCTTCCAAGCATATAGTCAAAATAGGTGCCTAAAGAGTATACAATTGAAAAGCGATTGCTGCCTATGTACCCATTTGCCATATTTGATTTAGCACATCCTCCCCAACATTTTCTTCTTCCTCCTAAATTTCCAATAGTATCTGAATTATGGATAATATATAATCAAGGTTCAAATCCTGCCTTTGCCACTTACAATCTATCTGACCTTGGGCAAGTCACTTGACCCCTCTGGGCCTCAGGGTTTTGGACTAAATCTCTGAGGTTCTTTCCAACTCAAGGTCCTAGAATCCTCCCTCCACCCTTAACACTCCCTACCCTATTCCCTCTGTTATCCCTTGAGATTATCAGACCCCAAAAAATGAATATGAAGGACTTCTATTTCTGTTCACTTCTGAGAACCAACTTTTCCCTCACCTCCTTACAAAATATATTTAATTTTTTATTATTATTTCCTTCATGAAACTCTGTTTTGATCATTAAAAGTGAACCTTTATCCTACCAAGCAATGAAAATTGGCAAGGTCTTTCTTTGTTGGTAACTTTTTGCCAAAGGTTTGATCTCTTATTTTGTCTGGCTAGCTAGCAGGTAAGCCTGTTATTTCCGACGTGAGCACCATCTTGGTCTACGCTGTAGATGCATTCTTGACATTTAATGTTTAGTTGATGCCCTTTATTTTTATATTACATTAATTTCTGAACAGATCTCTCTCTTCCACTCAAAAAGCCTTCCCCTGTAACAGAGATTTTAAAAGAAAAAAGCTCAGCAAAATCAACTAACACACAGATTATCTGATGGTACATTCAGTATTCCACACCTGTAGTCCCCAACTGCAATGCAGGGAAGAAGCTGCATTTTCTCAATTCTTCTCTGGGCCAACCTCAATCATGATAATTACATGGCTTTCCGTTTCAATTTCTTCTTCCATTTACATTGCTGTGCTTGTTTCTCCGGTTCTGCTTACTTCACTCTGCATCCGTTTATATAAATAGTCCCATGTTTCTTTGAATCCTTTATATTCCTCATTTTTAATGATATACTAAATAATATATATTCATGTACCATTTGGCTATTCCCAAGTCAATAGATACCCCCTTTCGAAGTCTTTTACCGACACGTACTGTTGAGTCACTGGACTAAACCCTGTGGCAGGAGATAATTTCTTAGAACATTTAGTTTATTGATTCTTTAAAAATCTTTAAAGATTTCATGTTTCATCTACATCTGTGTCTGTTAGAATGCTTTTTTTATAACTAACTTTTGAAACCTTAATATTTTTAAAAGATAAAAAAAATCAGTGCTTTAAAATTCTAAAAGTTACATTCTTCTGAAAATCAGAAGAAAAACTTCAGTTGTAAAGACATAAAAATTCTTTCTGGCCTTGATGTATTTGTTTGTTTTCATGGATTTGTATTGCTTTTTCAGGACTCAAGGAGACCCAGTTCGCATTAGGCATTCTCACTCCCCTCGAAGTTACCGCCAGTACCGCAGATCCCAGTGTTCGGATGGAGAGAGATCAGTTCTGTCTGAAGTGAAGTATGTTGGTCTGATCACAGTCATAGTTTTGTGAGCCCAGAATTCTGGGCTGAATGTGGGGTGGATTTTAGACAAGGGACTGATGAGTAGTCCATTAGCCTACAAGCCTTTAGAAGATTGTGGAACCAGATGCTGAGTCAGAGACTTCTGGAGGGAAGACACAAACTACTAAGCCTATGCTGTTCTATAAAGAACGCCTTAACCAGTTGGAGAGAAGTGGCTTTGATAAGAGGTTATTTCAAACTTTAAAGAGAGCCATAATCCAGCCATTTGTATTTATCAGTGAATAGAGAAACTAATAAACAAAAAAACTTTGAAGTGGGCCTATAGATTTTGATGAGAAAAACACTGTGAAGCAGAGCAGCTTAGTAGAAGAAACTGTGACAGTAATTTTGATGCTCTCTACTCAAATTAATCAGCATTTATTCAGTTTATTGTGATTTGATGGGTATTAGTGATAGTGAATTAAGCAGAATAAAGTTACGAATGTTAATGCTGTTAGGATATTATATATGTTAGGACTAAATAACCTCTTATGTATTAATATTATTGTAGGTTATAGGATAAAATTATATGACTGTCTATTATACAGCAGCACATTACATTTGACCCTGATGCGTGTCACAGCAGCATCAATACCCATTACCCCTATGAATCATTGTCACCGCTCCATTGTGACCTTTCCTTTCACCTATGACTTACTTGTTTTCTAGGATGCCACTGACCAAAACACTGGTCATTTGATTTCCTATGAAAACCTTTATTGAGGTGGCAAGCCTTTACCAGGAAAAACCTGCCGTTAATGACTCAAGTCGCTTGACAAAGTGGTTAACATACATAACTAACTTAACCTCGAGCCTATTCTGCTTAATTCACTAATATAATCACTGATAATTTGAGTAGGGGGTATCAAAATTATCTTCAGTTTTTTCTACTAAGCTGCTCTGTCTCAGTGTATTTAATTCTTACTCCTCAACTAATCATAGAGTTTTCCCTGCTCCTGGTGTTGACTTGTCTTGAAACTGTACTGCCTTCATTCTATTTTT
Organism: Trichosurus vulpecula; assembly: GCF_011100635.1. Taxonomy (NCBI): domain Eukaryota; kingdom Metazoa; phylum Chordata; class Mammalia; order Diprotodontia; family Phalangeridae; genus Trichosurus; species Trichosurus vulpecula. The sequence continues at coordinate 514,202,671 of NC_050573.1, read as the reverse complement.
AGGGCTGTTTCAAGTAGCTAGCACTCAAAAGGAGTGGGCCCCTAATCATGAGGAAAATGTTGGACTCCACTGATTAGGGACCCCTGGACTTCCTAATTAATTGGAAATGCTTGGGGTGCCTCAGTGTGCTTTTGTTGCACATTGGACTGGAATTTTGGTGTCACAGAACTCTAGACTGGAAGGGGAAGACTTGGACTCCAATGTCAGCTCCGCCACCGATGGACTGTGTGCGCTTTTGATTCATTTGTTTTAACATTTTTCTAAAAACATAAACCTGGAGTGAAGATAGGAGGCCAAGTATTTGTTTTATGTCCTTAGTCTAAATCTATGGAAGGGAAATTCAGGCAAAGTGGGATGATGGGAAAAGCACTGGCCTAGGATAAGAGACTTGGGTTCTAGACCTGGCCTTAACCACTAAACTTGTCTGTTAATCAGTTTCTTTATCCCTAAAACAAGGTTATTCTAAATCAGTTGCCCTCCAACTTTTCTGAGGGTGGGGGATGGGCATAGAACTCTTCAGTTTAAACAAAACTTTGACAGAACCCTTGTAATAAAATCATTTCAGATTATTTTAAATCCTTATTAACAAACATCAGAAGGCTCATTTAAAAAAAAACAAAAACAAAAAACACTTGGAACATTTCAGAGTTCCTTGAAGCATAGTTTGAGAAACACGGGACCAGATGGGACTCTTAGGTCCCATTCAGCTTCGCCACTCTATGATTCTAGCTTCCAGTCATTAATTTTAAACCTAATTTTCTTTCTACAGTTCAAAGACTGATCTTGTGCCACCACTTCCTGTGACTCGGTCTTCAGATTCACAGTGTTTTACTGGTTCTACTTCCTATCAGGTTAGTAATGATGTAATTTTTTTCCTTTTAAAGTCTTTTTTTTTAATTCTAAAGTACACCAAATAAAATGAGCCCTTCCATTTACAAAGTAGACTTGAAAATAAGAATAATTGATGAAATTGCATCTATATATATGGATTTGCCTTTCCAGTAAAATTCAGTACATAACTTTCAAAGCTATCTAGCTTACCTATGATACTTCTGGCCTTCCTTCTTTTCTCTTCCACACATTATAAAATAAGTTTCAATGGCCTTTTGGGGTTTTTTTTTGGCCAATCCTATTTTCTTTTCCCCACCTAGCCCATACCCCAAAATCGTAAAAAAGAAAACAGAAACAGTTGGTAATAAAAAGCCATTTATGAACTCCCAAAGGAAAAAACTCCAGGACAAGATGGATTTGTAAGTGAATTCTACCAAATACTCAAAGGATCATTAATTCTAATATATTATCAATATTCGAATGTACCAAAATTTTCATAGCAATTTTTGTAGAGAGTTAACGAAGATGAGTTCCTATTGATTGGAAAGTAGCTGAATAAACTTGTGAGACTGATTTTATGAGTGTAATGGAATATTTTGAGGCAGCTAGGTGGCACAGTAGAGTGCCAGGCTTGGACTCAGGAAGACTCATGTTCTTGAGTTCAAATCTGGCCTCACTTACTAGCAGCTGTGTGCCCCTGGATAAGTCACTTAAATATAAAATGCGCTGGAGAAGCAAAATGGCAAGCCATCCCAGTGTCTTTGCCAAGAAAACCCCAAATGGGTTCAAGGAGAGTTGGACATGACTGCAATGACTGAGCAATGAAATGTTATTATATAATAAGAATTAGGAATTCAGGGATGTACAGAAAGATTTACATGAATCGATTTAGTGAAATAAGCGGAACCAAACCAAAAAGCACAATATACACAATAATGAAAACGAAAAGTTCACTGATGAAATGAAAATTAAACTGAGTAAGTGAAATGACTCAAGTATGGCCCAGAACAGATAATGAGACATTCCCCTTAACTTTCTGCAGCGTCAGAGGACTGCTATGGCAAAACATCGCATATATTTTCAGAAGAAGTTATAATATTAGGAGTTATTGTGCAACTGGCTTTTTTTTTGTTGTTACTGGACAATTCACTTAAGCCTTGGGCCCAAAGTTTTCTCAGCTATAAAATGGAGGGTTGAATTAGATACTCTCTGCATTCCCTTCTGGCTCTCCCTCTATGATCCTATGATCTAAGGTTTCAATATCTTTTTCCCCCCAGAGTGGGGAGGGAGAGAATATTTCCAGAAACGACTCTAATGTGAAAACAATAACCAAGAACACTATTAGTGCTCCCCTAATTCAGTATTTCACATCCCATCTTTGTTATTTCCATATGCCATCATCCCCTGTACATGGAATGAAATACTTCATCACCACCTCTCAGAAACCTCCAAGGCTGTTATTGGGTGCCACCTACAGGATGAAGTCCCCAAATTTGTGCTTCAAACTACCTTGCCTATATCTGTGTACATTACAAACCCTCAGTAGAACGAAAGCACCTGGAACATAGAAATTTTAAGTCCTTTGCACATAGCAGGTGCTTGTTTTCTGTGAACCAAATTGAACTTTTCACCCTTCTCACTAGTCATCCCTCCATCCCTGATAATGCTCTTGTTTTACTTGGCCTGAAATGGGAAAGCAGAAGCAGGGTAGGGTGAGTCAGCTGCACTCATATGCTAGCAGGTACAAAGTTTGTGTAGTTTTATGATGCCAGACAGACACACTCAAACTCCTTTGGCTCCCAATCCCCTCTAGGATCAAATAAAAATCTTCTGTATGACCAAATTCTTCATAACCTAGCCCCCCTGCTATCTTTCTGGTGGTCTTACATTTTACTTCCCATCACATACTCTTCCAACCTGACTCTGGTCTCTTTGCCATTCTACAAACAAGACATTTCCACCTGTACATTTTCTCTGTCCTCCCATATCTGGAAAGCTCTACCTCTTCCTCATCTCCATCTACTGCCTTCCATGGCTTCAGGTCCCAATTAAAAATCCCACTTTATAGGGATTCTACAGGAAGCCTTTCTCAAGCCTTAATTATAGTGCCTATCTCTTATTTTCTGTTTATAACTTATTTGTCTCCATTAGATTTTGAGGTTCTTGAGAGCAGGACTGTCTTTTGCATCTTTTTGTATCCCTGGCAGTTCACCAAGTGCAGGAATCTCCTCTACACCAGTATCTGAACATTCAGTTGCAGAGATGTCATGATCTCACAAGGCATCCTGTTCCACTCTAAAAAAACAAAACCCACCATCTAACAAATATGCAGGATTCAGGGGATTTGACTTCCCCATATTTCTAGGTAGAAGAAAACTAGATAGAATGGGTACTGGAATCCTTGAGGGTGAGTTTAAGCAGACTCCTCACATGTACCATCCATAAATGATCCATTATCATATACTGGAGAAGTCACAGAGAAAGAATTTTAAAAAGGTCAACTAGTCCATCTAGCCCACTTTATAGATGAAGAAACTGAAGCCCAGAAAGCTGAATTAACTCACAATAATCTAAGAATTCAATGCAGGTCCTAAATTCAACTTCACATAAACTATTACACTGCTCCCTCCCCACTGCTTTGTTTGTTGGTATTAAATTTACATTAGCTATCTATACATATGTCCTTAATTCTATTTTTATTCCAACTATTTTATACTGGTTCTTGCCCTCCAGAGTATTGGCCATGACACCCGATTTTAATTGCTTTTCTTCCGTTTATGACCAATTGGTAAATCGCCCTTTTGTGTTGTATCTCAACATATTAACTGCTCACTAACTATGGTAAGGTCATCTCGTTCTCCTAAAAGGGATTAACCCTGAAAAACATTTTTCCTTAAATTGCTTTATAAACTTTCACCATGCTTGATGCATTTATAAATTTGATTTTCAGCAGTTGCAAACTTTTTTTTTTAGATCAGAATCGGGTCTAAAGACAGCCTCATACAAGAAAAATCTCAGCTATCTACAAGCAACTTGGATGGAAAACACAGCACAAAGATAATAAAGACCATACAAACATCCCACTTCAAAACAGACACTTGATCTGACAAACTACCAGTATTGTTCCTTTGTATCTGCAAATTATGCCATTACTACCTTAATCCAATGCTACAATGTACAAGATCTTTCAAGTGTCAGTATGTCTGGGTTTAAAGGCCTGAGAAATTTCGAAGTTGGGAAGACTACTATCAATAACCAAGGCCAGATGCTTCAGAAATGGCCCTACTACTTCGGGGCTCTTCTCCCAACTTAAAACTGAACTCCTGAACAAACTATCTTGTCCTTTTCTACTTGTATTCCCAAAACTTTCAGTCTTAAATGTTAATTTAACATCTTCATAGGCTCTTTACAAATTATTTTATCCAAAATGTCAAGTTGGCCATATTCAAACATTGGGGTACTAGCTAATCAGGGTCCCTTTCCACTAAGTTATCTTGGTGGAATTGGATTGGACCTGACACTCGCGGGGCAGCACCACAAATGCAATGGGGAGAGGAAAGAGTAGGTACCAGACCTTTGTCAAAGAATCAGAACACCCAGATGACTAAATAGTTTGTATACCTACAGAGAGGTAATCAACTTTTGGGGGCCTATTTATTAAAATGTTGCCTCTCAGGAAAGAGCCTTTTAGTATCAAAATAAGGGAACAACCTTTTGAAAAAGGGCATGAAGACAAGCTTTATTTTACATATTTTTTAAATATACAGAATCCATACCAAACAAGAGATAAAATTACAGATGCCAACTGTGCCCCTCGTGAAGAGCTCAATAATCCAAAACCACCATTTATCATGCAAGTCCAAAGCCTTTTAATAGCTTTTCTTCCACGAAGACCTTAGATTACTTGTGGAATTCAACAGGAACATAAAATCTAAGATTAAGCAACTTCTTTGGAGAGCCAATGTCTGAAAAGGGATCACAGCCCTAAAAGGAAGAAAAAAGATTTTGATTAGTAGTCACATTACTTGAGACTAGAAACCTATTCCAGTATGACTAAAACCAAGGTGGAGATTGCATTTGCATGGAATTTACTCAAATTTTCTATCCATCACACACCATGTATCTGACCCAGAAACTGAACAAAGCCCTGTTCTGATGGTGGCTATAGCATTCAACCCCTACAGAACACTTTTTGGGAAGAATACATGGGATGTGAGGATTGGACACATAACCCCAACGCTATCTAAAAGAAGTCATTCATAACATAGCTACCACAGTCTGCTTTGGCTAAACTACATGTGAGGTGTTTTGAAAAGACAAAATGGGCACAGGCTTCTATGAACACTGAAGAAAAACACAAGTGAGGACACAAGGTCCTCAGGAAGAACCTGAACTAGGCTAGTTGTAGCAGTAGGAGCAGAAAAGCATTTGTGGCAAGAGAGATTTTAAAAGGAAGGTGGACAAGATTTAGTGATTGATCAGATACAAATAGGAATAGCTAAGGGACAGAAGTTAAGTTTCTGTTAAAACTGAGTGAGAAAGACAACTGTTTGCAAAATAGGAAAGGGAGTAAAAGACAAGGCAGAATATGAAAACAAATCTAGGATATGCTATCAATGGTACTGATGAAATGGCTTCTCAGAGTTGATAAATGGACAGAGAAGCAATTGATGACAAAGCTATAAAGGGATCAAGCAGATTATGATAGGAACTCAGTTAAACAACTTCCATCAAAAGATGGAAAAACCATACCTCAGTCACTTTAGGGGTCCACAAAAATGCTCAGGCAGCAGCTGATTTCTGCTTTTTGTTTCTTTGTTCATTTAACCTAAACAGAAGTAATGAAAGGTAAAGGAATAAACCTTGTGGCTTTAAGACAGGGAGCTTCCTCTTCCGTAAACTACTTGTGTCTTCATACTTCAGAAGTTTAACGTGTCACTTATACAGCACACTTGTCAATGGAACAAAAATCCCAAGGCAAGAGGAAAGGCTGCAAAGTATTTTATTTCTGCCTTTTTTGACACCACATCCACTAGTGACCAAGGTGAATGGGCAACACAAAAGGCAAATAGCCTACATGTTATCTACCAAACACATGCAAGCACCAAAGGGCACAGACTTAATCAAGAAATAGTGACCACTACCTTCCTACATAAAGAGACAGAAATGGAATTATTTGGCTTAGAACGGTTTTTCTTCCTGTGGCTAAATTCTTGCACTGATAGCATGACAAAATATCCTGAAAATTCCAGTAAACTAAACTTCCAATGGCTTAAGTAGTTTTAATTAAATCTGCTTTTTGGTGAGAGACACGAGATCTTAAAACATGACAGCTTACTCATGGACTTAAAGGGTTTCCACACATTCCGGTTTCCAAGACCGCATGAAATGTACTCGATTCGGCTTCTTGCCAATTTCGAGCCTAAGAAAGGATGTTAAAAAAAAAAAAGTCAACTCAAGTTCTGTGCAGAGACTTGCAATTGTGCCTTCCCCTCTCTACCATCTATTCACTGAGTGTCCCGAGTTTTAATTATCTGCATCTTGTCTCAGGGGTTTGCTGAACTTGTTCTAACCTGCTTCCGTAATTAAATGTCCTGGGTGAATATTTACACCTCGGAAATCGGTAACCGTTACAATTCAGGGCTTGATTTGCTCTGTTAATAGTCTAAACGTGTGTAACGCTGATTAAACTGTGTTTCCCCCAGGGAGACTGTGGTTAAACATTAAACATCCCCCGCCTCCCCCACTCCAATGGCGCTTGGGGGTAGGAACAGTTTTTCTTTCTTTGTATCTCCGGCGCACGTAAAATGTGCTGTAATAAATTAAATGCTCCTTGAGTAATGACCTACTTAAGCGCTTCCTTTGACCCCCCGACCACCACGTGTCAGTAAAGGTGCCTCCCCTGCCGCGTCCTCACTAAGTGAGCTGCATCGGGTGCACGTGGCCGCGTACGCCGGAGGGGCAGGGCCGGCAGCACTCGGCCGGGCCCGGGCTCCCCATCCCGCATTCCTAGCCACGCGACGCCGCAGGAGAGCAAGCGCGCACGCGCAGACAAGGAACGGGAGTGAGGAGGCAGGGATACCCTCCATTGCCCTGCCACAGCCCGCCACCCTTGGCCGGCGCCAGCACCAAGCACCGCCCAGCCAGCCACGCCAGGTTACCTACCTCAGGGTGGTCGCGGGCACAACCCCAAAGAACCCCATCCACGGAGGACCGTCTCACCGGCGTCCCCAGGGCACCACGCCATGATGGGGCCTGGAGGCTCGCTACTGCTGCCAGTAACAAGAGTGACGCTCGTCCCGGTGCGAGAGGAGAAAGAATGCTTTGCGTTCTCCGCAAGGCTTTTCTACCACGCTGGAAGGAACCATTACGTCGAGGAAGACAGGGGTGTACAGCGCGGACTGTACCACTTTCTTAGTACTCTCCACTGCTCCCCGCTGGACGGAGGGAGAAGTGCTGTTGGGAGAAGAAGAAGGGAGGAGGGGTAGAGGGTGGGGGGAGGAGGAGATGAGAGAAAGAATTTCACTGTGTATAGTCGGCCCAACCTGCAAGCACCTTAGAGGGCGATGTCCTTGACTAGCTTGGGTTGCTTCCTGTGGGTTTGGAGCTGGAGTATCTAAATGAGAGGATGTTGATAATTCATATGTAAATATAAACGCTTTCTCCCTACAATTTGAAGGAATAGATTTTAATCCCCAGTTTGATTTGTAAGTAATTAGTTGTATACATTGAGGAAGAAGAACATGAAATACAATTCCTTTAAAATTTGGGAAAGTGGTTTAATGCCAGTATTTTTCCTTGAAGTTAGGGAAACTAACAGGAAACTAAGATTTCAGGGCACCAAACTGTCAGCCCGTGCTTCTACTCAGTTTTTCATCTCTCAGGTTTCTCCTAGCTCTGAATCCTCCATTTATTCCTACAATTACTCCTAAAGAGGTCTCATCACATCCTCTGGAAAAGGAAAAATCTTGTATAAAAGGAAGGAGAGGTCCCGCATGAAGATCCAGCTGAATGAGATTTGAGTCAGAGGTGTCATCCCCACCTGGGAACAGGCACCAAGCAAAAGAATCATTTTAAAGCTAAAAAAAAAAAAAAGTGAGTTTCCCTTTCTCGCTTCAGATTTGCAAAGATTTGTCTGTATTTAATATTTAGAAGCAGGAAAGGCTTAGGAAGAGAGCAGTTATATATACCAGGAATTACTTTTTAAAAAATGTTTTATTTCTCCCCCCTTAAATGTAAAAACAAATTTTAACATTTGTTTGGGTTTTAAAAAAAAAGTTTTGAGTTCCAAATTCTATCCTTCCCTCTTTCCCCTCTACCCATCCTGAGGTGGTAAGCAATCTGATATAGGTTATACAATTCCCTGTTGTTGTTTTTTGTTCTTTGTTCTTGAAGAGGACTGTGACACCAAGGAGCTGGATGCCATGATATGCAAGTGAATTTAATTTAAGTGAAGGAGGGATACTCAGTCCCCAGACTCATTTTCTCCCCTGGAGCCCTCTGGGTCCTGTTAAACCTGAAAATTTGGCTGAAGGAAACAAGAGACTAGGTGATAGAAAAAAAAAATCATATTGCTTATTTATTTATTCATTCGTTCATTCCCTTTAAACTTAGCAGATACATGCATGCACGGAGTCAGACCTGAATCTGACTGCCCGAACTAAGGAAAGAGAAAACTTGTATACATTATTTTTAGCGGACTCAGAAGTCTGTGTTACCTCACTTTTATGATCCCCATGTATGTTTAACCATGATACAAGAAGAGGATTTTCCTTAATGGAATAGGTTTATAAAGACAAGAGTGTTGACAAAGGTCGGTTAAAGTATATACCCATAGAATATTAAGCGAGGTGGTCTTCTCGGGATTAGGGTCTCATCCCTTAATGGTTAACAGAGGAAAGAGTGTTTTTAGATCGGCCAAATTTGGCCTTGTTGAAAGAGAAAAGATATTCTGAATTCACTCAGAGAACAAAGAGACTGTTAGGATCAGGCTTCTCTTCTGGTTAATCAGTTCAGGCTCTGAGTCTTACTGAAATTACAAAAAATGATATAAAATGGTATAAAATGGTCCACAGTCCAATAGCAAGACATAGATCAGGATGGCTGGACATGGCCCTGGATGCAGTGGGAGAACTTGGCCTTTTTAAGCCGAGGTCTTTAATAGGTCTTAGTTTAACTGAGGCAACACCCAATCAGTGATTAAGTCAAAGGAAGAAATGAGGCAGAGAACGGCCTCTTTTACCTAGTCCAAAAAAAAAAAAAATCTGGGAGGGGAGGACTCTCAGGGTTTCTGGCCAAAACAGAAACAGTTGCTCTTTATATTCACTCTGAACCAATCAGGGCCCAAACAATGACCAAGTAGGGTTGGCCTGGGTCTTATTGTTGGGCAATCAATGAAAGCCGGAGTGATTTGGATTTAAGGCACTCGCAGGTAAGGGTATGAAACGTTATGTGGATGAAGGGAAGGGGAGAGAGAGGGAGAATGAGAGAGAAGAAAAGAAAAAGAAAAGGAAAGCTAGCAGGCTTCAGTGTGTATCCAGACAACATCGGTTCTTCCTCTGGAGAGGGATAGCAGTTATTATCATGAGTCCTTTGGCATTGACTTGGATCATTGTATTGCTAAGAATAACCAAGTCATTCATAGTTCTTCATCTTAGAGTATTGCTGTTATGTGGTCCTGCTTCTGCTCACTTCATGTCTTTCCAGGTTTTTCTGAAATCATCCTGCTTGTGATTTCTTACAACACAATAATATTCCCTTACAATCAGAATACCACAACTTGTTTAGCAAAAGAACTGCTATTTGTATATTTTTTGTACAAATAGGTCCTTTTTCTTTTTTTTGATGTCTTTGGGATACAGATTTAGCAGTGGTATTACTGGATCAAAGGGTATGCACAGTTTGATTGCCCTTTGGGCATAGTTCCAAATTGCTCTCTAGAATGTTTGGATCAATTCACAACTCCAACAGTGCATTAGTGTCTCAGTTTTCCCATATCCCCTACAACATTTATCCTTTTACTTTTCTGATAGATGTAGGGTGGTACCTAAAAGTGATTTTAATTTGCATTTCTCAATAGTGATTTAAAGCATTTTTTCATATGACTATAGATGTTTCAAAACTGCCTATTCATATCCTTGACCATTTATTAATGAGGGAATGACTTGTAATCTTATAAATTTGACTCAGTTCTCTGCATATTTGAGAAATGAGGCCTTTACCAGAGATACTTGCTATAAATTTTTCCCCCAGTTTTCTACTTTCCTTATAATTTTTGGTGCATTGGTTTTGTTTGTGCAAAAACTTTTTAATTTACAGGGAAAGACTTACATGAACTGATGCTGAGTGAAGTAAGCAGAACTAGAACATTGTACATAGTAACAGCAACATTATGCAGTGATCAACTTTGATAGACTTAGCTCTTCTCAGCAATACAATGATTCAAAACAATTCCAAAAGACTCATAATGGAAAATACTATCTACATCTACAGAGAGAACTATAGAGTCTGAATGCAGATCGAAGCATACTATTTTCATTTTGTATTTTTTGTTATTTCTTTCTCATGGTTTTTCCTTTTTGCTCTGATTCATCTTTTGCAACATGACTAATGTGAAGACATGATTAATATGGTTATACATGTATAAAGTATACCAGATTGCTTGCTTTCTTGGGGAGGGGGTAAAGGAGGGAGGGAGAAAAATTTGGAATTCACAATCTTATAAAAGTGAATGTTGAAGGCTGTCTTTACATGTAATTAGAAAAAAAAATAGTGTTAAGTGGAAAAAAAACTTAAGTTTTATATAATCAGAATGATCCATTTTACATTTCTTAATGCTCTCTTATCTCTTGTTTGGTCGTAAATTCTTCACCTTCTCCATAGAGCTGACAGGTAAAGTATTCTATGCTCTCCCAATTGGCTTATGGTATCACCCTTTGTATGTAAATCATGTACTCATTTTGACCTTATATTGGTGTATGGTGTGAGATGTTGGTCTGTACCTAGTTTCTGCTATACTGTTTTCCATTTTTGACTTTTGGCTATATGTTTTGATCTTCTTTGTCACCTAAAAAGGAATCAAGAGTTTGAGTTTGAGTCTGAGTTCGTTTTTGCTGCCTGTTCATGTTCCCAGCCAACTACTTGACCCTTGAGCTTTTTGTCAGGATATGACTGCTTGTAGAGCAGAGAGTACTTTGTCCTAAGCTTTAGGGTCCAAGCACTGCTGTTTTCAGAGCTACTTCTACTCCACTGTCACCCCAGGCTCTGTCACAGCAGCGCTCCTCCTCCCCCAAGAACCGCCAACCAGGACCGCAGTCCAGATCCAAGCAGGGCACAGCAAGAGAAACTGCCTCTGTGCCCAAAAGTACTCCTTGCACTCCTGCTCTGATCCCCTGCTAGATTCCTCCCACCATGTGAGCCAGGGACTTGGGAAGCAGCTGACACTGGAGTTCTGGAAGCAGCCTTAGGAGCTTCCTGGTGCTGCTGCTGCTGCCACAGTCACCCGCTGCACCACCTCCACCACCCCCAGGGATGGGGCCAGACTGCTCTAAACTGGATCCCACAGTTTCCCACTAACCTGCTCTTTGGTGTTTGTGAGTCGAGAAGTCTGGTAACTGCCACAGCTCAATGATTTATGGCCCTAAGGTCTGTTGTGGCCAACTGACTCCTGGTCTGGTCTGTCCTGGGTTGGCCCACACTGGGCTGCGCTCTGCTCCCCCAGCACTGTGCAATAGACCTTTCCCAGTGACCATCCAGGCTCTCCTGGGCTGGAGACCTTTTTCCCTCTGGTATTTCATGGGTTCCACAGCTCTAGAAGTTGTTCAGAGCCATTTTTTACAGGTGTTTGGAGGGATTTGGGGGAGAGCTTAAGCAAGTCCTTCTTTTCAGCTGCCATCTTGGCTCCACCCTGTTTTCCATTTTTACCAGCAGTTTTTGTTCCAAAAGCTTGGATCTTTAGGTTTATCAAACACTAAATTACTATGGTCATTTTCAACACTGTGTATCTAATCTATTTCACTGATCCACCATACTGCTTTATAATAGAGTTTGATATCTGCTATGGCTAGGCCACCTTCTTTCACATTTTTTTCCATTGATTCCCTTAATATTCTTGACCTTCCGGATGAATTTTGTTATTTTTTTCTACCTCCATAAAATATTTTTTGGTAGTTTGGTATAGCAGTCAATGAGTAAGTAGATTAATTTAGGTAGAAGGTCATTTTGGGTCATTTTTATTATGTTGTCTTGGCCTACCCATGAGTAATTAATATTTTTCCAGTTGTTTGTGTGAAAAGTGTTGAGTAATAATGTTCATACAATTCTTGGGTTTGTTTTGGCAGGTAAACTCCCAAGTATTTTTTATTGTCTACAGTTATTTTAAATGGAATTTCTCTATTTCTTGCTGCTAGACTTTGTTGGTAATATATAGAAATGCTGAGGATTTATGTAGGTTTATTTTGTATCCTGCAGCTTTGCTAAAGTTGTTAATTATTTCAAGTAGTTTTTTTAGTCGATTCTCTAAGTATACCAATTTATCATCTGCAAAGAGTGATAGTTTTGTTTCCCAATCACCTAGTCTAATTCCTTCAATTACTTTTTCTTTTCTTATTGCTATAGCTAGGATTTCTGGCACAATATTGAATAAGAGTGGTGATAATAGGAATTGTTGCTTTACCCCTAATCTTATTGGGAAGGCTTCTAGCATTATAGACAGTGCTTGCTGGTAGTTTTAGATAAATATTACTTATCATTTTAAGGTAAGCTCCATTCATATGTTCTGTAGTGATTTTAATAGAAATTTTAATAGAATTTAATAGAATGGATTTTCCATTTTCCATTTCCATTTAATAGAAATGGGTGTTATATTTTATCATAGGCTTTTCTGCATCTATTGAGATAATCATATGATTTCTGTTGGTTTTGTTAATTGATATGGTTAATAATGCTGATAGTTTTCCTAATATCAAACCAGCCCTGCATTACTAGTATAAATCCCACTTGGTCATAGTGTATGATTTTTGTGATATATGGCTGTAATTTCTTTGCTTGTATTTAATATTTTTGCATCAGTATTCATTAGGGAAATTGGCTTATACTTTTCCTTTTCTGTTTTCATTTTTCCTGGTTTAGGTATCAGCACCATATTTGGGTCATAAAAGAAATTTAGTAGGACCCCTTCTTTGCCTATTTTTCCAAAGTTTATTTGATATTGAGATTAAGTGTTCTTTAAATGTTTGTTGGAAGGAGCTTGTGAATCCACCTGGCCCTGGGATTTTTTTCTTAGGGAGTTCATTTATGGCTTGTTCAGTTTCTTTCTTTTTTTTTTTTAAAGCATTTATTTTTTGTGTTTTAGATTCAAACACCAAAACTCAAATATACAACAGAGAAAAGAAATATATAACAGAGAAAAGAAAAAGGAATATATCATAAACTTAAATACAAAGTAAGAAAAGAAAAGGATATAATGTGCACAGCAGAACATAAGAGAGGATTCAAAATATATGGCAATAAATTTCTATTTCAAGAAAACTTGTATAATAAATACTGCAGGTTGTGTGGAGAGCTGTCCTTTGCTTTCTTGTAAGTTTTCTTTTGTTGTGTACTGTGCAGATTTTTACTTTGTTCTTTTTCCCCCCTTCTTCCCTTTCCCCCCAGAAGGCTACAATTACATGCGGATATATTTATATATATAGATATATACATACACATGTCCATACATACATAGAAATGTTGAGGTTTAGGGATACTGGGACCCTGAAATAGCAACACGTGGGTCCTGCCCTAATGAATTCAACTCAAGCCTTCTCTCAGCCAAAGGAAAACAAAGTTTATTAAAGATGCACCATATTGGTCAGAGTCTTAAGGGATCTGAACACGTGTAATGTAAGTGGGCCAGATTGAATCTCAGCACCTTCTTGGAGGTCAAGATGGATCTTATGTACAGAAAGACTATGGGAGGCATCTAAGGTTGGCCAAGTAGCCTGGAGTGATTGGAAGAGGGGTCTAGGGAGGATCTCGATGGGAGTGGGCAGTAGTCTAGGGTGATTGTAGGTTGGAATCCAGGAACCAAGAGAATGGGATTAAGGGTGGGAAGTAACTGAAGGCTATCTGGAGATAACAAGGCTAGACTAGGTTAAGGGTAACAGAGATAATGAAAGGCTTATGGCCTCAGGCGAATGCCAGATCAAGCGGGAAGATTCAAGGAGAGTTCAAAGGGGTTCCCAGAGCCTGTACCCAGTCACATATACTTTCCCTAACAAATTCTACTCCTGATTTATGTTTTTATGTTTGTGTGTGTCTCTTATTTCCTATTCCTTCTGACTCCTTTACTTTACTTCTACCTGCTACCTTGCCCTCCTATTACTTATCCTACCCCACCTCCGAGGTTCCCTCCCATATCCTCCTATTCCCATTTATCTAAACACCCTTCTATACTCCCCTTTAACCTATTTCCCCACCCTCCCCTCTAAAGGTCCCTCTCATGACCTCCCATTCCCATTGATCTAAACACCATTCTATACCCACCTTTAACCTATTCACCCACCCTCCCCTCTAGAGATCCCACCCTTATTTTCTCCACCCCCCCCCCACATTCTCTTAAAATTTTATTTCTTTCTGAATTTAGAAGACTTTTCTACTCTTTCTAGATATATATGTATTGTTCCCTCTTGAAGCCATTCCTGATGAAAGTAGGTTTGCAGAACTACCAGCCCTCCTCCCCCATCTAATTCCTTTATGTGGGTTCTTCCACTTGCACCCCATTTGTATAAGATAATTACTTTTTTTAGCTGTTCCTAAATGGTTTTACTTTTTAAAGTCTGTCATACTCAGGACTACCCGAATCTTTCTTAGGAACTATCCAATTACCAATAACTATTAGACATACATTTTATATTTTACATGCATAAAAGGTAAACAGTCTGTCCTTACTGAATCCCCTATAATTAGTCTTTGGTATGCAACTTAAATTTCTCTTAGATCTTGTTTGTCAAATCTATCAAGTTCAGTTTTTTTTTTTTAACAAAGCTCTGAAAGTCTGACAGTTGATTAAATGTTCATTTTTTTTTTCATTCAGGATTATGCTTGGCTTGCTAGGTATTATATTTTTGGCTAGAACCCCAGTTCTTTTGCTCTTCAATATATAGTGTTCTAAGACCCATGGTCCTTTAGTGTACCACTGCTAGGTCTTGTGTGATTCTAATTGTGGCACTGCCACATCTAAATTGTTTTTTCTTCTTTTGCTCTTGATATTTTATCCTTGAGCTGGGGTTTTAGAATTTGACTATAATGTTCCTATGAGTTTTCCTCATAGGCTCTCGTTCAGGTGGTGATTGATGGATGTTTTCTATTTCGACTTTCCCCTCTTGTTCTAATGCTTCAGGACAATTTTCTTCAATTATTTCTTGTATCATTGTATCAAGATTCTTTTGATCATAGCTTTTAGGTAGTCCAATTATTATGTTTTCTTTTTCTGAGATTGGGTTATTTAAGTATTCTATTTCCTTTTCTGTTAATCTGAGCAATTTACATTTTTGTAAATATTCATCCATTTCATTTAGATTGTCAGATTTATTGGCATGTAATTGGGCAAAATAGCTCCTAATAATTGTTTTAATTTCCTCTTCATCGGTCATGAATTCACCCCTTTGATTTTTGATGCTGATAATTTGTTTTCCTTCTTTCCTTTTTAAAATCAAATTTAAAAATGTTTTAATTATTTTATTGGGTTTCCCCCTCATAAAACCAGCTTCTAATTTTAAGTTATTGATTGTTTCTCTAATTTGTTCTTTGATTAGATTCTAGGATTAGATTTAGTTTCTGATTAATTTTAATCTATCTTTCCATGGCCCATTATTGAATGTAATTTTTATTACATTATCATCCAAAAAGGATGCATTTAATATTTCTGCTTTTCTGTATTTGGTTGTGAGGTTTTTATGCCCTAATACATAGCCAATTTTTGTGTAGGTGCCATGTACTGCTGAGAAAAAAAGGTTTATTCCATTCTATTCCCATTCAGTTTTCTCCAGAGACCTTGTTTTTACCTGATAGGATGTTTGATATGGTTGTAAGTTTATTTCAACTCTGCTAGTGACAAGTTATGAATTCTGTAATGTTTAAACCTAAGAGTTACAGAAGTAAAAATACCTAGCACTCCTAAGTGGGAAGTTCATAGATCAGTTTATGTAAGTTCCACTTAAATTTGTTCAGAATGATTTTTTGTGTAAAGTAATTCAGAAATTCATCCAACTGAATTGGAATACCTTTACTAGAAATGGGTTTTGATTTATGTTTATAATCCACATTATTGTTTATGATATTGTGTAGATATATTGTTAGGATCACAACTTCTTTCTAATCCAGATGTTGCTATATTATGAGCTGAACTGTTTAAAAAAGGAAAAGAAAAAAGAAAAGGTTTGCAAACTTAATATTCTGAAGTACTTGCCTGTAGTAAAGAGGAAGTTTCATTTAAAATTATTTAGCTATAACTTAGGAAAATTCTAAGATTATTGGTCAAGTTATTAGGGGTTATTTTGATAAGGCTAATCTAACTGAGTCTCTTCCCCATTGCAAACACCTTTTGACTAGGGAGAGGTGGTATTTAGGAATTTGTGGTAATTTTGGAATTTATGATACTTAAAGATGTTTTACACCAACTTAGTTTCGATAAATTCCAATTTTAAGGATTGATTTTTTGCTTTACGGTTGAATAAGAGATACCTGTACGTTTAGAGGTTTCCAACTAATTTACTTTATTAGATTCCAGTGACTGCCTTTTAATATCAGGGTATATTTTTAAGCTGTTTTTAAGAAAGAGAAATACTTTTAGGAAGGAATATTTAAAAAAAATATCTTTTGTGTACATGTTTAAGTAAGGATCTTTCGTGAGATTTTTAGAAGGCCTGATAAATTTTATTTGTAAGCCAATTTATTGCAATAATTTGATGGTATTGATAACAGTTATGTCCAGTCCTATCATGATTAGTGAGACTTTATTGTTGGAGGAGAAAAGGCTTTTTTTTGGGAGGGGGGGGAGGCCTGTATATTCTTATTCTTAGGCTTGTTGGGTCCTTGTACCAACCTTAAATGAGGCTTCAAGAAAAATCAGCAGCTCAATGGGGGTGACTTCTGAGATCTAAGACCATCTATCTGTCTCTGGGAATACTGTTAGGAAAGAAGCCTTAAGAAAGCTAAAGTTAGAATCTCTTAATTTATTTTCCCATACCAAACATCTGCCCACCTTGTTTCGTATGCTTGACTGTTTACAGTCATTCTGAGCCTTGGGCATAGGCATTTAAGAACATTATTGATGTGTTAAATTCACATCCCTGCTTTTTCCTCTAATAGCAAATATCTCTGTTCAGGGCAAGATAAGCTATGATTTTTTTAAATGATGAATCTCTTACTATTATCAGTGTGAGATTATAGTTAATACTTGTTATCAAGGAAATGTGATCCTTGAGAACTGAATTCACTCAAAGCTATGATTATTAGAATTTGCTATTTAAGACCTTGGCATGAACTGAGATAAAAGTCTCCTGACTTGATTTCCGCAGTATGACATTTCCTCTTGAATGGAAAATATCCCACCTGGCCGACTTTAAACCTGACTCAATGCAATTGGCTACTTATATGACTCTGGCCTGGAACTGACATCAAGATAAGAGAACATTTTCCCTTACTATCCCTGATTCTTCTTTTACAGCAAATTTTCTATAATCATGGTAGGTGCTTAGTATAAGCAATAATAGATCTTTATCTTTTAGGCTAATACTAGAGTACATCTGAGCTACTATAATGAGATACAGGTGTAAAATCTGAGCTATTTAGCCTAAGAATTTTAGTTCTTTCTATATTCTAAACAACTTAGTAGATGATTTTTTGTCCTCTGGCTATTATTAATTCTATATTTGTGTATAAGGTCCTCATATGTTTCAAAAAATATAAGGATAATTGGGCATTGATGCAACAGTTTCTGGGACCAGGCTGTATTTTATTAATTTTTAAGACTAAATCAGAAACATTTTCAGTTTTGTTTTAAGGAAAGAATTTTAGCGTAATCAATTTCCTTACAAGAGTGTAATTTGTGAAATAGCTTGTGTTACCTAAATGGGAAAAGTCAATTTTATTTGGGTTTGTTATTTAATTTAGAATTAGTACCTGAGTATTGAACTTTTCTTGAAGTGCAAACATGTTTTATAATAAACAACTTATTTGATATGCATGGTTTTGAAATTGATCATTCAGTGTATTTATATATCCCATCCCAAAGCCCTTTGTTAGAATTAAAGTTAATATGGCAACTTTTAAATGAATTTATTTTTGTATTAGAGGTTATCATCTTATTAAAAAATATTCTGTTATCAATTCCTTAGCAAAATCTCATCATTGGGGGAAATGAGTAAATAACCAGATTTTGGTTTAGGTAAAATAAAGAATTAAGTTCAGAATTTTTGGATTTTTCAGTTTGTATTTGAATTTCCTAAAGATACCAACATGACAATTTGCTAACCTACATAACCAGGCAAATGTAGGAAATAAACTCAAGTTCCTTCCCTTGCTGAAACTTGAATCTGAGGTGAAGTGTGAAATAGATGAACACCAGTAGTTAAATGATGGTGGAGTCTATGCCAGTTTAAAATGCACCCTTTGGCCTTTGCCTCCATGACTGTATTGGCAGACATCAAATTCATCACTTCAAAGTCCTCCTTCTGCAAATCAGATCCTCATAGATTCTTTTTAGAGTCTCTTCTTAGCCTGTTTTTGGCAGTCTCTAAATATTTGGTTTAGATAAGGATAGTAGCAAAGAGTATGGAAAAATGTTCATTCCCTGGTTTATAATTTGATGTTCCTCTAAGGTTTGAGCTAGATTTTACTAGTTGACTTGATTGTCAACAAAGGAAACTTGAATCGTATTGACCTTTTTTATAAGAGATTTTAACAAAACAAGGAAATCTCTAGAAGTGACCTGAACCTGAGGAGCAAATCCACTAGAAACTCCTCTGAAACCCTACCTATTCCATAATACCTAAGAGGAGAGACCAGAGGACCGATTTAGGAGATGTTCTCTGACACCAGACAACTTTATGAGAGGTCCAAGCCCTAAGATATAGACTAATGAATGGACAAATGGGAGTGGGTTATGGTTCCCTTTTTGCTTCCAGTGAAAGGGACCCTTCCCTCTTTACTTCTTCCCTATATTACTTTGTTTTCTGTAATGCCTGCTTGTTTACTTGAAAGCGTCAAAAGTGGATTTTTGGAAGAACCTGTCAAGTCCTGAAATAAATCAAAGCCATGAATTGAGAAATAAAGAGTCTTTAATTGAGATAACAGGGTAGTAAACCTTCCACTTTGGGGGAATGTCTGATGAGTGCAGAGCACAATGGTTTCCCAACCAAGAGACCCATGAAAGGTTCTTTATACTTTTAGGAGAGAGGAGGTAGGGGGAGGGGGAGCAAGGCCTGGTTATCAGAGCCCAGTGGCCCAGGATAATCTGTGAAGACTTCACAGGGTAAGAATATAGGGGCTACTCTATTCTCATATTTCTGGAATAGGGAATGTCTGAGGGAGTAGGAGAGGCTTGGAATTTAACCTTGTAGTGACTTAGCTAACTTCTAGAAAATCAGGGCCCTTGCCTTCCCCCTCTCTCTGTGACCAAATAAGGAGATAATGGACTACTTTGCCTCCCCCACTGGCTCCCCAGTGGAGGTGATGCCCAAATCTTGCAAGATTTGTAAAATAAATTCACTTCCTTCTCCTAAAGATGTCTCTCCTATTATTTCAATTTTCTGTCTCATACACGGGCAAGGAAAACCACTTCATTTTGGCTGTTTTGTCCCTCATGCCAAGAATCCTAATAGAAGTGGGCAAGGCTATTAGAAGCTGAGACCCAGCTTAAAGCTAGATTCCTTTACAAGGTAAAATCCTTGGGTGCAGGGACTAAGGGGGTGATTCAGCTCAACCTAATTCAGAGTAAATATCTTAAGAGTAGGAATATAAAGACTTTGCTGAAATTCTGACATTACTAGGATCATTAAGGGAGTGCCTAGTAACATTTGGTATTAACAATTTTCTGTCATTATACTAACAGTTATATCAAAAAATTTTCAGTCAAACATAACTGACTACATTTTGTGCTATATTTGCGGTTATTATAGAAATGTGCTACTCTTACAGAATGTCTCCTTCAGCACCTACTTTCCCCTATCACTCCCCTATCAACAATTACAAAAGAACTCATAGGAGTTTGAATGTTGTTGCAGTTTTCTTGGCAGAGATACTGGAGTGGTTTGCCATTTCCTTCTCCAGCTCATTTTACAGATGAGGAACTGAGGCAAACAGGGTTAAATGACTTGCCCAGGATCACAGAGCTAGTGTGTGAGACCAGAATTGAACTCACTAAGAGTCTTCCCCACTCCAGTCCCAGCACTCTTATCTATTGGCCACCTAGTGGCCCCAGGACTTTGAGTAGTTCTCCAGAACTCATCCGTTTCTCTTTATTCTATCTAATAAGGCACCGAGAGGAGCTTAACAAATGTTAATTAACTGACCGATAAAGAAGCTGGTCTTTTCTTTTGTCTGGGGTACATGTCTATGCTAGAGTAACAATTCAAGCTTCCTTTTTCTGCACAGTTGAGAATCTTTGAGGGTTTGGTTTTAAATTGCTTTCCAGAATGACTAGACTAGAGCAATTCACAGTTATACCAGCAGCGCTAATATTCCTGTTTTCCCATAGCTCCTCTGATCCTTAATGTTTTCCTTTTTTGACAACTTTGCCAATCTAATGGATATGAGGAAGAGAGTGTAGTTCCAATTTGCTTTCCAGAAGGGTTAGATGAGTTCACAATTCCACCAACAATGCATTAGTGTCATTCATTAGTGTCCATTCAAAATCTTAATTTTCCCAAGGGCCATCAGAGAAAGACAGAAAAAGCACAAAAAAAAGATTTTAAAACCCAAATATGAGTGGTAGAGGATAAATTAGGAAAAAAAAATTAATGCTATGCAAGAAAATTATGAAAAGAGAATGAACATCTTGATAAAGGAGGTATAAAAATTAGTGAAGGAAGTAACTTATTAAAAATCAGAATTGGCCAAATTTGGTAAAAGAGGTACAAATCTGAAGAAAATACTTCCTCATTTTCTTTTTCTTGCCTTGGTAGTGGTAATAATGGACATCCTTGTTTTACCCTGATCTCACATATTAGAAACATACTTAGTCTAGGAATAAAAAATACTCATTGGAAAGCCAGGAAGGTTTTAATTATGTCTTATATTTATTCTCTCTGAATAAATGGGTATGTCCCCTGAACACAGTACGGGAGGGTATAAGGACTCGGACAAACGCCAGTCTTTTTATTGGTTCCTAATTAAAATCTGCCAGGCTCTTCATTGGCCAGATGCAACCCTCTCAACTGCCCCTGTCATGCCTCCCTCAAACAGCTCCTTAAGTATGCATACAAGCCTCTGATCTTTTACCTGATCAGAAGCCCCCTAGATCACAGCTCTGATTAGAACCGGTCACCTGACTTACATTCAGCTAAAGCTGGGGTAAAGATACTTTTAACTCTGTGGAAACAAACTTCCTTCTATTCCCCACACACAGGAAAAAACTCTTATCTTCTTCATTACATACAATGTTTACTCTTGGATCTAGAAAAATGTTCTATACTAGGCTAAGGAATGGTTAATTTATTCCTATGACTTCTAAAGTTTTAAATAGAAATGAGTATTGGCTTTTGTCAACAGACTTTTCAGTATCTATTGATATAATCTTATGGTTTTTATTATTTATGTTAATAACATGGTTTGCTATACTCTTCCTTATGCTGAACCAACCTGGTATAGATCCAACCTAGACATAAGCATAAAATCTTTATGATATGTTGTTGTAGCCTTCTTGTTAGTATTTTATTTAATTTTTTTTTTGCATCAATGTTCATTATCTTGGTCTATAGTTTTCATTCTCTGCTTTGTCTCTACCTTATTTAGGTATCAACACTATATTTATATCATTGAAAGAGATTTGGGAGGGTACTGCCTTTTCTTATGTTTGCAGACAGTTAATGTAGTATTGGAATTAATTGTTTATATAATTCACTTGTGAATTATACTGGAGTTTTTTTTTTTTAGTTCAGTTAAGAGTTTTTCAATTTCTTTTTCAGATATTGAGATATTTAAATAGTTTATGTCTTCATTTGTTAGTCTGGGTATTTGATATTTCTGTAAGAATTCATCTATTTACTCTAAGTTATTAGTTTTGTTAGCATGTACTTGGGTGTTTCAACAATCTGGCTAGCAGCTTCTGTGGGGGTATAAGATCCACCAACAACCAGCACCCAGAAAACTGCCAACACAGGTCCTTTTGATCTGCTTCACTTAAGGAAAGCAACATTAAGGGGTTAACAATCTTACTTTAATCCAGAATACAAATACCTAGTTCAGGGGGAAAAGCCAGCACCCTGAATTACAGACCAAATAAAATTTGTAGCTATCAACATCTGAGTGTTCAGCTGAGGAGCTCATTATAATGGCTGACCCAGAGTCATGCGCCACTCCTGCTGTGGCTCAGAGCTCTGAGACAGAAGGCTAACCTCTGTGCTTATATATCCTGTTCAGGGCCCTCCGGGCCCTGACCTCACTCAGGTTGGGCCTGGAGAAGTTCCCCACCCCCAATATCACATCAGATACAAATCAATGGCTCCCAATTATTTCAGTGCTGAGAAATACAAAAACATCCCACTTTATCTGCCCCATTCAAACAAAGGCCAGAATCATTAAAGATCAACAGCAAAAAGTCCCACCTTAATTA
The DNA here is from genome assembly GCF_011100635.1 of Trichosurus vulpecula. Classification (NCBI taxonomy): domain Eukaryota; kingdom Metazoa; phylum Chordata; class Mammalia; order Diprotodontia; family Phalangeridae; genus Trichosurus; species Trichosurus vulpecula. The sequence continues at coordinate 514,180,026 of NC_050573.1, read as the reverse complement.
CTATTACATTGGGCAAAATAGCTTCTAATAATTTCTTCTTCATTTGTTTTAAGTTCTTATTTTCTTATGGATCCATTGATTTCTATTTGGTCCATTATAATTTTCAAGGAATCTGATGCTTGGATAACATTTTGTATCTCTTGTATAAGCTGTTAATTCTCTTTCCAATTCTTTCTTCTCTCTTTGATTTCCCCCCCAGTTTTCTTCACCTACCACTCTCATTTTTTTCTAAATTATTTCTTCTACTGCTTTCATTTCATTTATAAAATCACTTTTGGCTTTAAAAAAAAAATTTGCTGCTTCTCTTCCAGGAAGGCTTGTTGAATTTATGCACAACCAGTGTTTTTTTTTTGAAATTTTGCTTAAGATATTTTAGTCATTCACTTCTTCAGGTTTTATATCTTGAGCATCATTGTCTCCTTAATAGCCCTTAATTTTAAAAGGATTTGATTTTTGAAATTAAAATTTTCATTTAAATTTTTGGGCCACAATTATGGCAAAAAAGAGAACATCTATAAAGTATGGATGAGTCTGGGCAAAAGTATTTGCTGCAGTTTTCATTTCTGCTTTTTCATGGTCTACACAGTTATGAAGGCTCTAAGAACACTTGGCCTATATGGAGATCATTGCTAGAGCCAAGAAGTTAATTATGAGTTCTTAATTTTTTTTTAATCTGTGGACTATTTCTACAATACAAAACTAACCTTTTTTTTTAATTTCAAAAACAAAGAAATGAGACTATTCAACCTCCACTTATCTTTTTGTAAGTCTGATGTTATTGACAGTAAGTTTTAGAGTTATGTCCTGATGCATGAAATGTATTCCTTTTTGTGTTTAGGAATTTACCAACATTATGCTTTTTTTAAAAAAATCTATACAAAGTATGTTTATATATAAATAGATATAGATAACAAGTTAGTTATAAGTGGACTTAATTTAACATTAGGTCTGATTCAAAATCTATTTTCTTCAGGGACAGGTCTTATGGAATTCTTACAGGAAGTACATCCCCGAAAACGACTTTGCCAAGAGATTCCTAAGGGAATGCTAATCTTAAGAAATTGTATTTTCAAAATCAGTATTTTCAGACACCACCAGGTGTCAGCATAAGCCAAGCACAACGTGGAATACAAGCCAATAGGCTTATAAAATTGTTTCTCTTGTCCCTTAGTATAAAATTTAACAGAAATCTAAATTAGGAGCATCCCTATCTATGTCTGAGGAATATTAGCTCTGATTTTAAAACTTTTTAAAACTGCTTATGTCTTTTCATCTTATTTGCTCAGATATAAAACTTTCTTATTTTTTGTCTCATGGTCTGTATTTTGTTTCCTGGTGGAGCTGTTAATTTGTTACTTTGAATTTCCCATGAGGGTCTTATTCTGAGGTTATTGGTTGCATGTGCTAGGGTGGGATTCCAACCCTGCCACAATTAATATAATAACAGAAGGCCTGGATTCCTCGGTTGACTCATCAATGAAAAGTGTAAATGGGCATGAGTAAGTCCTTAATTAGTTTTATACTATGAAGAAGGTAGATGATGCCACACAAGAACCATTTTGTGACTGGTCAAAACAATAAGACACTCTCCTGGGCCAGTGTCTAAAAACAGCAGTCAGTTCGATGGTGAGACTTTGAATCTGTAAACCAATCTGGTGGTAGGAGAGTTCTAGTTTAGAAGATTCTAGCTCAAGACTTGGAACCAAGGCCCCTGTGAGGGAATCATTCTTATAAACAAAGAAAAACCTACTGTTCTTGCTAGACAATTTTTAGTAAATTCTTTTGCCAAAAAGCTAATTGTCTAGCTGTTTGTTAGAGTGAAGAATATTGGTGGGAAACTGAAAGCAACACTATTGCATGTTACTAGAAACCCAGCCTGTGGTGAGAGCAATTTCCTAAGGTCCCATCCCATGCAGGCAGGGCTAGCTTTTCCTTAAAAGATATGGAAACAGTCCTCAAAATTAGCTCACAAAACTAAGGCTTAGTCTGTTGCTATGGTTTTCTGGTCCCCTAAATTAAAAAAAAAAGACACAAAATGCTTCAGATCTAACTTGATACCACAGGCAATACAGAAGCAGGGGAACTATGATTAGATGTATCAACTTAGCATCCTCCATGAATATCCTTGCTGAATATTCCCCTTCTATAGCTAAATGGATCTCCTTTTGTTAAGTCGGATCTTCTATGGGTGTTTTATTTTGTTCTAGTATCAACCATGATGGCCTGGTCAACTCTGAATTACAATTCTGTTCTATCCCTAGAATTACAAGAATGCTAGTCAGCCACCTTTTGGGGACCCAGTCCGACGATGTGAATGGGAGCTGGGGAAGAAGCCATTTATTAGCACAGAAAATTATTTATTGATAATTTCTGGTTTCATGTAACCAGTCAACTCTGAATGTCATTCTCTGTGGTCAAGACAGAAACTAAATCTAATAAAGTATCATGTAGTGCAAACTCCTGGTACCCTATGGATGCTTATATGTCCTTGAGTAACCAGGAAGTTAACTGGTAGTTTTGTCAAGTAAACAAAAAAAATTATGTAATATATAATTAGTAAGACTTGGTTTTTAATAGAAAATCAGTTTCTGAGACAGCTCAATTTACTTTTTAAATCAAGTATAACTAAGTAATCATTTAGTCACGTAGCCATGTATAACTAAAATAGTTACCAAAGGCATATAGTTTTATTTTAATAACTATATACATAGCATATGTAGTACTGAATATATGGGATATATTTCATAACTATCCATTTTCCAAGGCTATTTTACAAAAATTCACCAGTAGTTCTCTTTAAGGATATTGGAATCTTTGTGGAAGGTGACAAAAGTTTGCTGTTTTTGTATTAGGTACCACTTTCATTTCTCAGGACCAGACTGAAACAGCTATCATGGCTCAACAAGAATAAGATGAAAAATCATCATTCTAAAAATGACTTATTTTACTTATTTTGCAAATTTTTTTCTGACTATGCCATATAAATGTCAATTATTTAAGTTACTGTTAAGTTAGCTAAAAACACTTAAAAATGTGACTTCAGTTGGACATGGTGCTCCCCTTTCATTTTCAAATAGAAAATTTTGCTTTCTGCTTGTGAAGCATTATGAATCAAGAACTTTTCCAATACAGAAAGTATATCGTTACTGATATCTCTTAGTTTGGTCTCAGTTTTCTCTCTGTTTTCTTGGATTATCTGCTGTTTTTTTTTCTCAGCACCTTCTTTTCTTTTGCTCAGTACTTGAAATGACCCTCCACGATGACCATTGGGCCCCTATGACATTTTAATAAGCAACAGAAAGAAGATTCCTCTCCTTATTGTATAATTCAGCTTCTTACTTTGTTACAGACTTCCTGGAAGCTGCCGTGTCATGATATCTCTCAGCCTGCTCATCCAATTTGACTTTCTGCCCCAGCTCATTTTTATCCATGACTGAATAGTCTTTGCCTGGAGTGAGCAGCGGCAGCGGATGGACAAGGGAGTTCAGCAATCTCTGGGTGGCAGCAGTGGCCCACAATTTAGTGATTTTGAAGGGATAGTTTGAAATTGCTTTTCAGAATGGTCAGACCCACTCACAGCTTTACCAATTATGCATTGGTGTCTGTTTTCCCATAACACTTTTTCTCACCTCCAGCCTCTATACATGGTGGTCAGTTTCCTTTTTTTTCTTCATTTTTTCCAGTTTGGGGAAGTTGAACCTCATAGCAAATGAAAACTCATTTTCATTTCTTTAATTTTTAGTGACATTGAACTTTTTTTTATATGGATGTTGGTAGCTTACTTTTCTTTTTTTGAGAACTTCCTGTTCATATCCATTGACTTTTTCCTTGTTTATATATGTATACATATTTATTTATTATCATTATTATTATTATATATCAGTTCTCTAGATATCTTGGATATCATATGTTTATTATGGAAACTTGCTACAAAGACTTTTTTCCCTCAGGAAATTGTTTCATTTCTATTTTCAGCTGTATAGATTTTGGGCAAAAGCTTTTCAACTTCATAAAATCAAAATTGTATGTTACTACTGTGTTACACTTGAAGTCTGGTACCATTTAGTTTTCTTCCTTTGTACTTTTTGGGGGATTTTTATGTTTGAGTTTCTTGACATTTTTCCCCCTCCAAATGAATTTTGTTAATTGTTTCTAGTTCTGTGAAGTGATCCTTTGATAGTTTGATTGGTATGGGGCTGAATAAGTAAATTAATGATGATAATATTAATATTTTTATTATATTGTAGTGGCCCATTCATAAGGAGCTAGTATTCCTTCTGTCTTTATAATTAAAAGAATATTTTGCAGTTGTATTCATGTAATTCATGTGTGTGTTCTGTAGTTATGTTGAATGGAATTTGTATTTCTATTTCTTTTTACTGAGCAGTGCATAGAAATATAAAAAAGCCTGATAATTTGTTTTCTTGATATTTTGCTGAAATTATCTAGCAACATTTTATCTCCTAGCCAAATGCAGAGGCAGTGAAGTTAATTGTTTCAGTTAATTTTTAGTTGACTCTCTAGTATTCTTTAAGTAGACCATCAGATATTCAAAAAGTAATACTATTATTTCCTATTTGCCTATGCATAATCCACCAATTTCCTTTTCTTATCATTCCCATAACAAATATTTCTGGAACTAAATCAAATGACAGTGCTGAAAATAGAAAGCTTTGCTTTCATCTTGATTTTACTGGAAAGTCAGACAGGCAACAAGCATCAGTTAAGTGCTTATCATGTGCCGGGCACCGTGCTAAATGCTGGGGACACAAACACAAAGAAGGCTCTTGCCTTCCAGGAGCACACATTCTAATGGGGGCAGACAACACATAAAAAGGAACTGAAAAGTGGAAGGGGAGTATGGGGCAGAAGGAAGGCAGAGATGGTACTCATGCAACGGCATATTGGCAAAGTCAGGAGAGTCAGAAGCATAGGGGGAAGGAGGATGAAAGGCCTGGGCCTGTCCCCAAAATGGAGGCCCTGAAAAGAATTCACCAATGGGAGAGGGGGGCTGTTATGGCAGAAGAATGTGCCAAGGTGAAAAGATCTCAGGCACCACGGGAAGTCCCAGGGTTAGAAGGAGCTGAATCATGGTGGGGGAAGTCACAATGGGGAAGGGAAGGACCTCCAGTGTTTCTTACCAACTTATAATTCTAGGGAGAAAGGGAAGGAGAGACAAAGGGAAAGTAGGAGGAAGGAGGGAGGAAAAGGGGAAAAGTACTATTTTGATCGATATCTTGATCCTCAAGTGCTTTTGTACCTTTATCTTTGAAGGAATTTGGGTTAGCATAGATTCCATTTACTTCAGCCTTCTATTTATTGTTAAGAGAACTCTCTTTGAAACATAACTCCCGAATAACTAGAAATTGAATAGTAAGGATCTGTTTTTATTGATGTGCTTTTTTAGTTTAATGCTGTATCTACACAGCCAGTACCTGTAGAGCTGAGTTGTTCTACTGGGGCAAGCAACCAAATCTGGGAAGAGAAGTTAAGATGAGAGTTCAACAGCTGGCTGTTTGTATTAGTTTGAAGTGGGCTGACTAAGACCACAAACTCTTCTAAAAAACTGAACTCTTTAACCAGAATTTCAAAAGTGATTATTAACTCTCTGAAGTACTATTGGAAACTCAACGTGAAATCTCCTCCCAGGGTAATTTATCACCAGAGAGGAATGGTGGCCTGAAACAAGGTACCTGATTATGGTGAGATATTTTCCGTATGCATTTAAGTTTCAAAGCATTTTTGCAGCACTGGTAGGACTTTATTTATTTCTCCTCAAGAAGCTACTGGTAAATTCAAGGACCTTAGCAATTTGGCCCCTGTCTACTTTATTTCCAGCTTCTGCCCTGAAGAGACCTTCAGATCCAAACAAATTGGTCTACTGCTCTCAAAGTTCTTCAGCGTTCCTTTTGGTACCTTTGAACTTCCTTCAAGGCTCAGATCAAGTAGTCCTTCTGCAACAAACTTTTCTCTTGTGCTTCAGTCACTCCTTGGGCCTCATTTTTACTTCTGTACCATTGCAACACTGATAATTGGCAACACTCACCTTCCACATTCAGCATGCGATCAATAACATTTATCAAAGGCCTACTATGTGCCAGGCATTTTAATAAGAGCCTACTATATGCAAAAGACTCTGCTAAGCTAGTACAAATTTATACTACAGAATGGGCACCTCACTGTGTAAATTTTATACCTCCTTGATTAATTTACTATCCCTATCACCGCTGAAGCTTTCCAAATCTTTTCATCCCTCCTCAAGTCCCCTAATGGCTTTCCCCTACTCCAGCTTCTCAGCTGAAAACTTTACTTTATATTTCACTGAAAAAAAAAACTGAGGCAATTCACCAAGCATTCTTTTTTCTCCTGTTCTCATCTCATATTATTCAGTGACCTTCTGCCACTGTCTCCACCTTCATCTCTGTTTTTTCATCCTTGATCCCGAAGAGGTGGCCCTTCCCATTTCGAAGGCAAGCATCTCCACCTGCGTGAGCGATCCTATTCCATCCAAGCTTTTCAATAGATTGCCCCCTCTGTCACCCCGACTCTTGCTTGTTTTCAATCTCTCCCTGTCCACTGGCTGCTTCGTGAATGACTATGAAGATGCTCATGACTCCCTTATCCTAGAAAAGCCCTTGGTCTGTCCATCTCCAATATCATTCAATATCCCTTCCCTTTTGTAGCTAAACTCCTTGAGAAGGACATCTGCTGTCAGTGTGTCTGCTTTCTCTGCTCTCATTCTCTTCACTCTCTGCAGTCTGGCTTCTGACCTCATTGTTCAACTGAAACTGCCCTTTCCAAAGTGATCTCCCAATTGCTGATTGTAAAGGCCCTTTTTTCAGTCCTCATTCTCCTCCACCTCTCTTCACTTTGACTCTGGTGACCACCCGCTTTTCCTCGAGATTCTCTTCTCTCTAGGATTTTGTGGCACCCCTCTCTTCTGATTCCCCTTCTAGCTGTCTCTTGTATATACACACCCTTCTCTACTTTGACACTACCAACCAACCTGGTTCAGGCCCTCATCACCTCATGTCTGGACTATTGCAAGTTTGCCGGTTGGTCTCTTTGCCTTAAATCTCTTCCTTTCTTAAATCTCCGTCAAATTAATCTTCTCAAAGCACAGATCTGACTACATTTTTCAGGTTTTCTCACTGTTTACTGTTAGTTAATGGAACGTATTACACTTCTTGTCAGCAGTTTATTATACTCCAGAATCATGTTTGAAATAAATTTCTTTAGAAATCTGAAAACTAACCTTAGTAGCTGCCTCATTTTCTGGGTTTATTTTCTTGAAAAGCTGTTGTTTCCCACCAAAATTTTTCAACAATTTGTATGCTTTGATTTGTTTTTCTTGGGTGTCTAATTTGCTTAAGTCAGGATGTTTTGATTTGAAATTGCGACAGAGATTGTATCCCTTCAGAACAGCTCTTACTTCTTGTCAAACAAGGCACAATATTTTGTCTCTTGCGTAAGTAAACAAGTATCTATTTGCCCACCCTGGATTAAACACTCTATGTTCTGATTCGATCTTCCGTTTCTTTTTATCACCCATTTTACTAAGTCACAGAAAACTTTAATTTTAGAACCAAAAAATCTCCACAACTGCTCACATGCAAAGAAATACTGAACTGAGTGTCTGACCTCAGAGAGAGCACCAGTCACTCTTGCAAGCCGGAGAGGAGGCATGGTGAAGAAGGAGAAGCCCTCGCGTTGTCACTCAACGCATAGCGGACGTCAGGGGCATTGGGCATTGGCGTATGGCTGCACTCTCTTTGTCCGTTTAACATCAATAAAGACTGAAAACACAGGGAAAAGATACGACTGACTCTTGCTCCTCCCAGACTAGAGACTGAGATGGAGGGTTGCCGCAGGTCTTGTGACAAATAGGGGCCCTCACAGTGGCAACCCACCCAGGTTACATGACGGGCACAATAGTGACCAGTGGAAGGCGGGTTAAGCAGGGCATGAACAAAGCACTTGTTACAGCTTTCCTTTCCTTTATATCCTCTACATTTTTTGTGTGCTGCCTGAAATCCTTTGTTAGGCCACAAGTGGCCCATGGGCTCTGTGTTGTGCAAGTCTTGCCTATAGAGTGTTCTCTTCCCCTTATGAAAATCAGCAAATTTACCAATCTCCATTCCTGTGGTACCTCTCCCATTTTCCACAGTCTTTCAAGTATCTGACAGTGGTTGATGAAGCCCATCTACCACTTCTCTCAGTACCTGAGGATGTAGTTTATCTGTCCTAGGTAATTTGAATTTACCAAAGGCAATAAGCTTCCCATCTCACTATCTTGGGCATCCGCCCCGCTGTTGGCCACTTGTGTCCTGTCATTCCCAGTAAGGTCGTTCTCCTTGGTAGGAAAACAGAAGCAAAATAAATATTGAGCAGTCCTGCTTTCTCTTTGCCACTAGTTATTACCATCTTATTCATCCCAAGCAATAGTCCTTTTTCCTCTATGATCCCCTTTTTTCTGTCATTATGACCTTTAAAAGATCTTTTTGCTATTCTTGGCTTCCCTTGCCAGCCTCAGCTCATTCTCAGTTGTTTTGTTTTAAATTTTTTTTTTTTTACTAATTAATTAATTTATTTTCAGTTTTCACCATTCACTTCCCTAAGTTTTAAATTTTCTCCCCCTCCCTCCCTTCCCCCCTTCCCAAGATGGCTCTACCCATGCATTCCTATTAAACATAATTTCACATTAATCATGTTGCATAGAAGAATTATAATGAATGGGAGAAACCATGAGAAAGAAAACAAAACAAAAGAAAAATAGTCTGCTTCACTCTGCATTCTGACTCCATAGTTCTTTCTCTGGATGTGGATGGCATTTTCCATCATGAATGCTTTGGAAAAGTTGTAGGTTCTTGCATTGCTGAGAAGTCTATCAAAGTCAGTCCTTGTAGACTGTGGCTGTTACTGTGTACGATGTTCTCCTGGTTCTGCTCACTTCACTCAGCATCAGTTCATATAAGTCCAGGTTTTTCTGAAGTCTGCCTGCTCATCATTTCTTATAGCACTATAGTATTCCATTACATTCATATACCACAACTTCTTCAGCCATTCCCCAATTGATGGGCATCCCCTCAATTTCCAATTCTTGACCACCACAAAAAGAGCTGCTGCTATATTTTTGCATATGTGGGTCCTTTTCCCATTTTTATGATCTCTTTGGGATATAGCCCTAGAGGTGGTATTGCTGGGTCATCATTCTTAGTTTTAATACCCCAAGCATTCTTTTCACAGAATCATGTTTATCCACCATCACCTACCCTTGCTCTCATCTTCAAACCTTAATATGTAATTTTGTTGGAGAGCTTTCTGTTCATCTATGTTGGTCTATTCCCATAACTTCCATTTTTCTTCCTCACTAGAATTGTTTCCTTCAGAATCTAATTTTTCAGCATCTACCTTCAATCCTAGCCTGGTTTTCCTTCTAATATTTTTATTCTTGGGATCCTCTCTAACGTTCTTCTGAACCCAGATTTCTTCTCCTTTGTTACAAACTCAGTGTTTGTTGCAAAACCAATGTTCCCATCACCTCCACCCCAGAAATGACTTCCTCTCTTTTAATGATAATCAGATCTAGTTTGTGTGACACAACTGCTCTCCTAACTTCCACTCTTGCTAGCAAGTCTCATTTCCAGAGGACTGCTGCTACTTCTCCCCTAAGGGTTCTAGGGAGTTGTGTTGGGCAAAGGCTATAGTCCCAAGTCCTCCATAGCTCCTAAGTGACCTGAAGGAGGTTCTGCATTAGCCTTTGGGAACGCCTTCCCCAGTGCCTTGCTAAAGAGTCTGTAGAAGTCTGTATGGCTCAGTTCCTAATCAGAGCCAGTAATTAACATTTGTTCCCTCTCTGGATGATTTAAATTCTTGCTGTTGCAGAAAAACTCCACCCTCCAGTTCTGATCCTGAGATAATTTCCTTACTTTCTGAGCTGGGAAGAAATATAATTTCCAAGGTCTTTATCAACTTAGCTCCCAAACTTTCTGCCCCTCCCAAGGCTGCCAGTCCAAGCCTTGCTATGACAACTGTTACATTCTGATAACATCTGGAGGTTGTGCCAAATAGCCAAATTATATACACATAGCTAGAAACATGATAAGAATAGTTAACTATATAATAAGTTACGATAATACAAAGCAAACAAATATACAAGGGAAAAAAATAAAACAGCATGCAGCAATTAAAATATGCATCAGTGAATATATATATATATATAATTACATGAAAAATGTACATTGCATTTCATAAAAGCATTGTCATCATCTGGCTACATGTATACAGTTTGCAGTCTATCTACAGGGGAAGCTTCTTTATAGTTTTCAGGGGACCTAGCCACTGTATCACATGCTGGTGAAGTGGCTCTGTCCACCCATGATGGTGAGTGGACATCTTTGGATCTTTTCCCCAAAGCCACCCTGCTATTTTAATTGCGTGGAAGCTCCTGTTACTGCTGTTGCTTTCTGGACCACAAGGGACAATACCTGGGAGAGACTAGCCCATTTGGCTCTGCACACCCTGGCACCATGCAGTCTAGTTCAGGGGTGGGGAACCTGCAGCCTTGAGGCCATATGTGGCCCTCTAGGTCCTTGGGTGCAGCCTTTTGACTGAGTCCAAGTTTTATGGAACAAATGCTTTTATTAAGAGGATTTGTTCTGTGAAGTTTGAATTCGGTCAAAGGGCTACGCTTGAGGACCTAGAGGGCTACATGTGGCTTTGAGGGCACAGGTTTCCCCACCCCTGCCCTAGCTATTTTCTGCCTACTACCATGCACGTACTTTTCCTACCCCCCCCCCAGCTTTACACCTCTTACACTGACGAATTTAATCAAATTAATACTACCATTGCCCCTGGAAAGGGTATCAGTCTACTTCCATTTGTTCCAAATCTTTGTGACACCCCCAAATTTTCTTCTTATCCTTATCTGTTGCTTTCTTCATTAGAATGTATGCTTCTTGAGGCCAGGGACTATCTTGATTTCGTACTAGTATCTCTAGCACTTTGCAGAGTGCTTGTGTGCTTGATAAATGCTTTTGATTTCTTCATTTTTTCCTCTTAAGGTGCCTGTGTGGAATGAAAGACCCTCACCAATTGAAAGTTAATTTATAACAAGGAGCCATCTCAGGGTGGGAACAGAAATAAATTTTATTCTGTTCTCAAGAATAGGGCATCCCCTGCTAGCGCAGAGCAAAACCAGCAAAGGAGGCGCTTTACAAGAGGCAAAGCACCAATAGTTATACCTAACACAAGAGAATTCCCGCTCACCTCTGACCCTTCTCACCATTGGCTGGGAGGTGGGCTTACAATCTGAGCGACAAAGTTAGACAAAGAACCAGGAAACTGAGGCACAGAAACTCCAATTCCCATTCCCTTAGTTAATGATTACAACTGAAGTGACATCTATAAATCTAAAGAAGGAGAATAGGATAAGGGGAGGGGGAGACCCTCTCCATTCTCTTACAGTACTTTTACAGTAGAGGAAAGCAGGTCACAGTGACCCTATTCTTACTGAGCAAATCTTTAAACCATAACCAGAAGAAAGAACAAAAAGTTTCAGAGTAAACTTTCCCAGAGGCTGAGCCATCAGACTCTCACAGCCTCAGAATTTTTTTTCACTTCCCTATTTCTTGATTTTTAAACATTTCTTAGTATAGATATAGATATATATTTATACATATATTCCCTGTGAAGTCTTCACATTTTATTTACCTCACACAGTGCCTATGGGTATGTCCTTTCTATAGAGAGAGGGAGATGTTAATAATTAAAGTCTCCCTCACCCCACCCCGATCTTGTAGCCTCCTTCATCCCCACCTCCACCAAAAAAAGCTCACTTCTCAGGAAGTTCATCAAACAGATTAGGGAACACCCTTTGCCAAAAAATCACCATAAAGAAAATAACAAAAGTCCTTGCCCTCAAAAAGTTTATGTTTTGCTAGAAGAAGGGGAATACAACACACATGCAGATAAATATGATGTAAAGTATGGAGTGAAGTGAAAGAGGCAAAGAAGAGACCAATGTCCTCTAGAAAAGTCAGAAGAGAGACACTAACAAGTAGGAAGAATCATATGGCTTCACGCGAGGGGTGGTATATGAAATATACCTTGAAGGAAGGTAAGGACTCTTAAATTTAAGTATGCCTTTTTAGGAAGTGGTCAAAGTAAGAGTCAGAATAGGTGAGTTAGACCAGTGATTTCCAAACTTTTTTGATGACACATTATTAGTAAAAAAATTTTGAATATGAATCACTAATATATGTATAAAGTATATAATGTATATGTACTGCTGTATATGTACATGAGGTACATTGTGAGTTTAAAATAGAAATAAAAATATGAGAAAATGAAATAAATATTTAAACTTTCAAATTTTGATTAACAAAACTTTTTGTTCTCATTAAAATATTAACAATAATATTTTAATGATAGCATGGTGATTTGATTACACTTAATTTTAGAAAAATTCTTGTGCATGTCCTGGGGGAGAGAGTAGACCTGTAAATGATAACTCTTCATTAGAAGTTAATTATTCAGGTAACTTGTTCAATGTATTTAATATCTACCAGGGTTTCCTATTTCTCCACATGACATGGGTAAGGCTTAGACTCCTTCCATCCCCTTCCACTGCACCCCCCACTATGGATTAATTTTCCCTAAAAGTGGACATAGCTGAAAGGAGCCAAAGTTGTTCCCAGCACCTAATTGGCCTCTGCCTCCTTTAAGAAAGTTTCATAGTAGCCTCTGGCTATACTGATGTGACTTCCTGCTCACCTAAGAACATATAAAATGGCACCCATATGGAACTGGGTCCACTTCTTACTGGTGTATGTCTGAAAACCACCGAGTCACTATTTCTTGTCCTGCTGGTCAGACACATTTCCATGTGGAGGTGAGGGGAACCATCTATCGAAGTTAAGTTCCCCTACATCCTTGTCACATATCCTTGATATGTTAGGAATTAAGTATATCTCCTTTTGTTAATTGTTCAAAGATTTATGAGTGCTTCACTTCTTCACAATGTTGAAACTAAAGTAACAGAGTACCAGCATCAGGTCATCTGCTGGTAAGACAGTAGCTAAGCAGGCGAATTTCTTTTTTAAGATACTTTTTTTTTGTAAACTAAAAGATATATAATACAACAATGAAATAATATAACAGCCGGTGAACATAAAAGCTTTATAGTAAGTCACATTTCCCTGTGTGTAGATATTTAGCATGCACAGTACATAAATAAGCAAAACTGAATTGTCTGATTTAAGCTCAGCAGAAAGTTTTCAATATTCCCCCTTCTTTACACGATTCTGTCTAATGGATGGTATGATATCTTGTGTATCTATATATGTGAAGAACAACAAAAAAGCCAGTTTGGCTGGAATATAGAGTATGTGAAATGGAATAACATATTAACAGGTTGGGACCAGGTTCTAAAGGGTTTTCAATGCTAAACAGAGTTTACATTTTATCCTAGAGGCAACAGGCAGTCACAGGAATTTATTGATTACAGGATGAAATGGTCAGATAGGCACTTCAGAAAAAGAACATTGCTAGCTGTGTGGAGAATGGACTGGAGTAGGTTGAGACTTGAGGCAGGGAAACCAAAGAGGAGACTATTTAAATGTTGCAGGTGAGAAATGATGAGGGCCTGAACTAGTGGCTGCGTTAGTGGAGATGAGGGGAAGTATGTAGGAGGATCTGTGAAGACAGAAATGAAAAGATGTATGTGTAGAGTGAATGAAAATTAGAAGTGGAAGCTGGCACCAAGGCTATGAAACTGAATGAGTGGAATGATGATGATAACCTCAACAAAATTAAGGGAGTTTAGAAGAGGGGTACATGTTATGGGAAAGATAATGTAATGAGGTCAGTGAGGTAGATCACAACCCATCCATCCCTGCTCATCTTGGGCTTCTTACTCTGTACCACTCAAAATGGAAAGGGGAGAAAGGGGCAGGTGGCAGGTCTTTTGGTAGTTTGTCACTGACCCAGAGAGCTATGGAATGCTCTGAAGAATGCCTGCCAAAGTCATGAGATGAAACCTGGGAGGGTGCGGGATGCATAGTGCTCTTGTTGGCACTCGTGCAACAGCTGCTGTGGGTGCTTGGGTCATGTTTAGGTTGTAACTATGCCAAGGGGACAATGCCTAGTGCAGAAGGGGGAAGGATGGGATCTTGCATGGTAAGAAGGGACAAAGTAGGAGGAGCGTTGGGTGCTAATGGGTAAAGAGTAGGTGTGGTTTTGTTGGAGACAATGCCCACAACTGACTATGGTACCGTGTTTCAACAATCCAGCTAGCAGCTTCTGTGGGGGTGTAAGATCCACCAACAACCAGCACCCAGAAAGCTGCCAACACACTGCAAAAGCACAGGTTCTTTTGATCTGCTTTAGTAAGGAAAGCAACATTAAGGAGTTGACAAGCTTACTTTAATTCAGCATACAAATACCATTCACTTAGTTCAGGGGGAAAGGCCAGCACCCAGAACTTCAGAGCAAAAGACAAACAAAGTACAAACATGGACAGACAGACCTTGTCTGATTCAAATCCCAATACATAGAGTTTAACAAAGTCTCAGTATCTGGGTTACAAGCTGGAGGGCTCTTAGCTGCAGCTGCCCGAAGTCTCCACACCAGCACAAGTGAGAGCCCTAAACAAATTACAAACATCGACAGACAGACCAAGTACAGATTCATAGTTAGCAACATCTAGGTTCAGCCCGGGAACTCAGAACAAGGGCTGGCCCAGTGGTGGCACGCCACCACTGCTGCAGGAATGAGCTCCAAGGAAGAGACAGCCAACCCCTGGTTTTATATCTTTTTCAGGGTCAGGGTGAGTCACACATGCGACACATCCACGTGACCTAGAATTGTCACAAAGAGGCGACTTAAACCCACATGTCACTCAAACTCATGTGTAAACTAGGCCCTCCCCTGAGTTAGCCCCACCTTGGGCCCCACCTTGGTTACCAATCTACACCCACATGGGTTTTACACCTAATAGGGGTTTGGGCCTGGGGCTTAGCACCTAGTAAGGTTCAATGAAATATACTGAATTACCCAAAAAAAACAAAAGCCAAACTCTTCAAGGGCACTTGGTTGAACTAAATGCTTAGAGCCCATTTTGCTTACCAACACATACCAGAGGGTGGAATGCAGCCCATCTTTCTACCCTCTAATTGTTAAACTCATTGGGCCCATGCCATGGTCCCAGTGGAGTTATGTCATGGCCTCTAAGGAGGCCTGTAGAGACTACTGAGACTACCGAACAATAGCACCTGAGAGTGATACCAGATTAACTGATCTTGTGCTCCTGTAACAAAATAAGCTGCTTATCCAGGTAACTGACAATTTTACCCTTAATTCCAGGTTTAATGGATGTTAATATAAAAAGGGAAGCTTGGAAAAAAGAAGAATATAGTATTTAGTTCAGTACTGACAGTAATGTTTGAGATTTTAACAGAGAAGCTGCAAGGTGTTCACAAGTTAGCCTGAAAGTATTTTCATCAGCTATTTTTACCATCAAAAAACCAAAATCAAACCCCTTTTTTAGAGAAATAAAAAAAAGATGAAATCAGTGAACCAATGACTTGATAGCATTATTTTCATTTTGCATATGTAAATTTAGATATAATTCTTAAAAGAATGAAGGGGTATTGGTAGCAGAATAATATGCAGAGAAATATAAGAATAAAACTATGGGCCTGATGGACAATTTCCCTATGCATATCAGCAAGAATGTAAGGGCACTTATAGGCCAAAGTACATATTTGAGGAAGATAAAGGATACAGAATAGGAGTTCTTAACTTGGGGTCCATAATCTATAGACAGATTTTAGGGCATCAGTGACCTTGGTGGGAAAAATGCATCTGTATTTTATTTTATTTTACTAACCTTTGATTTCCTTTGTAATCTATGTATTTTATTTTGTGTGTTTAAAAACATTATTCTGAGATGGGATCCAAAGGTCAATGACATGAAAGAGATTAAGAATCCTCAATCCGGACTCTCTTCATCTGTTGATACTTGAGTTAACATCTGGCTAGAACCATTCCATACAAGAGATAACACAACTAGTGGTCTGGGTGGACATAGTTTGATAGCTGCCAAAGAGACATGACCATAAAAGAGGAATTACGAAAAACAATGTGGTGATTTGTGTTATAGCATGGACATCAGGCCTGACAGGCAGAAACACTGGGAGGTTTGGTTACTTAAAATAAGACAGTAAGAGCTAGTTCAAGATGAGGGCCAAGTTGAGATGGAGGGGCATAGGGTATGTAATAAGGAGGAAATAGGAGCAATAAGTGGGTTTGGCTAGACGGGAATGGTTCAAGTTGAGGACAAAACTTATGATAACTGTATTGTATGACTGAGAAACTCTGGAAGGGTACCTAACGGGAGAGAGCCAAGTAGTTCCTTTGATTAAATCTTCCATCACATAATACACCTGTATTTACTTAATAGCAATACCTTGAAAAGCAGGAAAAGAACAAAAGTAAAGTAAACAATGTAAAACATGCACAGGTGCACAGACACTAAACAAATGATTATGTTTCATGGTGAAAGTCAAAAGAAAAACTAGAGCCTTTGCTTTTGAAAGTGGTAGAGAGCGACATGAAGGGCTGGTGCCTGTGTTTGAAAATCTGACTTGGTGAAGAAAAAAAAATACCTTCGGTTTTTTCAAAAGGTAACATGGATGTAATAATTTGGAAGACATAAACAGAAGTTCCTCCTCATTATCCATGAGACCTTTCTTTCATATATTGCGCCATTTTTTTCTTTCCTTTTCCCCCAAACCTTCTTCGTCATCTGCTAAATTTATTTGGTATTTCACAAAAGAATAAATAAGGCTCTATGCTGTTAATGTACATTGCTATCTTTATTAGAATATAGTTATGCATGGAAATGTATTTTGCATAATTTCACATGTATAATTGATATCACATTCACAGTGGGTGGGGGAGGAATTGAAGTGAGGGAGAGAATTAGAAGTTCAAAATTTTAAAAAGAGAATGTTAAAAATAAATAAAAATACAATGGAAAAGAATCTGAGAAATAAAAGAATGAGTTACTAACCATGAAGGCAGCATCTTCTTTTGGAAAGTGTGACATGACATTGCTTAAGGGGGCTTGCCAGAGGGCGTGGTTGTTCATGCCCTTGACCCCACTACCAGAGGAGACTGAGGCTGGTGGATCACTTGGATTGTTAGTTCTGAGTTGTAATAGGATTAAAACCAGATGTTTGCCTGCATTAGATCTGGTACCAATATAATGAGCCTACATGATAACTCCAATTCATAAGTCTATCAAAGCATCGAGAAGAAAAAGGATCCAACTTCCTAATATTACATATGTATCACATGCCTGGTGTTCTTTGCAAATATATAATGAGAAAATATATAATATTTTCTAAATTATAATAAAAGTAACTTAGAAATATCATGCCAACATAAAATGATTTTATGAACTAAAATATAAAACAAAACTATTGACATCAAGTTAGTAATATCAGTTTAGATGAATGCACCTCTAAATCTATTTTGAAAAAAATTCATGCATATATCTCCCAATTTTGACTTTCAATGCTGGTTGCATTCAAAAACAAGTGTATATTGGTTATTTTTCATAAAACCACGAACCTAGTATGTATAGCTCACATTTTTAAAGGAATATAATAGATTCAATGTTAGTTTCCAAGTTGTTTGTTTCTTGATCCTCCTTATGTTCTCTTGTTTATTTTTTTAAATGCTACAGCCATCATCATCATCAACTTTTTCTCTTCCTTCTCCTCACATCATTATTCATTAATTTATTTAAGCTGCCTCAGGTTTTTCTCAATCCATCACTTTCCTAATTTCCTATAGCATAATAATATTCCATTATATTCATATACAGTAATTTATTTAGCCATTCCCCTATTGATAGACAATTCTTTACTTTCCAGTTTTTGTCACTATAAAAAGAACTGCTATATTTTTGTACATACGGGTCTAGTAACGGTATCACCATGCTTAGTCACTTTATGGGCATAGTTCCAAATTACCTTTCAGAACAGTGTTATTGATTCAAAGCTCCGAAGAGTGTACCAACACAGCTATTTTCCCCAATACTAACCAACATTTGTCATTTTCCTTTTTATTAGCTTTGCCAGTGTGGTAGAATCTCAGAGTCACTTTAATACGCATTTCCTAATTATTAAATTTGCAGTGTTTTTTCTGCTGATTTTCAAACATTTTTCGAATAGCTTGGATTTCTTTCCTTAGAACTTCTTGTTCATATCCCTTGGACATTTATCAGTTAGGGAATAGCTCTCATTCTTATAAATTTGATCTGTATATCTTAGAAATTGGACTTTTATCAGAAAAAAAAACATGCTAGAAATATTTTTCCTCAGTAATCTATTTCCCAAATTCAGCTCCATTGGAATATGTTCAAAAATGTTTAATTTTATATTCATCTAAGATCCTCTCCATCTCTGTTTGTTCATGAACTCTTCCCCACTCCATCTACTTGAAAGGTAATTTTTCCCCCTTGTTCCTCTGACTCGTTTATGATATCATTGAATGTCTAAGTCATTTAACTACCCAGAGCTTATTTTGGGATTCTGTGTGTATTGCTGATCTCTACCTAGTTTTTGCCTCACCACTTTCCAGTTTCCAATCAACATTTTTTTTTTTTTGGCCAAATAGTGGGTTCTCACCCTGATAGCTGGTCAGACTCCCAATTTGGGTTTATTAAGTATCAGGCTACTGTGCTTATTTGCTTCTGTATCTTGTATGCCTAATTCGTTCCCTTGATCAAACTATTTCTTGATCAGTATCAAATTGTTTTGATGATTACTGCTTTGCAATACAGTTTGAGATGATAAAGTTGTAATATAGCTTTGAGTACTTGTTATGTGCATCTTCCTTCCCACTATTTTTCATTGTTTCTCTTGAGATTCTTGGCCTTTTCCCCCTCCAGATATGTTATCATTTTTTTCTAGCTCTATAAAGTAATTCTTGGTATTTTGACTGTGTGGCTTGGCAATCAGAATTATTTTCTTCAGTGAGCTTTTAGACCTCCCATTGGCCAGTTCTACTTTTTAAGGCATTCTTCTCCTCCTCATTGGTTTTTTTTTTTTGGTTTTTTTTTTTTAACCATTTGGTCTAGTCTGTTTTTAAGGTGTTATTTTCTTCAGTATTTTTTTTTGATGTCTGCTTTACTAAGCTGTTGACTTGTGTTTCATGATTTTCTTCTATCACTCTCATTTCTCTTCCCAATTTTTTCTCTACCTCTCTTCATTTTCAAAATCCTTTTTGAGCTCTTCCATGGCCTGAGACCAATTCATATTTTTCTTGGAGGCTTTGGTTGTAGGCGCTTTGACTTTGCTGTCTCCTCAGTGAGTGTTTTGATCTTCCTTGTCACCATAGTAACTTTCTATAGTCAGAATTTTTTTTTCTCTCATTGTTTGCTCATTTTCCCAGCCTATTACTTTACTTTTAACTCTTTGTTAAAGTAGGGCTCTGCTTCCAGGGTGGAGGGCACATTGTCCAAAACTTTAGGGGTTTTCTGCAGCTGTTTTTAGAGATACTTCTAGGGATCTGTAAGTTTCAGTTCTCCCAAGGTGGTACTATCTAAGGAGAGCTGTGTTTACTACTCTCCTAGCCTGTGCTCTGGTCTGTGAGTGATCGCAAGCACTCTTTTACTGTCTGGAACTACGAAGAGAGTCTCCTCTCCACTGTGGCTGCAAGCTTTGCTATGCTAGTGCTCCTTCTTACTCAGGACTGTGACCCAGATCCCAGTATGGGCAAAGCAAAAGAGTCCTGCTGCGGTGCTAGGAAAAAGACCCTGTCATTGCCTTCTGATGGACCAGTTGTTTGACCCCCTTACCATCTGTGGTCTGAGAGCTCCGGAAACAGGTGCTGACAATGCTGATTCAGTGACTCCCAAGGCCTGCTCCTGGTTTACTGTGGCCATGGCTGTGCTGGCATGGTCTGTATTCGGGACTGTGTTCTACTCTTACCCAACTGTGACAGACCTTTCCTGCTGACCTTCTAAGTTGTCTTTGGTGTCTGTGGGCTGATAGATCTGGAAACTGCTACTGCTGCCAGTAGTTCAGTATCCCTGAGGCCTGCTCCAGGTTTGCTGGGCCTTGTCTGGGCTGGTGTAGCCTATGCTCCTCTCTCAACAGACTTTTCCTGCCGACCTTCTAAGTTTTCTTGGGCTGGAAATTTTTTTTTCACTCTGTCTTTTTGTGGGTTCTGTTGCTTTAGAATTTGTTTAGAGTCATTTTAAAAAATGTATTTGGAGGGCTTTAGCAGAGAGCTCAGGTGAGTCCCTGCCTTTACTCAGCCATCTCCCAGGCTCTTGTTTTTAGATAGATAGTACTTATATTAAAGGAATGATCTATTTATTCCTATATACTGTTTTTTTTTTCAAAATAGGAATGGGTATTATATCTTGTAAAAAACTTTTTAAACATCTATTATTATAATTTGATTTTCTCATTTTTGTTAATATGGTCAATTATATTTATTATTTTCTTAATATTGAGCCACTTTTGCATTCCTAATACAAATCCAGCCTTGTTAGAGTACATAATCTTTATGACACATGGCTGTAGTCTCCTTGCTAATATTTTATTTAAAATGTTTGCATCAAGATTCTTTGGTGAAACTGATTTATAGTTTTTTTTTATTTTGACTCTCTCTGGTTTAAGTATCAAGACTACATATTATAGAAAGACTTTTGTAGGACCTTTTTTTTCCCTATTTTTTTCCAAATAGGGAAAAAATATTGGAGCTCCTTGTTCTTTAACGGTCTGATAGAATTCAATTTTAGGTTTTCTGGTCCTGTTTTATTTCCCTTTTGGGAGTTCATTTATGGCTTGTTCAATTTTTTTCCCCTAACATTGGGTTTAGTTAACTCCTCTAGTTCTTGTTCTGTTAATCTGGACTTTATATATATTTTTTGTAAATATATATCCATTTAATTTAGTGTCAGTTTCATTGGCATACAATTACACAAAATAGTTTTTAGTAATTTATTTCTTCATTTGTTGAAAATTCACTCTTTTCTTTTTTTGACATTGGAAATTTGATTTTCATCTTTCTTTTTGAAAAGTAAAATTATTTATATTACTCCCCCTGCTAAAATGAGCTCCTGATTTCATTGGCTAATTCAGTCATTTTTTGTTGGTTTTCAGTTTTGTTATCTCTTCTTTGAATTCCAGAATTTCAGGGCTTAGTTGGGTTTTGGTTTGTTTTTTTAGTTTCTTGATTTTCTAGTTTTTTAGTTGAATACTTAATTATTTGAACACACTGCCAGGCACACACTATAACTC
The DNA here is from genome assembly GCF_011100635.1 of Trichosurus vulpecula. NCBI lineage: Eukaryota > Metazoa > Chordata > Mammalia > Diprotodontia > Phalangeridae > Trichosurus > Trichosurus vulpecula. Next base: position 514,158,703 of record NC_050573.1, on the reverse strand, counting down.
AATATAAATGCCTGTTGACTTGACATAATGAAAATTTTGGAGATATAAATTTGTCCTTTAGGACTGCTTTGGCTTCATCCACAAAATTCTGATTTGTTGTCTCATTGTTGTCATTACTTTGAAATTGTTTATTGTAACTATGATTTGTTCTGTCACCCATTAATTCTTTAGAATTAAGTTATTTAGTCTTCAATAGATTTTAATAGTTTTTGGTTGCCCTTTTAAATACAGCTTTCATGGTCTGTAGAAGAGGAATTTAATGTTTCTTCTTTTCTGCATTTGTGAAGTTTTTATGCCCTAATACATGGTCGATTTCGTAAAGATGCCATAGCTTAGAAATATGTATACTCTTTTCCATTCCCATTTAATAATTACTAGAGTGCTATCATATTTAACTTTTCTAAAATTCTTCTCAGGTCCTTAAATTCTCTCTTTTTTTTGGTTAGATTTTTCTATATCCTAAAGGGGGTATATTGAGGTACCCTATTGTCACCATGTCTCTCATATAACTCATTTAACTAAGTATTTTGATGTTGTACCATTTGTTTTATATATGTCTAGGATTGATGTTGTTTATTGTATCTTTCAACAAAATGTAGTTTCCCTTTTATCTCTTTTAAGTCAGTTTTTGCTGTTGCTATAACAGAGATCATGATTGCTACCCCTGCCTTTTTTTTTTATTAATTAAATTTATTTATTTGACATATTTAGTTTTCAGCATTGATTTTCACAATAGTTCGAATTACAAATTTTCTCCCCATTTCTACCCTCCCCCCCCACTCCAAGATGGTGTATATTCTGGTTGCCCTGTTCCCCAGTCAGCCCTCCCCTCTATCACCCCCCTCCCCTCTCATCTCCTTTTCCCTTCCTTTCTTGTAGGGCAAGATAAATTTCTACGCCCCATTGCCTGTGTATCTTATTTTTTAATTGCATGCAAAAACTTTTTTTTGTTTGTTTTTGAACATCTGATTTTAAAACTTTGAGTTCCAAATTCTCTCCCCTCTTCCCTTCCCACCCACCCTCCCTAAGAAGTCGAGCAATTCAACCTAGGCCACATGTGTATCATTATGTATAACCCTTCCATAATACTCATGTTGTGAAAGAATAACTACATTTTGCTCCTTCCCAACCCATCCCGCTTTATTGAATTTTCTCCCTTGACCCTGTCCCCTTTCCAAAGTGTTTGTTTTTGATTACCTTCACCCCCATCTGCCCTCCCCTCCATCATCCCCCCCCTTTTATTTTTTTTTTCTTCCTCCCTCTTCTTTCCTGTGGGGTAAGATACACAACTGAGTATGTATGGTATTCCCTCCTCAGGCAAAATCTGATGAGCGCAAGGTTCACTCATTCCCCCCTCACCTGCCCTCTCCCCTCCTCCCACAGAACTGCTTCCTCTTGCCACCTTTATGTGAGATAATCCACCCCATTCTATCTCTCCCTATCTCCCTCTCTCAGTATGATGCTCTCTCATCCCTTAATTTCATTTTATTTCTTTTAGATATCTTCCCTTCATCTTCAACTCACCCTGTGTCACACATATATATATACACATAGATACATACATACATACACATTCACTTATATATATACATATATATATGTTTATGTATGCATATTCCCTTCAGCTACCCTAATACTGAGGTCTCATGAATCTCATCCATGTCCTCTTTCCATGTAGGAATGTAAACAAAACAGTTCAACTTTAGTAAGTTCCTTGCAATTTCTGTTTCTTGATTACCTTTTCATGCTTCTCTTGATTCTTATGTTTGAAAGTCAAATTTTCTATTCAGTTCTGGTCTTTTCACTGAGAAAGCTTGAAAGTCCTCTATTTTATTGAAAATCCATATTTTGCCTTGGAGCATGATACTCAGTTTTGCTGGGTAGGTGATTCGAGGTTTTAATCCTAGCTCCATTGACCTCCGGAATATCGCATTCCAAGCCCTTCGATCTCTTAATGTAGAAGCTGCCAGATCCAGGGTTATTCTGATTGGGTTTCCACAATACTCAGATTGTTTCTTTCTGGCTGCTTGCAGTATTTTCTCCTTGATCTGGGAGCTCTGGAATTTGGCGACAATATTCCTAGGAGATTTCTTTTTTGGATCTATTTGAGGAGGCGATTGATGGATTCTTTCAATTTCTATTTTGCCCCGTGGCTCTAGAATATCAGGGCAGTTCTCCTTCATAATTTCTTGAAAGATGATATCTAGGCTCTTTTTTTGATCATGGCTTTCAGGTAGTCCAATTATTTTAAAATTATCTCTCCTGGATCTATTTTCCAGGTCAGTGGTTTTTCCAAGGAGATATTTCACATTGTCTTCCATTTTTTCATTCCTTTGGTTCTGTTTTATAATATCCTGGTTTCTCATAAAGTCACTAGCTTCCACTTGCTCCAATCTAATTTTTAAAGTAGTATTTTCTTCAGTGGTCTTTTGGACCTCCTTTTCCATTTGGCTAATTCTGCCTTTCAAGGCATTCTTCTCCTCATTGGCTTTTTGGAGCTCTTTTGCCATTTGAGTTAACCTGTTTTTTAAGGTGTTGTTTTCTTCAGTGTATTTTTCAGTATTTTTTTGGGTCTCCTTTAGCAAGTCATTGACTTGTTTTTCATGGTTTTCTTGCATCCTTCTCATTTCTCTTCCCAATTTTTCCTCTACTTCTCTAACTTGCTTTTCCAAATCCTTTTTGAGCTCTTCCATGGCCTGGGACCAGTTCCTGTTTTTCTTGGAGGTTTCTGTTGTAGGCTCTTTGACTTTATTAATTTCTTCTGTCTGTATGTTTTGGTCTTCTTTGTCAGCAAAGAAAGAATGCAGAGTCTGAGACTGAATCTCGGTGCGTTTTCGGTGCCTGGCCATAATCCCAGCCAACTAACTTGACCTTTGAGTTTTTCAGTGGGGTATGACTGCTTGTAGACTACAGAGTTCTATGTTCCACGTTTGGGGGGGAAGTGCCAGCTCTGCCGCACCAGCACTGCTCCTTCCCCAAGGACCCCCAACCCGAACTGGGCTCAGATCTTCGGCAGGCTGTGCACCCCTGCTCTGATCCGCCACTTAATTCCTCCCACCAGGTGGGCCTGGGGCCAGAAGTAACAACAGCTGTAGCTGCCCCACCTCCGCTGCCCCCGGGGCTGGAAGCCGAACTGCGAACTCCTTCCACTCCCGCAGCTTTTCCCACTAACCTTCTCAGCAGTCTTTGGTGTTTGTGGGTTGAGAAGTCTCGTAACTGCCGCAGCTCACTGAATCAGGGCGCTAGGGCCCCCTCTGCCCGGCTTCTGGTCTGGATGGTCCAAGTCGCTCAGGCTGGGCTCTGCTCCACTCCGTTCCCAGCTCCCAGCTCTGTGCGGGATAGACCTCACCCAGAGACCATCCAGGCTGTCCTGGGCTGGAGCCCTGCTTCCCTCTGCTGTTCTGTGGGTTCTGCCATTCTAGAATTGGTTCAGAGCCATTTTTTATAGGTTTTTGGAGGGGTCGGCAGGGAGCTCAGGCTGGTCCCTGCTTTCCAGCCGCCATCTTGGCTCTGCCCCCTACCCCTGCCTTTTTTACTTTAGCAGAAGTATAATAGATTTTGCTGTAGTCCCTTATTTTAACTGTGTAAATCTTTATGTTTCATATTGTTGTTGTTGGTCCTTCATCCTCAAAGAGGACTAATGACATCATGAAGGTGATGTCTTGACTCTTGTATGAACTGGATTTCAGTGAGGCATAGCTGGGTAAAGTAGTCAGCCTCACCCTCTCCTCCAGTCATGGAAGCATTGGCAAGACAAAAGTCAAGACATTTTGAGATAGCCTGAGATGCAGTGGATGACCTTGGCCTTTCTAAATTAAGGTCTTTCCCAGATCTATTTGCCTGAGGCAAACCCATTCGGGGATTAAAGGTTTGGTAAGAATTGAGACAAATATATTTCCTGTAAACAATGTATTGTTGGATGCTGTTTTCTAATCTCTTCTGCTATGTTTTTTCATTTTATTGTTGAATTCATCCCATTCATATTCATAGTTATGATCATTAATTTGTATTTCCCTCCACCATATTATTCTATTATGCTTTTTTTTCTCTTTGTTTCTTGTCACCCAGAAGAGAGCGAGGAGAGTACTCAGTACCCAGCTGTGTTTTTCTTTGAAGTTTTGCTTGTAGGTGTTTTGGAGTCACTCTCTTGTACAGGATTTGTGTTTTGAGCATCTGTGTTACTCTAATAGCTCTTTATGGTGTTATTTTTTTCTCTGATTATTCTTCCAGCCTTAATTCCTGACTTATGACTTGGTGTTTAGACTAGGGTCTGAACACTTCTGGAGGGAATGGCTGGTCTATGCTTGGTCCTGTTTTGTGCCCTCTCGGGTTCTTCTGCTACTTTGTCAGGGTATTGGGTATTGTGTTACTCTGGGATCTCAGAGACAGCTCAGGGTAGGGACCAACAAGTTTTTAGTGTGCCCAAAGTGCAAGTTTAGAGCTTGTGTGTCTGAGAAACATAACTGTGGTTGGAGCTCCAGTAGAATGCTTCTAGACTCAGCCACTGCAGACTTTGAAAGCTGTCCATGTTCAGAGTAACAGAACTACAGGCTCCCCTTTGATCTGGCCTTCCTGCTCTGGTTATTCCACTAAAGGCTTCAGACTGTATTGGGAGCCTTCATCTACATAAGGAGACAAAGCAGTCAGAAGACAGTAGGAACTGAATCCAGCCAGGAGCAGCAATGTGTAACTTTCCAGAACAGAGACTGAACAAGGACCTGTCTGCAGCTGTCCGTCAGGGCAAGATAAAGTCCCAGATCTACTACAGACAGACCTGACCTGTAGGAAGCAGGAGCAGATGCCGAACTCTGGCCCTCATCATCTACTGCTAGGTCACAAATCCAGTGCAGAAAGGAGTGGACCTGTGCTTAATGGGTGGTGGTCCAAAGCAACAAAGAGTTGTGGACCATGGGCTTTATCTTGAATGATAAGCAAGAATAGAAGCAAACAGCTCCACGGGTCAGAATCTCATAGCTGCTGCTTGCTTCTATTCTTGCCCTGGTGGACAGCTGCAGACGGGCCCTTGTTCAGTCTCTGTTCTGGAAGGTTCCACATAGCTGCTCCTGGCTGGATTCAGTTCCTACTGTCTTCAGACTGCTTTATCTCTTTATGTAGATGTAGGCGAGAATGACTGGGATTTTTCTTCAATTTCCTGACCAGGACTTGATTTATGGCATTTTCTAGATCTTTGTAGATGGCTGTGAGGCTGTAGTTATGCTGCACTACTTCCTTCTATCTTGGCTAGTCTTGAGTCGACCTCTGCTTGGCTCATCCTCCTTTTTACTTGGGTAGAGTTTTGTACCTCTTGTGCTAGACTGTAAGGCAATCCTTTTATATCTCCCTAATTGACTCTAGCCTACTCACTACAGCAGTTTTTCCAAATCTTTCTATCCCTCCTTGAACCTATCAAAGCTTTCTGTCTCCCTGTCCTCTTAAGCTGAGAATCTTGCCTCATATTTCAATAAAAAATTGATATTTGACAAGAGCTCCCTCTTTTCCCTTCCTCCTTATCTCATATCACTGATGCCTTCTCCCACTGTCACTTTCACTCCTATCTCACGTGAAGGGGCATCTCTTTTCACCAAGGCTAACCCTCCATGTAGAAGTGATTCTATTCCATCTCATCTCCACCTTTCAACCCTTCTCTCTTCTCTTCAGTCTCTTCTTGTCTGTTAGCTGCTTCCCTTCTGCGTATAAACGTGCCTTATTTGGAGCCATCCATTTCTGCTCATTATCATCCCGTTTTTCCTCCCTCTTGTGACTAAGCTGCTTGAGAAAAACTATAATTGATGCCTCCAACTTCCTTCTTCTGACTCTCCTAAATCTCTATGGTCTTGTTCTAATGTCATCGTTTAAATGAAACTGTTCTCTCCCAAGTTACTAATAGTCTCTTAATTGCTAATCTTTTAATGCCTTTTTCAATCCTCACTTTCTTAACCTCTCTGTAGCCTTTGACACCATAAATCATCCTCTTCTTCTCCATACGCTCTTCTAGGTTTTTGTGACTAATCTCTTCTGGTTTTGCTACCCAACTGGTCTTTTGCTGGATCCTCGTCCAGGTTATGCTTATTGATGGTTGGTGTCCCTAAGGGCTCCTTCCTTGGCCCTCTTCTGTTTATATTCCTTAAATTTGGGATCTCAACTCTCATAGATTCATTTATCATCTCTACATGGATGATTCTCAGACTTATCCAGCCCTAACCTCTCCAGTCTCATATCTTTTAACTGCCTATTTGTCATCTTAAATGGGATGTCCTACGAGTCACTCCCCACCCTATCCCATTCAAGTGGCTCTCTCTTCAGAACCAAATATAAAATCCTCTGTTTGGCATTTAAGGTCCTTCATAACCTGTCCCTCTCCTACCTTTCCAGTCTTCTTACACATTACCCATCTCCACATACTCTCTAATTCAGTGACACTGGGCTCCATGCTATTCCTTACACAAGATACTCCATGCATTTTCAAAGGATGTCCCCCATGTTTGGGATCCTCACCCTACACATCTCCTCCTGGCTTCCCTACCTTCTTCAAATCCTAGCTACTTTTGGATCTTATCTTCTATAAGAAGCCTTTCCTATTCCTCCCTAATCTTAGTGCCTTCCCTCTGAGACTACCCCCAACTTATCCTGTATATATCTTGTTTTTACATAGTTGTTATGTTATTTCCTACATTAGACTATAGCTCCTTGAAGGCAAGGACTATCTTTTTGGCTTTCTTCATATCTTCAAAGCACAGCAAGTGCCTGGCACATAGTAGGTGCTTAATAAGTGCTTGTTGCCTTTTCAAATCTTCATGGCTCTCATTTCTTTTTCCAGCTCCTTCTTCTAGTGCTATTATTTCATTTATAACATTTTTTGGAATTTTTCTTCCCCCAAACTGGCATGATTTCTTTTAGGAATTCTAATTGTCTTGCGGGCAACCTTTTCTTTGAAACTTTGCTATAGGTATTTTAGAGTTCTTCTTTATCAAATAGCTCTTTTGTTGTTGTTGTTGTTTTCTTAGTCTTTCAGTCCTATTTCCTGAATTAAGATTTTGTGTTAGGGTTAGGCTCTTCACACTTCTGGAAGGACTGTTTTGTCCTGGTCTATTTAATCTCTTGTTTTACTGCTGAGATCATAGAGGTGTGGTCCTTCCCTTGGTTCTTGCTCTGAGATCCCTTCTCTTGGATAGAGGGGCAGCATTGTGACTTTGCACCAAGGAGTTAAAACTTAGGACCCTCAACACTGCTGATCACCCTCTTCAGTGTAATACTTTTTTCTCTATATATTTTCTCCTGGTTCTTCTGTCTGACCAGTCTCTTTAATCAAGGTTACTTATTGACCATAAGTGTCTCCAAAGTTTGTATCCTGGCCCTTCCTCTCCCTGTAAACTATTTTGCTTTATGACCTCATTAACTCCCATAAATCACATTATTATCTTTATGCAGGTGATTCTCAGGTCTACTTGCCCAGCCCTAATCTCTCTCCAGATCTCCCATCTCTAACTGGGTATCTTAAACTCAATAACTAAAGAAGAACTCTTCATCTGTACCCTCAAACCTTCTCCTCTTCCTAAGGACCATATTATTGTTGAGGGCACCACTGTCTGTTCACTCAGGCTGATAATCTAGCTGTCATCTCAACTCTGCACTTTCTTCTATCCCCCATGCCCATATCCATTCAATTGTCAAGTCCTGTTGTTTCTTTACCTATCATCTCTCATACATGCCCCTTTCTCATGACACTGTCACTGCCCTCATGCAGGCCCTCATTGCTGAAGGATAGTCTCCCTGCCTCAAATCTCTTCCCACTCATCTATCTACTCAGCTGTCAAATTAATATTCCTAAAGTACAGGTCTGACTATGGCTTCCTGTCAGCTCCAGGATCAAATTAAGTTTCTGTTTGGCATTCAAAGCTCTTCACAATCTAGCCCCTTCCTACCTTTCCAGTCTTCGTAAACTTTACCCCCATGTACTGTGACACAGTGACACTGACCTTTTCATTCCTCCCACAAGATTCCATTTCCCAACTCCATTCATTTTCACTGGCTTGCCCCTTATACTTGGACTGCTCTCCCTTCTCATCACCTCCTGGCTTCCTTGGCTTCCCTTAAATCCCACCTTCGACAGGAAGACTTTCCCGATCCCCCTTAATTCTAGTGTCTCGCATCTGTTATTGCAAATGTATACCACGTATAGGTTGTTTCTATGTGTAGTGGTTTGCAATCTATCTCTCCAGACTACGAATTCCTTAAGGGCAGTCAGGCATTTAATGTCTGTGGACTGAGTTTACCGTATTTTTATCGGTGTGTGTGTGTGTGTGTGTGTGTGTATGTGATTTCGAAAAGCTTTCAAAATTAAGCTGAAATATTATTTTATCCTACAAACAGGAAGCCACAGAGGCTTTGTTGAATCTTTAAATCAGAACCAACTAGGTTCAAGTCCCAATTTTGACATGTATTGACAAGTATGGTCTAAGTGCGACTTTCAAGTCTATTACATAGCAGCAAATTCACTGGTTTGCATGTGTTGTTGCAGGTTCCTCAGGGAGAGTTCCCATTGCAAAAAAAAAAAATCACAAGTTTGAGAAATTTTTTGAAGTTTCAGAGGAACTGAATTAATTAAAAAGTATTGGAAGATCAATCCATGGACAATGAGGTGAGGGGGCACTATGAGAAATGAGATAAATTAGAGAAGTAGGTCTAACTGGTAACCTGAACTGGGTAAGGAATTATTTTTTCCTCATCAGAATATATATCCCCATCAATACAGCTTTTTTTAATTCAGTTTTTTTCTGGGACCCCACAGAGAGGAAAAAGGAATTTAGAGAAATGTCTAACCAAGAACCAAACATTTTAAACAGTAAGAGAAGACTGTTAGCTGATGGGCCAGGAAGTGTTGCGGGTTAAAGGTGGTAAGGGGTGTCTCAGACATGGAGAAAGGTTACAGGGAGTGAAACCCAGTCATTAAGGCACATTGCATTTAATAGAATTAGATCCAGATGTTAGCCTAAGCCAAGGGGAAAAAAGAAAAATCAAGCTTTATAGTATCGGTGAGACTCACCTTGGCAACTGAACTAGTACATTTGCTTTATTTAATCCAACCAAAAAGAACAGAACCAAGTCAGGGGTGAGACCTTTAGAAGAATGCAGACCATACAAAGGTCAGCCCATAGATTCTCATCAAGTGAGATAGTACTTATAAAAAAGCACTTAGCACAGTGATTAGCACATAGTAGGTACTATATAAATGCTTATTCCCTTCCTTTTCCTTTCTGGTGAGGCCAGATATTTAACTCTTCTGGATGAGGCCAAGAAACATCAACCTTGCCAACCAAAAACTACCTCAATTCCAAAGTCAGAGTTTGGTTCCAGACAGAATTGGGCCACATTGGTTCTGGGGAAAAGAACTAGATAGCATTCAGCACAATGTCTGGCACATACTAAGTACTGAATAAATGTTTGCTGACTAAAGAAGAATGAATTAGTGACTAGGAGGAACTAAGAACAGTTGAGGTTAAGTTTCCACTAAATCATAAAAAAAATTAGGTAGCATTTATATTGCACTTGAAAATTTGCAAAGCACTTTACATGTTAACTCACTGAATCCTAGGACTTTAAAACACCTTTTATAACACTTTAATTTTATAATGTTTTTGCCACAGTGAATTGAATATTATTTTGAAACATGTTCTGATGGGATTTAACTTGCAGCACCAAGGTTTCCTGAATAAACTGGCACTCAAAATTGTTAGATGAACTGAAGCGAAATGTTACACTCCGCTATGTGCTATCTAAAAGGTGGCTGGGGAGCAGGGAAGCATCAGGTTCAGTTCAGGGCATATAAACTAAATTTAGTTAATGTCCTTAAAAGCAAGGAACATGACCCCTCCGGGTCTGTTTCCTCACCTGTAAAATGAGGAGGCTTAATCTATAAGATCTCAATGCTAACAGTTTAAGATTTAGCACAGTTTACTCATAAAATATTAATGTCATTCCTCCTATGGCTCAGGTGACATGTTTATCAGTAAAGGAAAGCAATTCATAACTTTATTAACACAAACTGTGTGCTGCTTATAAGGATTTGGCTAATTTATGGTCATTTAAAAAAACTATTCCATTTTAAACAATCATGATCAGTGAAGTAATCTTACCAAAATGAGGTTGGTGATGCTATCATTTTAGATATTTAAAAAGCACAAAGACAGAGAACAGTATTTATGAAACAAATAGTAGACCAATTGTGTTTTTTTTTTTTATCGGATTCACTTCCTTTATTGCAGTAATCTTTACACAAAGTTGGAACTGCAATATTCAGTGTTAAAACATTAGAAAAGCATTCATGTGACAGTTATGGGTTTATCAAAATATTACAATTTCAAACTTAGCTGATAATTATCCATCAAAGCACAATTATTTAAGTTATTTCCTCATTTTCTTTAAATATGTAATGTCATAAAAGCATAAAAGAATTTATGTAAAAGGAAACCTAAAATACAAATATGAAATGTAACAAATAAATAATTGATTTTATCAGCTACTGTTATTTGTCAACTTAAGAGCTATTTAAGCTTAAACCCCCATAAATTTTTGTCTACAGAAATAAGGAACTGCCAAATGCCAACGCACAACTGCTTATTTCAAGTCATCACCAATGATTAGAACTAAAAAAATTTGGCATCAAAACAATCAAAATTCAGTATAAACAAAATAGAATAACTTCATCACTAGCTATTATCTGTTTCTAACAACAAACTGCTGAAATTTATTGGAGAGCTACAATAACTTTGAACCTTGTTGACCTGGTATCTAGTGTTAAAGTAAAGAATCCGTAAGTGAAAAGCATCTTACATTATTTCATTGACTACAATTCCCTTCCCCAACCCGAGTATGCATATTTAAATATACTTTTTACACATGTATGAATACACACACTTCATTTGGTTCCTGTGGTACAGATTGTAAGTGATGGTTTCCTGAATGGGCAAAACTCTTAAAATAAGTGTACCTGTGCACGTTTCACGATAGCAGCACTAAGTCCATGCCCTGCTGTCCATCTGGTTAAAGGAAAAAAAATTCAAGCATGGTAATAATTCCATGCTTATTGAGTAATTTTACATTCCTACTATTCTTCCCCACAATTACTGCAAATCCTGTAATAAATGCAATAAAGTTGTGAGTTATGAGTTAGGAAAACAAAATATTGCAATTTTACTAATATTTTACATTTAAAAATTACCAGGTCCATTCTGAAACTAATTTACTTTGTTTTCATGCAGCAAAAGTCAAATAAAACTGCAATTTTGAAAGAAGAAAAAATTCAAAGATCTGGAGAACTAGAAACAAAATATTTTTTAAACTATTTTTAAACTCATAAATAACTGGACTGAATAGCAATGTGGATGAGTTATAGAACATTCCACTATTGTCATTTGTAGTTACAACGTATTTTACAAATGACTAAAACTTTGTTCATTAAAACCATATGATAACTTACTTTGATCTTATGTTTAACAAAATCATTAGCTAACGAATTTTGATCACTGAACACTGCTGAACAACCAGCAATATGGCCTAGTAACATGTAGTTTGTTGTATATGTGTATATAAAATATATAATGCATACATATAAAATATATATACCATATATATGATGTGTGTGTGTGTGTGTGTGTGTGTGTGTGTGTGTGTGTGTGTAAAACTCTTGAAATGTTTTTAGGCAATCTTTTCTTGAATACAAAAGAATGAAAAAATTCACATTAATAATTTGTATAGAAAGCTTTCAGTGATAATACTTAACATGTTATCACTACTATATACTGGTAGACTATGATGTCAAAACAAATGTTCAAAAAGCACAACCTGGCAGTTTTTAATATGGACTTTACATATTAAGAATGGATTAAATTTAAATGTTCAAACCTGAGTATATTAAGACTAAGTGGATTTGATGAATGAATTAGCCTAAAAACATTTCACTAAGTAACCAGTGGTCCATTTAACCATTTTGATGATAAACTAAAGAAACTGTATGATTTTAAAAGGATGGTAGAATGCCACATAGTGTTTACTGAAATACTCTGTAAGATGGAATCACTTCACCCAAATTTCCTACAGGAAACTAAGTTCTTACCGCAAAATCACTCAGATTAGAAGGACAAACATGGACAGGCCCTCTCTAATAATTTAAAATTATGTGTCTTTTAGGCTGTAGAATGGAATATGGTTTTCAATATGTCATATAAAACTACTGAAAATAAATCTTTTGACATTCCCTATGTTAACTGAAAATTATGACATTAATAATATAAAGCTTCATAAAAGCTAGAACAACTCTTTTCTTAAGGTTTACATTTTATACATGCATACTTCAATGGATTAAACTTTGGGGACATTCTGATTCTTGTTTTTCATCTCAAAATGACAAGACCTGCCCTAATTCTTACCCCATTAACATCTAACAGAGACCATAAAAAATAAGTACAGTAATAGAAAACATACAGTACTAAAAAACTAATTAATTGCTCAATGGAAGACAGAAAAGCAGCATTCATTTTAAGGTGGAAGAGACTAGAAACCAACTTACATTTGAGCTACAGTCTTAGTTGAAGGCAAAGTTTGATATTCTATATAAATTTATAAAAGAGGGTATATATGGATGAAATTTGGTTAATCTCAGAAGGCACCTCAAGGCTAAAAGGCTTTTATAAATCTATATTTCTTTCACCAATTGAAAATAAAAACACACTTTTATTGCTATTCAAGTAGCAAAGAAAAATCTTATGTCCAACAATAAGGAATAAAACTGAAGTCTCCACAACCATGCAAATGGAGTGACTTCCCCGTGTGCTTTCAAATCAGTGAAATTATGGAAGAAAAGTCACTATTCTGCCACCACATTGCAGTCTCATAGAAGATTTCAAGTCCCTTTCCTAGGGACTGCAGTGCCATTTCCCTAGGACTGTCCATGATGTGGTGTTTAGGAATAGAAGGTAAGGACACTCTGATGATTTCCCCGGACAAGAAGGACGGGTGGCAAGTCTCTAGATAAAACTTCTAACCAGGCCATGTAGAGGGCACTAGACACGCCCCCTTTTCGTGCAACCGGGAGACTCCTAAGAATAAGAAAAATAAACAGTGCATAATTTTAAAAAATGTTAATGTTATTAAAACAGGAAAATATTTAACCAAAAGTAGACAGAAATTCAAGAAAAACTTACCAACTACTTCATTCTATCGCATCAACAACAACCTTACCATTGTAATTGTTTTCAAGTTGGGCCAGAGGAAGACAATAACATTCTTTTCCCATAATGATGCACAATTTTACATGGCGTGTAAACACATCACTGTATGTTTCCTCTCTCAGAAAGGAATCATTAAAAAAAAGGGTACTTCTATTTCAAACAGGCAAAGAAACATACATCTTACTCATCTACTAAAATTAAGGCAAAAAAAGGGACACAGTGCAGAGATAATCTTAATTTGCATCTCCACAGTCTCTGCATTATCTCTAAAATGTGGGAGTTGGACTCTATCTTCCACTGACTACTGACAATAGCTGTTGAGACAAACTATTTGAACAAGTTTAACTTAGAGACAACTTTTTCATTAAAATACTCATCTTGCGGTATTTGGTAAAAGAAAAGCTCTGCTTCAATTCACTAATGCTTTTGCTTTTTTTCTTTTATATTTAATTTTTCCTTTGTGTGTTTGAACAACAAAAGCTCTAACTCAATTAGAGAGAAAGAAGTGGAAATGCAGTTAGAGTGAAAATGGGCTAACCCCTGCTCTTGGCAAACGAAAACAAGTGACAAATTACCAGATTTGAGTTCGGCCTCTTAATTTCTATCAGTAGAGAGGGAAGGAGCAACTAAACAAAGGGTTTGTTGGCTACATTCATAGGTCTTGTTCAGTTATGTCCAACTCTTCATGATCCCATTTGGGGTTTTCTTAGCAAAGATACTGGAGTGGTTTGCCATTTCCTTCTCCACCTAATTTTACAGATGAGGAAACTAAGGCAAACATAGTGAAGTGACTTGCCTAGGGTCACAGGGCTAATAAGTGCCTAAGGCTAAATTTGAACTCAGGAAGATGAGTCTTCCTGACTCTAGACGGGGCACTTTATTCACTGTGCCACCTAACCGCTCCCATACATAGGTCTAGAAACCAGCAAAACTTGAAGACTTCAGAGATAAGGGATATCACAAACTGAAGGTTGTTTCCAATAAGCAATGAAATGTCCAAAAGGTACCCCTAAGCAGGAAAAATATAGCAAGGAATTTGGCTAAATGGCATTCGATTTACAGGTGCTCATATTTAAAATGAGAGAAGGAAAGCTAAACTGATTCAACACCCTATTTGATGGTAAAAAAGTTTTTTTTAATTAAAATTAAGCAGAAGATATCTATTTTTCACTACTATAAAAGTCAGTATATGTCTTTAAAAGGCAGTCTTTAGGTAACAGTTTACCAGAAAAAGTCTATCAAACAATGGTATTTTACTTACATGACAATAATATTAGCTGTACTCGAGTGCTCCTTTAATAACTCGTTTAATCTTATCTGGCGGTATGTCTAAAAGACAAAGGAAAAAAGCTAGTCCCAATTTAGAAAATCAGCCTCTATCGTGGTTAATAATTCTAGAAATGGCAAAGAAAACTAAAATGTAAGAGAATAAATAAAGGATCACTAATAAAGATTGCGCAAGACAGAAAAAATCCTTTAGCAATTTGTCTGTGGAGACTGATTTTAAAAAAATACATATTTTAAAACACATGGTAGGACTATGTAAAGGAAGAGAAAGAATACCTTTGTTTTATAAAGTTCAAGCTCATTATCTGTGATTCTCCAAGGTTCATCTTCTTTCATTTTATCTGCAATATCTTGTTCTTTATCATCTTCATGAAGCCTGAATGGCTCAATCATTTCTTCAAAAGCCATGATACTTCAAAGAAACAGACAGCATTTGAAATCAGTTATCGTTTTCAATGTTTCTACATGGCAAAAAAAATTTCTAAATACTTTTTCATAATTCTTCACAAAATCCTGTTTTGATGTTCTATCTTAGGGAAACTCCGTCCCAATGGCTGGGCACTCACGGGGCTGAGGTGGCAGTGGATTCTTCTCTGCCAATCTTCTATTGGCCTGGCAATGTGTGACAACCCTGACCATCTCCTCCCCAAACATGGGCACAGACTGGACTTTCTGGGGGATGGATTGCCCCCTCTTATGTTATTTATAATTATGCCTGCGATGCACCATCCTTTGTGTCACTTCTTCCACTCCCCACCAAGTGACTGTCCTTTGCATTGCTGCTTCTTACCCCTAATTAATTTTGCCCCCAGGTAAAAGAATTTTGTGACTTTTTATGGCCTAGAGGGGGCTCTAGCTATATTAGTGGAGTTCAAACTCTAGCAGGTCCTATCATACTAGAAGGGCTCGGAATATAGTTGTACTAAGACTGTCTGCTTTCTAAGGACCAGAGTAACTAAATGCAGTGGCTCATCACTAGAAGACTGGGCACCGGGTGATAAGTTTTTAGCCACATCCCCCTGAAACAACAAAAAATTACAAAATGTCTCTGAGTCCTGTGCTGTCCTTTTCAGCTTCCCAAATGATGCTGGCACAGTGATAGAAAAGGGCAGAGCATGCTAGGAATCACATGGTGTTTTAACCCCTTATAAATATTAATATATTATTCAAACTCTACATGTGAGATACTTGTCCAGTGACCAAAGAGTGACTATATTATTGGAGGAATCGAATTATATAAAATTTTAAATTCTTGCTGTAAGTGAAAGAAGAAGACAAAAGAAAGTTTCATTAGATAGAAACATGGCTCACAGGTTTTCCTTGGAGAGACAAATAAGGAGCTTGCAGTTTATTTTATTGTGCATTCAAAGGCAATAATGATTTCATGGGACACTGGTCAACTCTAATAGAAGGTAGCACCGCCTCTCCCCAATGTCTTAGTATTTATTCTCAATACACATATGTATGGACATGCTGCTGCTCTAACTTTGGTTCCCATTCTGTTGCATCTAGAGCAAGGGTTCTCAATCATTTTTTAAAAAAATAATTTTAGTGTTCTAGTGAAGCCTAGGAACTTCCAAAGATGTTTTTAAATAACTGAGGGAAGAATAATATGCTTATTTACTAGAAAAGAACTGAAAGGGGAAAAGATGATTAAGATGGCAATACTGGTTAAGATAAATTTGGTAGAATGAGATTAGGAAAAAAAGTTGGAAAACAGAAATGAATATTAACAGAAATAAAGGTTTATGGTAGGGTGGTTACAAATAACAGCTGGATTGTGAAGAATGCATCTTTGTAACCACGTCACATAGCTTATTATATATTTGAATTGACTAGCTAGAAAGGAAAGCATTTATTTAGAGATGTTGGTAAAGAGGTACATTCATCAACCAATCAATGTTCTTTCATATTCACAGCTTTTTCTTTCAATCCACTGCCTGTGCAAAACTGGCATGGTGCTTTATTCACAGTAATTTGATAAATGTTGAATATTTGTTGAACTCTTTGTAGTGAAATGATCATCTCAGAAAAATGTAATCATCCTTCCTGTCATTTCCTACTATTTTTATGTGGGGAAAAGCAATTAACAATTTTTTTTTCATGAGAATTTTTTTCCTTTATTGGAATATCTTTGAAATGCTTAAAGCGCTTAAACTTTATAAGTATTTACTAGGCTGTTAGATTATTTTGTGACACTGTTACCTAATTTCTCTTCATAGAGGCTGTCCTAATAGTACAAATTACAAATATTTAAATTATACTAGAAAGAGTATGAATGAAATTTATAGGTGAAATAGTATACATGATTACTTGATAGGAAAATGAAAGAATTTTTGACAATGATTCTTTGTTCTGTATATTTTCTGTGACTTTATTGGGCACCAAGGTAGTTACCTTTTCCCTGCAGCTCAGAGAATATTAGAGTTGGCTACCCACTGAAGGGTGAGTGACTTTCCCAGGGTTATGCAGACAATATGTTAGTCAAAACTTGAACTTAGATCTTCCCTGGCTTTGAAACCAGCACTCTAACCACTACACTGCTTCCTTTGTACGAAAGTGACTTCAAAATCCAGGGCAGTAGCTCTGGAACCAGAAGACCCAGGGTCAAATTCCACCTATGACAATTATTACTTGTCCGGAGGTATAAAATGATAGAGGATGAGGAGAGGGTCTCTGAGGTCACTTTCAGCTCTAAATCTATGCTCTTATGAGTCTGTGACAGCGTATCAGTTCTTTGAGAACAGGGTTTGCTTGCTTCCTTCTTTCTTGTATTTGTATCCCTGATGCCTGCCACATATCAGGGTCTTGATAAATGCTTGCTGGCTGACAAATTAATATCAGTTCCTTGAGGGCAGAAAATGTTTGGTTTCTGAATTTCAATATTTAACAAACATTTATGAACTACCTAACATGTGCTGGCCACTGTACCAACTGCTACTTGTATTGCCATGCCTTGCACAAGCAGATGCTGAATTAAACATTTAATTTGTAGAATCTTGTTTTATAGGACTCAAACACGTGCAGAAAGACAGTGATGAAATAAGTACAGTTCATACACCAACATCTCTTGCAGAAGATGAGGAAATCAAGGAATTCTACAGCGAATCTGGTTAAGACTGTCTAAATCAAGTAGACATACTTTAAACTTGGTAACTTCAATGCAAAGGTGGGCAAGGAAAAGAATAACCAAAAATATGGCTCAGGTCTAAGAATCAAAAGTTGCCACGGATGCACAGGAGACTCGTGCTCATAGAAGTAGAAATATTTAAGAAGAGAGTCTTGTAGGCAATAGACATGATGAGAATCAAATAAACATCACAGAAAATGAGTGACTGCTTACTCAGGTGGGAACAATTTCTAAATTAGCTGTCTGTATAATTAGGCTACTGATTTGTCATAGAAAATGATTTTTAAAAATGAATGAAATCAGAAAAATAAACACGAGACATGGTGGTTATTTGAGTGGCTATCAACACCAACTATTACTATTTCTAAGGAAGTAATCGATGTAAATCAACAGCCACAACGAGGAGGCCAAAAAAGCCTAGGAACCACAGCAGCCAAAAACAAAAAACAAAAAAAAAAACAAAAAAAAAACCAAAACCCCAAACCAAACCAACCCAACCACTGGATCTTGCTAAGTGGAGAGATAAGGCAGTCCTAGAATACCAATCTATGAAGACCTAAAGGTACAGATATGGTAGCAGAGAAAGAGAGTCACTGTATTTCCCCTTTCTTGACAAGAGTAATACTATTTTAGAATAACCTCCATTTTCAATGTTAAAGGAGTTAACTCCAGCCCCTCTTCAGTTCTTATGCAAGGCTGACCAAAAGGAGTCCGTATTATCTTGCATTCTCAGGCCAACATCAGACTAGCAGATTAGATATTCTCTGTATCCCTTGCCTCCCCTGAAATACAAGAAGTTGCTCCCAAGGCCATGAGAATAATTATGTGTTTTCTGTATACAAGTACCTGTGGGAAATTGTTTAAACTTCTCTATGTGTCAACTGTTACTCCTTCTTGCAATGATTTGTGACAATATGTGAAATAAAACCTTTTATTGACTTGTATTCTAAACTGTAATAAAATGGGTTATCTTGCCACAACAGAAGTTATCAAAAAAACCAAAGGAGAGGCACATGGTAGATGTGAATAGACTATGTGGCATATAAGCAATCTATGACTAGCTAAGGAAGTAGGAGAGTTATTTACCAAGAGCAAGGGGCAAAAGGACAACTCATTTACTCCACTGGCATCCACACAATATCAAGAAATCTCAAGGAAATCTTGCTTCCTTCTTTCTTGTATTTGTATCTCCAGACAAAAAGATTTAGGGGATGCCATGGTCAAGAGTAGCACAGGAAGGGGTAGGTACGTGGCGCAATGGATGAAGCACTGGCCCCGGAGTCAGGAGGACCTGAATTCAAATCCAGCCTCAGACACTGAATAGTTGTGTGACCCTAAGCAAGTCACTTAACCCCGTTGCGCCCCACCGCCCCACCCCAAGGAGCACAAGATGAGAAAAGTGAGCATCCACACTGATGATCTCTCTCTCTCTCACTCACACACACGCACGCACGCACACACACAGGCTATATAATTGACACAAGACGATATATACTTCATGAAGTCAGATAACTAATTACAGAAATAATAATAGTCTTGTACAGTTTCAAAAGAAAACCTGAACAAATATTTCAATTTTATAACATCTCTATGAAAATAAAGAAGAGCCCACATTTTCAAGGAGAGGTAGAAAAAGGAAAAAGATAATTCTGAATAAAATTTGATTTTACGGAGTAATTCTGAGTGCCTTTAAGCAAATATTTGTATGCTCTTGAGTTGAATTAAATTTTTATGAATCTTAACGTATTTTAAAACAATCTTCTTGTGACATAAGAGAAAGGACAGTGAAGATATCACAGTATTATCTTTCACAAGGAGCCAAATTACTTTTCTGTATAAATCATCAACAGAGATGTCATAAGATCAGTTGGAGTAGAAGAGACCTTAGAGACCATTTCAACCAAATCTTCATCCCTCTCACTGTATGTACAAGATAAGGAAACTGAAGCCCCAGGGAAGGTAGTTAAGCAACACGATTATAAACCCAATTTCTCTGACTCTAAATCCAGTACTTCTCCCATTTTTAGAAAAATATTTAGGTTCTAAATGGAATATTCTCCCCATGAATTCATCTGAGTAACACATTTGTGACCTACTCCATTCAAGAAGACATTTATGTAACTTACTTTTCTTTCTTAGGCTTTGTGTTAATGTCTCCTAGGACCATGATGTCCGAGAAGTCTATCCGGAATTTGCTAAGTAAAGTTGCCATCCTACAACAGAGACACAAAGTTGTAGATTTAAGGATTTCAGAACTGTTTCAATTCTCATATTAAGGCTATTGATCTGAAAAACAAGTACTGAGTCTTTCTAAATTTATTTAATAGAACCTTATAGTACATGCTTCAGTTCTCTGAGGGTAGGGCATTTTATTTCTACTTCCTTTTGTCTGCTCAAGCAGCATGGACTGCTCTCCAAATTACTGTGTCCAAGGGCACAAGGGCTGTTTTGTTTCTTAAATAACTTTTAAAAATTATGGACTTGATCTCAACAAACACGAACATTTCCACATATAAAGAGAAAAGGAAAAGAGGTTGCATATGAAACTGTGCCTCTCTTATATACAGTTTGTTTTTATTTAAAGGTCTATATTTAATTTATCATGGAAATATTAACATTACCCTTCTTGTCTGCATCCCTGCTGAACTTCTGCTCTTTTTGATACATTTTAAAAAGATTTCATTGACAATATGACTGGAGTTCTGATCTCAAAGCTAGTTTTTTAAAACATTATAGTTACTGGAGAAGTTATTCTAGTTCTTCTCCTATTCACTGAGCATCAGTTCACACAAGTCTTTCCTGGTTTCTCACAATCTATTCCTTTCATCATTTCTTACAGCACAATAATATTGTATACCATAATTTGTTCAGCCAAACCCAACTTATTTCCAGTTCTTTGTTAGAACAAAAAGGGCTGGTATAAATATTTTTATACAAGTAGATCTTTATTTCATTTATTTTAGACATATACCAGGTAGTTGTATCATTGGGTCAAAAGGTGCAGTTTACTGACTTCTTGGCCATACTTCCAAATTGCTTCCCAGAAAGGTTGGTCCAATTTACAGTTTCCACCTATAAAGCAGTAATTATGTGTGTACTCCCAAAGATCCTCCAAGAACTGTCTTTTTTTTTTTTGGCCTTTTCTAATCTAATGGGAATAAGGAGGAACCATAGTTATTTTAATAATAATCATAATTATTTTAATTTTTATTTCTCTTATGAATTGAAGCATTTTTATTTTGTTTACATTTTTCTGGTGACCTTTTATCTGCTGGAGAATGGTTCTTGTTTGTTTATACATATTGTCTATATTTTACACATTAGACTTTCATCCAAAAAATTTGCTACAAAGCTTCTGTTCACTGTTTCCCTTTTAATTCTATGCTTTCGTTTTTAATGAAAACTTTTAAGTTATCAAAATTATGTATCTTTTATGATCCAACCTCTCTATCCTGTATTTGGCCAAGAACTCACTATGTTTTTCATATTTGAGATTCTCAACACTTTCAATCTGTCCATTAAGGCTAATTTCTCTCTTTCCAATTTTCCTAAAAGTTTTTGTTGAATAGTGACTATTTTCTGCAGTATTTGGCATTCTTGCCATAAACTACGTTCAACTGCTCTTGGGTTTCTGTGTACCCTACTTGTTATTGACTTCTTGACTATAAGAAGTACCAAGAAATTTTGAAGATTATTGCTTTGAAGCATATTTTGAGAACTAGTGCTGCAAGACTCCCTTTGTTCCTACTTAAAAAAATGAGTTCCCTTAGTTTCCCAGTTCTTTGATCCTCCAGATGAATTTTTATCACTTTTTCTAGTTCCATAAAGCAATCTACTTGGTGGCATGGTATGTACGATACTGAATCAGTAAATTAATCCTGTTGGTCTTTTTATTATTTTATGCAGCCCATTCATGAGCAATTAAACACTCTTCAATCAATTATGATTTCCTTTATATCTACAGAGTTTTATAACTGTATTCATATGATTACTGTCTTAGTAAGTGGATTCCCAGATATTTTATTTAATTATATTGAATGGACCAATTTAAAAAAATTGCTTTTTACTGGGTTTTTGTTGGTAATATATAGAAAGGTGATAATTTTGTGGGTTAATTTTATATCCTGTTTCTTTGATGAAGGTAATAATTATTTCAATTAATGTTTTAGTGGAATCTACAGTTCTCTAAGACTAAGTAACCAACAATCATCTGCAAATAAGATAATTTTCCCTCCTTTTTGACTACGCTAATTTCTTCTTTCTTGTCTTATTGAGATTGGATTATATCAATATCAAACAAATGTTCCCAATCTTTACCACTGATCTTATTGGAAAGGGTTCTAGTGTTTGAACCATTACAAATGATGCTAGCTCTCAGTTATAGAAACTATTTACCACATTAAGGCCAATCCCTTTATTTCCAAGCCTTTTAATGTTTTGAACATAATGGATACTGTATTATTTCAAAGCTTTTTTCTAATCTACTCACAGAATCATATTGTTATCTGTGTGAAGGTGCCATATATACCAAGAATTATGTATATTTCTTTCTAATCTCATTCAGATCTACCTGTTTCTAAATACTCTAAAATTCTACTGATATGGAAAAACACAGAAGCTGGCTATGGCATGAGTTTCTAGTCCTGGAACTGAGTCTGGAGATAGGACATAGGACAACATGGCTATTGACAGATACTGATAAAGTAAATGTATTTTCTAGAAGTCCTATCTCATTTCAACCAGTGTTTAACTAGTTTTGATAGGTCCTAAATCTTAATCAAAATATAAATACAAATTAAATATTTATGTGTATGTATCTCTACCTCTCTATATGAACTGTATATATATACACACACACACACACACACATATATATACACACATACACACACACACATATAGTTGACTAAATTATAGAGAAAGAGATACACACACATACACACATTATATGCCCAAATTTGGTTAAGATAAATTCATCAATTTTTCCTCCAGATTTAAAATATTTAAATTACAGTGCTAAAATCAGTATCAAGTTTAAAGCATAATGTTAATTTGAAATGAGAGTTTTCCGAATTTTCTCTCTGTAGTTTTTATCCTACATATATCTGCAAGGTAAATCCTAACAGTGACACACCACTGAATAAGCAAAATTCATTTTCATTTAGAGTAACTTACGCTCTCCGATCGTGATCTATTCTGTTTATTTTTCCACCAATAAATACTCTGATCTTACAGTCTTTCCACTTTTTCTTAGTAGTCAGAAGATAAGGTATCAATAAGGTCAAACCTGATTAAATCATAAAATACAATAAGTCATTAAGTATGTTCAACTCTATGTATAGATTTACTTTTAATAATTCATTCTGTGCCAATTACTGAAAACATTTTTAGTTAAATCCATCAATAAAGAAAGTAGAAGCAACCTCACCTCCATCATCAAAAAGCCACCAGACATCAATAGTATTTTTGCCTTGTTTTTTCTGAAATTGTGTACTAGCTTCAAGAAGTCTTTGGTCAGCTACATTTAATGGGGCAACAGGGCCTTTAGGTTCTAAAGGATGGAAACAGGCACACGTAAGAAAAAAAAACTTAAGCTTCCTTTATTTATCATCTTCCTTACCATTT
The DNA here is from genome assembly GCF_011100635.1 of Trichosurus vulpecula. Classification (NCBI taxonomy): domain Eukaryota; kingdom Metazoa; phylum Chordata; class Mammalia; order Diprotodontia; family Phalangeridae; genus Trichosurus; species Trichosurus vulpecula. The sequence continues at coordinate 514,135,435 of NC_050573.1, read as the reverse complement.
CCTCACTTTTGTGCAAAAATTTGTATTGCTTCTTCCAGTGTGTCAATCATAATAAATGTAGTTTCTTATAGAACAACTTCAAACATTTTAAATTAGTTTTAACTAAAACCAGACATTTTTAGTGTTCTGAAAGCACCAACAAAATGTAAATTTTTTTTTAACTGGCCCAGAAATTTCTGACCATGATTCTTGAAAAACTGTTTAATCTTTTTGGTCTAGTTGGATAATCTGAGGTCTATAAATCATATTGGCCTGTCAAAGGACTTGATACTTACAAGAACATTCTTTTAAAATTTATACTGTAAATTGAAGATCTAAATGGAACCATCTATGAAAAAATAATTTACAGTCTAAACTACCCCTGAGAAGCATTCTACTATTGTCTGCCTTGGCATTTGATATCTTTAAATTTGGGGTGGGGAAGAGGTTTGGATAGGGATCCCACAACCTGCTATTATAGTGTGTAGGCCAATTAGTTAAGAAAGAACCACTTACAACATGGTTGAAATGAACTATGTACCAGAGGTGAATAACTACATGCTCCAGGATCTTTGAACCAAAACAAAGAAAAAATGAGCTCTGAGAGTAGGTTAATAACTTTACTCATGAAAATACTACCACGTTTTATAAAGCAGAAATCCACAGGAGGAAATCTGGTCACCAATATAGAATTACTGTTATTTAAATCATAACATCTACCACAAAATGTTATGGCATGTATGCAGAGTACAAAATTATTCATGATGAAATAATATGGCTACCAAACCATACTCCTCCAAACTCTCTCACCTCTACCCTCTAATTCAATAATGATTATGTATCTCCCAAGGCTCAGCAGAACTATGAAAAATATGAAAAATATTATAAAAGTTAAAGTTTTATTACAAAAAAGATTTAGATGGATGCAACTTATGGTCATGAATAAAACTCTTCAATTTTTACTCCTAATGATCTAACACATGGGCCAAAACAAAAACATTCAATCGCTAAAGTCTCAACTTTTAGGATCTGAACACTTCCAATAACATGTTATTTTATAATTTTGTTTATATGATTTCATTTAGCCATGTGGAACTGCTTTATGTAGTTGGAATAATCAGTGATCATTTCTCTAATCTGTAATTCCAAATAACTGTATTACAACTTCACCATGGAGATAAAGACTTTTAAAAAATTTGGCATTAACAGCATGGAAAAAAATGGATTGAAACAAAAAGATGGAAAATGCCTGCCTTTTTTCAACAGTGGTTGTGTTGGAGTCTTGCCATCCTCTTCCTCATCTAGATTTTGTTTAAAAAATACAAAATAGAGGTTAATTTCCTTTGTATTATTAATGAAATAATGAAAATTAACAACATATACTTAAACAAAACATAGTATGAAACTAGTCCGTGAGAAAATAAGTCAAGATTGAAGAACCATTTTTTTTTGTACTGAGGGGTTAAGATTTAAAAGCAGAGGTATATCAGGGACAGCAACTTTAAGAATGCTGAAATAAGAAACTCCTTAAATTTGTCCCTGCAAAAATGCCAAAAGTTTGCATTGGGCTTAAAAAATCTCCTAACTAAAATTGGCAGAAGAGATAATGTTATACTGTAGAATTTAGCTACAGCAAAACTCTTGAAACTAAATACATGTGTAAGTAAATCACATAATTACAAATGTGCTATTACTGTACATACTACTCGGCAGGGGAATATTTGTAATACCATATAAACCCCTAAATATGATATAAAGAAATAATTGGGAAGCTGAAAAGGATGGGATATGATTTTTCAAATAGCTTTTTTTTCTTTATAAATGAGTGTAAAATTCTTTCAAGTATAATAATTTTTAATAAATCAAATATTTAAATTTAAATGAATCAAAAATTTAAATTCCAATTACATATTTTAAACTTGCATTTCTTTAGTAAACAGAAATGATTTTAAGTTAAGCTTGTCATAGGTTGTTGTTTGGGAAAACTTACCTAAGCAGCAGAAGCAAAACCTTCAACTATATATAAGAACAACTGCATTTTAAATATATCTGACTGAATATTCTAAACTTCATAAATTGAAATAAAGGTTATTTCATTAACTTAATACTTACAGAAGTAGGTATACTACTTTTTTAAATCACTGACCACATAGATAAAATATTAGGACTCTCATAGATAGTTAGTGGCTCAGGTATATACTTTCATATTAGCAGAGGAAAACACACAAACTGAGCCTTTAAAGATTATGATCAAAGGAAGCTTGATGTTTACGATTAGAATTGAGGTATACCTAATAAATATCAAATTGCTAGATTATAAAATTGAAAAGTGAACGGCCTATTGCTAAAGGATTTTGCAGAATGACTAGAAAAGGCATTTTATGCACAAGAAAAACGCCAGTATTAAATAGAAATGAATGGAACTTATTTTGGCATCAAAGAAAAAAATACATGTATTTTGGCAAGAGAAAATGTGACTAGAAGTCCTGCAGAAAAGAACAAAGTAAAGAGTATCTAAGTGAAATATAAGGAGAAGAATAAATTAACCAAAAAATGAATAGGTTGTGAGCAAAGAACCAAAGGGAAGATGACAATCTAAATTAAGAGGGAAATTTAATACTTTTTTTTAAATGAGGAAAAATGTTGATTAGCATGAAGAGAAGAAAAAGCTAACAATTAAAATTTCAATGGAAGATTAATAGAGATGGAGAAGAAGAAATATCAGCCATGAGTAATGCGGAGAATAGGTGGTGAAATAATATGTTAGGGTTTGGAATTTGGAAGGAAAGTGATTATTAATAGGGATGAAAAGTAAGGGAACATATATGACATAGACAGATGATATACAAAGAACTCTCATGTTTAGCTTAGTTAAGCTGGCAGCATGACAGATGGAGATACTAGGATTGAGTAGAGGTGGAAGAGTCAGGGTGGAGAGTCAGATTTGGAAGTCTTTCATAGCTTTTTCATCCTTGAAAATGAAAACAGAAAGCATAAATTTGTGGAATTAGTTATCTAAAACTTTCCTGTAATGCAGAAAAACTGTAAAAATGCTTACCAGTCAGTTCTTCCTACTGGTTAGGAAAGGAAAACAGGTATATGTGTAGATACAATACCACAGTACAGGGTAATACTTAGTAGTTAAATATGTCAGTGCTAAGGGTCAAAGTCAGAGCTGCTTTTTGGAAAGCATTTCTGGGGGCTGGGGGGGCTCATTACCAGTATAGGGAACAGCTGAGTTAGAACCTTTAGTCACCGATGGCAGACTCGTGTTTTATCTGCAACCTACAGTTTGTAGGGACATGCCTAGGGCACTGAGAAGTTAAGTGACCTGACTAGAGTTATATAGCTGGTATGTATCACAAGAGTCTTAACTCTAAGGTGGCATTTCATTCACTACACTAATACTCTTCTCTAGATATACTGTAATATTCATTTTTGAAGATTCTATAAAGACCATTTTAAAAATTTCTCATTCCACAAATTAAAAACAACACAAGAACTTTTTAATTTGATAAAACTTAAATAGCAAGTCAATTAAGAATCATCAGTGCCATACATACAGAAATAATAAAATAATACTAGTGCTTAAAAGGGACAGTAACACCCTAACCACCACATTCTCAACTTGGAAAACTAAACATTTAAGAGGTTCAGTGACTTTCCCAAAGGCACAACATAGCAGAGCTGTAATTAGAATCCAAGACATGTGATTCATAAGTTCAGTGTTCAACTCTGACCTTCTTCAACTGTCTTCCAATTTAATTTAATTTAAATGCTGCATATTATATTAGCTTAAGTATTTGCAGTTTTATGGGGTGGTTCCTATATACCTAGAATAATTCTTAAAGGCAACTTAACAACTGGAATTTAAAGTATAAAATGGAAGATTGATGGAATATGGTCTAATTTCAATAAAACAGCCTCCATATTGGGCAAAGGTTACTACATTAGATAGTATACTGGTCATAAATAACAAATTATTATGAACACTTTTCCCTGGAGAAATTTAAAATGAAGCAGACATGAAAGTCATCCATAATTACCCTTAACAGTGAATAGAATTTGAGAAATTACCTTTATGTACAACAGGACTTTTCTCATCAGATGGTTTAGAAGTGTCAGTATCAGTCTTTCTGCCATATTCTACACTTAGTACGACATCCTTAGAACCTGGAGATTTTTCCTGAGATGACAGTAACTCTTCTGGGAACACACAAAAAGCCCCCCGCAAAAAGTTAGACTAATTAGGAATCTCACTTCATGGGTCAAAGTAAGTTTCATTTTTTAGGTCTACTTAAATGATAGATACTTTAGTGAACTTAAAGATGTAATTTTGATAAATTTCTTTACATTCTAAAATATGGGTTAGATACCTACTTTGTAGTAATAGGATTCCTTGAAAATATAAACTCATGCCATAAATTTATGAGCAAGTTTATACATGTGAAAAACTTAAAATATATGTCTCTACAGATTTTCTTTGTGACAAAATGCTTGCTAGACTGTACAAAGATGGAGACTGTCTCGTTTAAACCGCATCACTACTCAGGTCTCATATAGTAGGCACTTGGTATTTATTTGACTTGATTATAGTATAGTGTGTGTTGGTATCAGTTCAACTGTAAGGTGAAGGCCCCATAATGAAGCTCTAAATTCACCATCCTTTATTTCTTGAGTGAAAAGACATAGTGATTAGATTCTAATGTTGTTATAATCCAGCAATCTTTCGATTTAATCAAAAGTGACCAAGTATTTCAACTTATTGAAATATTTATACTACTCAGAACCCATAGACAAATTAATGAAACTTTGAACATAATGCAACTCATTTTGCTTAAATGAAGAGAAAAAATTATATTTTATCTTTTAATATTTAATAATGATAATACTGTCAACATTTTTTATACTTGTTATAAATATAACATTTCAAAGTTAACACTAAGTGATAAACTGATTAAACTTCAATCAACACAATGTCCTAGAGGACGGTAAGAGATAATTATGAAGAACATATGCAGTATTTTGCCAAGCCAATTTATAAAGCAAAAATTCACTTTTCATTGTGTATTTTAAAAGTGTTTACTATATACATTTAAAAAATGATAATAAAGTACAGACTTTCTGGATTTAATGGTATTTGAATGGGAGAAAAGAGAAAGAAAAGATGGCAGAAAAAATATCTTAAATTGGGGCTACAGAAGCATACATTTAGAGCTGGAAGGGACCTGAAGAGTATAATTCCATTCATTTTACAAAGTAATAAACTGAGGACCAGAGAGGATAAGTGACTTGCTGAAGGTCACGCAGAAAGTAAGCAGCAGAGTTGTGATTTGAACCCAGGTCTCTTCTCATTTGACTCCAAATCCAGCATAATTTCTATTATTAATTAAGAAACATCTGGTATTGCCAAGTATCTATAATTCCATTGTTTTATTTAACTTTAATTTCTTGTGTATATGTGACTTTTCTGTGTTTTGAAGGGTGTATTAAACATTTAAAGCTATTTAGAAACTTTGAAAACGTATAATAATTTCACAGTTTTTAAAAGATGACATGATAGTTCTTTAGAACTTTTGCTACAAAAATGCAAAATGCAATTTTGGATTCATAATCAATTTTTAGGAAGATATTGATTTTACAATGTTATTTCCGAAGACATATAAATTCTAAGAAGCCCACTAAACGTGGCAAGGTATACTTAATATTATTGGCATTATCACCTGCATATAAAGTTTCTGTGTAAACATGAAAATGGGCAAAACTTTTAGACATTTCACTTTAGTTACTGTGAAATTTAAGTCATTGCGAATATGTATGTTTTTCTTTTAGAAAGTTTTCCCCATAAGGGTTCTTGCATAGTGTTTATAATTGCTATAAAAATTATCTTTTTAAACTTCTGTACTTTTTTTTAAATGAAAAACTCTGTCACATAATGTTTACCTTGTCCTTGAAGATGAGAAATATCCAGGCCTTCCTTTAAGCGAATAACCACTACTCCATACTGGATGTCAAAGGCATCACTGCAAATAGGGCAAAGTTACAAAAATAAAATACTGGTATAGTTTCCTGATCTGTTAAATCACAAACCTGAGCTGGATGTTCTCCAAAATTCTCTTTAGTTCAAAAAATTCAAGTTCATGTGGGTGCATGTATAATGTACCTTCTCTACTCTTTCAAGAGCACCATTACCTTTCAGTCACTCAGGGTTACAATTTTGGAGTCATCCTTGACGCCTCATTACACATGTCCTAAATCAGTTACTGAATCTTAGTTATTTCTATCTCTACAAGATTGCTGACATCCATTCCCTTTGACATTCTCACAACCATCATTTGAGATCTGGCCTCCTCCCACAGTACCAGTATGCCTCTATTATAGTAATAGCCTTCTATTTAGTCTTTCTGCCTCAACTCTTTTCCTATTCCACCCATCTACCACTCAGCTGCCAAAGTGATTTTCCTAAAACATTGCTAGGTCTGATCATGTAACCCTTCTACTCAGTGACTCCCCACAACCCTACAATCAGATAGATGCTCCTCTCTCTGGCACTAGTGCCGGTCAGTTCTTTCTCTTCAACTTTAGAATATAAGATCTCCGTAGGGATTGGTTTATTCTCTGCATCTGTATCATTTGTTGAGTGACTGATAAAGAGCACTGAAAAAATTAAATTATTGGCCAACGGTCGCACAAGTTGTTGGAGATGGTTCTTGAACCCAGGTCTTTCTGGCTTTGAAGCCAGCTTTCTCCTTCTCCAAGTTGCCTTTCTAAATTTCTGTAAAAGTGAAGTAAAAGTTGACATGTGAGGTTAAGGGTTTAATAATTAGCTTCTTTCTTGGTTTCTAGGTATCTCTACTGCTATTATTCTTATGTTGTAGCTGCCATCTCAGGTATCTAGGATGGTGGATATAAATTAGCAATTTTATTCCTCTCCAGCTTTTTTAGGCCACTAGGTAGCACAACAGACAGAGTGCTGGGCCTGGAGTCAGGAAGATCGGAGCTCAAATCTAGCCCCAGGCACTTACTAGCTGTGTGACCCTGGGAAAGTCATTTAACCTCTGCCTGCCTCAGTTTGCTCAATTGTAAAATGAAGATGATAATAGCATGTACCTCACAAGGTTATTACTGGGATTAAATGAAATAATACTTGTAAAACAGTTAACACAGCATCTGGGACACTGTAAAGGTTTAATAAAAGCTTTTTCTACACCTTTCCCCTCAATTTTATATCTGAAAAGTGCAAAAGAGTAGAGATCCTGCCATTCAGGCTAAAAACTCAAAGGCTGAATTGAATGAATTCTGTAATTTACAGTGTAAATAGATGAATATTTGTAAAAATATTAGAAATCAATCAACAAATTTCTACTACGTGCCAAATACTATACCAAGGGTTAGGGATGTAATAGGAAAATGAGACAGTTCTTGCCCTCAAGACACGTTCTACACGCTCACAGAAAAATATGTACGACACATGGGGAAAAATAATACACAATGAGGGGGAAATAGTAACAACTGTAGGAACCAGGAAAGGCCTCTTGAAGGAGGATTGCACTTGAACTGAATTTTGGAGAAAGCTACAGCTTCCAGGAGACAGAGCTAAGGAAGGAGAATAGACCATGGAAAGGCAAGAGATGGGATGCCATTTATTGGGAGCAACACTCCAGCTAATGTGGCAGGAATAGAGAATGTGTACAAGGGATCAGTGTGCATCCTCGCCTGGAGCCATATTACGAAGGGCACTCCACAACGCTAAGGATGGCACAAAAGTTATTAGTAAACTACCGGACCTCACACCCAAAAGGTGTGAATGGCTAAAAAACAGATGTACAAATAGCCTGACAGGAAGCAGAAAAATGGACCAAATATTTATAAAATGGTCCATTCCACATGATTTTGCAAGCAGATGATTTGAGAATATTATTTTTCAGACCAAACCTATGATTTCATTGGTGTAGGGAACTCCTAGTTCTCCTTTTACCAATGCAGACTGGAATGTGCTCTGTAACTTAACATCTTAGAGAGCTGCCTACAGCACAGAGAGGTTAACACAGGGGTCACATGCCAGTATTCGTCAGAAGAGGAATTTGAACTTAGGTGTTTCTGACTCTAAGGCTGGATCTCTGTTTACTAAACCATGCTGACTTTTAGAGAGCAGTGCACTGTGCTTAACATAACAATGACAGTTTCCAAACATAACCTCTTGACAGATAAGGTACCTAAAATAAAAATCTTGTACTCACTGAAATATATTAATATAGGTATCCACATCCCTCATATCAGTTTGTAGCCAATCTTTCTTAAATCCAAGGACAAGCGTGTTCGGTTTCATTCGACCAAGACCAGCAGCCTAAAATACAAGATAAGATTGAAGGAAATAGATCTCAACATTAATTTATATAAATTAAAAACCTATTACATTACTTTGTCTCCTTTGCTTCCCACCTCACCTGCAAAAAGATCAGCTTGTTTTTGCACTCTCAACTTCTCATCCTTTATAGTCCTTGTTACTGCAAAAGCTCAGGTTAAAATCATCTGGATTCTAGTTTGGCAACTTTCAATCTCTCCCTACTCCAATTCATAGAAAGGCTAAAAACATTTTTCACAAAACATACCTTAAAAAACATCATTCTGTCTCGTTCAGAAAACGTGGGCATTCCTTAGTGCTATGCATGTCAAACTTTCAAACTCTTTTGGCTGTTCCTAAATGTCCTGTAACTACCTCTGGCTAACACACACCTTTTTTTAAAACTAATTCTATTTTTCATTATTCCCCAGAATGACTCTGTTACAGTTAACCAAATTTGCTTATTACTTGTTCTATTAACAGGATTTTCTCATCTCCATTCCTTAGCATTTCCACCTCGACACCTTCCTTAATCACTGCTCTTTCATATTTCTCACTTCCTTTAAAATGTAGTTGAAAACTCACTTATTCTAGTAAGTGTGCTCTAATGAACCCCTTCTCAATTTGGCTCTTCCTTTATCATGATGAAAAGATCAAAGGGCTAAAAAGACACATGATCTTGGGTGTATTCCTAAGTCTTTCAATAAGATACCTATTCAATTCTAGCAAATCTCATCTTCAGTTTCTCATCTGTAAAATGGGACATCATCTCTACCCTTCTTCACAGTGGTGGCATATGGGATAGATGAAATATTAAACTGTGCTTCCAACTTCCGAAATGGAAGGCGGGGTACTTTGTATTACTTAAGTTATATGTTCTATACTCCAAACTAGAGAGTCTATACTAGTGGAGACCATTATGATAAAAGATAGCCTTGCACATAACCTATGTTCAAGAAATGTTATAGATTTTAAATATTTATATTCTGTAAAGTGGCCAAAATACCTGTCAGATCTCTTTAAAAGGGTTGTTGCAAAACAAGGCCTAACTGGCACTTTGAAATACCTGCCTGTTCAAAACAGCTTCACTGACTTTGTGGGTCATCCACTGCACTGCCTCTGCCATAATCTGGGCAAATCCTTGCTTTATCCACTTAATCTTTCCTGTGCAAGCTGCTAGGCTGATTTCATGATTAGCTAGGGCTCTCACTGAGGAAGTTTGGTAGCTTCAGGGCTTAATTTAAATGAGTACAGTATAATCTGAAAACGGAAACATCTAGAAAACTTCATCTTCTCCTTTTGGATGCTGTAACATGACACAGGTATAAGTGTACCTTAATTTTAATATTTATGATAATGAATGAAGATAGATATATCCATGTTGTATTAGTCAAGGAATTCTGTATGATATCAACATATGCTTGAACAACACCTTGTTGGAGGAAGGCCTTTATGAGGTATATTTTAATGAAACAGCAATATCCTGCATTTTTTACTGTTTTTTTTGCCAATAAGTGCAAGCAGTGGTCTGCTGCATTGAGTGGGACAAAGAATTAAGGAAAAAGGAAGAATAAAAGATGTTTCAGTAAGGACCAGTAGAAATAAGTTTGTAGTGGACCCTGGTTAGCACAGCTGCATAATTTTTATTTAACCTTTACTACATAAAGTTTAGAATGCCACTATGATTTCTATCTCAGATATTACAATATATTATAAATCCTTCCTTTCCCTCCTGGTATTCACCTCATGAATATCCATTCTTCTAGATAGTAAATATGACCTAAAATTATCATGTTAGCCAAAACAATAATTAAACATTAAATTAACTTAATTTTCGCTTGCTACCTTAGAAATGAGAATGGGATTTTGGAATGATTTAGCCAGCCTACATATTCTTCAGAGGCTCTCTAGATAAGCACAACATGTATGCCTTTCTTTTCTCTTTATACATTTTCCTGTAGCAAGCAGAGGCTTTTGAAACGATTCTACTGACTCTTCCAAAAAGCAGAAGCAATTCCAACTCCTTACCAGTAGATTGAGTACTCAGTATTATGCCCCCCCAAAACAAGGGTTTGTTCGAAAACTGAAATGGTACTTTTAAATTTAGCAACATGGAATGAACAAGCAATTAAAGTGAACTAAGGGTGGGGTCTGACTTTATATAACATTAGACAAAGGGCTGGCTGACCAACAGGAAAAGAAAATGTAGTGAGCTCTAATGGGGACAGTGCTGGCTGAGACCAGTTTTGATCTTGTCAGCAGAAGGACGAATATTTTACAAAATGTAGTTTGAAGTGATAATGATCAGTATGAAACTGGTTGGTATTCTGGGTCATTTAAGAAAGAGATTAACCTTTGTTGTGTACGGTGAACCATGCCATTATCGACTTCACTCTAGACTCTTCTCGTCCTCAATAAGTGATCCTGACTTCACCTTCTGAATCACCTGACAAAAGGTTCAAGATTTGGAATCATGTGCTTGAATTCCTATCCCAGCTCTGCTACTAAGCAGTTATGTGATTCTCAGGGAAAGTACTTGGTTAGCTTTCTCCTGGGTTGCAATTTCTCCATTTAAAAAAGGATGAGGTTAGAACAATCGTTCAGGTCCATTCTTGGTCTCAAATTCTACAAGACCACTTTTATCATTCTGAATAAAATGGCTGTAATTACCCGAAAGCCACGCTCTAACAAAGTACCAGGGGTTGCTATTAAATTCCTTTTGAAAAGTCATAACACAATTTACCTGCATTAAGTACTGTGTACCATCTCTCAAATCATCGGCATGTACTGGGGCATAAAAAGCCTTCATTTTGTTTTTAATAAGCCATCGTTGGTATTTTGCTTGATCAATAGATATCTCCTTCATGGCTTGTCGGCGAGGACCCTTTAAAATAAAAAAAAAACATTATGGAAACCTTTAGTCAAGTATTTTTTAAAATTTGCATTTTCATAAAGAAATTAGATTTTAAAAGAACCTCAGGGTTATATTTTTATAAAAATTCAAGTCCATCACAAATCTACTATGAAAAGCCTGGATTTGCAGCAAAATAGCCCAAGAAAATACGACAGTTGAGGCTAAAATGAACTGAAGGGAAAGGATGAAGCTTCCACATTGCCTTCCATGCTCCTAGCATAAGTAAAATGAAGACTAAGGGAAGAAAAACACAAAGAATGTCATAAGAAATATGAGGAAAAACCTGAACTGATGATTAAGAAGTTTAAATGTTAAAGAATGGACATAAGGAAGTTGAATTAACCTAATAACAAGACTGAAAAAGATGGAAATGTAGCAAAGAGGAATGTGTGAATTTCTGGTTAATAATCAACAAAACTACAGGTCTAAATTGTCATGAACCATCTACCATAAATACCTTTTTTTTCTTCTTCAGAATTTCCTTCAAAGGACAAAAGGAGTGGAAGAGGAAGGAGATTAGCTTTTCTAAATAACTGTTTTCAAATAAATAACTGTTCTCAACTATTGTAACAATTGGAGATAATTTACAGCAAACAGACATTGGTCTGAATACAGATCATACTTTCCACCAACATTTGGCTTGTATAATACCTAGCCATAACCGATAATCGTTATTTTTCACTGTGTGTGTGTGTGCGCGCGCGCTCACGCACACACATTTCCTTTTTAAAGGGATCTCAGTTTAGGACTATAGCCTATACATGGACATTATAGTAGATTAAATCTAAATAAAACCAAAACAGGTATGGAAAAAACCTCTAAAAACATCAAGGATTTATAAAATCAAGAAACTAAAACGAATTTTTCACAAATGCAAACCCTTGTTACATAGAAACAGAGTAGACCTGTATTTAACTATTCCACTCACATGTTCCTTGGGATTTGCTGGTCAGTTTAGGGACAAGGACCAATAACAGGAAGATGAATCCAGAGATAAAAAAGCTATTGTTATTCCCTGTACTACTGCAGTATTACATATCCCATCCTCTAGAGCTAACTTTCCCGAGAGAGGGAGAGGGAGGGAGGGAGACAGACAGGGAGAGACAGACAGAGAGAGAGAGAGAGAGAGAGAGAGAGAGAGAGAGAGAGAGAGAGAAAGAAAGACATACCACCTTTTTGACCCAGGCAGAAAAAAAGATATACCTTATATCTTGGGATAAAAGATAACGAATAGCTTACAAGCAAAATTAAATTTTTACAAAAAAATTCAGGTTTTGATTTAAACTCTTCATCTAGGCTTACTCTCATGCACAGCAGCAGTTCTCAATAACTCTTATTCCTCCAAACAACTTCAGAAACAAATGAGAAATTAGTCCTACACTAACTGGAAAAAAAACAACAAAATAAAACAATAACAACAAAATACACAAAATGCCCTCATAGTCCTCCCACAGCAAGCATCTATGGCCAAAAACAATAAAAAAGATTCCACATGCGTGGAGATTCTACAGAACCTTATTTGCAGAACATTTCCTTACTTTCTGTCTCAAACTGAATTGAAAACTATAATTTTAATGTTACATTAACATAAATTATATTAGTGGAAAATGTGACCACTCATTCAAAGTCACATCGAAGCTAGATATTCAGAAAACATCATCCTGCAAAATGCTAATAGCAGGCTTATTAGTTTATTGCTGTGTTAAATGAGTTGTTGACATTTCTTTAATTTGATTCTCTATTTAACTGGCTTAGGAACAATACAGTAGCTGAAACTAACTGATTGAGAGCACCTCAATCAATTAGCACCCAGCACTTCCCTGTCCCTGTCTAGTTTCCCCAATACTTAACAATTAATGTCTCTTGACTCTTTCCTTTGGCCTTTAACAGGACCATAGCACTCTGATCATCTGTCAGCTTCTGGAAATAACACCGCTTCCAATAATAATTTCAGCCCTGAGGTCTGTTTCACTACTACGGATTCAGATTTGGAAGGGAGGCAATTTACCTAACTGCAGTTCCAAGATCAAAGAGAATTGTTTCCGTGACTCGGGCATCAGGACACCCAGGTTTGCCACAGCAGTTTCATGAAGACATGGGCAATAAGAGCGACTAGCAAGAATAACAAAGGACCGGAGGCTCTTATTTTGGAGCAAATAGTGGGAACAAGGAGAATTTTGCAGTCTTCTACAGGAGTGAGTGATTTTTGTTTTTGGATTTCTCCATCACGCCCTTCATGCCCCAGGAAATTCATCATTATCCTGGCAAGACTGAATTAGTCTTGGTGCCCGCATCTGGCTGGAGAGCACAGCCACAAAAGAAGGGTACCCAGCAGTCTTCCTCCCATTTGCACCCCCAACTGCACTGCTTTTGGATCCTCCCACTGCTCCTTTTCAGCTTCCTTTTGTGTGCTGTAAGATAACTATAAGCTCCTTGAGGGCAGGGACTGACTTTCCTCTTAATTTTGTGTTTGTGTCCCAGGTGCTTAGCACAGTGTCTGGCACACAGCAGGTGCTTAATAAATGTTTAGTGACTGACTATAAGCTAGTGATCCTCCTAGAAGGGGAGGTGAAGGTGCCTAAGAAAAGCATCTCTACCATGTAGGTTATAAGGGAGAATGAAGTGTTGTTGGAAAATAATAAGGACTTCAATATAAGAACTAAGAAAACTATCTAAAGGGGTTGGTTAGAAGAGAATCCTCATCTATGGAAAATAGAAGACAGTAACCAGAAAAGGAAAGCACTAAGAAGAATTGAACCTTTTGGAGCTAAATAACACACATGAAGCTCTTCCCAAAGAGGATAGCACTAAAAATTCTGAAATGAAGGAAGACAGATAATTTAAGGCAACAAATTTTACTTTAAAGAAATAATATCTAAAAACATTTACCTCATAAGGACATTTCACTTCTAATAAGTCATATTATATAATATCACAATAAACAATGGGGAAAATTTGTACTGCAGGAAATAAAATGAACACTTACCATATGTACATGACCACAGACCATCAAACCAACATTTTTTGTAAAAGCATGAACAAGATGAAGCAAAGCTGGACGTGAGTTTGGAGAACCTGTCATAACAAGACACTGAGGCCTAATGTAAGATTAAAAAAGAAAAACAAAAATTAGAAAATCTTGGGTTTTCTGTCTCAATTACTGGCATGATCTTATTTTCACTTGTTTTCTGTAAGATGTAACAACATCTCTGCATCGTCGTCCTGAGGGCCATGGCATGAGACTAGCTCTTGTATGATCACGTTACAACAAGGTCTTTCTTATGGAAATCCCTTCTGAAGGAGTATAACTGTTGCCATTTTATGCTCAAACTAGGTTTTTCTTCTTTTCAGACTATGAACAATTTTGATAAAAAGAAGGCACAGTGATTCTACCACATGAGCAATGCTGCTTAAGGCTCAGAGAAAGATTATTTTCCATTTCAACTTTAATTTCCAATTCTGATATATTAAATACTAAAATTAAACATTATCTTCTGTCTACAAAAACAAAATGAAGAAAAGGTTCAGAAATCTGACTTGTATCCATGTTCCTAAGTATGGATTTCTTCTAAGTCATCAAAAAAAAGTGTTTGGTTATTTTTTTTTGCATTTTCAGTGAAAATGCCCAGGTGACGTTAACTTTAAGATCTGGAATTAAATGGAGGTAAACTAACAAAAAAAAAAGGAAAAAAAGAAGTCTGACTTAGGAACTAAACTGATTAATATATGAAAAGGAAGAGAATTACCTTATCACTTGGTACATGCTAAGTACAAACAAACAAATTAGTACAAATGAAGGGTTTTGCTGGTTTCCTAGCAAATTTGTTGAATTGGTAAATGTACTAAAGGCCAATTTTTGTACATGAAACATCACTTAGTGTTGGTGTAGCTTTCAATCCTTTATGGATACACATACACACGAATACATACATACACACACATACACACAACGTCCAAAAAGGTATGATAATAATAAATGACTTTTATATGGTAAAACTG
Source organism: Trichosurus vulpecula (assembly GCF_011100635.1). NCBI lineage: Eukaryota > Metazoa > Chordata > Mammalia > Diprotodontia > Phalangeridae > Trichosurus > Trichosurus vulpecula. Next base: position 514,120,199 of record NC_050573.1, on the reverse strand, counting down.
TTTTACTCTACATATACTGTCTCATTTAATCTTAAAAAAAAAAAAAACAAACAACCAAACTTCTGAAGTACTACTTCAGAAGGTGGTAATACTCTTACTTTACAGATGAAAAAACTGAGGCTGGTAAGCTTAGTGATTTGCCCAAGGTCACATAACTAGTAAGAGCGAATATGAATCCAGGTCTCACCTGACTCAAACTCCAGTAATCGTCCCACTACAACATGCTGTGGCAACATATTGCTTATTGATGGCCAATAAATTCACCAACAAGCATTTATTAAGCACTTACTTTATGTAAAGCAGTATACTGAGTGCTGGGAATATATAAAGACGAAAGCAGACTTGGATTCAAAATGATTTACATTTTATCAAGGTGAGACAATGGGGCAGGGGGGTGTGGGTAAGAAAAGGTTTCATGTAGCATGAGGTAGCTCTTGAGATAAAATTTAAAAGAAATCAATGATTCCAGGAGGCAGAAGTGAAAGGCAGTGCCTACCAGGCATGAAGGACAATGGGACAGAGAGAAAATGGAGTGTCATATATGAGAGCAGCAGGTAAGCCAATATGGCTGGACCATGGACTGTGGGGAGGGCAGCTACATACATAAGACTGAAAAAGGAGGAAGGAGTCAGGTTGTGAAGAGCTTTGAATGCCAGACAAAATAGATCATATCTGATTCCAAAAATCAAAGTCAGCCAGTGGCATTTACTGAATAAGGGAGTAACACAGAACTTTAAGAAATTCACTTTGGAGTGATTTGTTTCCTTGAGAATGATCAAATAAAACTATTTCCACAGTCCAGGGTGAGAAGTGATGAGGGTCTGAATTAGGGTAACTGTGTGAATGGAGAAAGTGGGAAAATGGTATGGAGACAGAGACAAGACTGGGCAACTGACTGGACAGGTGTGGTAAGAGTCAGGGCCAACATCGAGGCTGTGAACCTGGATGACTAGAACGATATGGTGCAGTAACAGAGAAGTCTGGAAGAGAGGTGGGCTGGAGTGAGGTGAAGAGTTCTGTTAGGGAGATACTGAGTTGGGATGTCCATTTTAAAATTGACAATAGGCAACTTTTGATGCGGAACAGGGGTCCAGGAGACACAGTGGGACTGAATATACTTGTGAGAGCTGGTGAGGTAGGACAGTGCAGATTGAGAGGAGGATTCTGGACAGAGGCCTGGGAGAACACCCTGAGTTTGTGGGTGATGTAGACAATGATTTAGTAAAGTAGGCTAGGAAAGAGTGGTCAGACAGGAGAACAGAAAGCAGTGTAGGAAAAAGCAGAGGGTCATCATTGAGAAGAAGTATCTGTATACGGCAATTAAGACATCGTTGGTATTTTTCAAAGATGGCAGTTTGGAAACCAGCCTGCAGAGGTCTGAAGAGAGTTGGAGGAAAGAAGTGAAGGCATGGAGTATAGATGGCTTTCAACTACATATATTGGCTTCTACCCCCTTATATTGCTCAAGCCTCAATTCTTCTTAGAAGTCATCTTGTAGAGATTTGTCTTAAAGTTCTCTTCCTTTTTCTGCTTGGAGACAGACTCTTTACAGTGTCCTTAAAACACGCTATGCTTCCCCCTGCCTTTTTTTCTTAGCCCAGAACTCTCCTCATTTTTTGCTTTCATGGCCCAGTAGCATGGGCTTCCTTGAACAAGACACTCTCCGTCTCTCTGGACTCCTTATAATTCCAGTAGCTGTCCCCACCCCGAGAACTCTCTCACTAATTCACATCCATAGCCTGGCTTCCTTTAAGTCCCTGTTAAAACTCTACTTTCTAACGGAAGTTCCTCAACCTTCTTCCTTGTGATGATTATCTCCGATTTATCAAGTTATCTTGATTGTACACAGTTGTTTGCATGTTGTCTCCCCTATTTGACTGTGAGCTCTTTGACTGCAGAGACTATTTGCTTTTGCCTTTCTTTATAGCCCCAGTCCTTGGCCTAGCAGATTACCATGCTTAATAAATGCTTCCTGTCTGTTAGCTGAAGATCATACAACTAGTTAGTGAGTAGAAGAGCCAGGATTCTTTCTCTTCTGACTCAGTTCAGCTTGGGTCTCCTACATCATCACCCCAGAAGTTCTCTAGTCCAGTCTCTTGCCTGCATAGAACAGAAGTGCTATCACCCTAAACACAACCAATTATTTCATTCTTCATTAAATTTTTTGTTCATTTGAAATGACACCTGGGTCAAGCACAAAAGTGATCCTCACAATTCATTTATCAATGACTTGTATATATCCAATTTTCTGAGTCTATGTGACAAAAGATGCATCTGTCCATACCAATAAACGCATCACAGGATCCAAGTCAAATAAATAATCTGACTTTTTCACTTAGATCATCAGCTAAAAAAGAACACCATATAATGAATTCTTTGAAGCACTGTGTAGATCTAAAGTATCAGTTTTTCCATAGAAGCTATAGACAACAAGTACAAAGTTATTTAAAGCAAATTTGAAAGAACATTTTCTGGTATTTTAAGGTGACAAGAAACATTTTAAAGTGTCGAGTGTATTTTCAACCATCATTCAGTTAGACTTAAAGTAGCAAACACCAAACATTTCCGATTGTGTAGTTTTTTGTTCTTTTGTTTTTAAAATAAACTCAGTTAAGTTTGGCTGCTACTTATGACTCAGGGGGAACACCATTGCTTTCTTCAAAGACTTGAAAGAATATAATATGGAAGAGGAATTAAGATTTGTTAGGTTGGGCCCCCCAGGGCAGAACCAGGACTAATGGGAAGCTGCACAGAGGCAAAGTTTACGTCAGAAAAAACTTCCTAATAATTAAAGCTATTCTTAAATGGAATGAGCTGTATTGAGGGGTGGCAGATGCCCCACCAACACAGACTTTCAAGCAGACGCCAGACAACCATTTATCCAGCGTGGTATAGCAGGGATCCCATTCCAGTAGGACCAGGCTGCAGCACCGCCCAGCAATGGGTGAACAAGACCCAGTGGTCCTGGATTTTGTTTCACAGCAACACCCCATTCAGACTGTAAGCATTATAATTTATTTACCTCCCCACTATGACCTATATGGCTAGCAAACAATCACCACCTGTTAATCTCCCTATTTTAAATACTCCCAGGACTACTTATCTATCTGGGAGCAAACTATTCTGAACCCCCGTGTGCTGTTCTCTCATACTCTACCCTATCTAAGTCCAACTCCAACCCTGCTTACTCCTTTCATCATACCCTTTAAAAATTCCCATTCCATAATGAACAAACTTTCCCTTATTTTGGGCCTCTTCCTCTCATATTCCTTCAATTCACTTGATCTAACAGACCTAGTTTCCTCCAGATGATGCTGCATCCCTAGCCATTCTCTTCATACCCCACTGTATCTTAACTCACAAGCCCCTACCTCTGGGCAATTCCTATGCACTTTGGTCTGTTTTTGCCTCTATCACTCATGAGCCCTCTCTCCTTCTTTGAGTTTACTCTATTATAGTGTCGCATCCTATTGTGAGAGGCAGCCGTGGCACAATGGATAGATAACTGACTTGTAGCCGAAAAGACCTAGCTTCAAGTCTTGCCTTAGACATATATTGGCTGTGTGAACTTGGGCAAGATAGCTAACCTCTCAGTGCCCTAACCTAGAGGTGCCAAACTCATGGTGGCAACAGTTAGATTAAATTACAATTCAGAAATGTTCAATAAAATAAATAAAAATACAACATAATGTTAATTTGTAGTTTTCTAAGTCAATATGCGGCCAGGAGGGATCGGTTTCTCTTGAGTTTGACACCACCGCTCTAGCCAACTCTCCAAGACTCAAAAGTTGCAGAGATGTCACTTGGCATTGGTAGGAGTGTGAGATGCCCTAAAGCAATGAGATCTAGTCCCTATTCCGACACATATTGTTGTGGCTCACTATGTAAATACATCACTACATGTGTACTAGTTCCCTGTCATCCTATCTCCTACTCTGACTTCACTTTCTCAGACAATTATCTCAGTTACTCTGCTCAGCCTCCACCCTGGAAGACTGCTATGCTTTGGCTTCACTGGTCAGTTCCCCCTGAAACATCATTTTAAATAAAAGTGCTCAGGCCAGCCATGTTCAAAACAGGACAGGCTCCACTCCGGATTCTCTCAACTTGTTTCTCCACCATCTTTGCCCCTCCCACCCTCCTTTCACTTCCTTTTATGTGCCATTAGAATCTAAGTTCCTTCAGGCACAGACTATTTTTACTTTACTTATTCCCAGCACTTACCATAGTACCTGGAACACAGTGAGTAATATATGCTTATTTATTTGACTTGCTGACTTTCCTTCTCTTCCTAATCTGGACTCAATAATTAACCAATTTGTTTCAATTTTGTCCTCAATCACTGAATTCCTCATTCCTTTGTCCTATTACCACTCATCCCTTGGAAAATCACACCCCAGAATAACTGCCACCATTCACCTCTTCATGCTCTACTGAATGTATAAGGAGGAAGTCATACAACTGTGGTGAATGGGTACTATATATTCAGGTTACATGACTTATACAGGACCCCTACTGTAAAAAGACAAGTCTTTTATTCTTTCCTAATTGATTTTCTAAACCCTTTTCTTCTCCCAGCCTCCCACACTTCCCTTCCAGCTTTCCTAAGAAAATTGAAGCCAGTTGCTGAGTTCCCTCTATTCTTCTTTTCTTTACTCAAAGCCTCTTACATCAAGTCATTCTCCCCTCTTCCTCTAGTCTCTGATATTGAAAAGGCTCTTCCCTTTCTCAAAGTCAACAACTTCACATGAACCCTTGATTCCATCCCTTCCTATGTCTTCTCTACCAGACCGGTCCATCAATCATCTGCCCCCACCCTTCATCTTCAACTTCTTCATTCTGTTGATTCCTTCCTTATTTTCTTCAAATATGCCAGTCTTTCCCAAACTTCAAACAAAAACTCAAAACTTTTGATGTTAGACGTTTATCTAAAAGCCAAGTCTAATTTTCCCCCTCCCCCCAGTTCTTATCCTTCTTTATTTCTCTACTGCATTTAACATTACTGACCACCATTCTCCCTCCCCAGACACTCTTTTCTCTCTGGGTTTTTTTGTGACATTACTATCCCCTGGTTCTCCAGTGCATGACTACTCCAATCCAGTCTCATCTGCTGGCTCATCATCTAGACTAAATCCTTAACTGTGAGTGTTCTCCAAGGTGATGCCCTGGACCCTCTTTTTTCCATTTCTTCTTTTTTCCTCTTACCTCATCTGATGGGCTTAATTTTCAACTCTAGGCAGGTAACTCAAGATATCTGTAGTAAGCCCCAAGTTTCTCCCATATACCCAATTGCCTATTGGAGATATCACACTCAAAATGGTTGTGATGGAGACTTCTCAAACTCAACACATCCAAAATAGAAAACTCTTTATCTTTCCTCTAAAACTCTCCAGTTTTGTCAAAGGCATGATCATATTTCCTGTTTCCAAGGTTCATAACCCAGACATCTTGTATCCCTCATTCCACATATCAAATGAATTGCTAAGTCTCCATATTACCTCTGCAGGATCTCCTACATCTGACTCCTGTCTATTTACATAATTACCACCTTATCACCTCTCACCTAAAAATTACAACAAACTCCCTGCCTCAAGCCTCTCACCACAGCAAGCAAAGTGACTTGCCTTAAGTACAGATCTTACCAACACTCGTGGTTTCTTAATGCCTCAAGGATCAAATATAAAAAAGCATACTTTAAAGCCCTTCACAACCTTACCCAAATCCATCTTTCTAGCCTTCCATTATTCTCCTTCCACACTCTATGATCTAGCCAAAATGGTCTTTTATCTGTTTCTTAAACACAGCAATACACCTCTGCACTGACCATCTCCAGTGTCTGAAAAGTTCTCCCTCTTTCATTGCATAAAATCCCTCTCTTCCTTTAAGCAGCTTGAACCTTTTTTGAAAGTACATTCAACAGAATCTTTCTTGATTCCTCCCTCCCAAGTGCTACTACCTTGCCTTCTCTATATATTTATTTATATTTATTCTGTATATACTTATATATGCATATACCTCCCCCAACAGAATCTAGGAATTCTAGGTAGAGACTGCTTAATGCTTTGATTTGTACCCCCAGTGTAAATCTCCCAGTGTCTGGCACATAGAAAGTGTTTAACGAATGGTTAGTGATTGATTTCTGATGCTGGACTTGATGGTCCCTTCCAACTCAAAAGTTATGTGATTCTGGGATACTCAGGAAGAATAAAGTTTTCAAAACAGATTTTTCCATATGATTAATATTTATGAATAAAGGTAGGTATAGCCCCAAATGAACTGACATATATGTGGCTTTTTTAACTTGGTAGTTTTTCAGCAAATGACTAGGTTTATAAGCATAATGCCTTTAAGAAAATATATAAAGTCTTTCAAGTTATAAACTTACTTAAATCCCCTTCAAAACTTAGAACTATAATAAATACTGTCCAATTATGGAAACAAAATTAGTAATTAAAATCAGGTTTGATCCATTGTTAAAGCATGACCATTTACTTGTTTAATTACACAAATTAAAGTTTCATTTGGTACAGGATCAAACCCAGTTTAGTAACTGATAAAAGAGAAGATCAGCATATCACAGCATTAATTCGTAAGAAAAATCATTTCATCGGTACAAATTCTAAGCTTCTAACAGCTCAGAGCAATTTGATAGCACAAAAATTAGTGGACTTAACTTCGTTATCTGTATTTAACCATTAGCTGTATTTTTTAGTCTAATCTTTTACCTCAAAAAAAATTTCACTTTTCTTAATTCCCTGAGAGCAGGCTATATCACCTGGCAAACCCTTAATAAAACAGCATTTTCTGGTGGCTGAGGTAATATTGCTGCTTCTGTCCTTCTTAGTTCTAAAAAAAAGCACCATCTTTTTTGGTAAATGAACTCCTCAATCCAACACCACTGCTTATGTTCTCTCAGAAATAGGTATAAAGACTATGGAGCAACTTCATTCTACTTAACGTTTCAAATAATCAAATTCAAGTTTATAGAGGCAAAGTTACAATAGACACATATTAGTATTCATTTAAAAATTCTTCATCAGGAGTACTTTTACTTGCTTTTTTTTTAGCATGAGACACTATCATTAGTTATAAAAGGTAGGGAATTTTCCTATCTCACATCCTCAGGCAACAATGATTTCCTCTTATTAAGTGCCTGTTGTTTACACTGTACCCCATATTGGGGATGACAGACCTTCCAGTTCCCAGTTCCCTACTTTCAAAGGAACTTACATTCTTCAATATCTAGTTCAAAAGCCATCTGTGATATTCCCGGTCAACTGCTATCCCCAACTTTGTTTATACTTCTTTAGTATATTTTATATTAAAATAATGTGTGTATATGTCATATCCTTTTACTCTATCACAAACTCTGCCTTATTTTGTCTTATTTAATCTCTGTATCTTTGCTGACATGTAGCTGACACGTGCTTGGTATATTCAATCCAAATTACGAACAAAAATTAAGCACTATTATGTTCATGGCACTGCACTAACTGGCTTTGAAAGTACAAAGCAAAAAAGAAACAAAAAACAGTTCCTACTGCCAAGGAGCAACTAGAACCCAGGCCTTCTAATTCACAAAATACTGGATTGCCAATTTTCAAATTCAGTGGAAAAAGAAGTGATTTCGAAGAGTACCTGGATTTGAATTCTGATTTGCCACTTACTGTGTGACCTTGGCCAAGCCAACTGACCTCTATGGCCATCCACCCATTTCCTCATCTAACTACAATCCATCTGAACCTAGTTTAACACACTTCCAAATCCTGTATCATTGGGATCAATCATCAGTATTTGTGGTACTGAACCGCAGAAATACTAAAAAAGGTATAAAAGAAATAGTCAGGTCTGTATAGACCTTGCAGTATATCTTTAAAATTATTTTTCAAAATCCTTGATATCAATAGGCTATTTTTGTAACTGACTTCAAAGTATAGGCAGAAAAAATTTTTTTAAAGGACTAAAAATTATTTAAGAGAATTTTTTAAAGAGATGGTTCTCATATCATGACACCTATTCCCAAATCAAATTAAAATAGGAACCTTTCAAGGAAGGCATGTGTAATTGTCATTTGTTTAAGCATAAAATAACAGATTTTAATATTAAAAATAAGCAACATTTAATAGTAAATGAAAGATAGTTGGTGGTGAAGGAAAGAAATAAAGAATGAAACATGAAATGTATGAGTTTCTAGAAGAGATCTAAAGAAAAGAATAAAAAATATACAGTCATAAGTTTTTTTAAAGACTTAGTTCACCTGAGATTTTAAAATCAAATAACAAGATTTTAAGATCTCAACCATGACTTAAGTAGAAATCTGGGGCTGCATAATTAAAAAATAACTATTCTATGATCTGACTTTTAAAAAAGAAAGTCCCAAGCCTAATTTGAGAAATGCAGACATTAATATCATATTTATAGCATTATTTCTCTATAATGCTTCAGTAATTAAATCTAAATTATTAGAAGCAGCAAACTAGAACAGTGCTAAATAAAGATATGAATAGACTTAAAGTCAGGACAGCAGTAAACAGGATATAATAAACTCCTACCAAAATGAAATGTACTTAATAAGGATTATTAGTCAACAAAAAACAAATAAAGTACACACTCCCTTCCAATCCTATGGCTCTAAATTTGAATGTTAAGGCAACTAATACTTATCCCTGCCTACGTACATATCCCCCAAATCCCAGTTACACTGCTGTGATAAAAGCAATTACACAAGAAAAGTTTTGTTCAGTTATTTTCAGTTGTATCCAATTCTTCTTAACCCCATTTTCGGTTGTCTTGGCAAAGACACTAAAGTGGCTTGCCATTTCCTTCTCCAGTTCATTTTATAGATAAGGAAACAAGCAAATAGAGTTAAGTGACTTGCCCACAGTCACACAGTTAGTAAATGTCTAAGGCCAGTTTTGAGCTCAGAAAGATGAGTCTTCCTGACTCCAGGACTGGCACTCTATCCACTGTGTTACCTAGCTGTCCCAAAAAAAGTTTTGCTCACATCTAAAATAAGAAACAATCACAAATGAATGTAATAATACAGGCATTATAAACTTAGTAGTGGGTGATAATTATTCAAAGCTATAATAAAAGGACTGTTTATAAATGATTTTCAAGTTCCTATCTTCAAGGATCTTCAAACAATAGAGACGGTGAGCCTTATAATATATGTTTATGAGGTAGCTAATAATTATCAACATTTCATAAAGAGAGAAGTAACAAGAAAATTAGGTTAACTTCTGATTTAATTTGTAATTATTGCTAAATTAGCTGACTTTAGACTTAAGACTTTTGACCAAAGTGATGATAAAACTATATTGCTGCTCACAAGAAATGATAATGACCAAAGGCTATTAAAAAAAAATCAACCACTTTCATTATAGTAATAGCAAAGAACTGCTGGGGTTTAGAACAAATCTCTTTTTGACATCTTGTAGTTTACCTGAAGTTCTTCACGTGGTCTTCTACACCAGAAAGACGAATCGAGTGCTGCAATGCACTCAGATACGTCAGGGCTTGTGTGGAAGATCCCCAATTCACATCTGTAAGAAGACATAACACCGCCAATTGTTACCAATCTAACTGTGGGGCGGGGGAGGCTTTTGCAAATTTTAATTACTATTTGTTTAAATCTTTCACTAAAAATCCTACTTGGATACCTCATTGTGGCATGGAGGTAACCCTAGTCTACTAAAGCTTAAATTATTCCCACAAACTTTAAGCTCTCAAGTCCTACCACAATGGAAAGCATTCAAGTACGGATCTAGTGAAAGACTGCATCTGCTGGTGGCCTACCATTCAAGTTAAGCTTTCTGAGGTTCACAACCAGATGGCTGGCCACCAAAGACTATTTTTTGAGGGGGAAAGAAGGGTGTGTCTCAGCAAATACATGAAGACTGTTTACCAAGGCAAAGGGTACCAGTACCAAGGGAAGGAAGATTCACACTCACGAAACCACAGACACATGTTCATACCCATCTATGTGTGTGCATAGTTATGTGTATGTACCATGTGTGTATGTGTATGCATGTGTGTATTTATATGTGTTTATATGTATATGAACATACATATAATTTTAAGCATGTGGTGAAGGCAACTCAAAAAAGGCATTTTCACTTACATAAATAAAGACTACCTTATTGTTTTAAAAATATAAGGGTTGCATTGGCAATTTGGATTTCATAGTACATTAATGAATGTTCACTCCTTTCTACTGTTTTGATAGTGTAATTTTTAAGAGATTGCTGTGAAAAAAATCATGGTTTGGTAATTTAAACTGTATAACTGGTGAATATTTTAAAGATTAACACAAAGAAAGCAGACTTCAGAGAATTGCTTATTAACGCACAGTCTCATATTTTAGAGTCAGTATCCTAATCTAGATCTCTATTTTATATCTGGATTACTAGAACAACCTCTCAGTCCTATTTCTGCCTCCAGTCTCTCCTCCCCACCTATTCCTTTCTTTACATAATGGTCAAAACAATTGTCTAACAGGGATAGGGACTAGATCTGTGAATCCAAGACAATTGGGTGAGGAAACCCCCCTCTCTCAAGGCAGGCCAGCATTTTCTAGCCAGTCTTAGAGAGCTGCATATACTACTGAGAGGATAACTGACTTGCCAAGGGCCACAAAACCAGGGCAACTCAATTAGCACTGGAATCCAGGTCAGTTCTCTTGCTATAGGACACCTGCCTTTACTGCTATCAAATAAATTTTAAAATGTGAATATTCATTAACACTCATTCTTCTTTTGAAACACCTGCAGTAGCTATGAGCAAATAAGAGTTTAAAACAGCTCCTATCAATGAATCCCTTCAAACCTATCCTTTCTTACCCAGTCAGGTCCCTCCACTCTGCCTCTCCTTCTCCACAGATTTGGTTCTATATTTTTGTTCCCATAGCTTTCTTATTTGAAATGCCAATCTACTGTTTCTTCACCAATAGATAACTATCGCTGTTTTTGAGATCTGGCTCAAGATTAACTCTTCCCAATCAGTAATACATCCTTTTCTAAGGATTTCTAAGTTGCATGCCTGTAGAATTTAATTATAAAGTTTAAACTATTCGATAATATTTTTAATATGATCTTAGTTAGTGTTTTTGTGTCTGCGATTACTCAGCTCAAAGAGGCTGTGGCTTCCTTCGGGAATGCAATAATATCTAGTGCAGTAATGGGCACAAAGTGGGCACTCGATAAATGTCTGTTCAACTAAATGATAGCCAGTTCACTTATATGCTGTATTATACATATTATCATATTGTATTATAGTGGCTTATATACTATTATACTGCTTGCAGTTTTAAACCTAAAGAAGACATTTTAATAACTGATTTTGGTAGGATAAGTTAAAATATTATCGGATTATATTATCTTCTAGAAATAAGATTAGCTTAAATGTCACTTTGAGTAGATAGATAAAGTGACAGCATCAGTAACTGAATTTAAAATAGCTTTCTTACAAAGATGGTTATAAACGAAATGTTCTTATTTGTATATTAAGTATAAACTTATCTTTGAATGCAAAGCAAATACACGTAAATAATGATCCTAAGCATAAAGTAACAATACTTTTAACAATATTTTAGTCTAAAGGTATATATCACATAACTTACTGACCTGGTTTTTTGTAGGTAACATAAATGTACAATCCAAGAACTATGACGTATGTTAACAGTGCAGCCCACCAATTAATGACAAACATCACTATGCAACAGAGAATTGCCCCAATAAGTGAAATCCACATGTTATAATACTTGAAAGCAGGACGCCAACCTAATAAAAAAATTAAGGTCATGTTATTGCACATTTACATGAATTTCCATTTTGTAATGCTTACTCTAAAAAAAGAAAAAGTAAAATTATTTGTGTTCTTACATCACTTTCACTTTCCAATGATTCACCCTGTCCTCCCAAGAAAAAAAGCCAAAGCCCTGACAACATATGTCCCATTCAACACCTATAGTTCACCTCTTTTCTATTTGAAGGAGGGTCATATGTTTCATCACTTGAGGTTGGGGGCAGGGCAGAGGGAATAAGCATTCACATAGCCCCTACTATGTGTCAGGTTATTATGCTAAGCACTTTTAACAAATATCTCATGTGATCCTCACAACAACTCTGAGAATTAGGTGTTATTATCATCGCTATTTTAGAGTAAAGAAAATGGAGGCAAACAGAAGTTAGGCAATTTGTTCAAAGGGTAATAAGCTTCTGAGGCTAGATTTGAACCCGGGTTTTTTTCACTCCGGGACCAGAGCACGACCTAACGAGGTACTTCTGAAGTGAAGATTTATAAATATATTAGTAAACAAACTACCATGGGAAAGTATTTACATCCCTCACCTGGAAAATTGTTACACAAAGAAGATTAAACAATTAAAAAAACACTTATTACACCACGAAAAGCATATCACAGAGGTCCACCTTTTATATTTCCAATGTTGTTGTGCCCATTATTGATTTTGTTACATTGTTTTAAATGACTGAAATATCCATGTCAAACTTGTATGCAATCTAACCAACATACAAAATATATATTCCAAAGCAAAACATAAAAAGAGATAGTCCAAATAACTTCAACAACCATGCTAATTAAATGGTAGGATATTTATATCCAAATCTTTAATTTGGAAATTTCTTTTGGAAAAGATCATCAATTTATAATTCAACGTTTTTATGACATAGCTACATATAGGTGTATTTACATATGTGTTACGTATACATATTATCTGTAACTATTTAGGTTTAAAAGGTGACAAAGTTATGACGTTGACCACAGTATTTTAAGCAATATTTTAAAACTAAAAGTTAAAATAAATTTATTTTAAAAATATACCAACTATCTAATTTTGGTATGGGGGAAAAGGACACTGGATTGGGAGACAGACACCCTGGATGCAAATCCTAAATATGCTACCTGCATAATTCTGAGCAGGTCTTAAATTCTCTACACCTGTTTCTTCATATGTAAATTGAGAGGGACTGATTTAGAAGATCTCTAAGGTGGCTTCCAGTTCTAATTCCTATGATTCTCTTACTTAAAAAATTACAAAAGCTTCTATTACATACATTTAACCATCTTTCTGGTCCACAATAGTCCTATTGCTAATTGTCTAGAACTTGTGTGTATCATTCTCAATTGTTATAGTCCAAAGTTCTGAATGTTATTTTTTCTATTAGTATATGTTTCATAGATACATAAAAAGTATACAGAGGTACACACAAATACATAAATATGGTTGGGAGATTAAGTGTCTTTTCTAATGTTGCCAAACAATACTTTGATGACCAAGCTCTACGTTGCACATTTTAAAAGGTAAAATGGAAAATTACTACCTGGAGATTTAGCAAGCGAGGCATGGAACACTGAAAAATTAATCAGTGCATACGAGGCAAGGAAGAAGTTGGAGATTATTGGAGCAATAACATTCAATTCAGCTGCAAAGAACGACACATAAAGAGGTAAGTTATTTACAGATTCAAATTAAAGGTTACTGTATGACAGAGACTCCATTACCCCTTTGCATTAATTTTGTTCTATTCCCAGAGGTTCTATGGTAGATAACAAGATAGAAATTAGCATTTCCTAATAACTTAGAGTTCTGGAGCTGAATTAAGGACTTTACATTTCCAGAATTAGGATATGAATTATTTTGGAGAATCCTACAATTAAATGGGTTTTCAGTACTTCCTTCCTGACAGTCTCTTCTGGAAGCAAAGTGGACTCGGTTAAACCAGTAATAGTAAAAAGAGACCCATGTTTAAATCCAGGGTCAGAAACAAAATAATTATGAGTTAAAATGTAAATCCCCCAAACTCATATTTATAGCTATTTAAATAACTAACCAATTAAGATGAACCCAAGTGCAATTAAGAACGTCAGGATATAGCCACGAAGTGGTTCATTGTTCTTCCCGTAACCTTTAGCAAACATCTGGAAAGCTGGGTAGATATTGTCTTTACACAATGCCTAATAAAGAAAGGTAAACATTAAAATAAAAGACAGATCATGCCAAGGGCATTTCTCCAAATAAAAAAGTCTCAGATTAATCTACATTAATAACATTTTTTCCTCTAACCTTATACTTTTAATGGTGAAAAGCCCTCTAAAGGTTTGCTCAGACTATATGGTTAGGAATAAATAATTCTTTATACTCAAAAGCAAAAAAGAGTGCTTAAAATATGTTCAGGGTGGCTAACTGATCTAGTCAAATGTGAAGAGGTTCTTTCAGAAAGAAAACTGTACATACCCCCGGCTGCAAGAGCTATAAATAGCTCCTGCATACTTCCTACCAGAAACAGTCATTCATTATATTTACTATCGTCACCAAAGTGTGTGTGTGTGTGTAGATAAAAAAATAACTGCTGGACTGGCTAATTGCATGTGGAAATAGTTTATAACATCGATGTGTTAAAAGTCAAATTGGTTAAACATAATGTTTGAAAAGTAGCACTAAAAAAAATTACTCTTTAGTGTAAGAGCTAATCTTTGCTCCACATACAAAAATTGACTGTCATAGACCTAGCATTTATTTATATGTATTTATTATATATAACATATACCATTAAATAATACAATAATATAAGTTATTTATATTTAATTTATTACATATTATTTTTATTACATGTAATAATATAATATTATATACAATAACATATAATATTCTGTTATTTATAACCTATCCTTTCTTAATGGATAGGTTATGAGGCTATTAAATAAGATCAATAGTTCCTTCCTTCAGGAATATTTTAAGCACATAAGAGGTATGTTTTCCTCTAAAAATCATATCCATATATGTAAGTGTGTATTCATATATGCACACACATATATACACTATGTATATACAAATATACATACACACATATATACACATACACTTATATATTAAAAACAAATCCATTAAACAAATGAAAATAAAAATCTTAAAATTAAAAATCTTAGGTAACTTAACTACAACATTTTCTTAAAAAACTAAATGGCACAATTTTAAGCAAAATTAATTTCCTTTTCATACTATACTTATTCTTCTTAATGCTATTAGGAAATAGTGCTGGTTAAAAACAGTCCTTATTAAACAATTAATAGCTGCTTGGTTACCAATATGCTTTAAACAAGGAGGTACTCTAAATCATGTTTATAAGTAGTTAGTTAAGGTGATTGAAATAACATGTAAATCAGGAAAAGACCAATTTGCTTTCCTTCTGCTGTACAACCAGACTACTCCTAAGTTTTGCAAACTAATTCATATATACTTACCAAGGAAGCAGTGAGCAAGGATGCATAGATCGTTGCCAACACATCATTTTTCAATTATTCTATTTTCTACTAATATGGAAAAATAATTGAGAACATACGCTTTGAAGTGGACAGCATCGTAGGAAACATAACATGTATTATTACTATTCCCTGTATCAGCACTCTTTCTATAAAGTAGTTCAAATTAACCTCTTATGGCAATAACTTGAAAAACCTGATTGTGTGCCTACCTGAAAGATTTTAGGAGCACTCACGAGAGATGCCAATGCAGAAGACAAAGTGGCAGAAAAGATACCTGCAGAAATCAGGGGTGCAAATCCTGACACCATACTCATTACCTAAAAGCAATAAAATAAAACAAAAGCAATCTTATCAACAAATAGATGAACCATACAAAACCATTACAAAAGTATTATGAGGAGCGAAACAGTAGCTATCTCTAGATTATTTTGATAAAAGGGGCAAAGTCAATGGCACTTGTTTTTGGTTTCATAATGTATCATGGCATTATAAAGTGGCAGTTAAGCAGCACAGTGGATAGAGCACGGGACCTGGAGTAAGACCTGAGTTCAAATCCAATCTCTGACATTTACTAGCTAGGGGTTCCTGGGCAACTTAACCTGTCTCAGTTTCTTCATTTGTCAAATATGGCTAATAACAGCACCTACCTCCCAGGGTTGTTATGAGGTTAAAATGAAATGATATTTACAAAATGCTTTGTAAAACCTTAAAGCACTATGTAAATGCTAGTTATTACTGCATTCTTTGAAGATTTACCTTCCCAAATATATATCATTTTGGGCAATATTAAAATTATTTTGCATTTACTAAACACAGATATTAAGATGACAACTAATCCTATGGATAGTCAAGAACTTGGTAACTTAAAAGCTAGATGCTAGATGAATCATCCTGTGCACCATGTATTGCTCAAGACAAATATCTGGGTATATAAGAAGAAGATTTCATTTTTTATATAACTTTTAACAAGATAAAAGAAACATGTGATCTCTTTTTTAAACTTGACTGCATCATTAACTTACATCTTAATATGCAGAGTATGAATGAAATATAAGGAATATGTTTCTGAAAAAACCTATTAAACACTCCAATGGAATAGAAGGGGAGGTGATGCCATCAACTTTCCTTGAGGTATTCAAAAAGTCAAATTATGTACCATTCCTTCTTTATAGCTTCAAAATGAAGTCTGGCACTGCCAACACCATTTTGACAATGAAAAAAAGGAAGCAAGGAGGTTTTCTCAAAGGTGAAAAATAGGCTTACAGGTTCTGTTTCATGAAACTGTGAAAACCACAGAGAAAGGTCTCCACTGACCTTTCAGATAGCACTGGTCAGTAGAGATAGAAAGGCAAGAGGATGAGTTAAATGGGAGACAGGTAGAGACATATGGTACATAATAACAAAAAACCCAATTCAGTTTAACTCGCCATATTCATACTAGGTGTTTGTGAAGAGCATAGTGGAAGGCACTAGGGGAAACAAAATTCAAATAGTCTCTGGAAATTAGTAGAGAAATGTCATTCCATATGCAAGTAAGTACTGTAAAATATAACGTACAACGTGGGCAATGCAATGTATTATTTAAGATCTGAAGAAGAAAGCTCATTCCTTTCTTTCACAAGGACTAGAGAGACGGGGTATGTTTGTGAACTACTACTGAGGGAGATGGATGTGGGCTCAATAAAAAGAAAGACTCCCTAATAACTGGAACTCTCTGGGGTTCCTTCCCTGGAGGTCATCAAGCTAAAGCTGGTGGAATTTATCAGGCTGATATTGGTGGTACAGAGATGAGGAGAGGCTATCCTTGGCACAGGCAACAGTTCTGGAACAAAGAGCAGGAGATAGTCCCAGGATCTTAGAGATGGTCAAACACACAGTCCACAGGTTGCACCCACAACACTCCTGAGTGTAGCTTGAACCAGATTAAAATGTAACTGGGAAATAGTTAATAGAATAAATAAAAATATAAAAGAACACAGATATTGTTAATATGTGGTTTTCTAAGTTGACATACAGCCTGAAGGGTCCCTTCCACTTCTTTCCGACACCACAGCTAAAAAAGGATCCCATCACATTTGACAAGTGGTTATCTAGTCTTAGTGACAAGCTTTCTACTAAATGAGAAATGCCCTGCCCCAGCCCCCCATCCCCCACCACATTACCTGAGCTAAGCAGCTTACTCCACTTCCGGACGGTTCTAATTATTGGGAGGATTTTCCTTATGTTAACCATACTACACTTTCTACCCAGAGAGTGGTGATATCAGAACAAGGGCAATCAGTCTTTCATACAACAGTCCTTCAGATATTTGAAGAGAGCTATCATCGTCCCCACTAAAGCTTCTCTTCTCCAGACTAAAAATTCCTGTCTTTCAATTGATCCTCATATGGCATGATCTCAAGGCCCTTCACTATCCTGTTTGAACTCCTTCAGAAACCCACTTGTCTATCAATGTTCTTCTTAAACTGGTTTCCAGAAATGAACATGATAATCCAAATATAATTGGAACACTGCAGAGTATAACAGAACCACCTCTTCCACAGTCTTCGACACGTGACCTAAGATTGCATTAGCTTTCCTGGATACCATATTACCCTGCTGACTCACTTTGAGATTGTGTGCTGTCTACTAAAATCCTTAGATCTTTCTCAAACTACAGGCCTGTTACAAGTTGTATTTGTAAAACTGATTTTTTGAACCCAAGTATATGACATCCTTTCAAGACTGAGCTCAATAATTTGGGCTGCTGAGAGAATCTTTCTGGATCCTGACTGTCATTCAGTGGATTAGCTACCTTTATTTCAAAAGTCAGTTATGTACAAAACATTTCTATTATGAATGCAGATAAAATTTTTGTATGGAAACATTGTTTAAACACCACCTATGGCTTTTGTCATTGGTTTTTCATCTCTCAAATAGCAAATGATTCTCTGATTCCACTGTTATATATCTTTCTAAGAACACATGTGGAAAAAAATTTAAGCAACAAAGTATAAAGAATTACACAGTGTTCGAGCTGAAGGGATTTTAAACATTATCTGGAACTGGGGTAGTACTTAGCTTTTTTGTGTCATGGACCTTTTTTTAGTATAAGGTTTTTCAAAGCATAAAATCAAATACCTAAGATTACAAAAGGAAAACATAGGTATGTTTGTATGTGTATACATACTTGCATATGTGCACATGCACCTCCCCCATCCCCCAATTTCACAGACTCCAGTCTAGGCACAGAGCCTTCGATCGATCAGACTAGCAGTTCTCAAAGTGCATTCCTGGAGTTTCCTGGTGGACCCTTTCAGGATGTCCATAAGGTCAAAACTATTTTCATAATAATACTAAGATATTTTAGATTTGAATATGGTTAAATATTGACAGATATAATCCATATAAGCAAAAGCTTATATTGGGAGAGTGTCCTCAATTTTTAAGAGCATAAAGGGGTCCTGGGACTGAAAAGTTTGAGAACAATGGATTAAGACCAACATTCTAATTTTACAACTAAAGGAGATTTGCCCAAGGTCACAGCTAGATGGACAATGAACTGGGTGAATAAGTAGGTAGAAGCAGGACGTCAACCCAGGTCTTCTTAATACTGTTCTCTTTCCACTACACCAATTGTCTCAACACTATGCTTCTCAGTTCATGCATGAATACATACTAGACTTGAAGAAGACAACAAACTTTTGTATTTTAAAGCAACATCACAAGAATCTGCATTTTCAGACATTGGGCAGAAACCAACATTTGTGCCTTTCAAACACAATATCAATGTCAGAATAGCTCTGAATCACTAACTGTGCATGAATACTTTCTTTCATTCTAGAAATTTTACCTAGTCTTGTGACTAGAAAAACAAATGATTATGTAATGTTTTAATATTTATACCACTCAATGAAGCAACAATTATTCTTAAATTGCTTGAATTTTATAACAAACAAAAAAAATCCAGTTTTTTGCTAGAGATATACATTGGAAGAATGAGATAAAAGCAAAATTACAGCTGTACTATTTGATCTCTATTAAATAAACGCTCTTTATAAACACAGTTCTGTAAAATATATTTAACTCTTAAATTACTTGAGATTTATATTTAAGATAGGCAGAGCCCAGAGGAATGTGCTTTAAGTTAATCACCAATTCTTATTTTTAGTCATTAATTTCCTCTTCAACAAAACTTATCAAAATTTCTAACAAGTAATAAATAAGACTCACTATCTTTTGGAGGTGATTATGACCACTGAGGGACAGAGCTGTACAGGAGGAAGAGCAATATACAGTAAGTCTGGAAAGACAGGTTGAGGAAAGGTTTCGAAGGTTTTTAAAAAGCACAGTGAAAAGAGGACTAGCCTTTGAGTCAAGAAGACCTAGGCTCAAATCCTGCTTTTGACCTACACTGGCTGCTTGACCAAATCTAAGTCATTTAACTTCTCAGTTCCCCAAGCAACTCTGCAGTGCTCTAAAGTATAGACCAGTTCTAGAGCTACACTGAAGAGGTAATGTCAAATTTTAGGTCTGGACCCTCCAAAACAATACAACTTTATATGGGCACATCTAATTAAAGAGCATTACTGATTACCGAAGTATATTCAGAAGTACCACTAAAATTGGTAAATGAGACAATTAGAAGTAGGCAGGTACCTCATATTATCTATAGGAGAAAAAGCAGTTTGAGTAGTGATGAAAAAAATAAAACCTCAAGGAGAAATAGTCTAGATAAATGAATTTTCCAGCCAACTGAAACATTACCTTTACCCTCAAAATTAAAATTATTTTAACTGTATTCTATAGAAATCTCACTGAAATCTGAGGCATGGTTCTCCCTACCTTCTCAGAGTATGCTAAATAGAATCTAATATTTTCTTGAAGACTCAGTTATCAATGGTCACATATTCCTCTGGGCCATGATACCAGAATCCCCTTAAGGGTCATAGAGATGCTTAGGGCTGCTGGTATATAAATGCGGAGACTGCTGAGATTTTATAATTAAACATCTGCTACGAGCACATCTTTTTTATGCTCTACACTGCTTCTAACCTATCTTATTTTGTAGTCAACTACTCCCTTAGGTTGGTCATGGGTATTAGGGTAGGCACTTTGCCATTCAGAGTACCTTCTCTTCACTTTATCCAAGTTCAATCAATAAGCATTTGTGGAGAGCCTACTACATGCCAGGTACTATGCTAAGGATAAAAAGATAAAAACTAAAGGAAGTAACATGTACGTATACAAATATGTGTGTACACACACATACACATATGTATGTATACACACATATAAAGGTATATATAAAAAGTATGTGTGTATACACACACACACACACAAATACAAGGTAGAGGCAGCTGGATGGCTCAGTGGATAGAATGCTGCGCCTGGAGTCAGGAAGACCTGAGTTCAAATATGGCTCAGACACTTATTAGCTGTGTGACCCTGGGCATGTCACTTAATCCTGTTTGCCTCTATTCATTATCTGTAAAATGAGCTGGAGAAGGAAACGGCAAACCACTCTAGGATCTCTGCCAAGAAAACCCCAAATGGGGTCATGAAGAGTCGGCCACAACCGAAATGACTGAACAATAGCAACAAACACAAGGTATTTTAGGAGAGAGAGAGGGGAGAAGCAGTTCAGAGGGTTCTGGAAAGGACTTCCTGTGTACAAGTGGAACATGAGCTGTGTCTTGAAAGAAATAAAAGGTACTATGGCATGGAACAATGCATGACAGGCACTAGGGACAGCCAACTTAAGGGAGATGAAGTGTAGTGCGTGAAGAACAAGAGGAAGGCTAGTCTGGCTGGAAGGATATCATATTGGGGCCAAGTTGTAAAGGGATTTAAAGGCTAAACAGAAGTTTCCATTTGATTCTAGAGGCAACAATCACTGGATTTTACTAAGTAGAGGAGTATCATCAGACCTAGGCTTCAGAAAAATCACTTTGGTAACTGGGTGGAGGACAGACTGGAGTGGGGAGGTAGATCAGAAGGGACTGCAAAAGTCCAGGAAGGAGGTGGTGAGGGCCTGAACCAGGATGGTGGCTGAATGAATGGAGGCTGTAGTCCCTGGTTTTGTTAAACACTGTTAGGGCTGTTGAACCGTTACAGAAATAGGAAGGCCACACTCACCTGGAAGTTATTCATCAAGCCGTAGTCACAAGTTGAGGTTTCACATGATGAGAAATCAAAGTTTAGTTTGCAGGCTGCAGAAGAGCAGTTCGTTAGCTCTGTGGTGATGGTGTCATTGATGTTCCCAGTAGCATCCCGCACAACACAAGACCCTGAAGCACAAATAACACTTTGTATAAGGCACAGGTGATTTATGCAGTCTGGCAAAGACAAGAGACACATTTTTAACTATCAGGCTATTGGGGGGCAGAGGTGCAGATAAGGGGACACTACCGATAGCAACACAATCAAGAAAATCCTCCTGTAAGAGGCAGCACAAGTTGAACTTTGAAGGAAACTAGTTTTCAGAATTAGATTAATTTAAAAGTTTAAATCATCCAGTAAAAGTACAGTTTGAAATTGAACATTATTATCTATAACTATAAATAACCTTTTAAATTAAAACAATGTGAAAAATCCTAGAAGAGTAGTTGCAGTTATTAGAAAACCAGTGATTAGCACAGTATCTTGCACACTACTTGGAGCTCAAATTGCTTGTTGATTAATCAATATGCATGTCATGAATATAATCTACATTATAAAATATTAGAAGTTCTAAAATAAGTAATAAATTTTAAAACAGAGCTTTTTACCTACAGATACTGCAATTCCTATGTAAACCAGAGTAGTAATTAAAATGGCTAACAGTGTTCCTTTGGGTATAGCTGATTGAGGATCCTGCAAGAAACCAGGTAAAATTATTAACAATAAAGGGAAAAAGCTTTTCTTATGTAATTGATATCCTAATTTGTGACTTACCGCAAGATCACCTGAGATATTTGCCCCTGCTAGAATACCAGTAGCAGCAGGGAAAAAGATAGCAAATACAGAAAAGAAAGTCTCATCATCTCGAAAATCTGGTCCAAAATTTTCTGTAAATATTTCACCTGTCAACGAACAAATATTTTTCAGTTTGCACTGAGGAAGACTCCTGGAAAAGTCACATTAAGTTCACGATACACATGGGCTATAAATTCAGGAGAGATATGGTTCATGCCAGTATACAAAGTGGTTCCTTAATGACAAAACTGGATCATACCAGTGAAATAAATACAAATATGATGTTTCCCATGGGGGGCGTGGGACAAGTGAGAAGAGCAAAGTTTAGAACCGAAATAACGGACAGGTTTGGAGACTGCCCCATTTTACATTGCGCCTCATTTCCTGAGAGCTGCATGCACATTTTACCTAGTATTTGTCAATGGGCCAAATATATAATAACCAAAAATATATAATGTAGATTGTTTTATACATATGAAGAAAACCTTCACTATGAGGTCAGGTAGAAATAAAGATGTATATTTTACAAAAAGGTGGCTCTCGAGACAACGAAAAACAATGACCTATCAATACTACATTAACCTGAAATCAGACTTGTTCTGGGTCCTCTGGATCATACCGGTTTAATTCTCTATAGAGCTCTTCATCCTTCTGTCTTTCCTTGCTCTATTCTAAACGCATTATATTTGATTTTTTAAAGATTATGACCTCAAATCTAGGAGCCAGAATCTGAGAGCAATGTTTCAGAGGGAAAAGGGTCTGGAGCTATTTCAGCTCAACTAAATACTTTTCAAATAAAAACTGAAACTACATTTAACAATGCAGTGTTATAAACAGTACAGGTCCTTGGAAATCAGCTCCTTCTTTCCAATAAACAAATGAAGAAGGAAGCTATCTTTATCAGCTCTGCAGCTTGCAAAGTAAAAGTCAGAAATCTTTTTGAAAAGAATGCTACTCTAATTTTGTACTTATGTGGCATGGGTGTGCCTGTAGGCAAGATTACTATGGACAAGTCAAGAAATGGCTTGAATTAATAAAATGTTCTTCTGCAACCTCCATGGGCTCATATATTAATAGCTGGAAGAACCCTTAAAGTCCACTGAGTTCAACCCCTCATTTTACAGATAAGGAAATTGAGGCACAGAAAAATCAAGTGACTAGCTCAGTTATACAGCCACATAGTCTGAAGTAGTATTTGTAACAGGTTTTCCTCACTCTAAATCCACATCACCTTCACACTGCTCTCACCTCACTGACTTTACTCATGGTTTTTCACTTTGACTGAATGACAACCCTACTCACTGTCCCTTGTCAGACCTCTGGGGATAATGGAAGTGGTCTTATTTTTTATTTCACACTTTTTGCACATAGTTGTTAACATAAGAAAATAGCAAGAATTTAGCCATACCTCTGTAATGAGGTTATTGCAGAGAAAGATGTAATTAGAAATTTTAACATGTGGAAGGGGAATAGAATAAAACAGGAAATCTGAGAATACCGTAAGAGAATAAATTGGATGAAAACTGAAGTTAATTAGAGAAAGAAGCTTTTACTTTACTTGAAAGCTAAAAATTTTTTTACTTGCTTTCACAATGATTTAAAATATGTAGAAAAAATGACAAAATAATTAAGAACAAATTATGTTATAACCAGTTCAATACGTAAGTGAAAGTTCCATGAACCTTTCTTTTCTTTCAAAAGCAAGAAAGGTGGGAAATGAAATTCTGAAGAGTTGCTACACATGTCCTAAATTCTATCACTTTTTCATGATAAAAATGAGGAATGCTAAAAATAAATATAACTAAGTCCTATTGTACTATATAAGAGATTCAAAATCAATTAAATCAATTAATATACAACAAAATTATCTACCTCATTAACATGATATCCAAATTCTTTAAAATATAATAGTAATTTTATCTTACACTAAAATTTTGATATTTAACTTTTAGGATTTTTTTAAAAAAAACTTACTTTTATAACTAAAAAAACCTTTAGGCTTCTTGCTTTCCAATGGGATAAATGTTCCTATGACAAAATCAATGATAGCTAGTAGTAATATCACCAAAAGAACAATCTGCGCCTGTAATTTTAAACATTGTCATTAAAAACAGAATCAATGATCATTTTTAATACATAGTTGATGATTATAAAGTATCCAGAATTTTCTAAAATTAATTTCTGCTTAAATAACATTCATGCAATATAACAGATGAGTTAGGCCAAAGGATCACAAAAAGTATTACATAAATTTCTAATAAGAAAATTTGCTTCTATTCTACATGTTTAATATCTTACTGGTAGAAAATAAATTTGTTAATCCTGAGCAAAGCCCATTTGCTAAAGAACTTTCCTGCATGGTTTCCCACTTTCAGGATATATATGCTTCCCACAAGTAAAAAAGTGCTGCAACTCCAAACAATTCTGTGTAGAATCCTTCACCATTCATTCTTGACCCTTTCCCATATACTCCCTCCATCTTCTATGCATAATCCTTCTGGCAAGGGGGGACTATGGACACAAATGACACACTATTTACAAATGGAATAGGAAAGAAACATGTAGGTAGTATAAAAGGTATTGGTGCCACAAGAAAAAAAAGGGATTAAGTAGAAGGAAAGGGTTTGTTAAATATGTAAGCCTCAGGAGAAGGCATCAGTATAAATTAGTATAAAGACTTTCAAAGAGAGAGAAATTTCTTTAAGACTATCCTTCCTCTTTCTTGTTCATTTCCATATCAATTTGAGAGGATGCTCATCAAAACATAAGTCAATCTGTGGGGACAGGAATAATTTATTGCTTCTAGTAAAGTGTGAAAAGAAGAATCAATGTTTATTGTTAAACTAGGAAAACAGTGCTTTGGTAATTGCTTTGCAGCTATTAAAAAACTCAGTTTATATACCATCTTTCAATTTCATTAGACATTTCCAAGTACATAAAAATAAAACTAGCCCTAGTTTCTTTAGGTTGACTTCTGGCCTCTCTCCATTCCCCCCAACCCTAAAACAAAGATGGGAGTAGCAGGGTCTTTGGTTTCAAAGATTCTAGAAGTGGGAGAAAATAAATATGGCTTGCTTGTCTACCCTAGATACTAGGAGTGAATAATCAACTCTTCTCCTCTATTATTTAAAATAACAATTATACATTCATAAGAAATGTGATTTATCCACTGTCACTGATCTGAGTATTTCTACCTAAAGCAATTCAGATGGAAAGAAGTGTGCAATTATTATATTTAATTGGAACATATAGTAATAGCTTATGGAAGAATGACACACTTCTTTACTGTAGGTGAAAACTATTATTATTCCATGTGTAACTTAATTTTTCCATTAAAAACATGGATTCTAGAAAGTACAATTTAGGTTGGGAGAGGGAGAGAAGGAAGAGGTCTGAGAAAAAGAATATCTGGGAAAGTAGACTGGATTGGTTAACTGTGATGAGAAATAAGAATTTAGTGGGAAGCTTAATCGGAAAGATTGGTTTTTTCAGTGATCAATCAGGAATTCCCCCTCCTCCCAACCCTCTAAAAAAACCAAAACACTTTGACAGTGCCATCAAAACACAAACCAAGCAGGACTATAGATGCTGGAAAGAGCTAGGCTTTGATACTAGAACAAGCAGGTATGCCTTACCAAAAAATAAGAACATTAAAAGCTAGATCATAAATGTGATTGATTAAATAACCCCAAATGGAAAAAAAGACTGGCCATCTTTAAGGCCAATGCTAGGTAACCTGAGATTCACAGAAGGAATCTTTGCAAGCCAAATAAGGAAGAAGACACTTCCTTATTCAGGAGGCCAATTTGGACTTCATGATGGCTTACAGCCATTAAAGTTTCAAAGAAGTAACTATAAGGTTCTTGACAGATGATAATGGGAGGGATGTTCAGGGGTCCAGATGAGAAATACTTTCCACAGGACAGGAGGTAAGATCCAGAACTAGGTTGTAGAAAGGCCAAGAAAACTACAAGCCTTGCCACATGTAATCTATTTCAAGTTAAAAGCTTCAATGAGCATTCAGCTTAGACAGAATAAGGGCTGACTCCAGGTGAGAACTACAAAAAAAGAACAGGTTATCCAGTAGTGAGAACTAAAGCTCTTACTGCCTCTACATTTATATGTTAGACTGAAGTTTTAATTGCATTTTGTAAAATTAAATCTACAAATGATTTGTTTAATGGTTGATTATGGTACTAGAAATATGTTCTGGTTTAGACCTGGAATTTCACTTGAAGACCAACAACTCTTCTGCAATTTACAATCTCAGGAAATTGCCTGGGAGAACTGAGAGGTTGACCACACTGCCAGCATTACGTAAGAGAGAACTGAAATCCAGGTCCACCTGCATCTGAGGGAAATCCCTGCTTCTTGTTAGGGTTCTGTACTTATTAAAGAAGCAGCTGCAGAATAAAAGGAAATACAGAAACCCAAAGTATATCCCATGGGAGAAATGGCTAAGGGATGATGACAGAGGTTAATGATGCTTAGAGGACTGGGAAGACACCAGCTGGGAGCGATAACCTAGAGTGACAGTAACACTGTGGCACCACTAAAGTGTCCTGAGATACTTCTCACTCTATGTATTCTTGCCAAATAAAAAAGCAACCATATACAATAATCTGCCTTTAAAATACATTGGAACCCATTAGAAGAAAAGTTACAAAAATAACAGATTCATTCCCATCAACAACTTGTATCAATATTTTGCATATTTATTTTTTGTATTTTCACATATAATTGCTTACTTTTGCTTCCCATTCCATTCCAGCTACTGAGATACCCAAAAGTAATACCACTGTAATGGCTCCAATAATTCTGATATCATTGATTTCATCCACCATAAGTATAGAATGCTCCTATAAAAAGATCATATATTCATATGTAATGGTAGTATTTATTTAATATTAACATGAAAGACTGACTAGAACAGAGATTAAGCTATTCAAAGCTCAATGCAAAAACATATCAAGAATTTAACACAAAAGATGATCATAAAGTAAAATATGATTAATGAATTGTCTAATGCTGTACTAATCTAGCACGAGAAAAATCAAACTCTACTAAAACTACTAAGTTTTTCTATGATTTTAATGACTTCAAGTGCTGTGTTTTCATATCCAGAAGTCAAGCCACAGTATTCCCATTTAAATTAGAACGGCTAGGGAGCTAGATAACAAAGTCATTACACACACACACACACACACACACACACACACACACACACACGCGTGTATATATATATATAAATAAAATTCAAGGGGTGTATATATGTATGTGTGTATGTATATTTATACATATATATACACACATAGATATATGTACCCCCTAAAGCCCCCACAACCATACCACTTGAATTACCTCTTTCCAAATAATGAAATAAAACACCTAACACTAAAACTATGGTGAACATGATTTAATCTTTCTTTGATGGTTTTATGGGTCGAACATAAATTTATCTTAAACACTAGTCAATTTCTTGAGTTTGAAAAATAAATTCCTGGTATTCAGTCACTTGTCACTACTCACTTTCATATAAGATGAATGGTGCGTTGTAAAAATGAATAATTTTGAAAGATTTAAGAACTCTGATAAATTCAATGAATAACTATGATTCGAGAGGATCAGTGATAAAGAATGTTACTCAGCTCCTGACAGAGAAGTAATAAAATAAACATGCAGAATGAGACACAGTTTTGGACAAAAAAGGAGTATGTTTTGTATGACTACACATACGTTGCAAAAGTTTTGTTTTGTTCCCCTGAGGATAAGGGGTAGAGTGGGGTGGGAGGGAGATAAAATAAATGCTTGTTCTTTGAAAAAAAAATTAATTTAAAAAGCTGAATGCTAAAAACATGGTTATTATAGCTTTCTAGTTGGATTGCAGATGAATAGTAATTTACTATAAATGCTAACCGAAAAATGAGTACATTCACAAATAGATGAATGACCAGAATGAGGAAATATTAATATGCTAGTGTTTTATCTATAAAAAGGACATGGATTATTAATATTTTCAGCCTTTGTGAAGTTACAATATTCTACTTTTTTTGACATAAGTAGTAAGATGATTTGTTAAATTAAGAAAATTGAGTATAAAATCTAAAAGCAATGTTACGCTATCATTTAAAATAATTAGACATTCTTTGGGATATCATAAAAACCAATGTTAATATCTGCTATTACAAAATAACAAAAACTTTAACTATAACAAACGATAAACTAATTTAGGATTATAGTTACAATAGGCAACTGGAAAAGTTATACAGCTTTACCATCATTATAGCTACCACTTATGTAGTCCTTCAAGATTTATGAAGCTCTTTCCATATGTTTTCTCCTTTGAGCCCCACAACCCAGTGAGGTAGGTGCTATTATTATCCCCACTCTACATGTAAGAAAACCGAGGCAGAAGAAGGTTAAGTGGCTTGCCCAGGATGATACAGCTATTCAATGTCTGAGGCAGGATTTCACCTCGGGTCCATTCATTATGCTACCTAGTTGCCTTCTGCTTGGAAGTTTAGATTTTAAATTTTGAAAATTTCCGACTATGGATATTAGGTCTACTACTCTTTTTAACATATGTATTCGACAGAAATAAGAACAAAGTCACAACCAAAGAAACAAACTGGAACCAAATTACCTTAAGCAACTCTACAACTGTTTCTGCAAATCCAACCACATACATAGCCACTGCAACAGCATTAGCAAAAGCAAAGATTAAGCCTATTGCACCACCAAATTCTGGTCCTAGACTTCGAGATATTAAATAGTATGCTCCTCCTAAAGAGAGAGAAAAAAAAATAATCAAGTTAGAATGAATGAAAGCAAGTTTACTTACACAGCACTTTATGGTTTCCAAAAATTTTACAACAGAATGCACATTGTACACATTAGTAGCAATTTTAGTAAGTTGCTGTTGAATTAAATGCTTGCAAAAATGTATCTCTTGATTTTCACCACACTATGCGGTAGGGACTATAAGTATTGTCATAATCCCCATTTTAAATACAGGACTAAAAAGTGTTGATCACACAACTAACAAGTGGCACAGATTTGAGGTCTTTATCCTTTGGGGAAGCATTTATTCAGAGAAAGAAAACATGCAATTTCTTTGATAATAAATTTAAGTAATTAACAATTTTCACAGCCAAGAATTTCTTCCCACATTCAATATAAAACTGTCCTGCTGAAATTCATTTCTTATTTCCTCTTATACTATCCTTCATAAAAAGAGAAAGGAGCCAATTAAAATTCTTTATATGATATTCCTTCATTAAGCTAATAGACACACAAAGTAATCTATCTTTAGGCTACTTATCAATAAATAATTTTAAAATTTTATTCTGAGTCTTTGACAACTAGCACATCAGATGTTTGTTATTCAGCTTCTTGAGTGTTGTTCCTGTTCAATTATAATTTATATGGCATTTTTAGGTAATTTGAAAACAAAATATTAACAAAAGAAATGTAAAAACAAACTCCCCTGCATCTTTTTTACATAGTAGCACCTTACATGAGAAACGTTATTTTGCCATTTTATTTTCATAAGCACCTTCAAAATGACAAAATGGCTTCTGCTGGTTTTTTTCCTGCCCATTCATTATTAGTTTCTATTTTTATTTCTTAAGGAAAATCATCACCTGAGTGACTAAGCTTCTACTGTGTAACACTTGGCAAAAATCAGTAGGTATTTTGAAGTCTACAATTCCTTAAAGCTTAGTCATGAAATAAAGCTTTCCTGTGCAAACTAGTGCAGTGCTAATCTAAGGACAGAAAATTAAGCATATTATTTACAGCCACATGCAATATAGGTCAAGGAGATTACTGGATAACTATCTTCATCATTATAAAAATTATTCAAATGTTTTAACTATTATATTTTCTCAATACCCCAATGTAATTATTATGGTTTCATCACCAAAATTTAAGGCATTCGGCATATGAAAATATCAAAAATTGTGAAGCAAAGCAACACTAAAGAAAAAAAACACTGGGTGCGTTGGCCTACAGCCATTTGCCACAGCCCAGGCCCGCACACTGTTCTCCCCACCAGCTGTAAGAAGCATGAAAGCTTTATTTAAAATGCTTGGACCCAGGCTAACCAAGAGGTTTACAGAGGAACAGGTGTGATGAGGTACCCTGTTTACAATATTAGAAGTACTGATCAAAGAAAAGCAAAGCTCTGATAAATGCAGAGGTTCTGTAGAGATAAATCAACTGGCTTGACACTGGGTTATGCATAAGATAAAACATCAGGCTAGTTGTAAATTTGGGCTCGTAACAACAGGGTTTTTTCCTATGTTAACTTTTACACATTTATTTACAACGTGAAAAACAGTAGCACGTGCAAGGGTATTATTATTGTGTCCCAATTCAATGTATATGTCATTCTTGATTTTCTGTGTTTATCACGACTTTGGCTTGAGTTTGTAACACTTGGTAGAATAACTGTAATTACCTCAAACACAGTAATTACAATCTAAAAAGGGGAGAGGGGGAGAAAAACATATAACATTAAAATGAATTACATAGGAAAAGGATTGATTTAATATTTTTCTTAGGGTTTTAAAAATTAATGATACCAAAACATATGTAATACATAATAATATCTAACATATATAAATATAGCACTCTGAAGTTACAAAGCACTTTATTTACTTTATCTCATTTGGTTCTTTTAACAACTCTGAGAGGTAGGTTCTATAGGCATAACCCCCATATTACAGATGAAGAAACTATGGCTCAGAGGTGACTTGCCCAGGGGACAGATAAGTGGCATTCAAACCCAGTGTCTTGTGATTCCAAATCCAGTCCTCTTTTCCACGATGTCCCAATGCCTCTCTAATAAAGATCCTTGAACCTGGCACTGCTAAGCAGCTGGGTAACCCCCTAAATCTCAGCGTTTCTAGCCTCCTTTGTGAGTGACGCAAGCTATGCTGGATTGTAGTCAGACAGCTTGGGTTACATTCTGACTCTGCTTCTTCCCACACTTGGGACTTTGGGCACATCACTTTATCCCTCTAGGGCCTCAGTTTCCTTAACTATAAAAAGAAGGGATAGGGCTGAGCTACCTTAAGTCTCTTTCAGCTCTAAATCTATGATCCTACTGTCTGTCCCCCAGAATTCTTTCAAGGCTATGTCTGAAAGCATTTTATAACTTGAGAGCAGTAAGCTAAGGAAGATCATACTAATCAAGGGTAGTGTAGACCACAGAGGCCAGCTGACTGGCCAAGGTCACATAGGTAGTCAGTACTGAATATAGCATTTGAACCCAGCTCCTAGGACTCCAGACCCAGCACTCTTCTGACTGTTTCATGCTGCCTCTCAACATGAATTAAATTCTGGAAAACTCAAGTAGGGGGAATCGGAAAAAATGTGAATCACTGAAAATGAAAGCGATGAAAAGATTTCACACTTCAGTAAACTATTCATGTATATAGATACATATGTATGTATATGCATATATGATATGCAGTACATGAAAATTAGTGAAGCTCTGCAAACCAAAGCAGCCTTTGATACTATCTTTTCTGTTATTCCAAAATTTATTCTAGGATATTTGATACAGACAGTGTAAGCCTAAAAATCATTATTACTCTATTTTCTAAACTAAAATTTAAAAATAGTACCCAAGAAAATCACAGCAAAAATCAAAGTGGAAAATTATTTGCAGGGAGTGGGGAGGGTTGGGGGTGGAGTTTGGCAGCACAATAGGTTTGTGGCTTTCTGAAATAACTCTCATAATTTAACTAGTTCACCATGGAGTAAAACACCAAGTAGCAACACTGTCCAACATATCACTTCTTTACCCTTCTCTTCCCTTGGTAAGCAGCATGCAACTCCATGTAAAAACAAAGCAGCATCAGGAGTGGGCTGGCATGACACACTGAAATGATTTCAAACTGCAAATGGCAGATTCATGCTGTTAACTGTCTTCTCTACCCCTCTCTTTCCTCCTCCATAATTCTAAGAACTGCAATTATTTTTGAAAGTTGAAACGAGTGGCCTGGCTGAAAATTTGTGCTATTGTTAGGCTTCATTAACCAAATTAATTTCATTAAATTCTCTTGCTTATTCCTGCAATGCTTGAAAGTAATAGCCTTTTTCTTACCCATGTGAATCCTTTTTCTACCTGTACTGCTCATCCCTCCTCATTATATTCTTCTGCATATTTATTACATATTGGCACTTAACATGTAATGAACTTACATAGATAATGTCTCTCATGCATGTCAGAAATCAGACAATATTCCTTGTAAGATGTAACATAACTTGGTGTAATAACTCTCTGATCATTAATAGCAAGTAAAATGTATAAAACAAGGAGATGCATTTTCCAAAGTGTCAGTGTCTTGGATCACGTTCAATCTAGACTCCAAAGAGAAGAGGGACTTTCTATAGATGGTGATGTTCTCCCAGTGTTCCTGTGTGAAGATGACATTGTACTAATTTCATCAAATCTCACAACACTGCAGAGTTCCCTAAATTTTAAGATCTCTAACTAAAAGTTTGTCATAACTATACCTAATGATAAATCCAGGGGAAAGGAGCTGATGAAAAATGTCTACTGTGGAGACTATAATATGCAGATGAATGGACCACTCATAAAATCATCTGTCTGACACTGTATTCAAAGCTCTTTACAACCCAGCTCTTTCCTACTTTTTGAGTCTTCTTACATCAAACTCCTCTTTCCTTAATCCCTAAATCTGTGCAGTGATTATGGCCGCTTTAATATTCCTGAATAAGACACTCCATTTCTAGACTCTGGGCATTTTCACTTACTGTTCCCCATACTTGGTTGGAATACTCTCCCTCTTCATTTTTGCCTCCTTGCTTCCTTCAAGTTCCAGGTAAAATCCCATCTTCTACAAGAAACCTTTCTTGATCCCCCTTAATGTTAGCGCCTTCCCTCTACTGATTATTTCCATTTTATGATGCACATATCTTTTTGTACATAGTAGCTTTCATGTTGTCTCCACCATTTGACTTCGAGCTCTTTGAGAACAGGGACTGTCTTTTGCCTTTCTTTGTATCCCTGGTGGTCAGTACAGTTCCTGGTATACAGAAGGCACTTAATACTGAGTAAATAAAGTTTGTTCATCAAAATACATAAATAGGGCAGACATTTCTTAGAAAATGCCTTCCACAATACTCATGTTGTGAAAGACTAACTATATTTTGCTCCTTCCTATTCTATCCCCCTTTATCCAATTTTCTCCCTTGACCCTGTCCCTTTTCCAAAGTGTTTGCTTTTGATTACTTCCTCCCCCTATCTGCCTTCCCTTCTATCATCCCCCCCCCTTTCTTATCTCCTTCCTCCTTCTTTCCTGTGGGGTAAGATACCCAATTGAGTATGTATGGTATTCCCTCCTCAGGTAAAATACAATGAGAGCAAGATTCACTCATTCCCCCTCACCTGCCCCCTCTTCCCTCCCAACAGAACTGATTTTTCTTGCCACTTTTATGTGAGATAATTTACCATTCTATCTCTCCTTTTCTCCCTCTCTCATCCCTTAATTTGATTTTATTTTTTTAGATATCATCCCTTCATATTCAACTCACCCTGTGCGCTTTCTCTCTCTCTGTCTCTAAGTATTTATATCCCTTTAGCTACCCTAATACTGAGGTCTCATGAATTATACACATCATCTTTCCATGTAGGAACGTAAGCAAAACAGTTCAACTTTAGTAAGTCCTTTGTGACTTCTCTTTTTTGTTTACCTTGTCATGCTTCTCTTGCTTCTTGTGTTTGAAAGTCAAATTTTCTATTCAGCTCTGCTCTTTTCACTGAGAAAGCTTAAAAGTTCTGTATTTTATTGAAAATCCATATTTTGCCTTGGAGCATGACAATCAATTTTGTTGGGTAGGTGATTCTTGGTTTTAATCCTAGGTCCATTGACCTCCGGAATACCATATTCCAAGCCCTTCGATCCCTTAATGTAGATGCTGCCAGATCCTGTGTAATCCTGATTGTTTTTCCACAATATTCAAATTGTTTCTTTCTGGCTGCTTGCAGTATTTTCTCCTTGACCTGGGAGCTCTGGAATTTGGCAACAATGTTCCTTGGAGTTTTCTTTTTGGGATCTATTTGAGGAGGCAATCTGTGGATTCTTTCAATTTCTGTTTTACCCTCTGGCTCTAGAATATCAGGGCAATTCTCCTTGATAATTTCTTGAAAGATGATATCTAGGCTCTTTTTTTGATCATGGCTTTCAGGTAGTCCAATAATTTTTAAATTCTCTCTCCAGGATCTATTTTCCCGGTCAGTGGTTTTTCCAATGAGATATTTCACATTGTCTTCCACTTTTTCATTCCTTTGGTTCTGTTTTATAACATCTTGATTTCTCATCAAGTCACCAGCTTCTACTTGCTCCAATCTAATTTTTTTGAGGTAGTATTTTCTTCA
This sequence comes from Trichosurus vulpecula, assembly GCF_011100635.1. Classification (NCBI taxonomy): domain Eukaryota; kingdom Metazoa; phylum Chordata; class Mammalia; order Diprotodontia; family Phalangeridae; genus Trichosurus; species Trichosurus vulpecula. The sequence goes on along the minus strand of NC_050573.1, from coordinate 514,085,566 downwards.
GTGGTCTTTTGGACCGCCTATTCCATTTGGCTAATTCTGCCTTTCAAGGCATTCTTCTCCTCATTGGCTTTTTGGAGCTCTTTTGTCATTTGAGTTAGTGTATTTTTTTTAAGGTGTTGTTTTCTTCAGTATTTTTGGGGGTCTCCTTTAGCCAGTCCTTAACTTGTTTTTCATGGTTTTCTCGCATCCTTCTCATTTCTCTTCCCAATTTTTCCTCTACTTCTCTAACTTGCTTTTCCAAATCCTTTTTGAGCTCTTCCATGGCCTGAGACCAGTTCATGTTTTTCTTGGAGGCTTTTGATGTAGGCTCTTTGACTTTGTTGACTTCTTCTGGCTGTATGTTTTGGTCTTCTTTGTCACCAAAGAAAGATTCCAAAGTCTGAGACTGAATCTGAGATCGTTTTCGCTGCCTGTTCATGTTCCTAGCCAACTACTTGACCCTTGAGTTTTTCGTGGGGGTATGACTGCTTGTAAAGAGTACTTTGTTCCAAGCTTGAGGGGATGGGCAGTTGTTTTCAGAGCTATTTCTATACAGCAAGCTCTGCCACACCAGCACTCCTCCTTTCCCAAGAACCGCCAACTTGGACTGTGACTCAGATCTTAAGCAGGCTCTGGACTCCTCTTCAGATCCACCATTTAATTCCTCCCACCAGGTGGGCCTGGGGCTGGAGGCAATTGCAGCTGTAGTTCTGTAGCTGCACCACCCTTGCTGCCCCTGGGGCAGTGGCCCAACTGCAAACTCCTTTCACTCTGTCCCAGCAGCTTTTCCCAGTAACCTTCTCTGTTGTCTTTGGTATTTGTGGGCTGAGAAGTCTGGTAAGTGCCACAGCTCACTGATTCAGGGCGCTAGGACCTGTTCTGCCCGGCTCTCTGTCTGGTTGGTCCAGGCGTAGCCCACGCTGGGCTCTGCTCCACTCCCAGCTCTGTGTGCAACAGACTTTACCCCGCCACCATCCAGGCTGTCCTGGGCTGGAGCCCTGCTTCCCTCTGCTATTTTGTGGGTTCGCAGTTCTAGAATTTGTTCAGAGCCATTTTTTATTGGTGGTTGGAGGGTCCTGGGGGAGATTTCCTAGGCAAGTCCCTGCTTTCCAGCTGCCATCTTGGCTCCACCCTCTCCCCCTTGCACCCCACTATCTTAAGTGAGATTTCAGAGGAAAAAAAGGTCAAAGGATAAAAGCTTTGAAGAATACCCATATTTATTTTAAGGAGTCAAGAAAACCAACCAGCAGATCAGAGATACGAACACAGCTTTCTGAAAAACAAAGTTAACTCTCTGTTCAGGATTGCTGTAAACACAGAGGGTATAAAAGTCATTGATCCGAAAGATTTTTGTAAAAAGAATATTTAGATAGCACTTATGGTTTAAAAAAGGTTTTTACTGACACCATTTCATTTTATCTTCAGCACAATCTTTAAGGTAGAAACTTCATTATCCCCATTTTACAGATCGGAAAGCAAGTTAAAAGACTTGCCCATAGTCACAGAGCAAATAAATGTAAAAAAAAGACAAAAACAAAACTGATGTGAATGCAAATGGCTCCAGATTACATCCACATTCATTTTTGTACTGAACTACTGAATATGAAATGAGTAAATGTGTCTAATTAAGGAGATGAGTGAAAATGAAACTATACTGTCAGGCCTAGAAGTAGCCAAGTTTAGATATTTCTAAGCACAGTATAAATGTAATACTAATCTCATTGGGGCCTAGGTGTCTTAGGCCAATTATTAAAATAAGATACCGATTTCTGTATTTTTTTTCCTCTAATAAGCTTACCATTCCCCCAATAAGCATCATTTGAAAATTTAAGAAAATTAAAATTTCCCCTATTTATTCAGCATAAATTACTTTCTAAACTGCATGTGAAAAGGTCAGATGACATCTTTTAGAAGATGGTTTAATTTGAGCATTTTAGCTTATGGAAGTAGTTTTCTGTCAGAGTCTCTCTAAAATATGCAAGTTCTGTGGCATTATTAAAGAGGAAAATTTTTAAGCACTTTCCACCTGAGATACATAGTAATAATGAAGTAATGGTTCATTGGGGGGTGGTGGGCAAATGCAGCTGTAGAATAAGAGGATCAAAGAAATATCATAAATAAATCATAAATATCATAAATATAACTGCATTCTTCAACTCCTCTCAATCAAGCCAAAATGCCTGATAAGGGATATTCCCTTTTCAAAGCCTTGTTACAAGCATTCTCTGATAATCCCAGCTCTGATTCAAAGCAAATCAATTCAACAAATATTTTATTAGGTGCATACTATGTGAAAGATGTTATTTATACTAGGCAATGGAGATACAAAGAAATAATACGAGGAAAAATAACTACATCCAACCCTAAGCTGTGATTAGTGAAACCTGCCATTTGGGGTGAAAGTTCTTGGGACTATTGTTTTGAGTTTTGAACTCAGGTATAGTTGTCTGATGGATCAAGTCAGCAATCCATCCTTTCTGAGAAATGCCAGAAGCTGCTCAGAGGGGATGTGAACCTGAACTGTTACAGGCGGAGGTCTGTATTTGGGGGAAAGCCAAGAAGATGACCTTGGCATAGCCCAAGATAGGACCCTTCTTGCTCATTCTCCCCATAGTGTTACTTCCCTTCGAAGAGGAATGTTTCCTGCCTGGCTATGAGGTGGAATTGTTATTGCATGACTGACTGTCAACTGTGACTCTTACCTGGAGCCAAACAGAGCTAAGATTGATGCTATGATAATCACGTCCCTGTTTTTTCCTTTTATAGCAAATTTCTATAATCTGAGCAAATGGTCAATAGAAGTGATGAGCATAATGCGAATATGTAAGATATTACTATTTTCAGTCTGAATGTATGGTTATTTCACATCCCAAAAACCAGGTAAACTAATCCTAGGACTTGTCATCTGCCTGCTATTTACATAGTCATATGTAAGATTAATCCCCGAGATAGCTCATTCTTTCTGAATAATACGGGAATAACTGGACAAAGGTAAAAGAAATCTGTGAAAAAAGGCTACAAACAAAATGTTATATCATCATCCTCTGGACTAAGGCTGGGATACATCTGAACTACTATAATAAAACACATGTGTATAAGACCTGAGCTACTCAACCTAGAATTACAGTCCTTTCCATATTCTAAACAACTTAGTAAATGAGTATTTGGCCTAGTCATCTCCCTGTTATTAGATGTGTATGTGTGTGTGTATGTATGTATATATATTTCTGCACAAAAGAAGGTCCTTAAATGTTTCAAATGAAAAATAACTGGGTATTAATACAACTGTTTGTGGGACCTAGCTGTTACTCTATCAACTTTGAAACTAAATGAGAAGCAACTTCAGTTTGGTTTGAAGTAAAATTCTTCAATTTTACAATTAGTCTCCTTAGAGGGAGAAACTTAGGGATTTTTTTATGTACATCTAAGAAAAGTCAATTTTGTTCAAGTTTATTACTAATGTGGAAATAATACCTGTTTGTGAAGCATGTCCTAGGGTACAAACATGTTTTATTATAAATAATTTATCTGATATGCACTATTTTCAACTTGATTACTTGAGTGTCATCCCAAGTCTTTTGCTATAACTGATGTTAACTTGGTCACTTTATTTGTGTATCATAGGTCATCCTGTAAAAAGTGTTCTATAATGTATGTTTTTGTGTGAGGGTTAAAATCCTTATCTGTCTCTGTTCTTCCTGGGGCTGGGGGGGGGGGGGAGGGGGAAGAATTGGATAAGCAAATTAGATCAGAATTAATTTAAATCAAATGGTGTTTAAATTTGGAGTTCTAAAATAATTACCAGTGAATTGATAAATATTATGAAGTTAAAAAAAGATTTGAGTAAAAATTTTGAGGAACTAACAAGATTAAATGAACATATATATATCTAATTTGGAAGATTATGAGAGTTTTGCCTTCTGAGGTATTTAAAATGTTTAGTTTGTATTTGGATATCTTACATATATCAATGTATCAGCAACCCTTTAGCTTGTTGAGAACAGTGTTTAAGACAGAAATGGCATGGGGTATTTGAAATCTAAATTCTCTAAAGTTTCATGTAAACTCTGGCTTCCTACTTTTGGTGCTCTCCCTTTTAGTTCTGATACTGATTAAATTAGATGTGCAAGATTTGAGCTGGTTTTCATAACATGAACTTGTTACTGGAGAAGCAAATTTTGAGAGTCTGTGCCAACTTGTATTAAGATCTGTTTTGTTAAGGATTCTAGCAATAACAAATAAACAGCCTTTACAAGTAACCTGGAACCAAAATGGAAAAATCTAATGGAGGGGTGCCCCCAAGGACACGATATTTTCCAGACTGTCCCAAGGAAAGATGTGCCAGGAACCAGACAACTGCACAGGATGTCTGAGATCCAGGATGAATTGTGTTGATTGAATGGATATTGGAAAGGATTACTAAGTTATAGGAAGACTTAATGTCTGTTGTTACTGATGGCCGTTACTGTATCTCTTTGGCTTTTATTTTCCGTATCTGTATGCTAAGTTCGCTTGATTATCCTGATGTTTGATTTTCCCCTTCAAATTAGTCCCTAATTTTGGTCATTCTTACCATGGCTTGTACTGTGCTTTTTTAATGGTTCTGATCCTACTTTGTAATTGGGGCTGTCCCAGGTAGTGTCCATAGTACTGTTTTACCCCAGTGTGCTCTCTGTGGTCATCAGCGTACTGAGGGGTTGACTTTGACCAACGGCCAGGGGTAGGGATGGGAGGGGTAAGGAAATGTTAAGGATTGTTAAGGGGTTCCCCGAGTATGTTTTTTTGAACTGCCATATATTCCAAAAACACTGGATCCAGAGCATGCAGGAGGCCCTGAACGTGTCAAGGATAAACTACTCTTCCCTACCCCCAACATAATTTGTTGTTTGCATCCCAAACTGGACTCCCTATGTGTCCTTGGGAGTCAAGACAGGTGCCAGCCAGTCTGTGCCAGGCTGGGAAATTTGCTTGTGCAGTTAGGACCCTGTAGATTTGCAAACCATTCTATCTTCATAGTCTAGCAGTTCCCTAGGGAAAAGAATGGGGCTTTTGCCATTGCCTCGCTCCTCCCTTTCAGGAGGGGATTTTGTCTTTTTCCTACCTTTAGCGCACTTTTCCCCCTCCCGTGCTACACCCCTTTAGGTGGAGTTTTGTTTCCCCCTTCCTTGTCCTGCTGTCATAAACATGTAAATTTCTACATGAATTGTGAACTCTTTGGGTTCCACATGCATGTTCATTTCTCTTGTAATAAGCCTAGTTTTCATGTAATTGTTCAACAAGCACACATTAAGTGCCAACTGTGAGCTAGGCACAAAGATGAAAAACAAAGAAGCCCTGGCCCTCAAGGATTTTATATTCTACTGGGGGTAAGGGAAGGGGAGGAGAAGACATACCATTGTGACATAAATAGTTAAAATTAAAATAACTGACTATTCATTAGGTGTCCAACACCAAAGGAATTCTATCTATCCTATATTTATTCTTATTGAACCTATTAATGACTGACACATTCAGAAGTGGCTAAAGCATGCTCACTATAGGTTGGTATAACTGTAAAAGGCTCATTTTCCTCTGTCTACTGCAATTTAAAACCTCATGGACCCTAACCATTCCCCCAACCCTACCTCCAGGTTCTTATCCTCAGGGCCTCTCAGCATCTGTCTACAAAGCTCTGGGTAGGCCTAGTTACTGGACTGATAAGTGTTTGCCCTTGCCCTTGTCTCAGAATCAGAACACACATCAAGATCCAAAAGGTAGTGAATTGGGTGGAGGTCAGAACACACATCAAGATCCAAAAGGTAGTGAATTGGGTGGAGGATCTGTATGCTCAATTACCTTTACCAAACTCATTTATATACTGATTTATATATTATCAATAAATTCTATAACTGGATCAACTCAGTGTGAAATTCTACCTCTATATCCTGTAATTCCAGATTTGACTGCTGACCAGCTTTCAGGAAAAGTCTGGTTCACATTCTGCTTTATCTGAGAAGGCTAAGTGACCACCTTGTCGCTGAGCAAGACTCTCTTCTGCAACATCCCAGACCTGTGGTTATCCAGCCTTTGACTGAGAAAACTGGTGGTATTATTTAGTCATTTCAGTTGTGTCCAACTCTTCATGACCCCATTTGGCATTTTCTTGGCAAAGGTAATAGAGTAGTTTGCCATTTCCTTCTCTAGCTCATTTTACAGATGAGAAATAGAGGCAAACAGGGTTAGGCAACTTTCCCAGGATCCAATGGTAAGTGTCTGAGGCCAGATTTGAACTTAGGGAGATGAGTCTTCCTGACTTCAAGCTAGGTACTCTATTCACTGCTCCAACTAGCAGCTTAGAAAACTTACCTAGTACTTATTATCAGCATCACTCACCTAGCTTTTAACATACAGCCTAGTATATTTCCATGGGCCAATCTTTCTGTCTTAGAAAATTAGGTTGTATTCACCATGAAGGTAGGGACTCTGCCTTGTATTACTTTATATTCTCATAAATGCTCAAAAAATACTTAATGATCTAGTGGTAAAATAATTAGGCTAATCAAGTTCTAGTGAGTCTGGAATTGTTTAATTATTTGATTTGTACCTTTAATTTGTTATCATTCAGTTGTTTCAGTAGTGTCTGAGGTTTTCCTGGCATGATACTGGAGTGATCTGCCATTTCCTTCTCCTGCTCATTTTACAGATGAGGAACTGAGTTAAACAGGGTTAAATGACTTGCCCAGGATCACACAGCTAGTAAGTGTCTATGGCCACATTTGAACTCAGGATGAGGAGTCTTCCTCATTCCAGGCCCAGCACCCTATCTATCTAGTGTGCCACCTAGCTAACATTTCTAAGTATTAAAATCTGATCTTATACCTCTACTTCGATCATTATCTAAATCCATGTTATGTAGCACTCTATAAGACAAAAGTATAATAAGCTATGAATATATTATGATGGGCTTACAACATCTTTTATCTTATGGAAGGAGCTGAGCTTATAGTTACCCTTCAAAATGAGAAAATATATTTTATAATATAAACATTAAAACAGAAAAGTTAATCAGGTTTAAAGGAGCATTAACAAAATTTTAATTTAGTAACAGAACTCCTCTGATCTATCCTGCCTCCAACATTTTATAGAAGCAAAATGTTAGAAAATATCCAGTAGCCATATTCTTTATTTTATATATAACAGCAAGTCAAAAATTTAAGATTACAAAAGGGTTAGAAATATAAATTTGATGTTGTTTTTAAAAGGTGGTTTTTAATACATGTATTTTAACAGAGATCTAAAAGACTAGAAAGAAATATCTTTAAAAAGATTAACTTTACCTCCTCTTACAAATCCATTGGTAGCTATTGCCGAAGTAGACAATCCCGTGATGGTTGTGACAACAGTGGCCATCGCTATAACAAGAACTGACAGACCTTAAAGGAAAAGAAATGGATGCTTTAATAGTTAATTAAAAAATTGTTTTAAAACAGAGAAAACATATGTAAACCACACTTTCAGGCTATCACATCTAGAATTTCTTACATATAGAGGCAATTAGAAGCAGTATGGTACAGCTGAAAGAGAGCTATTCCTGCAGTCTGTCCAGGTCAATATCTGCCTTTCCCTATTTATATCATTTTGAGCAAGTTACAAACTGTGTGTCAGTTTAGTCACCTATAAAATGGAGAAAACTGTACGTGCTTCTACCTACTTCACAGGGTTGTTTGTAGGGAAAGTGCTCCGTAAATCATAAAACTCTATAAATATATACAAAACATTTAAGCCTCCAATTTATTTTATAACTAAAAATGGATTTTAAAAAATACCCTTATGAAGATGAAGGCATCACAGGATCACCAATGCAACACCGATATGAAGGAGAATATTGTTCATAATGTCTTTCTTTTAAGCTTATGTCATAAGTCAAAACAAAGTACTGTTGAACATACGCCACCATTCTTCCACAGTACCTAAATAATTCCCAGCTAAATAAAACAGCATAAAGGTGTACCTACCTATCCCAGCCTGACCCACAATCCATGACAGCCTGATGAAGAGCATCACACCCCAAATGTTTAACATACATCGTACCTGGGAAAGGAGTAACACACACGGGAGCTAAAATATAGTGAAAAACTAATAGCCAATGGCAGTTTTATAAACAATTGCTATAAAGCTATTTTTGTTTTAGTCAAGAGATTAAACATGATACAATAAAAGCTTAGTACAGATAAGAAGGAAAAATCTAGGAATCCAAGAAATAAAAACAAAAGACAAAAGCCTATCACCAACGTCTGAAACTATCAGAGACCATAAGAAAAAGATACTATGAATATTTTGAAGATCTTTATGATAAAAGGGGTATCTTGTTTTTTTTTTCCAAAAACTGTTCAACCAAATTCTATTCTTCTCATTCCTTTACCTTGCACAGATTTTAACTTGTATAGATGGTATTTAACCACTATTTTCCAAACGTGAGACTATAAACCTTTGACATAATCCTTTTTAAAAAATGATTTTTGAAGTCAAGTATCTAAGATACAAGGGTAGGAAAAGTAACACTACCCAGTACAACTTCATATCTACCTTGGCTCATCTCCCAGAATCGTAGAACTTGACAGTAGAAGGGACCATAGCTGTCTGCCCCATCTATAGAGGTCCTCCCCCTATAAACATACCTCACAAGTGGCCATTCAGGTTTGGCTTCAAAACCCCCAATGAGGAGGAAACCATCAATTTTTATGGAAGCCTATTCCACTCTGGGACAGCTCTGTTGGGAAGTTGCTCCTGACACGAAGGCTAAATTTGTTTCTTTAAAACTTCCCACAGGATCTGTTTCTGACTTCTTGGGCCAAACCAAAAAAATCTAATACATCCCCTACTAGCATTCCCCCCACCCCCCGGGGCCCCTTCCTGGAATCGTCTTTTCTCCAGACTAAACATGCCTAGTTCTTTCAACTTATTCTTATATGACAGAGACTTACGGTGCTCAAGGGGGCCTATAGCCTCCAACCATCATTGTGGATACTCTCCAGCTTATTAATGATCTTTTTAAAATTTTGGCAACCAGAACAGAACACAATACTCCAGATGAGGGCTGCTGAGGGACAAGTACAGTGGGACTATCACCTCCCTATTCCTAGAAGCTACGCCCCAAGGTTACAGCCAGCTTTTTAGGATGCCACATATCACACTGTCAACTCATATTGAGTTTGCAGCCCTCTAAAATCTCCAGATCTCTTTTACAATGACTAACTAACCATGCTTCCCCCCTCTTGTACTTGTGAAGTTGATCTTTTATACCCAAATATAAGAATTCACTTGTATCCCTATTTAATTTCACTTTATTAGATTTAGCCCAATGCTCTAGAGACTGTAAAGATCATTTTGGATTCTGGCTCTTTCATCTGCTGTGGTAGTCATACCTCCAGCCTTGTGTCTGGAGCTGCAAATTTGATGAGCATGTCATCTATGGCTTTATCCAAGTCACTAATAAAAACGTTAACTAGAACAGGGCTAAACACAGATCCTAGGTTACTCCACTAAGCCCTTCTTCCACAAGGACATTGAGACATCTCATTAGCATTATTCTCCTAAATCTCACAACCAGATACCCAGCCAGATAATGCAGATGTCCTTCTCAGAAGGACATAGCTAAACACAGATCCCAGGTTACTCCACTAAGCCCTTCTTCCACAAGGACATTGAGACATCTCATTAGCATTATTCTCCTAAACCTCACAACCAGATACCCAGCCAGATAATGCAGATGTCCTTCTCAGAAGGACATATATATGTGTGTGTGTGTGTGTGTGTGTGTCTGTATGTATGTATGTATGTATATTCAGCCCTTCTATACCGATTCTATTTCCAGATCTTGTTCCTAGTAAAAAGGGACAAATTAATCCTCCATTGTTTGCTACTTAGTGGAAGTAGAAAAGGCACTATTTTTTCCCTTCATTCCAGCTCTGAGAAACTATTATTATTAACTCTGCAACTTGCCAACCAATTGCCCCTAAAAAAGGTTCCAATTCTGTTCTCTGCCCTACTCTCTTTGACTCCATGGTTCCTCTTAGCTGAGACCTTCATTCCCAACTTTTATAGGTAGAATAGGAAAAATGTGTAAAAATCACAAACTCAAATTCTAAGTGCACATAAGATTCTAACTGATCTAGTTGCCTGTTATATACATTTTACCATCAACTCAATAGGCATTTACTAAGCACCTGCCACAAGCAAGGCACTGCATTGTGCCAAGCCCTGAAAGCACAAATAAAAAAAAATTAAACTGTCCCTGACCTACTGGAGGGAGCACATCACATACACAGAGAGAGAAGTAAACACAAGGTACATACAAAGTTATATAAAACGATTTCAAGGGAGAGAAAATACTAAACGACTAACTGGGTAAGATGGGAATCAGGAAAGGCCGCTGAAGGAAGCAAGGGTTTTAGATAGAGAGGACAAAGAGAAAAGACAAGGAGGCAGTAGATGGCATGTTATACATAAAGAACCACTTAGACCAAAATGAAGTGACTCTGCCTAGGTACAAGTTAATACGGTCTTTTCCTAAAGGATTTATAAGAGAATTAAACTGGGAAAAACGTAGAACTTTTTGTGAACCCATCGATACTTAAATAATACTCTACAATAACTAAAATCCAATTAAACAATTAGACAAAAATTAATAAGGCACCTACCATATCCATGAAACTGTGTTAGGTTCTGGGAATACAAAAACATAAATAAAATAGCTCTTGAGGAAGGAGCTATGTATGGAATATGGAATATGTATTCTACCTATAATGGAATACAACAGGTATGCAAAAAAGTAAATAAAAATATGGTATACACAATTATAAAGTAATACAAAATAACTTCAAAAGAGACAGCTAGTTACTGGAGGGAATCATGTAAAGCCTCATATAAGAAGCAGCACCTAACTGCTTTATGGGAACTAACCTGGTAGGTATAAAAATGTCTATATACTTACTAAAACACCCTTTATCCAGCCAAACTTCACCACTCCTTTGCTTTCTGCAGTGTAAGTGACTACAGCTTCTCTGGTTGGAGTACCTTCTTCTCCGTTTGCAAAGCCGTCCTCAAAAGGTTCCTGGTTAGAACAAAAAGAAACAATTGTAAATGTGTGGATTATTCAAGAATTTTTTTCAAAAGACGATTTCAGAAAGAGAATTTAATTTTCAATTGAGACTATATATTTTTAAGTTACTCAAGTAAAAATGTTGCCAGCATAGAGAAACTTTAGGACAGCATAGAGAAACTTTAAACAAAGATGTTCAACAAACACTTGTTAACGAAAGACCCAGTCTTTTTTAAAAAGATTAATGAAGAAAGGCCATATTAAAACAAAGGCCTCCCACAGCCAGTTATTTTGAAAATGAAAAAAAAACCCAATTATTTTTTCTTTCGTTTTCCTTTTAAACCAATAAGAGTTTGATAGTGTCAGAGTAATATTTGCCTATATCTGTCTAATCTAGTTAATTCAGCAAGTTCAACACATGATTATTTTCCTTTTTCTAGTCACTCCTTTGGGGAACTCATCTAATCTTACCAACCATGTTGAAGTAAATGTCTTCCAAATGTGTGTCCCTAACACATGTCACCTGCCCTCCAGTCTTATATATCTATAGTACTTGGATGTGGTACCAATCCTGGAAATTTTCTCATGCTACAATGTTAAGTTCTCTAACCTCCTCTGCCCTCCCCAAACTGGCATGCATTAGCATACATGTGTTGTTCCTCATTACACAAGAGGTACACTATTTTCCCCAGGATTTTCAAAAGTCTATAAACTTGTCCCTCTACTTTACTGCCTCTATAAATGACCAAATTCTGTCAATTCCCCAAAGTTTCTGGGTTCCAGATGATACCAGACTGCAGAGTTCCTCCTGAGAATCTATTCCCATTTGCAGCAGCCCTATATAACAAGGGATCTGAATCAATCCTAAAATGAGTTAACCACTAAGTCTCCTTGAGTCAAGGACTATTTGGCAGGCCTCAGGATACATACAAACATACACAAATAGGACCCATCTCAAGTCGGTGAAATCTGATTTCAACTCAAAGTAATGGAAATACAAATCAAACACTTAATGGGCAACTGATGCTCAGTTGAACACGGTCTTCTTTATTTAAACAATCATACTAACCATCTCAACCAACACCCTTCTTTACCTATATCTAACATCTACTACCATGGATAATGTAGGAGAAAGAAGAAATTCAAAGTTATGTTTCAGAAATCCTAATGTCCAAGGCATTCAAACCCCTCAAAGGATCAAATTATCTTACCTTAACCACCTCTCTAGGCCCTGAGATTGTTTTGTTTTGTCTTAGTTAATTGCTATTTAAAAGGGGGACAAATCTAAAAGCAAAAACTCCTCAATACCTTCCTTGTGAACAACTATCAATGTGCTAAGTACAAGAGCACAGTCTAGAATCCATCTTTATAAAAGCATATTTTTAAATCTCAAAAATTCCACATTCTAAAGATTACATCTAAGTCAAAGTACTTTGACTTGACTAGACTTTAATAATACTGTTGCCAAGGCAGTTTTTAAGAAAATTGCTTTGTTTTTTAAGAAAGTCTTTTATTTTCATAGCTTTCTGTAACGGTAAGTGACATAATGAAAAGGAGCTCCACTTTTTAATTCTCAAATGTAAATATTAGTATAGCCTCAGAGAATGAGTTGTTCTGAACAGTTAATTACACAAAGACTTTGTTAACCATTTTGGCTATCAATCTTTCAGAAATACATTGCATACTTTGCTGTCTTCTTATAGTATGGAATAAAACTTAAGCTTTCTCTTGATGACCCAAGATCATGATTACGTACATCAATTGTAATAATTTTTAAAAGAATACTTCTTATATTGTACTAAATCAGAAGTATCAATCTCAGTTCACTTATGTCAAACTGCACTCAACTAGGCTCAATAATCCCAAACCACCGTGCTTTGAGTTATGTCCGTTTTTATAGTCATGCATTCCTTCCATTCTTAGAGCTATCATTTTTCCCTGCTATCAGGACACAGATTGGGAGGTCGTCTTTCCTATTTTACTGTGCCTCTAAGAGGTTTGTAAATCATGCATTTCATAATTATATGTAAAAGAAGCATAAACTGTTTGAGTTAAGGGGTTTGTCTTTCTAGTGAAGTACATGAGCTTCTTCAGAGCATGGACTTTCACATTCATCCTCACTCCACTTTTCTGGTTCTCAGCTCTATTTGAGGAAGATGGTCAAACAGGTGACTCATAGGTAGGCAAGGTGAATGAAAAAATCCCATTAAAGCCAGTCTTAAATAAATGTTTGAAGGGATATTTAGTATACACATTTTGGGTTTATAAACCAGTAAGTCTGTCCTAATGATTTGAACCGCATAATCCAACTGTTCTGGAGAAAAGGTGGGATCAAAAGTTTTATTAATTCATAACTGAAGCTGACGACTGTTCTGTTATTAAATACTGCTATGCTATGATCAGCACTCTTTATTTTGTGATATATTAAAACATAAGATCAGGGGGTGGAGCCAAGATGGCAGCTGGTAAGCAGGGAATAATGTGAACTCCGTACAGAGACCCTCCAAAAACTTATAAAAATGGCTCTGAACCAATTATAGAACGGCTGAACCCACAAAACAGCAGAGGGAAGCAGGGCTCCAGCCCAGGACAGCCTGGATGGTCTCTGGGTGAGGTCTATCCCACACGGAGCTGGGAGCTGGGAACTGAGTGGAGCAGAGCCCAGCCTGAGCGGCGTGGACCATCCAGACCAGAAGCGGGGTGGAGGGGGCCCTAGCGCCCTGATTCAGTGAGCTGCGGCAGTTACGAGACTTCTCAACCCACAAACACCAAAGACTGCGGAGAAGGTTAGTGGGAAAAGCTGCGGGAGTGGAAGGAGTTCGGGGTTCGGCTTCCAGCCCCGGGGGCAGCGGAGGTGGGGCAGCTACAGCTGTTGTTACTTCCGGCTCCAGGCCCACCTGGTGGGAGGAATTAAGTGGTGGATCAGAGCAGGGGTGCACAGCCTGCCGAAGATCTAAGCCCAGTTCGGGTTGGGGGTTGGGGAAGGAGCAGTGCTGGTGTGGCAGACCTGGCACCTCCCCCCCAAACGTGGAACATAGAACTCTGTAATCTACAAGCAGTCGTACCCCACTGAAAAACTCAAGGGTCAAGTTAGTTGGCTGGGAATATGGCCAGGCAGCGAAAACGCACTGAGATTCAGTCTCAGACTTTGCATTCTTTCTTTGCTGACAAAGAAGACCAAAACATACAGACAGAAGAAATTAATAAAGTCAAAGAGCCTACAACAGAAACCTCCAAGAAAAACAGGAACTGGTCCCAGGCCATGGAAGAGCTCAAAAAGGAGTTGGAAAAGCAAGTCAGAGAAGTAGAGGAAAAATTGGGAAGAGAAATGAGAAGGATGCGAGAAAACCATGAAAAACAAGTCAATGACTTGCTAAAGGAGACCCAAAAAATACTGAAAAATACACTGAAGAAAACAACACCTTAAAAAACAGACTAACTCAAATGGCAAAAGAGCTCCAAAAAGCCAATGAGGAGAAGAATGCCTTGAAAGGCAGAATTAGCCAAATGGAAAAGGAGGTCCAAAAGACCACTGAAGAAAATACTACTTTAAAAATTAGATTGGAGCAAGTGGAAGCTAGTGACTTTATGAGAAATCAGGATATTATAAAACAGAACCAAAGGAATGAAAAAATGGAAGACAATGTGAAATATCTCCTTGGAAAAACCATTGACCTGGAAAATAGATCCAGGAGAGATAATTTAAAACATAAGATCATCCAAAATAGTTTATATGTGTTCTAACTGCACAATAAACAGATTTTTGGATACTTATCTCATACCTCTATGAAAAGAAAATCAAGGCACATATACAGATTTACTAATAGGCTATTGTTGGGTCAGTGCTCACCACATAAGTGGGTGCCTTTTTAGCAATGCCGAAACAACAAGGAGGCATTCTAAAATTTCTACTGTGGGTGTGTGTTGGAATTTCACTTCTGAGTTCAAGATCTACAAGCAATCTTAAATTTGACTGTCACCTAGTCTATGGAAAATTATTTAGATGATAAAATTAGTTTTTCCTCTATCATTCCTAAGATGGAGATTTTAAAAATCAGGATTCCTACTACAAAAATAAAAGATCAAATATTCCCACTATTTTCTGCAAGCAGAAAGTGAAACAAAAGTTTATCCAAACTAAAATAACCCTAAAATTCTTCGTTTCTCTTTTCCAGCTTCCCATGAAGGTTTCCTTGAGTTCAGAATTTGATTCTTCCTTTTCATGCCAGAAGTTCAGAAATGAGAGTGCTGGTATCCCTTTCCAGAGTTAATTAAAAAAAAAACAACCCAGCAACTAAGTATTAAAGGGGAAAGCTGTTATTGACATAGGAAGGCTTCCTAGTGAAGAAGACATTTGAATTGGGCTTTGAAAGGTAGGTAGGAATTTAAAAAGGTCCAAGAGGGAAGAGAGGCATTCCAGGCACCAAGACCATCCTGAGGAAGGGCAGAGAAGCCCAAAGATGGATGGCACATTCAGAGAACAGAGATCAGTTTGCCTGAAGCCATAGGTGCATGGAAGATAGTTTATTTGAGAATGCTGGAAAGGGTGATGCTAGATTGTAGATTGCTCTAAAAACCAGGAAAAAGAAACTTCAGAACCATATTTCATGTGCAATCAAAAAGCACTAAATATTTTTGATTAGCAAGAACAGACTGTGCTGACAGCAGATGGTAGGATGGTGGAGCCCAGATGAGAGGTCTTTTTGAGATGCTTTCTCAGTCAGTTAGTCTATAAACATTAAGTGTGTGCCAGGCCCTGTGCTAAAACACTGTGGATACTCAAACAGGCCAAAAACAGTCTCTGCCCTCAAGGAGCTCACAATATAATGGAGGAGACCACAAGCAAACAACTGTACAAACATGCTATGAACAAGATAAAAAAGAAATACTTAACAGAGGGAAGACACTAGAATTAAGAGGAGTTGGGAACCACTTCCTGTAGTAGATGGGATTTTAGTTGAGACTTAGAGGAAGCCAGGGAGGTCAGTAGGCAGAGTGGAGGAGGCAGAGTGCTCCAGGCATGGGAGACAGACAGAGAAAATGCCCAGAGCTGAGAGATGGGAGTGTCTCGTTCATGTAATAGCCAGGAGGCTGCAGTAACTGAATCAAAGAGTACCTGTCGGGGAGTAAGGCACAAGAAGACTGGAAAAGTAAGAGGGGGCTAGTTTATGAAGGACTTTGATCCTGGAATCAATAGGAGCTACTGAAGTTTACTGAGCAAGGAGGTTTGATGGTGACATGATCAAACCTCAGCTTTAGGAAAATCATTTTGGTGGTGGAATGGAAGATGGGTCTGAGGCAGGGAGACCTGCCAGCAGGCTATTACTAACCTCTACCAATTGCCCCTAAAGGTGAGGGAGGAATAGGAAGCAAAGCCCAAACTATATTCCTTTTTTGACGACAGGGTTCCCATCAGTTGACAACCTCATTCCCAACTTTTATAGGTAGAAGAGGCAAAATGTATAAAAATCACAAATTCAACTTCCAAAGTGCACACAAGAGTCCAGGTATGAAGTGATGAAGACCTGCCCCAGAGCAGTGGCAGTGTCAGCGTCAGAGGAGAGAAAAGACACTATAAAGGTGAACTTGACGGGCCTCGACAACAGACTGTGCTGGGGCGGGGGAGTAGAGGAAGCTAGCTAGCTTGTAAGCCCAAGGGAGTGGGAGAATAGTGTTTCCCTCTACAGTAATAGGAAAAGGTAATAGGGGTAAAGATCATGAGTTGTTTTAGATATAATGAGTTTAAGATGTCTACTGGACATCCAGTTCAAGATGTCTGAAAGACAGTTTGGAGATATAAGACTGGAGGCCTACCTATCCAGAAGAGAAGGATAGGTAGATTTGAGAACTGTTGGCATACAGATGGTAATTAAATTCATCAAATGAAGTTGTACAGAGGGAGGAGACAAGATCCAAAACGCCTGCAGTTAGAGAGCATGATTTGGAGAGGATCCAGCAAAGGAAACCAAAAAGGAACAGACAGGTAAGAAGAGAACCATGGAAAAGTGGTATCTGAAAACCTAGAGAGGAGAGAGTATCAAGGAGGAGAAGGTGATCAGTAATGTCAAAGGTTGCAGAGAGGTTGAGAAGAATGAGGACTGAGAAAAGGCCGCCTCTTCCCTGCATAGGTGGAGCCCTAAAGTTTTGAAGGGATTCTCAGTTAGGCTACAGGTTACATGCAGTTAATATGGTATGCGCTGCCAAGCTGAAAAGCCAGATCTGTTTCTATGCATGGCTAGTTAAGAATGGACTCTACCCAGAAATTCATAAGGATTCTAAAATCGTCAGATTTCATACTATGAAAACTTTACAAATGGTATTCTGAAATGTCTTATCAACCTCACAATGAGAAAGATACCTAAGTATACTTAGTGTGTTGCCAAATATATGACCCAAAAAGACCACATACAGATTCCTCTGAATGGTAGAAAGCTAGTACTCCCCCAAACATTAAAAACAGAAGCAAAGCCTCGAGCTCTTTAAGAAGATCCTCTACAAAGTATTTCTGGAAGAATGGACGTGAACCCCACAGGATGAGTCTCAGGAGTTGCAACCTATATCGGTAGAGGGACTAACCACAAGGATGAAACAGTGACTCCCCCAAATCTCACAAAAACCCTTTTGTTCCCAAATGATTTAAATTCTTTTGAATTATTCTGATTACCATATTTCTCATTGTTTTACATCCAAAGGAGGAAAGGAAATTGTCAGTGAGCTACAACTATGATTTTTCCCTTTAAATTTGAGGAGGTAAATAATTTCCAAGCTCCTCAGGATTTCAGTAATTGAGCATCAGATGCATTACCAAAAATGAAGAAAAAAAGTAAAATAATCATGGGGAAAAACAAAAAAAATTTCCTAAAATTAAAACTCTTTCATGTTTTGTATAATTAGCATCATCAAAACCACCACCATTATTAACACCTGACATTCATACAGCACTTTATATCTTACTTGAAAATCACAACAACCCTGAGGTAAAGAACTGCAGGTATTATTACTTTCATTTTACGAATAGGGATACTGAAGCACATCAGGGTATGCAGAAACCAAGTCTCTTCTGACTCTGAGACCAGCACCCTATCTACTAGGTTAAATAAAATACTTTTTAGGTAGATAGTCACTTCAAACTCTCTTTTTATTTTCTGTCCATGTTTGAAGATTGAAACTGAAAAGCTACATGAACCTGATTTCAAGAAAAACCAATTAGTAGATGCTCATAATCATAATTTGTGATGTCATCCTCTCTGTAGGAATGTCTGTGTCTATAGTTCTAACATTACTTTTGGCAATCACATTCTCAAATTGGAGATTATTTTTACATGGTTAACAAGTTAAATTATTTTTTTAAAGTTCACATAGCTTCACTTAGTACTACTATCTCTTAAGCAAATGTGTTTGACTTAGCAAGTGAGGTTCAATCCACACTAACAGTGTACTGCCCCAATAAATGCTCAATATCCTGAAAACCACTGGTTGGGAAACAAAGTAAAATTGGAACTCAATTCCTCTCCTTTCCCCTCTCAGCTATGCTGTGACTGATGTCATCAGACTGACACCATCACCCTCCACCATGCCAGCCCCCTTCTCCCATTGGCGAATACCTTCTGCTGCTGCTTTAGTCCCTTCCTGGCTATGCTCAGACTTCAAGACTCTTCATCTCCCAGCAGGGTTACCATTTCTCCAGTCCTCCTTTTCTTCTTTCTTTTATGTTTTGTCTTCTCCCATTAGAACAGAAATCCCTTGAGGGCAGGGACTTTCTTTTGCTTTTATTAGTATCCTCAGCACCCAGCATGACTGGCAGAAGGTGACTGCAGCCTCTGACTTTGATGATAACTCTCTTCTGTCTAGGTTTTACAACATTGTTCTCTCTCTCCTGGTTCTCCTTTCTATCAACTTGACCATGCCTTTTCAATCTCCACTGTTGGATCTTCATACAGGTTACACTCACCAACTGTGGGAGTTCCTCAGGGATCTGTCCTGGGTCCTCTCCTCTTTTCCCTCTATTCAATTATCATTTCTATGTTGATAATGTTCAATGCTCCTTATCCAGCCCTAACCTCTCTCCTAACCTGTAAACTTACATCTCCAAATGCCTATAAGATATTTAGACTGGATGTTCCACAGACATCTTAACAAGCTCAACATGTCCAAAACAACTCACAATTTTAACCCCCAAGCCCTCCCCCATCCCCTTCCAAACTTCCCTATTACTTTTGATGGTACCACTATCCCTTTTGGTCTCCTAGGCTCCCAATCTTGGTGTTATCCTTGACTCTTTATTCTTATCCTTGACTCTTTATTCTTACCCTCTATATCTAATATGTTGCTAAGGCCCGTTGACTTCCCCTTTCTCTCCTCTGATATTGCCACCACTCTAATGCAGACCTTCATCTCCTCATGCCTGGACTATTGTAACAGTCTGCTGGTGTCTTACACCAGCCACAAGTTTCCAGTCCAGCCTTCACTTAACCACTGAAGTTTACTTTCCTAAAGTGCAGGCCAGACTATAATCTCAATAAACTCCAATGGTTCCTTATATCCTCTAGAATCAAATATAAAATCCTCTATTTGGAATTCAAAGTCCTTTACAACCTAGCCCCTCCTCAACCCCCCCCAAACACACACTTTACAAGTCACCCCATTCTCTTTGATGTACTGACACTGGCTTCCTTGCCGTTCCTGGGAATAAAATACTCTATCTCCTAACTCTGGGCCATTTTCACTAACTGTCCTTCACACATGGAACATTCTCCTTCCTCACCTCCACCTGCTGGCTGCATTCAAAATCCCAACTAAAACTCCTCTTAATTCTAGTACCTTCTCTCTGTCAATTATTTCCCATTTATCCTCTAGCTTGTTTGTATTTAGTTGCTTGTTTATATACAGTATTATGTTTAACTGTGAGTTCTTGGGGCTGGGATCTTCCTTCATCTTTCTTTGTATATGAAGTGCTTAGCACAGTGTCTGACATATACTATGGTCTTAAAGTTTACTGATCCACGAATACTTGTCTGAAATCTCTGAACAGTTTTCATAATAATTCTTATTCTTAGTCACAATTTCCTCATTTGTAAAAATGAAGATAATCCTTTAACACTGCTCACCTCATAGAGTTCTTGTGACACTTTAATGCGAATGTATGTATAAAAGTTTCACTGGTATTGAGAACTGCCTTTTAGTCACTGTACTCAATACACTGGGAGCTACCCTGGGCACTGAAAGGGTGACTAACCCAATTCAAACAGGCAGTATATTTAACAGGTTGGACTTGAACCCAGGTCTTTGATACTATGAGACTGACTGTCTATATACACTAAGGTCTCTAGGGTCCACTTAAAAACTGCTGCAATAAGTAGGTACTTCTTGTATCTTTCTCAATATGTTTTCAGTTCTCCCCTACAACCTTTCCAAGTAATTAAAATGAACAATTCCTATTGCCGAAGCCATCTATTAAACAATGTGTCCTTTAGTAACTCCTTAACCATTTAGAATCTATCTGTAATTATCACGGAAAAAAAATACAATGTGGCTTTAAGTATGTTTGAGCTAAGATAATCAGAATCTATAAAACAACATAAAACCGAGAAAGAAAATAGCCTAGAGACCCTAGTATTTTAGAACTGGAGGCCCTACAGTTCTAAGGGACACCTTCCCACCTTTCAGAGATCAATCTAAACAAAGTAGTTATTAAGTACCTACCATGTGCCAGTCATTGTGCCAAGCACGAGTAACAAAAAGGTAAAAATCAAAGTCCCTTTCTTCAAGGAGCTTACGTTTACAGAGGGAGACAACATGTATATATAAAATATGAACAGAATAAGTATATACACAAAATGAATACAAGGGAAATTTGGAGGGAAGCATTAGGAGCTTGAAGAAATTCCTGACTTTTATCTGCTAAATAAGTGAAAGATTAAACTTATAAATACTTATGTTCTCAATTTTCTAAGCAGAAATAAAATTTGTCATCTTTGGCCTGCTTAAAAAAAAAATCAAGAGATTACTTTTGCAGGGTGAAGGTAGAAAGAGATGAATTATAAGGTCTGTGAAATCAGTGATTTTCTCTGTGCTTGTTAAAATCAATACTTCTATGTTAGGTGATTAAAAAGTCCAACAAAAAGGCTAATTCTTCACTGAGAAAAGTTACTAAATAGAAAAATGAAGTTTGCACTTAAGGTATAAAGCTTAAATTTTAATTTTTAAAATGTCTTGGGGCAGCTAGATAGCACAGTGAATAGAGCACTAGCCTTGGAGTCAGGAGGACCTTAGTTCAAATTGGGCCTCAGACACTTGACACTTACTAGCTGTGTGACCTTGGGCAAGTCACTTAACCCCAATTGCCTTGCCTTCCCCCTTCAAAAAAAAAAAAAAAAAGAAAGAAAGAAATCCTAACCTGTTTGGTTCTATTTATATTCTAGCCTATCCCAAATGTTCGAGCCACAAATGTCCATTTACCCTGCCACATGATAACATTCTTTGAAAATTGTACTAAAGATTTTCTATTACGTGGTCTGTTAAATGAAAATCTAAATTCTGACGAGACAGTATATTTATCTTTTTGTAAAGTAAAATTATTTTACCACACACTAATTTAAAATGTTTAAGCTTAAAAGACCCTGACAACTAATAAAAATGACAGGCATAAACTAAGTATCTATTACTTATTTCTGAGGAAGCGTCAAATAAAAACATTAGAAAAAACAATAAACAGTTTGAGTCTGATTCTAATCAAACTTCTACTGATAAATACCATTACATTTTTAGTCCTAGTATATTTAGTTTTACAAGCATTTATCACATTCCCTTCTACTGCTTCATCCTTCAAATGAAAAATGTATTTTTAACAATAAAAAATACAAAAAATAAAACCTTCATATGTACTAAATATGCATAGTCCAGTAAAAAAAATTCCCACAAGGGCTACGTCTACAAACATATGTGTCATTCTGCATTTTAAGGTCATCACTTTTCTGGGTAAGAGGAGGGTGGCAGTTCATCTTGAGTTTTCTGGACTCACGATTTATCACTGAAAATTGATCAAATTTCCAAAGTCTTTCAAAATTGTCTTTCTCTATAATGTTATCACTATATAAATCATTCTGGTTCTGTTCACTTCAACTCTGCATTAGTACAAAGGTTTTCCAAATTTTGTCTGAGAATGTCTGTTTTGTCATTTCTTATGGCACAATATTTCATTAAATTCATATAACACAATTTGTTCACTCATTCCCCAGTATTAGTTTGCTCTTTTCTTTTCCAGGTATTAGCTACTTAAAATGATAAGTGTATATATGCCTAGAAATAACAAAGTTAGGTAAAGAGGTATGCACAATATAGTAACTTTGGGGGAATAGTTTCAAAGTGATTTCCAGAGAGTCTGGACAAATTCATTTCTCTGTTTTCCCACAGTACTGCCAATATTTGTAATTTTCCTCTCTTGGCATCAATGTTAATTTAGTGGGTGGAACCTCAGATGATTCAATTTTTATTATAGTGATTGAGTATTTTTTTTCATATAGGTGGGATATATTAGATTTCTTCTTTTGAAAACTGCCTATTTAATCCTTCGACCATTTATATATTGGGGAATGGTTTTTAGTCTTAGACATTTTTATCATTTTTTATGTATCTTACATATGAGATCTTTATCAGAGAAAACTGCTACAAAGATTAGCCCCCACAACAACTTATTAGATTTGTTTGTGCAAAAACTTTTAAAATTTTATATAATGAAACCTGTTCATTTTATCTTCTGTGATCCTCTTTATTGATTGTCTATCCATGGATCTAAAAGGCAATTTCTTCCTTGCTTCTGTAATTTGCTTATGATGCCTCCTGGTTATGTCTGCATCATGTATCCATTTAGAGTCTATCTTGTTTTATGGTAAGAGATGTTGGTCTATGCCTAATTTCTGCCAAACTGCTTTCCTAGCAGTTTTTGTCAAATGTTGAGTCATTCTCTGAGTAAAAAGAGTATCTGGGTTTATCAAACACTGTACTATGTTTGTTTCTGTATGTTGTATACTTCGTTTCACTGATTAACAAACATCTCTACTTGTTAGTCAGTAAATCGTTGTAATATAGATTGAGATCTGGTACTGATTCCCCTTCCTTCCCATTAAAAAAAACAAAAAAACCAAACATTATTACCCTTGGGATTGTTGGCCTTTCTCCCTCCATATGACATTTTTTTCTAGTTCTATAATTCTTTAATTGGGAAAGCACTGAAAAAGTAAATTTATTTAGGTAATATTGCCATTTTTATTATATTAGTTTAACCACCCACGAACAATTCATATTTCTCCAACTATTTAGGTTTGTCTTTATTTCCACAATTACAGTTGAATTTATGTATTCCCTGAGTATATTGGCACATACGCTCCCCCAAATTTTAAATCTTCTGTAGTTCTTTTGAACAGAATGTCTCTTTCCAGTGCTTCCTACTGAATTTTGTAGGCAATATACAGGAATGCTGATGATATATGTGAATTTTATATAGTGAAAATTTACTGAATTTATTAACTTTATTAACTTAATGACTACTATTAAATTAACTTATTAACTACTATGCACTCCTGGTCTAGGTAAAGGGATCCGTAGGTTTATCTCCTTGTTTCTCCTTTAAAAGGTATATTTAAGCTTTACTCGAGTGTTATGGATGTAGGCTCCTCTAGGTCCTAGAATGTCACTATTTTCCCATAATTCCCTTGTAACAACCTGCTTTCGGTACTAGTAAGGGTTAGATGTAAAACCTAAAGGTTATCTAGACTAGGTTTTAAAATATAAATGCTCATTAGGAATTATGCAAATGAAGAGACTAAAATGCCCATACCATTTGACTCAGAGATTCTATTATTAGGTATATATCCCAAGGAAGGCACTGATTAAAAAAAAAAAAATTTCCCATACACACCAAAATATTTATAGTAGCACTTTTTTTTGGTAACAAATGGAAACAAAGTACATGGCCACAGATTTGGGAACGGCCAAACAAATTGTGGTACACAAATATAATGTAATATGCTGTAAAAAATGACAAATACGATCAATACAGAGAAACATGGAAAAACTCACATGAACTGATGAAGACTGAAGTAAGCAGAGCCAAGAAAACAATATTCAGTGACTACGACTACATAAATGGAAAGAACAATCACCACAAAATAGTTAAAAGGTGAATGTTACAAAATTACAAAATACAAGTATGGCTCCAAAAGAGATATGAGAACTAATCCTTTACAGAGACGGGAAGTCCGGGGGTGTGAAACTTAGCATATATTTTCAGATTTTTGTTTATTTTCAATAGGTTTCTCTCCCCACCCCAATCCCACCCCTCTTTTAAAAATATTCTTTATTATATGGGATGGCTCTCTGGGAGAGTAAAGGGATGGGATATGGAGGGAAATTCAGGTGATGCGAAACCGAAATATGTCAGTAACATTTTACTTTAAAAGTATAATATGCTCTACACCTTCCTTTTGACTGAATCACCATTATGTGGCAGTTCCCTTTTTTTACATTCTTCCTATGTTCTAGCCCAGTAACTGTTCCTATGGCTTACAATCTCTCAAGTCATCAGATTCATTAAAGAACACCAATAATGACAACTCACTAACAGTTTATTATAAGAGACAGTACATAAAAACTGGTAAATCGAGCAATTTAAAACTTGGATAAATCAGATTATGGGCAGGCAAACAGGATGCTTCAACTAAATATTCGCTGAATGATAAAAAAAAAACAAACCCAAACACCTAGTACTTGCTACAATGCAAGCACAATACTAGGAGTTATGGATAATGCAGAGACATATAGTAATATAATAAGAAGAGAGGGGCAGCTAGGTGGCACAGTCAGTAGAGCACCGGCCCTGGAGTCAGGAGGACCTGAGTTCAAATCCGGCCTCAGACACTTGACACAAGTACTAGCTGTGTGACCTTGGGCAAGTCACTTAACCCCAATTGCCCTGCCAAAAAGCAAAAAAAAAAAAAAAAAAAAAAAAAAAAAAAAAAAAAAAAAAAAAAAGAAGAGTGCTGGATTTAAAGTCCAGAAAACTAGATTATAATCTTAGCTCTGATACTTCTATCTACTACTTGAATGACCTTGGGCAAATCAAGTCCCCTCTCTGGGTCTCAGTTTCTTCATCTGTAAATGAAGGAGTTTGTCCCAATGACTAAAGCTTCCCCAACTATCTTTTATCCATGATTTGTCTGCCCAGAATTTCACTAGGATAGAGACATCAATTCTGAAAGTGGGTAAACAAGCCAAGCACAACAACAAAAACACCAGCATGCTGGGAGAAAATTTCATTGTAACTTAACCAAAGCTTTAGAAAGGAATGAATATTCACAATGACTGAAATACAATTCCAAATTAATGAATACTATAAATGAAAGGCAAGAGGGAAAAGCATATGTAGCAATTTAATAACAACATTCCTTTTGGTCCAAAACACTTTATTTTCTATTCTGTGACATAATATTGCTTTAATATCGCTTATAATTATGGAAAACAACTGGGAAAGCAATGGCATTTTTAGAAAGGGATTTCTTTCCATGATTCAATAAAAGTGACAACAAACAACTCAATTATCCATATGAAGATGCAGAAACACAAAATTCACTTATTTTTGGCATTAGAAAAGCCACAGTAATCCTTTCTCCATAAGTCTTTTCCAGCTTAAAATCCTATAACATACTTTCACTATGACTAATTTAGTTTTAGATGATGATAAGGTTCTTCTACAAAATGGCTACTTCCTTCTTGGTTTTCCTCTGTTTTTGCCAATCCCAGTCAACCATTATATAAATCTCAGTCATTTTTGATTATTTTACCACACCAGACAGTCAAATATCAAAGTCCTTTCAAAACAGCTCTCAAATTGTTTGTCTCTCTTACGGTCACTGCCATGGTACCACTTTAGCTCAAATTCCAATTGCTTACTAGTATGTTAACTTTGTATCCTTGCCACTAATTTCACACGCTCCTCTTGTCCCCAATTCACCAGATTTTACATACTTAATCTGGGACTTCATTTAACTCCCTCAACCAATGAAGACTGGAACACGCTCTGAAATTTGTAATCTGAGGAAGTAGTCCAGGACACAAAATGGTTAAATGACTTTCCCAGAGTTACATAGTCACTGTCACAGGAACCAAGGTCTTCATGACCCAAATCAGCTCTCTACAAATTAATCTAGGTAACTCTATCTAGTTTAAATCACTATTTTAATGTCATTTTCCATAGAATTATTTAGTGACTCACTAGTGCCTATAGGAAAAAAAGCCAAGATTCTAAGACTGGCATTCAAGGTCCATCATAATGTGATTCCAAACTACCCTACTTAACATTCTAATCTCTCATACCACCTGCTGTATCCAGACTAGCCTACTCAACTATCTGGTAATATGCCCCATAAACCTGTTCTCTCTGTTGTTCAAGTCTAGAACGACTCTGCCATCCTTTCTTTGCTTATTTAAATTCTGTCTATCCTTTTAAGGTTTAGCTCAAATCACTGTTTTTCTGCAAAGCCATCTTGCATCCCATAGAGATTTCATATTCCATACAGCTCCTACCACCCAAATTATCTGCACAACCCATTTGGCACTTATCACATACCAGGAAACCACAAGCTCAAGTGTTCATAACTATTTAGTTGATTGAATTACCAATGAAAAATATTAAAAAAAAACACCCCTGAATTTAATCATGCTCCATACAGCAAAATATTGACTATCTATCTATTGAGCAATAATATTTAATATAGAACCAGGGAGAGTTGAAAGGACATCTTAAAAGTCATTTAATATAACTACCTGAAACATCTAAATCCTAATCATAATATCCTAACAGATATAGAAATACATCTAGTGGCAAGGAATTCTGTACCATCCTACCCTGCCCCACCCCCAGTCAGGCAATATCATTATTTTTAATGGTTAAAGTGGTTGTCCTAAGATATTTGTTCTCCAACCCCATGAAAAGGAAGAGAGGTGAGAATAGGCAATACAACCAAGTCAAAAATGTTCCCAACAAGTATGGAAATACATCCAGTGACAAGGAATGCACTACCTTCCTACCCTGCCCCATCAAAAGAAAGCGGGCATCCACTGACTAGGGAATGTCTGAACAAATTGTGTATGTCACTGTACGGTACAGGAAAAAACATGAATCAGAAATTCGGAAAAATAAAGGAAGACATGTATGAACTACTACAGTGAAGGCAAGATGAACCAAAATACACACAATAACGTAAATGAAAACAACACAAAAATGCAGCCTAATTTTGACTAGGTCATTGTGATTAAAGAAAGTTGCCTACAATGTCAAATTTGATCTCTGCAGCAATTGGTTTTGTTCATAACTATTTCTTTTTTGCTACAACGGAGGTTTAATAGGAATAGGGAGGTTTCTAGGTTAATGAGTTTAATGCAAAACAAAACACTAGAAGGCAACAATAAAACAAAAAAAGTGATGGTACAAATCAACCAATGAAATGATTAGAACCAAAGAACTATCCTAGAGCTCATTAGGCTACAACGATAATAACTGAAGGGAAGAGAATAAGTATAGCCAAAAGAAAGGTAGACTTGGAATCAGAAGCTGCAGATTCAAGTGCTGACTGTCATTTTACTGGCTGTGTGATCCTGAGCAAGACACCTCACTCAAGACTAGATAATCATTAAGTACTCTTTCCCAGACAATTTATTATTTTCAGAGTGACAGTCAAGGAAATAGAAAGAAAATTCCCTTGGAACCAAAATGGATGATGCACAAAGAATTATGCCACATGCTACAATGGAAAGAACAGTCTAGTCAGAGGACCTGGTTCAAATTCTGCCTCTGCAATTTACTGAATGAGATTGGGCAATTTATAACTCTGAGCTTCAGTTTCCATCCCTGTAAATGAGGGTGTGGGCTAGATGATGTCTCAGATCCCTTCCAACTTTAAATCTGATCCTACAAACCAAACTAGAAAATAAGTGAAAAACTGTAGCAAAAAAGATACATGACAAATCAGTTATTTAAGTTTCAAATATGATTTTTTTTCTAAATCAGGATGGGAACAGAGGCTTCAAAAGCAAAAGACTCAGAATAAAGTCGAAGCTCTGAAGAGTATTAACTATATGACTACAGAGCAGTTAACTTTTTTTTTTTGTTAAATTAAGATTTTTTATTTTTAGTTTACAACCCTTAGTTCTACATGATTTTGAGTTCTAGGTTTTCTTCCTCCCCTTCCCTCCCTCCTCCCCCAGACGGCATGGAATCCGATATATCTTCTATATATAACTTTGCATTAAACTTATTTACACAATAGTCAAGTTGTAAAGAAGAATTATGACCAATGGAATGAATCAGGAGAAAGAAGGAACAAAACCAAAACAAATAAAAAACCAAAAACAAATGAGAAAATAAAAATGAGAGCAAATAGTTTGCCTCAGTCTGCATTCAGACTCCACAGTTCTTTCTCTGGATGTAGATAGCTCTCTCCATCATGGGTCCCTTGGAGTTGTCTTTGCACCTTGTGTTGCTGAGAAGAGCCAAGTCTATCAGGTTAGTCATCAGAGAATCCATATATCTGTGGTTGTGTACAATGTTCTCCTGGTTCTGCTCCGCTCACTCAGCATTGTATCATGTAGATTTTTCCAGGTTATTATGAAGTCCGTACCTTCCCCATTTCTTATAGCATGATAGTATTCCATTACATTCATGTACCACAACTTGTTCATCCATTCCCCAATTGATGGGCATCCCCTTGATTTCCAAATCTTTGCCACTACAAAAAGAGCCGCTATAAATATTTTTGTACATATGGGTCCTTTTCCCACTTGTGCGATCTCTTTGGGATACAGCCCTAGAAGTGGTATTGCTGGGTCAAAGGGTATGAACATTTTTATAGCCCTTTGGGCATAGCTCCAAATTACTCTCCAGAATGGCTGGATCAGTTCACAACTCCACCAGCAATGTTCCAATTTTCCCACATCCTCTCCAGCATTTATTTTTTTCCTGTTTTGTCACATTAGCCAATGTGACAGGAGAGATATGTTACCTAAGAGTTGTTTTGATTTGCATTTCTCTAATCAGTAGTGATTTAGAGCATTTTTTCATATGCCTATAGATATCTTTAACTTCTTTCTCTGAAAACTGCCTGTTCATATCCTTTGACCATTTCTCAATTGGGGAATGACTTGTATTCCTATAAATTTGGCTCAGTTCCCTGTATATTTCAGAGATGAGGCCTTTATCAGAGACACTAGTTGTAAAGATTTTCTCCCAATTTCCTGCTTCCCTCCTAATCTTTGTTGCATTGGCTTTTTTTATACAAAAACTTTTCAATTTAACATAATCAAAATTATCCATTATGCATTTTGCAAAGCTCTCTATCTTTTATTGGGTCATGAATTCTTTCCTTTCCCATAAATCTGATAAGTAAACTATTCCTCGCTCTCCCAAACTGCTTACAGTATCAGCCTTTATTCTTAAATCATGAACCCATTTTGACTTTGTTTTGGTATATGGTATAAGATATTGGTCTATGCCCAGTTTCTGCCCTACCATTTTCCAATTTTCCCAGCAGTTTTTGTGAAATAGTGAATCCTTAGCCCAGAAGCTGGATTCTTTGGGTTTATCAAAGAGTAGATTGCTATAGTCGCTGACTACTGCATTTTGTGTACCTAACCTATTCCACTGATCCACCACTCTGTTTCTTAGCCAGTACCAAGTAGTTTTGATGACTAGTTAACTAACTTCTGACCCTCAGTTTCTTCACCTGTAAAATATGGATAACATGTACACTATTTCACAGGGTTATTGTGAGGTAACAAGATTTCAACTTACAAAGCACTTCTATTATCAATAACTGGAATCTAAGGAACTGTTTAAAATTATCTCCCCCCACACCTAAGAAAAATAAAACCACAACTATTCACTCTGCTAAGTTTCTAAGTTTTTAAGTTTCTCTAGAATCAGACCTTGGGTCCATAAACTTTTTTTTTTAAATTTTGACAATTGTATTTCAATAAATATCATTTTCCATTACAATCCTATATATTTGATTTTCTGCATTTATAAATATGATTCTGAGAAGGGTCTGTAGGCTTCATCAGACTGCACATGACAAAAAAGGTTATAAGAACCTGCTCTCCTAAAAGAATAAAGCTTCTCTTAGGAAGTCTACCAAAATTTAAAAAGTGCAAAAACTACATATAGTTCTCAAAATATTTTCTAACAAAGATGCAAATAAACCGAAATTCTTTATTACGCCCAATTCTGAAATGGCATTTTGCTGTTGAGGGCAGTAGGAGTCTCTCCCAAACATACTCATCGGTTGAGTATGAAGATACAAGGTGGACACAGGCCGAGTTTGAGAATTCTTACTCAATCACAGAACTACCAAATCCAGAGGGTCATTTTATCCATCAATATGATAAATGAAATAAAGCAAGAAACCTCAAAATTTTAACCACACTAACACAACAATTGTATTTCCTCATAATTCCATTAAGCAAAATAAAATCATTAGGTTGCTATATCTGTACTGCTCTGGGCTCATATTCTATATTCGAACAGTCCAAAAAACTGTTTTATATGAACATTTAAGCTTTGTAAGGCTACAAATGAAAGTATGCATTACCCAAAGACACAAATTTTACTTTACTAAGTCCAATATGAATTTTAAAAATAAAACATTTAAAACAATATATACCATTTAAGCTCTGAGTTCAAAGGCAAAAGAATGGTACCATTAATAACTCATATCAAAAGTGACCTATCCAACAATCTCACTTGGTCAAAAGCACATGCCAGTCACAGGAAGCTAAAAAAGCCTCTAAAATAAACAGCATCGTAAGAGCCCATTCTGGCCCTCACTCAGCCTATTTACTCTAAGTTTAGACAAAATTATTACTCATTTAAGTTATCTTGTTATCTAGCCAACAGAAGATCATCAGGAGGGGGAAAGTAGGAAGGTAAACCTAAGAATTATAAAAAGTATATGATACTTTAAAAGCAACTGGCCTTACTTTTTTCCCCTCCATCTTTTTGTTTTCTTTTAAAAAAAATTCCTCTGTTACAAGGAAAGGCCTTCTGGGACAGGGAGGGGAAAGATTATGGGTGACATAAGAAAAAATATGACAATGAGAAGTCATTGTTTTAAAAAAAACCAGACTATTATCACTTAGCATAGGGATAAGTGGAGCTCTCCAAACCTGAGCAGCCCTTAAAGCATCACTGCAGTGTAATAGTGCAATAAATCCTAACAATAATCACTCCTTACACTATACTTCTTATCCTTACCAGATCCTGCTCCTAGCTAAGAAATGCTGCTTCTAAGTAATCTGTAGGTTCAGAATTAGACAGCAATTTTTAATGCAATTTATTTAACATATTTGGTTTTCAGCATTGATTTTCACAACAGTTTGGATTACAAATTTTCTCCCCATTTCTGCCCTCCCCCCCCACTCCAAGATGGCGTATATTCTGGTTGTCCTGTTCCCCAGTCAGCCCTCCCCTCTATCACCCCCCTCCCCTCTCATCCCCTTTTCCCTTCCTTTCTTGTAGGGCAAGATAAATTTCTACGCCCCATTGCCTGTGTATCTTATTTTTTAGTTGCATACAAAAAGTTTTTTTGTTTTTGAACATCTGATTTTAAAACTTTGAGTTCCAAATTCCCTTCCCTCTTCCCTTCCCACCCACCCTCCCTAAGAAGTTGAGCAATTCAACCTAGGCCACACATGTATTATTATGTATAACCCTTCCACAATACTCATGTTGTGAAAGGCTAACTACATTTTGCTCCTTCCCAACCCATTCCGCTTTATTGAATTTTCTTCCTTGACCCTGTCCCCTTTCCAAAGTGTTTGTTTTGATTACCTCCACCCCCATCTGCCCTCCACTCCATCATCCCCCTGCCTTTTATTTTTTTTTTTATCTTCCTCCCTCTTCTTTCCTGTGGGGTAATATACCCAACTGAGTATGTATGGTATTCCCCCTCAGGCCAAATCTGATGAGAGCAAGGTTCACTCATTCCCCCCTCACCTGCCCACTCCCCTCCTCTCCTAGAACTGCTTCCTCTTGCCACCTTTATGGGAGATAATCCACCCTATTCTATCTCTCCCTATCTCCCTCTCTCAGTAAGTTACTCTCTCATCCCTTAATTTCATTTTATTTCTTTTAGCTATCTTCCCTTCATCCTCAACTCACCCTGTGTCTGCTCTCTCTCTTTTACATATATATATATATACACATACATACACATACATACATATACACATAGATACATGCATACATACACATTCACTTATATATATACATAAACATATATATATGCATATATATATATGCATATTCCCTTCAACTACCCTAATACTGAGGTCTCATGAATCATACTCATCATCTTTCCATGTAGGAATGTAAACAAAACAGTTCAACTTCAGTAAGTCCCTTGCAATTTCCGTTTCTTGATTACCTTTTCATGCTTCTCTTGATTCTTGTGTTTGAAAGTCAAATTTTCTATTCAGTTCTGGTCTTTTCACTGAGAAAGCTTGAAAGTCCTCCATTTTATTGAAAGTCCATATTTTGCCTTGGAACATGATACTCAGTTTTGCTGGGTAGGTGATTCTAGGTTTTAATCCTAGCTCCATTGACCTCCGGAATATCGCATTCCAAGCCCTTCGATCTCTTAATGTAGAAGCTGCCAGATCTTGGGTTATTCTGATTGGGTTTCCACAATACTCAAATTGTTTCTTTCTGGCTGCTTGTAGTATTTTCTCCTTGATCTGGGAGCTCTGGAATTTGGCAACAATATTCCTAGGAGATTTCTTTTTGGGATCTATTTGCGGAGGCGATCGATGGATTCTTTCAATTTCTATTTTGCCCTGTGGCTCTAGAATATCAGGGCAGTTCTCCTTGATAATTTCCTGAAAGATGGTATCTAGGCTCTTTTTTTGATCATGGCTTTCAGGTAGTCCAATAATTTTTAAATTATCTCTCCTGGATCTATTTTCCAGGTCAGTGGTTTTTCCAAGGAGATATTTCACATTGTCTTCCATTTTTTCATTCCTCTGGTTCTGTTTTATAATATCCTGATTTCTCATAAAGTCACTAGCTTCCACTTGCTCCAATCTAATTTTTAAAGTAGTATTTTCTTCAGTGGTCTTTTGGACCTCCTTTTCCATTTGGCTAATTCTGCCTTTCAAGGAATTCTTCTCCTCATTGGCTTTTTGGAGCTCTTTTGCCATTTGAGTTAGTCTATTTTGTAAGGTGTTGTTTTCTTCAGTGTATTTTTCAGTATTTTTTTGGGTGTCCTTTAGCAAGTCATTGACTTGTTTTTCATGGTTTTCTCGCATCCTTCTTATTTCTCTTCCCAATTTTTCCTCTACTTCTCTAACTTGCTTTTCCAAATCCTTTTTGAGTTCTTCTATGGTCTGGGGCCAGTTCATGTTTTTCTTGGAGGCTTTGGTTGTAGGCTTTATGACTTTGCTGTCTTCTTTAGGCTGTATGTTTTGGTCTTCTTTGTCACCAAAGAAAGAATCCAAAGTCTGAGACTGGATCTGGGCGCGTTTTCGCGTCCTGGCCATATTCCCAACCAACTAACTTGACCCTTGAGTTTTTCAGTGGGGTATGACTGCTTGTAGATTATAGAGTTCTATGTTCTACGTTTGGGGGGGAGGTGCCAGCTCTGTCAGAGCCGCACTCCTCCTTCCCCAAGGACCCCCAGTCCAGACTGGGCTCAGATCTTCGGCAGGCTGCGCACCCCTGCTGTGATCCGCCACTTAATTCCCCCCACCAGGTGGGCCTGGAGCCGGAAGTAACAACAGCTGTAGCTGCCCCACCTCCGCTGCCCCCGGGGCTGGAAGCCGAACCGCGAACTCCTTCCACTCACGCAGCTTTTCCCACTAACCTTCTCCGCAGTCTTTGGTGTTTGTGGGTCGAGGGGTCTGGTAACTGCTCACGTATTCAGGGCGCTAGGGCCCCCTCCGCCCGGCTTCTGGACTGGATTGTCCACGCCGCTCAGGCTGGGCTCTGCTCCACTCCGTTCCCAGCTCCCAGCTCCCAGCTCCGTGTGGAATAGAGCTCACCCAGAGACTATCCGGGCTGTCCTGGGCTGGAGCCCTGCTTCCCTCTGCTGTTCTGTGGGTTCTGCCGTTCTAGAATTGGTTCAGAGCCATTTTTATAGGTTTTTGGAGGGACTCGGGTACGGAGCTCACTCTAGTCCGTGCTTACCAGCCGCCATCTTGCAGCAATTTTTAAAAGCAGAAAGAATTTAGGAGTTAGAAGGGGTTGAAATTACTACAGAGAATACTCTGCGAGGGCTCTCAAATACAGGGAATACTGATTCATGGTTCAAGTATAATCTCATTCCCAAGTTCCAAAAGTTTTTTACTTTTGTGGCACTGCTTTAAATTCTACTAATTATAGAGATTTATTTGGTTTAACAAGCAGTATGGTATAGTGGATAGAATCTTGGCCTCGAAGTTGGGAGGGTCTGGGTTCAAACCTCATTTTTAACATACTAGCTTGGGACCCGCATAAACCATTGAGCACCTCACTTGAGACTAAGTTGTAGAACAGTTACTGATTACATTGGTAGAGGTTATTGGAACACACAAAAATCAATCAAAGTATCTACTAAATACCTGTTAGGTGCCAGGCACTGTCACTAAGCACTAGGGTTACAAAGACCAAAGAGTCCCCGCCCTCAAGGAGCTTATACCTTAAAGAGAAGGTGCAGAAATGAATACAAAGCGTTTTGGGGAAGAACAACACTAGCAGGTGGAAGCGGATGGGGCAGATCCCAGCGAAGGAGGCACTGAGCCTAGTCTTGAAGGAAACCAGGGATTCTGAAAGGTGGAAGTGAGCAAGAAGACATGGTGAGATAGTCAGCGTAAACTCAAGGAGCGGAGAGATACAGCCTCTTTTGTGAGGAAAGGCAAGTAGGCCAGTCTGTCTGAGTTAGAGAGGTTGTGGAGGTAAGTGACACTGGAGAAGGCTGGAATGTAATAAAGGCCATGTTGTGAAGAGCTTTAATGCTAGAGAGTTTTATATTTCATCCTAGAGCTAACAGGAAGCTGTTGAGTTAGTATGAGGGCAAGATGGTCAAGCCCAGAGTTTTTAGAAAAATTACTTTGGCAGCTGTGTACAGAGAGACGCATAAGAGTAGGGAGAGTCTTGAGGCAGCAGTGATTGGAGGCTGTTGCGTTACTAGCTAAGCTAAACTAGTGTGGTAGCAGTCCGAACGGAGAGAAGGGGATCTACGGGAGGGGTCACAGAAACAGAAACGACAAAGTCTGGTAATTTTTTGGATGTGTAGGGTGATCAAGAATGATATCAAGGCAAAGCCTGAGTGCTTGTTAGGAGAGTGGTACCCTCAATAGGAACAGGAAAATTTGGAAGAGGAAGGGATTTTGGGGAAAAGATAATGAATTGTTTTGGACAGGAGAGGGCAATCCTAAAACATTCAGTTCAAAATGCAGACTATGAGGTCAGTGACATGGGACTGGAGTTCAGAAAAGAGACTAGGGCTGCCTGTGAGGGTACGAAGGAATGTTAAGAGCATTGTCATTCACACCATTTTTATTTGGGAGGGGGAAAACAAAGAGAGAGCAACTTTGGAGCCAGAGGCCTACTTCACCTTATAAATCTCTTCCTCTTCCCCATACCTTCCAGTACTACAGTGAAAGGCTTGAGGTAATATGAGGAAACAAAAAGCCCAGGGAGAAAGGCATTGGAAAGGGACAGGTATAACAAAGGCACACAGTTCAAGGGCAAAAAAGATGGAAGTTTTCCTTAGATATAACTGCAACAAGAAAAAGAAGGCAATGGCTTTCTCTTCTTCCTTAATCCAAAACTCTGGCTATTATTATTGTTCATTTTACACTACAGGTTAAAAAAAAAGTTTGTGGGTTTTTTTTTCTCCTGGATTAGCCTGGAAATCTAAAACCTTATTTATATCATATTGTTTCTATGGGGAAAATGTGACATTCCAAACACTTAATTTTAAAAAGTAAGTATTGGTATGTTGTGGTGGAAAGAACACTGAATTTAGCCTTAGTCTTCTTAGTGCTAGATCTGCTAACATTAGGTCAGAATTCTTAAGCTTTTGTATCACAAACCCCTTTGGCAGCCTGATGAGAATCGCCTGGACCTCTTTCCAGAATGTTATGAACTGCATAAAATAAAATACACAGAATTACAAAAGAAATCAATTATACTGAAACATAGCTGCTTTTCCTCAAAGCACAAGTAAGTCTCTACTGATTCACTGATTTATTGCCAATATCAAAATATTATTTGCATGGTAGTAAACCAAGTAAAATGCCCATATTGAAGAGCTAGTTTTCTGATAAAATAACTTTACAAATTATAAATGTTACTTCTTGCAACTGTTAAAAAAAGTTACAAAAAGAGTTTAAGAATAAATATCTATCACTCCTGGCAGAATCATTACCAAGATTTTCTTCCTCATTGAAATCATTACTGCTTTGTCAAAACATAGTTCTTCCTCATCAGTGTTTCTGAACAACTTTCAGTTACACTATACAATTTCTTACCAAATGCACAATATTTATGCAAATGTTAAGGTTACCAAATAAATGCATTTATAATATAGCTAGAACTCAGTTTCGATAAGTTTTATGGGAGAAAATTGTGTCCCAATCAAGTGAAAATCAACTATATATACAGAATATGCTAGATATACTGTATCAGCAAATTACATAAAAACTACTGCTGAATAAATATTATATTTGCAAGCAAATAAACTAAGGTAAAGGATGCTGTGTAAAAGGGACTTCTTTCTTCCAAAGCAACAAGGGTATTTACATATTTCTATAGTTAAGTTCAACTTATTTGTATCTGATTAAGACATATTTTAAAAAAAGAAATAGTTGCCAATATATTTTTTAAAAAACAAGTTGACAGACCTCACGTTAAGAAACCCTGCCTTAGGCAATTCATTTCCTCTCTCTGCCCTCCAGTTTCCTTATCTGTGAAATGAGTGGGTTTGTTGGCCAAGATAATCTCTAAACTCCCCTCCCCCTCCAAATTCTACAGATGTTCCGATCCCAAGAACTCTGGGAATAAGACTATAGAGGTAGTCTCCAATTTACAAATCAAGTGATAGGCATAAAGATTCTGAGTTATCAGAAAAATTTTAACAAGTATGCTTCTAGTTAAGGCAAGAAAGCATGTTAACACATTTTAGAAAAAGTTTCACTGGGGCTGAAAGTTGTAAGCTTCAGTTACCTGGAAACTCTGCTTACTTATGTGGAACATTTATTTCTTAACAAAGCC
Organism: Trichosurus vulpecula; assembly: GCF_011100635.1. NCBI lineage: Eukaryota > Metazoa > Chordata > Mammalia > Diprotodontia > Phalangeridae > Trichosurus > Trichosurus vulpecula. Next base: position 514,048,211 of record NC_050573.1, on the reverse strand, counting down.
AAGAAAGTTATGTCACTGTTACTACTAGCACCATATCAGCAGGTGGTTTGCTACAAAGTTAAGTAGCAGAAATGAACAGCATTTACCTTCTGTATTCCTCCTATGTACATCAATATTAGGGAATAGGGATAGTTTTCTTTTTACCACATGCTTACCAGAACCCAAAGTTACATATGCCAATCTGGGGGGATAAAAACATCTGAAGCAATGTATTACAATATAGAAAGAACAGGGGACCTACATGGAAGTTCCTCTAAGGAATGTTTAATCTGCTGCTAAGGTAAGGGGGTAGGATATGGTACATTAGCAGGAGGCAGCTTAGCAGACATGTTAAGAAGCATTATACTAAGATCTACTGAAATGACTAATGAAAAATACTTTTCAAATCCATCATCTTGGATTACCAATGTGGCACACAGTGTATTTCAATACTTTTTCAGATCATACTAGAGCGCAGAGTCCAGACTTGGAGCCATTAGACCTGGGTTCCAGTTCTGGTTCTGTCACTTACTTGCTACCTTATCTTGGGCAAAATAACAAATTTACAAGGTTGCTAGTAGAAAGCACCATGTAAACCATAAAGCATTATATACAAAAGCTAAAGACTTTTTTCCAGAGACCAATAATCTACCATTATTCTGCCTACTTTATGAATTTAATTAATTGGTCTTAGTACATGTAAACATATTTTAAAAAATCAATAATTCAGGCTCCACATCCTTTGATCTTGACAGGGCTTAAGTTACCTCTGGGCTATCTTTTGGAAAGAATCTAATAAGCAAATTAATAATAATAATATTTATCTTGACTATCACAAGGGTGTGAATTTTATAGAAGTTTTATAGAAGTGATGTTGCTGAATTTATAGTCATCAATCTATAATATCTTACTTTATAAACTAAGTGCGATTAGGAGAATAGTGGGGACTTAAAAGGACAAATCTCACTGATAACCTTGGTCCTATTAATGTGGATTTTAAGCAAAGTAATCATTTCAACAAGATTGCTTAACTTTTTAATGCTAGGGAAAGCTATTTATATGAATACAAGTAAAGACTACTTAACATTGTTCTCTATGGAATAGAGAAGAGAGAGAGGTTGTACTTGAAACTCTAAATTCCCTTAAATTTTAAGACTGATTTTCTGATTCACGAAATAGTGCTAGAAGTTAGTTCATGATGCAGTAAAAGAATCTGGAGTCAGCAAATCTGGGATTTAAAATCCTGATTCTATAACTTAACACTCATAGGATGCTTGGGCAAGTCACAATCTCTAAATGAGATTTAGTTTCCTCCTCATGTGTTAAATGAAGAGTTGAACCACATAAATATTAAGTTCCCTTAAACATGCCTCAAAACCAGTTAGCCTTTCCCCAATTAATTCAAATTAGAAAGGTCTCACAGTGATGACAGCAATATCCTAACCCTTTTCCTTACACAGGTTGGGATGGTTTTTCCCTGATAGCTTAAAAGCTGAACCTCATACTTGAGTAGCCCAAGGGTTAAGGATCCAGCTCTACTTTGACACAGCTTGCTGGTAGTCTCTGACCATACTAACTTCCTGATCACTTAAGACAGCAAGATGCTCACTCATATAGAGTCTAGGCGAGTCATCATACCTTGACCAGGGGACCAGACATGTTTTCATATGGAGATGAAGGGGGCCAAGTCCAAGTGCAGGAATATCCTGGTTGAATATCCATTCTAGACTATGGTTTAAGTAAATCTATTGTTAACTACTGAATGACCTACGAATGTCTCATTTTGTGGCCAGGTCAGACCCGAATACTTATTATAAGCATATGCTACCTAACCAGTTAATCTGCAAGAAGAGAGCATTAGGCAAAACATTACTAGGAACAGTTAGTTGCAGAAACAGTATTCTAATTTGCATCTTAGGTAGAAAACATTAAGTTGGGATTTGGTTATAAGATAGTACTGCAAAATGATAGGCAAATGTATATGTACACTTATATGTTCCCAATATAACTACTGATCATACATTATTTGTCGCTTAACTTGAAAAACAGAAACTGTACGAACTGTTTATGAATAATGAAGTAAAATATTGTATTATTTTAAATTCACTCAAGATGTGTTTTTAATCCATTAATATATCCCATTTAAAATCCTCAAATCCAAATTTCACATTGCAACATCTATATTTAATATTAATCTAGCATGTGTGTATACACACTCTTTTTGATGTTAAATTAGCCATGTTTAATATTCCATTTGTGACAACAGAATTTTACAAAATTGAAGTATTAGCCAATTATATCATCCAAAAGCCACCAACACTCCCTATCCGTGCTGTCGGCGATTTGTCATATTATATGCAGTGCTCCCAGTACCAGACTGTCCATTCAAAACAGTATTGTTTTAAAGGAATCTGATCTCTTCTTGGTAACAATGCTCTATTAATATCCAAAGGCATCAATGCAAAACTCAATCCTCAAGCACTACAAATAAAATTGGATGGTTTGTTCATGTTACTCTATAATGTACCAAATCAGAACTGATGACTTCAGTTAAGAGAATTGCTCAGTAATCTACACCTGGCCTATCACGTTCTTTACTTCTAGAAACGAAGTCTACCAGATACCCAAACACACTACACCAGAATGTATTGGGAACATAAATCCACTATACTTCTCCCTAAGTTGCTCCTTTCAATCTCCAAACACTACCTGGTTATAGGTTTAAAACACTACAACTGGTCATTAAGTGTTACTTGCAGAAAATAGGTGTTTAACATTTTAAAAAAATCTATTTCAAGCATTCTGAATAATAAAGTCTAGCAAAAATCTGCATTATTCAGAAGGTTTACATCTGTCAGAACAGAATTTTGTGGATAACTGAAGCACAACACTTTCTTCTAATTTAACAATCTTTCGAGAATATACACACTAGGGATGATTTCCAGCAAAGGTGGCAATGTGCTAGGTTCCTATCAAACCTAGCTCCAGTGAGAAACACCCCAGGAAAAAGGCAGGAGGGGAAAAAAGAACCAGATGCAATAAAACTAAAGAGAAATACCCGGAAGCTCCTTTGTCCAGTCGAGAATTGCACAGAGTGGTCGGAAACCTACAGGCATTTGGGGAGGGTGGAAGAAGAAAAATGACTAAAACCAGTATGTTCTCTGGTAAATGAAGACTGAAGCTCCTGTCCTGGCCTGTAGGAGTGACAGCAGAGCTAACTCCCAGTAGGTAAGTAAGGACTCTGCTTACTCCTCAAGTCATCTTAGAGGCCTGAAGTCAGCATGATCTCCATCCAGTACAGGGGATCTGAAACAACCCTATTGCAGGACTGAGCAGGTCTCAAAGAACAAGGATCCTTCCTTGCAAATGACTGCTCAGAGACAAAGAGGTAGAGGCACCCAGCAGCTTGTTCTCACTCAGGGCTTTCTAGGAGGCCTGAAGCTGGCCAGGATCTCTACTCAGGACCATAACAAAGTTAACTCTAAAAAGGTGACTGAACCAAGAAAGGGAAGACAGTGCCCATTTCAGTTCACTAGGAGAGTCAAAATCTATGGGTTGAATAAGTCCTGGGCCTACCTTCCCTGTCCTATACCAGAGTTGCAGAAGAAGGCAGAAACAGGCACCAGAACCTAGCTACCCCATCCTAAAACACAGCAAGGGCATATAAACTAGAGTAAGAACATAAGCCCCCACCTACCCAAAAACCCATCAAAGAATGCAGACTGCTCCTTTCTATATAATAGAAGGAAAAACATACCTTATAATAGCCATAATTGTGAAAGATAAACTGAGGAGAGTAGCAGAGTGGATTATGAAGCAGAATGCAACAAGATGTCACTTACATGACACATTCGAACCATAAAGATTCACAGAGTTAAATATGAAGCTAGAGCACACCCATTATGCCTATGGTGAACCCAAAAAGAAGGGGTGACAAGCATGACTTCATAGAAGGCAAGAGACATGGTTAAGAGAGAAGCACTGAAAATATGGTATGCTTAAAGGCAACATGCATAATCAAATGATATAAATGCTAAAAATATAAGCACCAAATGCCATGGCATCAAAGTACTTAAGCAGAAAAGCTAATCAAATAATAAGGAAAAAAAATACAGCACAAATATAATTGGGACTTCAAGCCCTTGTCAGCCTTGGACAAACCTTTAAAAAGATAAACAGGTTAAGGCACTAAATAGAATTTTAGGAAAAATGAGGCAAAACAGATCTTTGGAGATTATTGAAGGTGAACTTTGACAGACATACACATTTCTCACCTTTGTAAGGCATCTTTATAATAACAGACCATCTGCTAGAAAATTAAAAAAAAAAACAAACCTTAAACAAATGCAAAAAAACACATAAATAGTAAACATATATTCTATTGACCACACAATAAAAATTATAATCAATAAGTGGCATATTAATAAAGGACTCATAAATGGAGACTGAATAATAAATTCCTAAAGAATAAATTCTAGTTAAAAAAAAAACAAATCATACAAATAAATAATTTTATTAAAGCAAATTATAGCAACAAAACAACAAGCTAAAAGTTTGGGGCTACAGTCAAAGCAATTCTTAAGACAAAATTTTTTTATCTCTAAACACTTTCATCAACAAAAGATATAACAAAGGGCATACAACCAAAGAAACTAGAAAAGCAGTAGAGCAAAAAAGGGCACGAATAAACATAAAAATAAGAATTCTGAAAATCAAAAGACAGACAATTTAAAACAAAAATTTTAATTTCAAAAGAAATATCTTGACTACAAAAGCAATTGTCTAATATCTGAAACTATGGTTTGGGGTAAGAATATTAGATTGAGAGTCAGAAGTTCCATCCTACCCTCTTTTCCAGTATCCAGTTATATATCCTCGGAAAGGTAATAGAATCAGATGTTACACTGGAAGCAACCAAAAAGAAAATTATCCTGTCAACCAATGCCCCCCAACCTATACTCCCTCCATCTTGTAGCCCAAATATATTATTCTTATTTTACCTAAGTGGGATGAGAAATCATAAGATCATGGTTTTAAATCCAGAAAGAACCCAAGATTATCTAATCCAAATGTTCTGTGAATGAGGAAACAGAGAAGTGAAGAGATTTGCCCCCAAGATCACATATAGAGTAAGTAATATAGCTAGGATTCAAACCCAGAATGTTTAAAACCAAATCAAATATTTTTTCTATCGTAGCATCAGACTGGGTTCTAGTTTGGTGTCTGTCACTCTGCCGAAGTGCAACTTTTTTCGAAAGTTAGAACAGACCTTGTGCATTAATAAGAGTCTCTACAACATTCTGAACAAGTACTCGCTATCCTCTGTGGGCAAACTTCCAATGAGGGGGAACCTACTGATGAAACAGAAGCCTATCCACTTTTGCACAACTGTTAGAAAGTTTTTACTAATATAAGCAGAATTCTGTCTCTCTTTGGTTCTATTCTCTAGGTCCAAGCAGAAGAAGTCTAACCTCTCTTCCATCTGACAATTCTTCAAAAAATAATCATTTATATCCAGAAGTGCTTTAAAGCTTATAAAATATGCTCTTCACAATAGCTTGTCTTTAGATAATGAAAATATCATCCCTATTTTACAAATGAAGCAACTAAGTCTACAAAAGATGAAGTGATTTTCCTGAGATTACCAGGCCACAAGCCAATATCCTTTCAACTCTAAATTTTTGGTTGTCTTTCCACTACACCACAGCTGAATGAACTCAGGTCAGCTTAATTTAACATTTGTTAAGCTCCTGCCAGGCGCAAGACATCTCTCTAAGCCTCAATTTCCTCACTTGAAGGTTGGAAATAAGCATCTATATATCACACATCACACATTTATGCTAAAATAGAGTAAAAAAAAATAAATTCCACAATACAAACACAGAAGCATCTATTTTTAATATGATAAAATATTTCTACCAAAAACTAGCATTATATACAATGGGGAAACTGTGGAAGTCTTTCTAATATATATATATAACAGTAAAGCAAGGATGCCCCTTTCCCACTATTATTTGACAAAGTTCTAGAAATGTTAGCCATAGCAGTAAAGCAAGAAAGAAAGAAATTAAAAGCAAAAAGACAGGCAAAGAAGAGACAAAATTATTTCTATCTCCTAATATCAGGCTAGCTAAGAAGTCTAGGAAATCAACAAAATTGAGAAAGTTTCACAAATATGGAGATTTATAAAATAAATCCACAAAACTCAATAGCATTTCTTCTGTACAATAATAACAAAATCCTAGTGGGAATAAACGAAAGGGAAGACCTGTTGAAAATAACTACAAATTACATAAAATAAATGGGAGTCAATCTACAAAATATTACATATCTATATAGATGGGATAATGTGTGGAAAGCCTTTGACACAATTAAGTGCCATATAAAGGTTTACTATGGCATTTTTTGAAATTAGTGGGAAAATTATTCTTAACAAAAAGCTATAGTGGATAAGAAACACGTTAATCTGTAAAGATATATATCTATATAGAGATTGGTCAAAACTTTTCTCACCTCTATTTATAAGGAACTAAATGTCATTACTGGTAACCTCCCCCCTCCACCTGGGTGTTAGCATAAAAATCATCTATAGTCACATCCAACAAATCCAATTTATCTTTCCAACTCTATATTGTTTATATTTTATTTTAAAACTTTGGAGCTACAAAGAACCTTACAAGTTATCATACCATTAGAGCAAAAACATCTTAGAGATCATCTGGTCCAATTAATTTACTGGATAAGAAAACTGAGGCCAAGATAATGCAGAATGGTCTAGGCCCTAGGGTAACACAGTTTCTTGGTGACAGCAGACAAGAGAATATGGGTCATTTACCAATTCCTCCAAAATAGCATTTCAAAGGGTATATATATTGTCCTAATGATCACTAACTTTAATTAGTCAAGTGTTAAACCAATACCACTAAAATACTGGATTTTCTACATAACTAAAATGTTTCTATTTCGTTTCAAAAGCCAGTGTCTTAGGGAGAGCTAGGTGGTGCAGTAAGTAGAGCATTGGCCCTGGAGTCAGGAGGACCTGAGTTCAAATCCTGCCTCAGACACTTGACACACTTACTAGCTGTGTGACTTTGGGCAAGTCACTTAACCCCAATTGCCCTCCAAAAAAAAAAGCCAGTTTCTTTTTGTAGTATTATAGAAAAAGCACTAGAATAGAAACTGGATAAGAATCTTGACTCTACTAGTGGGATTTGAATAAGAATCACTTAACCTCACTAGTTCCATTTCCTCCACTATAAGATGAGGTCTGCCAAATGATGAGGTCAATTTTTCTCTATCTTTTGATTCTATTTATTTTTAAATTATCATAGCACCTACATAGAGCACTGCTGACAAAACAATTGCTTAATAGGAAGAAGACAGAGAAGAATAGTTCCTTTAGCCCAGAGATTGATTCTTGAGCCACAGACCCAAGAAAAGTCAGATTCATGTTAGGTAATGTTATTCAAATTACACCAAAAAAATCAAAGTTTTCCTATTGTTTTGGGATAACCTGAAATATAAAAATCTATTGTAACCCCCTCCCCTTTTGTACATGTAGTGGGGTTCTGACTAAAACCAGTAAGGAGTATCTGATTTGTTGTTTTCAAATGTATATCTCAAGTGATCATAAATAATAACAACAACAGACTTTCACAGAGTGCCAACTTTGGAGTTTGCAAAGCGCTTTATATATGCTATCTCATTTGATCCTCTCAATGACTCTGGGGGCTTAGGTACCACTATTATTCCCATTTTACAAATAAGGAAAACGAGCTCGGAGAAGCCTTGGATCACAGGGTCTGAAGCAGGATTTGAACTCAGGTCTCCCTGGTGCCAAATCTAATTCTTTATCTACCACACCACCTAGCTGACTACTGCTGTGGGAAGACATATTCTGCCCTTTTGGTATTTTGTTCACCCGGAGGCTATTTACTTATAAAAGTTAAGTTCCATCATATAAAAGCCTCCTGGATGACACCATCACTCAAAAGAGAAAAGCTTAACAATAATACTTGAATAACTAAATGCATGAAAAATGCACACTGCCCTGTGACATGCTGGATGAAAGGCCTACTAGGTTAGTCTATCACAACAAACAGACATTGAGTCCCACAGGCTAAAACACAGCCAAGTGCTGGTGGACTCCGAGGAGGAAGGGGACACAGCTTTACTTCTTACTTCCTCGTCTAACTTCAGACACGGTGTATACTACCTCTTGATGGGGCTCAGGGAGACTTTGGTCATAGCTCCTGCTCCTTCCTGCCATAGACTGGCAGACTTGTGGATGCCTCCTACAACGCCATAATATTTCTTGCCAGTAGGCCATGTAGATGAGACTTACAATATAACTATGACAGTGAACCTTTAACTTCTAATCTCCTGGCTTCTTCTGGGGACTATACTCTTATCACACACATTCTCTTTTCTTTCTATATTCTCATACACAGTGATCTCATCAGTCCCTATGGATTCAATTACCACCTCTATGCAGATCAATATATCCAGCCTTACTTAATCCCTCTCCTGAATTTGATACCTTATATCACCAGCTATCACTTAGAACTGGATGTCCCACAGGAAACTCAGTTTGTCCAAAACAGAATTAGCTACATTTCCCCCCAAACCTACCTCTTCCAAACTTTCCTCTCCCTATCAAGGACACTGCCATTATCTCAGTCTCCCAGGTTTGTAATATCAGTATCTTGCTTACTTCACTAATCTCATCAGCTGCCAACTCTCTAATTTCTTTCTCTATGACCCCTCTCAAGGTTTCTCTATAACCTTTCTTTTCCAAGTCTTCCTGGCTCAAGTCTTTCCCAAATCAACATCATCCTGTACACATCTGCTAAAGTAACCGCTTTCTTCTTAAAAGTACAGGTGTCACACGTCATTCCCTCTATTCAATAACTATCAGTGGTCCTCTATTGCCTTCAAGATAAAGTAGAGAGTCTGGGCTTATCTTTTTTTTTTTTTTTTTTTTGGCATTTAACTCTTTACAACATGATCCCTTTTTCCCCAATCTTGTTACATTCTACTTCCTAAAATTCCATAAACTCTACATTCTAGCCATACTGGCTTACTTGCTGTTCCTTGACACCCGGTCTCCCAACTCCGTGCCCCGACACTGGCTGCTTCTTATGGCTGGAATACTCTCCCTCCCACCTTTTGACTCTCAGAATCCCTGGCTTCCTTTAAAACTGGGCTTAAGTGTCACCTCTTCTCAGAGGCCTTTTCTGAGCCTCCTATGTACTAGTATCACCCCCATTAAGGTTGCTGTCTATCTACTCTGTTTTTATGGTATTTGATTTATTGTTTTGCCTCTTCTTTGCATCCCTCGCACTTAGCACAACTTTTGTAACAATGTAAACAACAAATGCTTGTTGGTTGACTGATTCCCCAATGATTAGCATACACTACCCTCTCCCATAATCTCTGCATTCCAGCTGCTGAAGACCAAACCCCTCTATTTCCTTAATTCTACCTGTCTGCATTTTTCTTCCCATCCACCTCCAACCTACACCCTCTCCCCCACAAATAAGTTCAACTCTTACACTACCCTTATATTCTACAATTTTTTCTTTTTATCTCTCATCATTTCTTATCAAACTCAAATTGTCTACTTTTCCACCATCACTTCATTCACTCTTTCTTCATGTGATACTGAACAGAGCTAGATGAAGTTCTGCAAAGGTGCTGATTGGATCCATTAGAAATTCATATAATCTAATTATTCATGGGAAGGTCCAGCCAATATAATACAAATGACTATACTATTGAAATTAATTTACTTATTCAGTGCCATACCAATCAAACTACCTAATGATTACTTTATAGGGTTAAAAAAATAACCAATTGTATCTTGGAGAGCAAAATTAAAAAATCTCAACAGAACTTATGAAAAAAGTGGGAAGGAAAGGATCATTGAAGTACCAGAACTCAAACTATACTGCAAAGGAGTAATCATCAAAACAATTTGGTACTGGTTAAGAAATAGGAAAATTGATGAGTGGAACAGATTGGGTAGGCAATGTACAGAAGCAAGTGAGCACAGCAGACTAGTGTTTGAAAAAGAATTCACTATTTAACAAAGACTGATGGGAAAACTGGAAAGTAGTCTGGCAGAAACTACATAGAAACCAACATCTTATACCAAGATAAGCTACAAATGGGAATGTGACTTAGACACAAAGGGTGACATCAATCAGAGGAATAAGAAACAATTTAAATTACCTTTCAGATCAAGAGATGGGCGGAAGAGTTTGAGCCCAAACAAGAGATAAAGAGGATCACATTAGATAAAACAGGCAATTTTGATTACATAAGATTAAAAAGGTTTTGCATAAACAAAACCAAATGCAGCTAAAACCAGAAGAAAAGCAAGTAAAAACCTTTGCATTGTTTCTTTAATAAGTGCCACAATTCTAAAAAACTGATTCAAATTTGTAAGTGTCATTCCCCAATTGATATGAAGCATGTGACAAAGGATACAAAATAGGCAGTTTTTAGAAGAAATCCAGACTATCAAGGGCAACAGAAACATTTGATTTAAACCGCTCTAAATCACTAATAATTAAAGAAATACAAATTGAAACAACTTTAAGGTTTTACCTCACACCTATCAACCAGCAAAACTGACAAAAAAGGAAAATAACACAAAGGCTGGAGTGGTTGTGGGAGAAACAGGTGAATTAACACTCTACTGGCAGAGTTGTAAACTTGTCCAAACCATTCTAGAAAGCAATTTGGAATTGTGGTCCAAAACTTTTTAAAATGTGTATCCAGGGATACTACTACTACTATATCCCTAAGAGATCAAAGAAAGAGAAAAGGACTAATACATATCAACATATTTAGCTGTTTTTTGTGGTAGCAAAGAATTGGAAACTGAAGGCGTGTCAATAAACTGGGGAAGACATGAACAAATTACGTTAAATGAATGTGATGGAATACTATTGTGCTGTAAGAAATGATGAAGGGCATGGCTTCCAAGGAAAGACTGTATGAACTGATGCAGAGTTTAGTCAGCAAAAGCAAGAGAATAATTTACACAAAACAAAACTGTAAAGACAATTTTTAAAGATTTAAGAACTCTGATAAACATAATTCCAGGGTAGTTGTGATGAAACATATTATCCACCTCCTGATGAAGCGGTAACAGATTCACAATACAGATTAGGGCATACGAAAATTAAATAAGATAAAATTTCAGAAAAAACCCCCAAGTTATTTAATTTTAACTTGGTCCTTGCTGCATCAATGCAAACCTACTCTCTCTTTTCAATTCAATTCAAATCAATTCTCTGTACCTCACACTAGAGCAGCAGTTCCAGAACTTCTTCCTCTCAAACCTCCAATGACACTTAGAGCTCCCTTTTCTCTCTTTCTAAGCCACAAAACCTAACCAATAAGCCATAGAGGCTTGGGCTGGAGGCTTATTGTTGGCCATTCAATGAAAGGCAGGATGATTTGGGTTTAAAGGTGTAGTGAAGTAGCTCCATTTGAAACACAATGGGCTGGTCCAGAGAAATTATAGCAGCACAGAACAAAAAGTGAACTGTCCCAGGTTCCCTCAGTCATTGAATAGGCATTTCTTCAGACAAACTGAACTTTGCTATTACTGCTAAGGGCGTCGCCATTCTCCCAGTCACCCAAGCTTACACCACTCTGGGCATCCCCACAAATCCCGAGTTTCCAAATGTTTTGTTAGTTTCTTCATATTTCTCACAACCTTTCCACTCATATTGTCCCCACTGTAATTCAGGCCCTTCATCACCTATTACAAGAGCCTCCCAATTGTTCTCATTCCCTCAAAGATTCTCCCCAAAGCTCCCTTAGCGATTTTTCTAGCATACAGGCCAAATCATGTCACTCCTCTATTGAATAAACCTCAATGTCTTCCTATTACTTCTAGAATCAAATACGAATACTATTTGTCACTTTAAGCTCTTTACATCTTAGATTCTTCCTACTTAGGAGACTGAAAAGTCTTCTAGAACATTCTATCATCCAACCAAACTTGCCTACTTGTTGCTCTTCACACACAACACTCTATCCTCTATTCTGTATTTTTGTACTGAAAATGCTCTTATTTTTCACAACCCTCTGTCTTCTAGAATTCCTGGCTTCCTTCAAGACTGAGTGCAAACACTCCTCCCAACTGCTAGTGTCTTCCCCCTCTAAGGTTGCCTTTCATCTACTCTCCACATATCCTATAGTGTGTGGGTATGTATACATGCATGTGTGTGCAGATACGTTATTCAGTCGTTTTCAGTCGTGTCCCATTTCAGGTTTTCCTGGCAAAGATACTGAAATGGTTTGCCATGTCCTTTTCCAGCTCATTTTACAGATGAGGAAACTGAGGCAAACAGGATGAAATGACTTGCCCAGGATCACGCAGTTATTAAGTGTCTGAGGCCAGATTGGAACTCAGGAAGATGAGTCTTCTGGATTCCAGATATGGTACTCAATCCACTGAGCCACCTAGCTGCCCCATAAATATTCACATACATACACACATATCCTAGTAGCTGGCACACAGTAAATATTTAGAACATTAACATCTATTGATTAGTAATTTAGTTGGGTGCAGAATTGAACATAAGGAAGAGTTTAGAGTGAATTTCATTTAATAAAATGCATAGTGCTTGCAATGATCTCAAGTTTCCCCATGACATAAGAATATAATTTTTTTTTACTACAAATGTTGGCAAAGACACTCTGTTGATCTTGGAATACAACACTTTCCAAAGAATCACATTTACAAATCATCCAAGGGGCACTGGAGAGAAAAATAACAGAGACAGTATGTACAATGTAGCATACTTCCACTAATGACATATATAAAATAAGTGGCATAAAGAATATTACTGAAAGAAATGAAGGAAGTGAGGTAGCCATGGAGTGACAGCTGAACTTGGGCCTTAAGCAAGGGCACCTCAACTTATATGGACACCTACTGAATTGTTATTATATGCATATCCAAAATAAAGTACAAAGGAAACCAATTACATTACAAGTTACCAAAATGTACAAAAAGAAGTTCATGGACCTCATGTTAAGCATGCCTGGCTCAACTGAAGGAAGGCCCAGAGCACACTGGGTAGATCTTCCTTCTAGAAGGATCAGTGGGAGAACACAGAAAACAATCACACAGGATGAGATGGATGAATTATAAACTACATTAAGTGGAGAGAATACTCATTAATTAAATCACAGATCCACTGGTGTACTGAATATTTTTGTCTTTCTAGTGACCGTTTAAATAAATACATTGCTATGTACAGTACAGAGGCAGCTAGGTGGCACAGCGAACAGAGTGCTGAGCCTGAAGGATTTAAGTTCAAATTCAACACTTACTAGCCGTGTGTGACCTGGGCGAATCACTATTTACTCAACCATAAAACAGCCATAATAACAGTACTTACCTCACAGAGTTGTGGTGAGAACCAAAAGAGATAATATTTGTAAAGTGCGTAGCACAGTGCCTGGCACATAGTAGGCATTTAATTAATGTTTATTTTCTTATCTCTCTCCCTATAATGATATGCAAATTGCTTGGGGCAAATAAATAATTTTGAAACGGTTTCATTTTGTGACAGCAATGGGCACCTGTTTGTGTTTTTAATAACAGTAGGCTAACTCAACGTTAGACCAAACAAAACTGAACTGAGTTGGTTTGCCCATACTTAGTTTTCTATCATGTGAGCGCTGGATTCCGTGTCATAGATATGTTTCATTGTTTTCTTCTGTTGTATTTTTAATTCCACAGCACTTAAGAGTTAATGTTAATTACTCCAAGGAAAAGTGCACCTTAAAGAGCACACTTCAATGACTGTTAAGAGATAATGCTGCAGTTAATATATGTGGGAAAGTCAAGTATTTCAGGGATCTTTCATGCCCAAAATGAAATAGGATCACTTCACTAAAGGTCTAAGGAACATATGGCTGAAAACAAAAAATAACACCAGGAACTGAACTGATGCAAAATAGCCCAACTAATCCTCAGAAAACAGGCAAAGATTTTCAAAAGGACATGGAGGTTGAAGGGGTTTTAATAACTCCTCTATGGGAGGAAGCACATGGGCTTCTTAAAGGCAGTCATTAGTAAGCAAGCATTTATCAAAGCACCAACTACGTGCTAAGCACAGTTAGAATAAAAGTGAGAAGAAACAACAACTGCTAACCAGTGCTTAAAAAAAAAAAAAGATTGCCACAGGCAAGACAATACAAAGAGTATACTGAAAATTAGAAACAAAGTAATTTTTATTGATGAAACTCACTTTTTTATTTCAGACTATACCAGAACAGGTATAGGAAGGAAAAGTACATGTGGGCAGGGACAGCTCTACACCCAATTTCTGCAGGAAGTAGCAATGGAAGAAGAGACCTTCACCCTTCACCCCAAGATTTTGGGCCCCATTCGTTCGAGGGGGGAATGATGGGGTGCTTGTCATCAAGCCCCCACCCTAAGATATTGTTTTATGTATTTATTTTGTGTTATCCATGTTATATTGTTGTGAAGTTATGTCGATTACCATTTACCCCTAAACTCCCATTGATCTATATAAAGGACACAAAAGATCTTGGGGTCAAATGTGACAAATGTGCTGTTAACAGGAATGGGGAGATCTTTCCCATCCATTAATAGGCCTATGTGACCTGCTTTGAGCCTGAGTCACATGGAGCCTGTGGTGGGAGGAGCTTGCCAAGTGGGGGGAACAGGAAGTGCGGGTGAGGCACAGTTGGGAGACAGACAGGAATTTTTGCCTAAAGGTTTGTGGGGAGGCCTGATCAAGGGAAGGCTTGGGGGTGTCAGTACTCCCTGGATTGATGTATATAAACGTCTTTGCTACCATGGTGGATCTGGCTTTCTGGTATCTGAATAAATGTCTTGGTTTTGTCTTTGAGGAAGAGAGTTTAAAAAAAAAAGTACATGTGAGCCTGTAACTTCTAAGCATCTTCATTACACTGTAAAATATCCACTCCAAACACACTTAGGAATTAGAATCAATCAAGCAATAAGCATTTAAAAAGCACCTACTATGTTCCAGGTACTGTGTGAAGCACTAGAGATACAAAAAGAGGCAAAAGACATTCCCTGCTAAACTTCCAAGGAACTTCCAAGTTAATAGGGGACACAACACGCAAACAACTATATACAAAGCAAACTCTGTACAGGATAAATAGGAAATAATTAAACAACAAAACACACTGGAATTAAGAGGGATTTCCTGTGGAAAGTGGGATTTTGGTTGGAACTTAAAGGAAGCCAAGGATGTGAGTAGAGGGAAAACATTCCAGGCACAGGAAACAGCTAGAGAAAATGCCCAGAGCCAAGAGATGAATTGTCTTGTTTATGGTATAGCATGGAGGCCAGAGTCACTGGATCAAAAAGTACATGTTGGGGAGTAAAGTATAAAAAGACTGGAAAAGTAGGAGGGGGCTAGGTTAAGATGACTTTGAAGGCCTAACAGAGTATTTTATATCAGCTCCTGGAAGCAACTTGAAGCCCCTGGAGTCTGAGTAAGGAGGGTGACACAATCAGACTTGCATTTTAGGAAAATCAAGTTAGTGGGTGAATGGTGAATGGAGAGAGACCTAAGGCAGGCAGATCCATCATTAGGCTATTGCAATAATTAAGGCATGAGGTGATGAAGGCCTGCACTAGGGCAGTGTCATAGGAGAGAAAGGGGCATAAGTGAGATGTTGCACAGATGAAATTGATAGGCCTTGTCAACAGCTTGGATGTAGGGGGGGAGGTGCTGAGAGATAATGAGGAATCCAGGATAATTCCCAGGATTGAAAGACACCAAAGAGACACTAAAAGTCTAAGCAAGAGATAAGGAAGGCCTACGCTAGGATGGTAATGTTGAATAGGGAGGAGGGAACGGATGTGAGAGAGCTGTGGAAGTAATTGACGGGATTTGGCTCTAAGGGTGAGAGAAGAACTGAAGATGAATCAGAGGCTCCGCGACTGAAGGACTGTGTGTGGTACCATCAACCAAAACAGCATAAGAAAATAAGAAGGTTTAGGAAAAGTTGTGTTTCAGACAGTTCGAGTTTGAGGTGGCAACAAGATATTGAGATAGAAATGTCCAGCAGGCAGTCTGAGGTGATGGACCAGAGCTTAAGGAAAGAAAAAGCTGGATGTGGATTTATACCTTCAGAAGTCATCTCCACATGGGTAATTAACAGCTACACTCATAGGAACAAATGGGTTCACCACGTGAAAGATTTGTAAGAAGTGAAGAAGAGAGGGCCCAGAATGACCTTTGGGGAAACACACCTAAGGAGGCAGGAAAAAAAATGATCCCACTAAGGAGACTTTAGGCATGGTAAGAAGGTTATAAAAGCCAAGAAAGAAAGGAGGGCATACAGGAAGGGGAGACACTACAAAACAGAAAGGGCAGAGAGGATGCAGCCCAACGACAACAACAAAAAAGGGTCACTGGATTTAATAATTAAATGGCCGTTGATGACTTAGGGGAGGGTGAGGAGAGAAAAATAGATGCAGTGAAATCTTTTCTTCCCACACTTTCTTTACCTAGCAAGAGTAAAAAGGGAGAAAAAGATGTCAAATAATAGCTTGATTTCTTTGATATAGCCCCTTAAGACTATAAGCTCCTTGAGGGCAGGGGCTTTCTTTTTTAACATTTATATTCCCCAGAGCTTAACAGAGAGTCTGACACATAACAGGCACTTAATAAATTATTGTATTATATGATATTATATTTTGAAGAGAAATTAAGGGGGTAGGAGAAATTGAGTCTATATATGTTTTTATGTATGGTTCACTTGTAAATTTGGGATTTTAGATAATTCCTTTATGCCTTCTTCCCCTAGTCTTTTTCTCTGAATTTTAATGGATTTCTAGATTAGTCTCTTTGGTTTCACTCTTCACTAGGCAAAAGTGTTTTTTAAGCCTCTAGACAAGTGCTAGAATAAGGGGACACAAAGGCCAAAAGAGAGGAGGCCTGACTTGCCTTCAAGCAGCTTATTAAGGTGAAAACAGTATGTTCACAGAAAAGTAAATTTAGAAGTCAGTCATCTAGCATTTATTATCTACTATGTGACAGACAGTGTTTTATAAGCTGAGGATTCAAAGAAAGGCAAAACAGTTTGTTCTTTAGGACTTCAATCTAAGGGGGAAGAAAACATGCGAACCACCATGTACAAATAAGATAAATAGAGGATAAATTTGGGCTAGCCTCAGAAAAAGGCAACAAGTTTAAGGAGGACCTGGGAAAGGATTCTTATATATATCTAAAGTAATTTCTTGTCAGAGGAGGCCACTAATATTTGGGAAGACCACTGTATTTTTCCTGTAGGAAGTTATTACCTGTGGCCACTTTAACTTGTGCCAATTTGAAGTAACCTAGGTATCCTAAGAGACAGAGGAGAAAAGCAAGGAACATATACCAGGAATGCAAAGGTACACGGGCGAACAGAGCTGGAAAATCTACATAGGGAACAACAAAGAAGGCAGTCAACCCAGAGTGCATAAAGGAGAATAATGTGCAATAAATCTAGAAAGAGAGGCTGGAACCAGATTATAAGAAGGCTGCCTTTGATGTCCAAAACAAAAGGGAGCCATTACAGCTTCTTGAGTAGATAAGTGGCATAGTCAGACTCAAACTTTAGGAATGTCAATTTGGTAATTGCATGGAAAGTGAATTAGCAAAGGAAAAGTTTGGAGACAGGGAGAAAAATTAGGAGTAATTAATTAGAGGTGATAAGGATCTGAACCAGGTTGGCTGTGGCATGAATACAGAAGAGATGAATCCAAGATGTAACTGAGATAGAATCAACAAAACCTGGCAACTGAAAAGCAAGAGGAGTGAAGAAGAGAGAAGAACAGAGAATGAAAGGCAACTTGGCATGGGGAGTAGAGAGCGTCACCTGAAAGGAGGAAAACCTGGGCTCAATTCCACTTCAAACGTTTATTAGCTGCGTGACCTGGGCAAGTTATTTAACCTCTCTAGGCTTTAGTTTCCTTATCTGTAAAAGGAGGAGTTAGATTTGAAGTCCCCTAAGGTTCTTCCAACTCTAAATCTACTGTCCTAGAAGGTTGTGAACCTACATGACTAAAAGGATGTCAGATACACTCAACTGGAATAAAGAGGCTAGGGAGAACGAGGTGATAATGAGCTCTGTTTTGAATATGGTGGGTTTGAGATGCCTACTAAACATCCAGTTGGAAATGTCCAATAAGCAGCTGGTGATAAGCTCCAGTTAAGTTTTCAAAGACATTTGTTCAAATGGGTTCAAACAAGCACTCACCCAGGGTTTGGCATCAAGGCCAACAGCAAAAACTACTCTGTTAACAGGAGCTTTCCCCACTGTATAATATTTCTCCCATTAAAAAAACAGAACAGTTATTTCAATATTACAGTTTAATTACAGGTTCAGATATACTTCAGTTAAGTATGGAGCCAATTCAAATAGGTGCTATATATTTTCAAGTACACGTTACATATAAAATAATAGGGACAAAAGCCAAAATATTGTAATGGCACTTAACAAGAATATACACTTTAATGAGACGCAATGGTATTCAGAATACACACAGGTGTATGTGAGGAAGAAATGAGCAGGTATTGATTGAAATTTTGATTACCTGTGTGAGATTATCTATCTCAAACTGACATTATGTCTTGTCACCTAAATATTTCTTGACTTCCCCTTCACTGTCAACTGATCAAGGGATGCAAATTAATTTCATTTTTAATGTAAGACAGGGACTGGCAACTCTGACAGAGATGTGGTACATGCTTTTTAAGTGCCTTAAACAATAAAATGTACTGAAAAACAATTATTCTTTGTTGACTAAGGGTCTTAACAATGCCTGAAACTCTTCATTCTGATTATCAATTATTCCAACATTCTCCTACAGGCATTGGAGACTAAGTGACATATTCCAGAAGTTCTCTAAAGTATTTAAATAAAAAGTGACCTCAGTTTTGATTTTCTTAAACTTTGTATTTCTTCTATATTGGGTACAGAATTGAAATGCCTCCTCAAAATCTTCCCTTCCTCCTAATTTTGCCCTCTCTTTGTTGATGGCATCACTCAAGTTCAAAAACTCAGTCATCTCTGACCCACCACTTGCCAGTTCTTTGTCAGTTCTACCTCTGAGAACCCACCTCTTAAAGCACTATCCCATTGTCCCCCTCTTTTCCAACAACCACTGCGTCTACACTAGTTCAGGTCCTCATAATTTCTTAACTATTCCAACAGCCTAACTGGTTGCCTTGCCTCCATCCCTTCCCCTTTCTAATCCATCTTTTATACTGATGCCAATCAATTGACAAACAAGCACTTATTAAGAAGTCCCTGCTACATGCCAGATATACATGCCAAAGTCATCTTCCCCTAACACATAAAGACTTTTAGTGGCTTCTCATTGTACACTGAACGATATCGATTCCTTAGCCCGACATTCAAAACCCTCCTCAATCTGACTCCAACTTCCTTCTATCTGGCCTTATTTCACATTACTGCATGGTAGTATTTCTTTTCACCTCTTCATACACATCTGTCCCAGGCCAATGGGGATACCTGTTTTCCCCTATTCACGCCTTCTCTGTGCATATACTCTACCAACAACTCCTTAGTTCTGCCTCTTGAAATCTCTCTCTTCTTTTAAGGCACAGTTCAGGTGCCACAACCTACCTCAGGATCCTTCCCTTCTCAGCACCTTCATGCTGCCTATACGTTATACATTTTTATTTCTTTGGAAACTTTGATCCCTATCTTGTACAACTCAGGGATACTACTGGTTAGTTGATGGGCCTCTGTTTTCATGAAGTGTGAGGTAATTGGAGCTTGGCAATTTCCCACGCACAATCCAAAGAGTCTGCTCTCCTCTCCCTCTTTAATTCTGAGCCCAACTACCATCCATTTACATACTGTGTCTAACTGCATGTCAAAATCTGGACTAGAGGTATAATTTGGTCTGCACCCACACCAGAAAGACCGAATGGATGAAGACAAACTCTTAAATAGTTATGGATAGCTTCGAGGAGATTATGCAACATTCTAGGGCTTGCTACAACCAGCACAATATCGTGTATGAGTAGGAACACCTGGAGTACTTCGCCATTCAAAGGGAATGCTTCCATAAGATGGATTCGGAGGGCAATGGAGAGGCACTTGCTAGGTTTAAACAGGCAATGACACATAATAAATGAGTAACTTCAAAGAAAAATAAGGGTAAAAGATGTCATAAGGGAAAGGCAGACAGAAAAAGATGAGTGGGTCATGGGGCAAGGACGGACAGGTAAAAATAGTGCTCTGCTCGGCATGGTGGCACATGCCTGTCATCCCAGCTGCTGGAGAGCTCTAGGCTGGTAGATCACTTGAGTTCTGCAGTTTTGAGTTACTGTGGTGGGTGGACGATGAAATGACCAAGGAAACAAAGGTTCAAGCTTCCAAGTATATCAGTTTATTAAGCAATGGATGCCAACTGTCTAACAAATTAGAACCAGATCTCTTTAACTTTGGCACTGGACCCCAAATACAAGCGGGGACAGATTTTTATACATCAAAAATAATTGACCAAAGAAGACTTATTAATTAAAAAGAAAACAAGGATACAAAATTAGGCAATCTGATTTCTAATTGGGGGAAAGACTAGGGGACTTTCCAAGTTGAGGCAGTGGGGAGTGAACAGGTACAATTCCCTTAAATCAGATAAAGAGGTGTCCCATTCTCCTCCAAGTGTCTATGAACAGTCAAAAGGAACATGGAAACAATAACTGATTTACCAATACAACGCCAGTTTTCCAGTAAGACATATGGGTTGCTTGAGATGTCTAATTGTAAGAAAACTCCTTCATCTTGGGACCTGTCTAGGTTTATGCAGCACAACTTAGGTCCTTAGTCAAGGGTCTGTAAGTAAGCAACATGTAGAGGTGGTCCAACTTCTTAGGTTCAAACAATGCAATAAGGTCTTCTCATAATTTCCACAACTGAATAAAGTTTTCTCACAAAAGAGAGACTGGACTAGAACCATAATTGAATAGAAAGGGAACTGAGCTAGCTCCAGAACTGAGTCACAAGACGGAGTCAGTATGGTTCATTCAATTCCCACCACAGTTTGGTGTTCTACCTCCCTCATTGCATAGGGCTAACGACTCTGGGAACAGAAGGGCGCAAAGCTAAAGAAAGATGAACTGACTGACCCAAGTCACAAAAAGAGAACAGGACAAAGTTTCTATGGTGATCATTACTAGAGTCAGGTTTGTGAATGGCCCTGCACTTACAGGTTCAGTGAGATAAAGGTTCAGGAAGAGGGGAAGGAGAAGGGGGAAGGGGTAAAAGGAAGGAAGAAAGAGAGTGGAAGAAAAGAAGGAAAGGAAAGAGAAGGGAAGGGAAGGGAGAAGGGAAATATAAACATCTTAAAACTGTTATTTCATCTTTGTATACCTAGTACCTTGAAAAGTAACTTAATACATGCTTGTTGAATTTAACTACAGAAATAATGAAACTATTCTATGAAGTTCTGATTTAGGAGGCACTGAAAAGGCAGTTTCCACCATGTACAAAACAAATCTTCTCTACAACCAGCTCTGTATTAGGAAAAGAGCACTCAAACTAATTTAAGGTCTTCCTCCTCCTCTTTACAATTCCTAGAGCAGGGAAAACTGTTAAATCCTTGGGTTTTAAAGGGTTTCTCTCCAGAGTAAACAGGATGTTAAGAGAGGGACAAAATTATATTAAGCAAGATTAGGTGCTATTGACTATAAGTGCCCAGAGGACAAAAGCAATCATAATATACAGACAAGTCATATTTTTACACACCCTTGAAGGCTTAGAAATAGGCATGGTCAAATTTGAAAATAAGATTCACATAACGTTATGAAGAACCAAGCCTCAGTTAGCTATCATTTAATCCATTTACTAAGACAAACTACAGGAAGACTTTTTCAATTTGTGGTTTTATGAGCAAGTCGACTCCTCACCTCCTTTCTGGTTGCACCTTTCTGTCAACCCCTTGGAACTATTAGACCCATAGGTGGAAAGTAGGAAACCACAAGTAATTAATGAAGTAGATAATCTACTTGGAGAAACAAAAAGTTGACTAACTTTATATATGATAACTATATATGATAATATGATATTAATTTCAACAACTTGCTTGGACCTAGAGAATCAAAGACTTTTTTTAAAAGCTGACTTAACAGAGGGAAAGGGGAGGAAAAGAAAAAATGTTTTAAAACACAATAAAAAGCTCAAACATTTTTGGAAAATAATTCTTAAAATATGTTGAAAACAATACACAAGGGGCATTTTTATCTCTTCTGAAAGATACAAGATTCTGATGGTTCAGTTAAAAAAACAAACATTTTAATTTGAAAGAGTTTAAGATACACAACCGCTCTCAAGGCAAAGCCTTTTTAAGGAGGTTTAGGACTACTGAACTGAATTATCATGAATCAACAATGAATTAGAAATTCTCTTTTATGATACTCCTGCAATAGTAAAGACCCAATGCAGAGGAAAACTTCAGACAAGTCCATCTTGGGCTTGCAGATTGATATTTTTTAAGATAAAAAATAGAAAATGAGAGAAAAGATAGCAGCAGTGTGAAAAACAAAAAGGTTCATAAGAAATTCTTGATAACTAGGGATGTAAACATCCCCAGAAAAGTCACAACAAAAAAGAAACAGTAACTTAAAGCAAAATTAGCTTAGGTTTTTAAACAACTAGTTATAAAAAAAAAAGGAGTCCTTAACCATTCCAGACTGCAAGAATGGTTGTAATGAACCACATTATTTAGCCTGCTGTTAAACCTGGAGCTGCACACACTGCCCTAGAATGCTGAACACAATGAAATGTTTTGGGTCAAGGTGCTTTCATACTGTCTGGATTCGAAGTATTTACACTTGTTGCTAAAAATTTAGTTTCAACCTACCATGGTTTCTTCCCAAGGCTAAAAGTAAAAAGGGATTTTACACAAGCTTAATTCAGAAGATATGAATAATTATCTCACAAACAGAAAGATGATTTTAAGATACAGATTTATGCCCTTAAGGGATAAAGTTTGTTACTTATTACTACAGAGTTGCCATATATAAATTACATTGTACCAGGAATAACAAATCAATAATGCAAGTGAATTGATGAACAAGAAACTAATGTTTGGGGCACAATAACTCATACAAAGGATATTATACTCTAAACTACCCCCCTCGCATGCCTCCTAAAAGCTTCCTGAATATTTTTCATATTGAAAGCTAGTTCATCTTTCTCTAGTCATTAAAAAAAAGTTGAACCAAACAGAAAACAAATGTTCTGCATCCAAACTCGCCCCAAATAAAATAGGTTTACCATCAAATGTGTTTAATTTATCAAGAACAGCATGTTCTAAGACTTAAGATTTCTACGATCTTCAGCACATTCAAGCTTCAAAGAAGTGATTTTTAAAATAATTCATATGCCACTAACACATCCTTGTCAGATTCTCTATTAGGACTTAGTAACCTCCACATTCTCAAGCAGGATAAATTCTTAATGATTTAGTGGAGCCACAAAAAACTATAAATAGGACACAAACTCTAAATTGTTCCTTTTCCTTTTGCATTTTAGCCTTGACCAGCCCACCCTACTTTTCCGGAACAAAAGAATTAAATTAGATTTATAGTCATTCTAAGGACTAAAACTAGTTTCAAGACTAGTGAGTTAACAGAAACAAACCATATGGGGCTGTTAAAGAGAGTGCCATGTATAAAGGACTGCAAACTTTGTGGACTAAATTTCATTCCAATGCAATGTCAACCTTGACATCTGGCTTTAAGGAAAGCGAGGAAACTGCATTCATGCCACCTTACCAAGCAGGGAGGTAGAGGTAACGATGAATTGTCAGGAAAGAGAGACAGAGGGTCAGGAGGAGAAGGAGGCAGAGGTGGCACGTTTGGAGCTGTCTCACCTTTTCCAGTTCATCGTGGAGCTCGGCCAGGCTGGGCCGGAGCAGCTTCTCGCCCAGGTTGGCGGCCGTGTGCCGATAGTGATCGATTCTGGGCACAGCATCCATGGTGTTGTGGCCAAAGGTGCGCAGGTAGTAGGTGTTGGTGTGGGTGTCGTAGTAGTAGTGGTGGTGGTGGCCGCCGCCGCCGCTGCCCGAGTGGAGGCTGCTGCCCTCGCTGAGCACCGTGTCTCCCCCATTTTGGAAGCTGACATTAGCCCCCTCTCCACCGATCCCGGCCGCTTCCGAGGGGCTCTCGTCCGCGGACGACGAGGCGGCCGGATCCACGAAGTTCACCCGGAACCGGCCTTTGGCTTCCTCGCTGCTCTTCCCCGCTCCGCTCTCGCCGCTGGCTTTGCCATCCTTCGGGGGCTCGGCGGTGCTCCCCGCGGCAGCCGCCGCCGCAGCCGCAGCGGCAGCAGCAGCCGCCGCCGCCGCCCGCCCAGCGTTCTCAGTGACCAGATCTACCTGAAACCTACTCTGGCTTGGGGTGGGACCGAGCGGTCTGCCCAAGCCATCTCCCGCGGCCGCAGCCACCCCGCCCCTGTCCGCGCCTCCCGAGAGGCTGGGAGCCACAGCATCCTCCTGGACCTGCAAGGCCGTCCCGGGAAGGTCCACCCGGGTTGCAGCGGCAGAAGCGCGCTGCGCCTCGTCGGCGCCGGCGGGGGCAGGCAGCCTCTGGGCGCTGGAGGAGGGCGCCGGGTGTTGTGGCTTCTGCCCCACCTCCATCGCCGCCTCAACCGCAGCAGCGCGCGGCCGCCCCGGCAAACCCCTCAGGCTCGGCGCCCTCTACGCCCCCAGTCACCGAGAGCTGCAGCGGCGTGATGCTGCCGCCGCCGCTGCTGCTGCTGCTGCTGCAATCTCAGGTGAGGAGAACGCTGCTCTCCCGCTAACCACTAGCTGCACACACCCTCCCGCTCCTCCCGGGGAGGTGCCGCGCTGCAACCAGCCCGGGGCTCGGCTCCCCGAGGCGCTCCCCGCCGGCTCCAAATCCCAGCCCGAGGGGGTGGGGGGAAGCGGAGGGAAGGAATAGCCGTGGGGCCCAGCTGGAAGCGCCGAGGCTGTTTAAAGCCTCCGCCGGGGCAGCGGCGGCTCTGGCCACACGAGGGAGGCGGGGCCCGGAGCTCCCTCCTCTCAGCTCCCTTTCCCCTCCCTCCTCGGGCCGTACCCTCCGTCTCGCACCCACCCACCCCTCTTTTCCACTCTCTCAGTTGCTCGGTCTCTAAGCGCCGCCCCAGGCCCGGCCCGGCAGCGCCTGAGTAACCAGCAAAACACAGGAAGCTTCCTTTCCCTCGCTCAGCCGGCGCTTTCCTCCCTCCACTATTCAAACCCGGCGACCCCTACTGAGGCGACGCAGGCAGCCCCCACCCCCGACACACACACACACACACCAGTCCTAGCCGCCTCCCTCCCGGCTGCTCTCCGCGCACGCGGCCAGGCCCTGGGCGCGCGCCGGCTGCGACCCGACCGCTGGGAGCCCGAGCAGCTGCAGCCTCCGGGGCTTCGTGGAGGGAGGCCGCCCTCCCTGCACCTCGGAGACCCAAGTCCTAAAGGATCCACGCCGCCGCCGCCTCCTTCTAACTGCGGCAAGAGCCCGCGGGCGAGCTCCCCGCAGCTGCCTCCCCTTCCGTCCTCCTCCAACCCTTTCTTTCCTCCTCTCCACTGGGTGATGAAAAGCCGGTCCTGCCACGGGCCCCCGGAGACCGAAAGAGAGGGAGGGAGGGAAATGACTGACTGGCCGAGGCCTGGGGGTGGAGAGGGAAGGGAAGGGACCGGGCTTCTCCTCGCGCCGGCTCTCTGCAGGGTAGCACGCCCCCCGAGCTAGCGCTCGCGCCGCCGCCGCCGCCGCGGAGGCGGATGCTCTCGGGATGACGGCCCCGCTACCGCGGAGGCTCCTGGGGCTCGCTCTTCTCGCTCTTTTCTTTTTCAAAGTTCTGGACCCGCTCCGGCGGCGCTAGCGAAATCTCGCGAGAGCCCCGAGGCGCCCCAAAGACTGTCTCCAAGGAGGAAGGGAGGCGGAGAGGAGGGGGAGTGCGAGCCGGGGCCGCATCTTCCCGGGGCAGGGTCTCCGGGGCTCTGACCAATGGTGCTCGCCCTGTCGAGCGACCTCGCGCTTAGTTTAGTTTTCCAGCCGCGGTGTGGAGAGGTCATTTATAGAGTCTGATTGAATGTACACTTCCCTCCCCCCACCCCCGGTTTATTTTAAGAATAAAACAAAAGAGTAACCTATTGCCAATTATTCTGGTCGGTTGAACTGATGTTTCAAATAGAGCAATTTAATTGGAGTTTAGTCATGTAATACTATGTTAAACGCTAGTTTCCTTATCTGTAAAAATAAAATTGCTTTCACATAATCTTAACAATTGGAATGGATCCCAGAGGCCATCTTGTCCACTCTCTAGTGGAAGATTTGGAGTCTGAGGGCTCATGTGTGAATTTTGGCTCTTAGTGAACCGTGTGGCCTTGGGCAAGTCACTTAACTTTCCTGCTCCTCCAATTTCCTAATTTTTTTTTTTACGGTGTAGGCGTGTGCGTGTCTCACCTCATAACCATCAGATTGGCAAAGTTGTAAAAAGGCAAAAAAAAAATGACAACTTCTAGGGACTGTGAGAAGACTTGCAACTAACCCTAACCCTAAATGCGCTGATAAATTCTGGAAAACTGTTTGGAATTATTTGGGAAAAGACCAAACCTCGTATAACCTTTGACCCCCAAATTCACCGTTGGGCACATACCCTAAGGAGATGAAAGACAAAGAGAAGAGGTCCTGTGTATACACCAAGATTTCCATTAGAAGCATTTTTGATGGCAGCAAACACTGCTGCAGCAAGTCCTCATTGATTGGGAAATGGCTATGCAAATTGTACTGTATTATTATAAGGACAAATAGGAATTCTGGGAAACATAGGAAGACATAGGTATGAGGTGATGAAAAGTAAGAGAGTAGGACCATCAAAACAATATTCATTACGGCCACCAGAATGTAAACGGAAAGACAGGCAACTTTTTTTTAATGGATAGATGGCCAGCCTTGAAATCAGAAAGACTTAAATTCAAGTCCAAACCTCTGACACATACTGGCTCTTAACCACAGTCGAGCAAGTCACTTAAGGTCTCTGTAGCCCAAGCAGCTCATTAAGTTGCAGGGTACATTTCAGCCTGCATTGGTAGAATTTGCTCATTGCAGTTCCAAAAGACTCATGATGGAGAGGGCTATGCACGTCCAGAGAAAGAATTATGGAGTCTGAATGCAGATTGAGGCAAACTTTCCGCTCTCTCTTTTTTTTCCTTCTTTTTTTTTGGTTTCGTTTCTCCTTTCTCATGATTCATTCCATTGGTTATAATTCTTCATTACAACTGGACTATTATGTAAATAAGTTCAGTGTGAAGGTATATGTAGATCCTACATTGGATTACATGCCGTCTTGGGGAGTTGGAGGAATGAGAGGGGGAGAAAATTTGGAATGCAGGAACTTGTGGAACTGAGGGTTGTAAACTAAAAATAAAATATAAATTTATTAAAATAAAAAAAAGAATTTGCTCATTGGAAGGCCCCTACAGCAATGAAATCAAAGGTTCAATCCAAAAATGATTTTTAAAATGGAACAATGTAAGGGGGAAAAAGCCCTGAATGCTATGTGGTATTATAATGACCAGTCTTGGTCCAGAAGGTGAGGAAATATTCCTTTGTTTAATTGGCAAAGTGGGAGATTATGAAGTGTTGCAGACACAGCAAAAGTTTCCTTTAACTTCCTTTTCCCCCACCCACCAAAACGAACATAAATTTTCATAGCAGAAACAAAGTCCAAGAAAATGTCCAAAATCCAAGTCCCATTCAAATAACATGAAACTGCATATTGTTTTGAAATCAATCTACCAAGATACATTCAAGATCAGTATAGATACAATTACAAAATGCTTTTAAAGAGATAATGACTTAAGTAACTGGAAGGTTGCCCATGGCTGGACCATAGCAATGTAATAAAAATGATGATAGTACCTAAGTTGATTTACAGGTTTAATTCTTTCCTTCCTTCCTTCCTTCCTTTCCTTCCTTACTTCCTTCCTTCCTTCCTTCCTTCCTTCCTTCCTTCCTTCCTTCCTGCCTTCCTTCCTTCCTTCCTTCCCTCCCTTCCTCCCTTCCTTCCTTCCTTCCTTCCTTCCTTTCTTCCTCTCTCTCTCTTTCTTGAAGGCAAGGCAGTTGGGGTTAAGTGATTTGCCCAAGGTCACAGAGCTAGTAAGTGTCAAAGTGTCTGAGACCAGCTTTGAACTCAGGTCCTCCTGACTCCAGGGCTGATACTCTATTCACTGTGCCACCTGGCTGCCCCAATGACACTTTCAAGGGGATATTTTATAAAGTTGAACAAAATAAAATTCATTTGAAAGGACAAAAGATCTAGAATCTAAAGAGTAGTGATGAAAATAGGAATGAAAGGGAATATTAGCACTTCCAGACCTCAAATAATACCATAAATTGATGAATCATTAAAACTACTTGGTTTTTGATTTATTAAAAATAGAAAAGGAAATCATTGGAACAGACTAGATAAGGAAGAATCAGAAATAATTGAACTCCATATTACCCAATGTTTGATAAGCTGAAAAACATAATTACTTGGTGAACAAATTCCTATCTGATAGGAATTTCTGGGAATATTCTTTTAAAATTTGGAAATTGTGGGAAAATTTGGCAGTAATTAGATTTAAACCAATGACTTACACTATAAGTTTAAAATAGGTATGAAATTTAAATAGTAAAGATTACACCATAGGGAAATTAGAAGAGAACCAGATGAGGTACCTTTCACAGCTATGACTAACAGGAGAATGCTTAACTACAGTACAAATTGTAGAGATGATCAGAAAAAAATAATATGGATAATTTTGATTACACAAAATTGAAAAGTTACTGCACAAACAAAATCAAGGCAACTAAGATAAGGGAAGCAGTCTATTGGGAAATAAATATTTGCTTCTATATCTCTAATAATGGTCTGATATCTAAGATATATCAGCAACTAAAATAAGTATATAACAGCACCAAGAGCTATTCCCTAATAGATAAGTAGTCAATGGATATGAACAAACAGTTCTCAAAAGAAACATTACAAACTATTAACAATGGCTAAATAGTAGTTAACAAAATATTAAAACTTGCTCCACCTAAATCACTTAAAATAAGAAGTACAAATCAAAACAATTTTCTGATTTCATTTCATACCCTGCAAATTCAGTGTTGGAGGAATAATGAATTGGTGAACCATCTTGGAATTATACTAAGAAAATGACTAAACTCTCCATACTCTTTGACCCAGAGATCTTCATTGCTAGGCCCTCCAGGGGACAAAGACAATTTAAAAGTCCCACATGTAGTAAAATATTTGTAGCTTCACTTTTTGTTGTATCAAAGAACTAAAAAAAAAATGATGCTACTCATTTGGAGAACGGCAATTCAAATGAGGAGTTGGAGAATGGAAATAAATTATGGTACATAAATATAGTAGAATTGTGTTGCCTCAAGAAATGACTGAAGAATACAGAGAAGCATGGGAAGATGTAAAGTGGTGCAAAATAAAGTAGTAGGAATATGGGAAATAAAATATACACTGATTACAACCAAAAAAACCAAAACAATCATGTTGAATTATAATTTCTGGCTGGAAGGTTATATCCAGAAATAACTATAATATAAAAACAAAAAATTAGTAAAATGTTACTTTTTACAAGATGAGAGTGATTAATGGATATATTGCCTTTAGAAATTTACTTCATAAAGAAGCCCTGTGACATAGTAGAAAGAATATTGACTTGGAGAGAGGGCCTTGACTCATTTGTATAACTTTGGGTAATAAGTCACTTATAAGCCTCACTTTCCATAACCTATAAAATATAAAAGTTAAACAAAATATCTGAGACTTCTTTCAATTCTAAAAGTAAGTGATTTGATAAATTTAGGTGATAGAAGTGTTAGGATTTGATGAGTTACATAAGCAACCTGATGAGATTGTAAGTCATGGTCCTTTATCTGGAGGCATCTAAAGGCTACCTCTTATGGATAGTAAGCCCTTGCTGGTCCCCAGCAAATGGAGCTACCTCCAAAGCCACTGAGAGTCAGGAGGGATAGACTCATCAGAACCTTCACGTATGGTCAATAAAGACAGCTAACTGCTCTTAGAATACCTTCGCCTTTTCCCTTGCTCCCTCCAGTGTGTAGCAATTGAGGGTATTTCTCCCACTCACACTCCCCCGTAGTAGATAATGATGACCTGAAGGAAAAGCAGGTGGTGCATGTGGTTGTCAAAGTATCCTGAGAAAAAAGTTCACATTCTTTGAGTTCCGGGTTATTTCATACCCTTCTAAACGCAAGTCAGACTACAGTTCCTGAAAATGAACTTTCCCTGCCCAGCCCAAAGCACAAGGCAAAGGTAGACTTGTGCCTGCATGCAGCCTGAGAAGAGATATCCCGAGAGTGGGTTTTCCCAACTTGAGGGGAGTTACCTTGTAGATAATTCCAGGTTCAAAATTTTTCATGTCAAGAGTTCAGGAACCAACCTCTTAGAGGAAGATTTCCTCAATGCCATGTTTATTGGAGAAGGAGGAGACCTTTATCAGAGAAACATGCTACAAAGATTTCTTCCCCCAGTTAATTATTTTCCTTTTAATCTTAGTTTTATTTGATATGTCTATACAAAAACATTTAAATGTTATGTAATCAAAATTGTCACCTTTATCTTCTTTGATGCTCTCTAATACTTTTTGGTCATGAACTTCTCTCCTGTCCACAGATCTGATAGTTTTTTTTTCATGTTTCTCTACTGTTTATTGATGTCATTTTTGATATCTAAGTCACGTACCTATTTGGAGCTTATCTTTGGTCTAAATCTAATTTCTTCCATACTGATGTCCAACTTTTCTAGCGTATTTTTTATCAGATAGTGGATCCTTATCCCAATAACAGAGGTCTTTGTGTTTATCAAAAACTAGGATATTCGGTATTTTTGCTTCTTTTTTTGTGTACCTAAACTGTTCCATTGATCTATTTTTAACCAGTACTAGATTTTTTTTAAAAATAACAACATTAAACTATTGAGAAAATTTGTTTTGCTTTAATATGTTTATTTTTATAAGAAATTTTCTTTTCTTTATTTTGTTTCCCAATGGTATGGGAGGTGGGAGAGAGAAAATAAATTTCTCTTCATTTTAAAAGCTAGTGTTTGTGTATGTGGGGGTGGGGAGTGCCCTAGATGTAAAATGTTGTAAAATGTAAAATGTTGCATACACTTTCACACGAGGTCACTGTTTTTAGTGTTATTTAACTGTTTTCTTCTGCTATGAAGTGTGAGAAATCTGAAAATTGATAAAACTTTTAAAAAAGAGGGAAAGAAGAGAACTGACAATGTAGTCCCTAGAACTTGAGGGATGGAGCCTCCATTATGGAGATCACTATTCATCCTGCTAGGTGGCTTAGTAAATAGAATGCTGGGCCTGGAGTCAGGATCTTCCTGAGTTCAAATCTGACCTCAAGACATTTACTAGCAGTGTGACCCTAGGCAAGTCACTTAACCTTATTTGCCTCAGTTTCCTCATCTGTAAAATGAGCTAGAGGAAGAAATGACAAACCACTCCATTATCTTTGCCAAAAAAAAAAAAAACACCCAAAATTCAAATAGGGTCATGAAGAATTGGACACGACTGAACAACAACAACAAATTCATCTTGGGGAAGATCCAAACCTTGGCATTCCTCTTCAATTTAACAAGTAACTCACACATTGCAGTTCCAATAGGAAGGCTATTGATTACTCACCTGTGTCCCAAAATATATTTACTTTCGGGGGAGAGGAGATTTAATTTGAATACTCTATGTATTTCTGTATCTACTCATAAATAATTATGAATCCTATGCATCTTATGCATAGTCTATGGGAGTGAAGTAAAGGCTGTGCCATACCTGATATGCATGTAGTACCTTGAGTGCTTGTATGGGAATCAGGAATCCTGTTACCTACACTTAGGAAAAGCAAGATATGAAATGGTTTCGTGAGTTTATTTAGAGATTTTTCTGAAGTTTTAACATTAAGAAGTTTGAGGAAAGAAATGACCCTCTTGAGTTAGTTCTCTAGAATCAAATCTGGTCACTTGAACATAGTGTCTGGTCATAGGTTATAAAAATAAATAAATTGTTATAATAGAGTTTTGAGAACTGACTAGCATCTGTAGTTCAGAGGGAAAAGCATTCTCTTCTTAGCCTCGAAAGTAACATAGGACTATCTCAATCTTTGAGGCCAAAGATGGAATTTAGTCAGTCCCTAGAGTTGAGACATATACAGTCTTTGAAAGACAGACTGAGAAGAGGGAGGAGGATCTCAATAGCTGAAAGTCAACCTCCCCACCCTGCCCAATGAGTTGAGCTAGAACGAACTGTTGACATAAGGACAACACGAAAAAGAAGAGAAGAAACAGGACTGAGTTGAGGAAGAAAAAGGAGAGACATGGAGGGCCATTGGCTCCTGCAGGCATCTTAGAGTAGGAGATTCAGACTGAAGTCTGTGGGTACTGATGGTACCCAGATCTTCAAGGACTAGGAAAAATTCCAAGAAACATGATTTGCTTCTTTACGCAAATATTTTTGGTAACCTGAATTTTACCTCAACCATAAAAAGGCTAGGGGTTAGCTAGAGATAAAAATAAATTTAAATTGGGACAGAAAGGCAGACCTCTGCCTAAATGTTAGCAAATATTCTAACTGGAGGCTCTGAGACGTTGTTATTATAATCCTAACTTTTTATTTACTATAAACTCCATAAAGTAGCAGAAGAGGGGACCACTTGATCTGAGAGACCATTTTATTGCCCCAGGCTAAAAAAATGAACTAATTAAATTTCTGGAAACAAAGAGGTGTAGAAAGGAGAGGGTAGTGATGGAGGAGTTATCTGTCTGGCCAACTGCACCCTCCACAGCAAAACCAACAACCACTGGTGCTATGAAGGAAAGCATTTTAAAAACCTTAAAAAGCCATATTACTATTACTGTTATTAAAGCATCAAATCTCCCTGTTTTATATCCCATATTGCTTGATCAACAGTTATACCTAAAATTGTAAAGATTCCTGCTTCTATCTTAAATAATGCAAAGTTAAGGGATATAATAAAGTGGTTCAGAATATGCAAAATTAGTATTTTTTTTATATGAGAAAAATGGTCAGAGGGTGGCCCTGAATAGATGGGATGTTATTGGGAAGCAATGCCCAGCTGATACTATGCACTAGGCCATTACTTTCTGCCCTGCATTTAGTCCTGCCTTTGTTAACCAACAAAGAAGGCACCGTCAACAGCAGGCCACTTTTGAAATTTATACATGAGAAGTAGGGCTCCTGGGAATCTATCTCTCCTAGTGTTATTTTAACACAAACTATTTTGTCAAATTAACACTCACCTTGGAAAGCACTGAGAGTTTAGTCCAAGAAGAAGGAAAAATGGCAGTAGCAATAGTGAGTCCCTTGGTAGAGACCAAACAGAGCTTGGATAAGAATGATAAAACCTTGTATGAGTAAGTCTAAGCAAGGCTGGTCAGTTTCTGTATATGCATTTTGCTTACTTCCATGTTAATGTCTGTCTGTTATGAACTTATTTACAATCATAGAATTATAGAACCAGAAGAGACCCTACAAATTATCTAAATTTACCCTTCAATTTTACAAGTTATTATGGAAAGGACTACTAAATTCAGGATAATTATTTTAAGGCCTAAAAATGAAAAAAAAATAGTGAGGCTTTTCACATGTGACACACATACTTGGAGGTTCTTTGAAAGAAGTCCCAGCTTACGCGGTGAATGTTAATTATATTTTACATTTAAAAAAAATTTTTTTAAAGTATAATCTTTTTTGGGGGGGGCAGGGCAATTGGGGTTAAGTGACTTGCCCAAGGTCACATAGCTAGTACATGTATCAAGTGTCTGAGGCCAGATTTGAACTTGGGTCCTCCTGATTTCAGGGCCAGTGCTCTACTCACTGCATCACCTAGCTGACCCCTATGTGTTACATTTTAACAGACATTCATGATTCTCCTATGGTAGCTAGGGGGCCCAGTGTATAGAGCTCAGGACTTGGAGTTGGGAAGGCCATAGTCTTGAACATGTGCTAGCTGTGTGATCCCGGCCAAGTCATTTAACCTCTTTCAGCCTTAGTTTCCTCAACTGTAGAAGAATAAGAATAGTACTTTATGAAATTGTTGTGAGGATCATATAATAGAACATACGTGAAGGGCTTTGCAAGTCTTAAAGCGTTATATAAATGTAAGCTATTAATCATGCTTTGGGTTTTTCTCAGACTAGAGTACAGTATACAGTTCAGGTCAGTAGTGTGACCTTTTGGGAAACAAAGTGGTGCCCCGTCCTGGTGGGGGAAACTGGGTATCCCCAGAGAAGCTTGTTTTTGTTGCAATTACGCTAATTTTGACTTCTTATTTCTATCTAGGGGACTTTCTTCCTTAGATAAAACCAATATGATGATTTTTCTATGCATAATGGAAATAAAATTAAATAAAAATATGATGTCTATTTTAGAATGTTGTGTTTATGATTTTATATTTCTAAAAGTCATGCACACTTTTTAAATGAAAGTTTTATATTTTCCTTACCTAAACAATAAATACAAGATAATTATTTAAAAATGCATATTTGTTTTGTTTTTTCTCATTTCTGACTTGCTTCCTCTAGTAAGGTATTTCAGTTATAAGGTAACTTAATTCATAATCCTTCCAATTTTAAAATTCTATATTTAGCATCTGAGGGAGCCATTTCTCTTATATAGAATCTCCAGAATAACTAATTCAGGTTCAAGATACTCTATAGATCCACATGTATTCAAAACCACAGTTGACATACCCTCATCAGTGAGTTTATACTGAGAACCAGAGTAAAATTAGTTCAAAGCAGAGGCATCTAATGAAATAGCGCAGTAAGAAAAAAAATCCATCTTCTATGAGAAGCCTTTCCTTATTCTCTTTAATGCTAATAATGCCTTCCCTCTACTGATTATCTCCAATTAATGCTGTCTGTAGCTTGTTAGCACATAGTTGTTTGCATGTTGTCTCCCCTATTAGATTGTGAGCTTGAGAGAGATTTTTTTTTTTGCCTTTTTTTGTAAACCCAATTCTTAGTGTGGGACCTGGCACATAATTGGCACTTAATAAATGCCTACCGACTGTCTAATTGTAAACCTAGAGCATACTTCCATAGACACAAACATCATTAATGGGGAGGGTAAAAATGCTTATTTTATATGAGGGACGCATATGTAGTGATCACCTGTGGCCGGGACACTCATGCAAAGGCAATTCACATCTCTCGTGCTGCAGGGACACTGATATCATCTGATGATCTCATTGCACTGCTCTCATTGGACCTGCTCCACCCTGGGCATAATGCCTCTGCCGGGTACATCTCAGCTCAATATTGCTCAGCTGGTCCCATGGTGAATGGTGGAGACTGGGTGCATATGTGTGACTGCATATTGGTTACAACCTCTCCCTGATAAGGGCAAGCAGAGAGCTTCTTAGACACCACACCCTGCTAACAAAAGCCTGGCAGATTGCCCTCTGGCTAAGACTGTCTTTTCTTAGATCTCTATAAAGTTAGATATTCCCAAGATCCTTACCGTCTTAGCATGTAAATGAATTTGAGCCAGAACAAAAAGTAAGCTAAGGAGGCAACATCACTGTTCTTTGCCCATGCAACCTACATTTAAAAAAAAATTAATGTTTGGCAGCAGCAAAACCCCATTATTTTGGTTATATACTTTGCCCAACAACAACCACAACAACAAACCTTTGCTTTCTCTCTCTATATTTGGTTCTATATTGAAAGACCTATTTTCCCTTTTCATTGAGCTGGCTACCTTCATTCTTGATCCTCCTGGGATTACTAGGAACTTTCATGTTGTTTGCCCTAAGTGCAAAAAGTCCTAGTAACAGCTCTCTTGATGACTAAAATCCCTAGCCTTCCCTCTGTTGACTATTTCCAGTTTATCCTGCATATAATCTTGTTTGTACATAGTTGTTTGCAGATTGTATCCTCCTTTTGACTGTGAACTCCCTGAGAGCAGGGATTGTCTTTTGCCTTTCTTCATATCCCAAGAGCTGGGCACATAGACTTAATAAGTGCTTTTTGACTTGGCATTATCTACTTTCCTCCAATGGACAAAGCTTATGATCCTATCAGGTTGATTAAGGACTTATCCACACATTAAGGTTGAGTTGGAGGAAGATTCCTCCAAGCCTATTTTATGTTTTTAAAATTATTTTGGGGAGGGAGATTTAATTGTTTCATTTGAGGTATATAGTCCTTCTATGTTTACATGAATTGAGATGAATAGAGCCCCTCCTCCTTTCTATATCCATAGCTAATAGAAAAATGTAACTATACTATGTGCATGCTACTAGTACAGAAACAAACATAATCAGCGATCATTTTTGCCAAGACAGAGGAAGATACCCTTCCCACCTGTAATGTTAATTACAAGAAGTAAATACAAGAAGAAATACAAGAAGTCTTGGAATGAGGGAGAAAAGAAGAGAGATGCCTTTTAAAGTATGCTAAGTAGGCAGCTTTTCCTACTTCCATGTCCAGTTCTCTCTGACACAATATTGTGCAACCACCCCAGCCCTTTGCTATAGTCAGAAATGGGGTAGAGGTTGCAGGGTAAAGGAACCCATAGCCTCAGAGCCCTGAATCCTTCAGTATTGAGGGACTTCATTGAAGGACATTCATATATCCGTTGAAGTGGCTAAGGTACATGCTTAGCATTTTATGAAGAGAGTCCTAGTCAGAATACTTATTAGCAGAGTAATGCCACCAGGATTCACTCCATGGGTAGGCCATTGTTACATCTTCTAAGCTTTGCCAGTTTAAACTTTCTCATTGTAGGGAAAGGTGGGATGGTGAGCTGTGGGCTACAACCTAGG
Organism: Trichosurus vulpecula; assembly: GCF_011100635.1. Classification (NCBI taxonomy): domain Eukaryota; kingdom Metazoa; phylum Chordata; class Mammalia; order Diprotodontia; family Phalangeridae; genus Trichosurus; species Trichosurus vulpecula. The sequence goes on along the minus strand of NC_050573.1, from coordinate 514,011,300 downwards.
GCTGTAGGAACACTCAAAGTGTTCCTGGAAAGACTGAGGGGTCCTTTCCTCTCTTAATTGCTTGTCCTGAGTCATGAACCAGAAACCTTTACTCTAGAAGGGCTATTCTCCTGAGGAAGGTAAAATATGAAAAACCTGAATGCAAGAGGACTAGAGTTAGAAGAAGGTTCTAAATGCCTGGTCTGCCACCAACAATGTGTCTTTCTTTTCTCCCTGTTATGTAATTATGAAGGGGTTGAATAAGGTAGTTTCTCAAGTCCCTTAGATTCTGTGACAGTCTGTGAGTTTAAGAGATTCAGACTCTATTTTACTCTACCTCAGTTCAACCTTAATCTCAATAAAAGATGAATTTCTCTTCTCTAACTGTGAACAATTTGTCCTCTTTGGAGGTCTCTTTTTATTGTCTTGTAAAAATAGGGTGTTGTGGGAGCAATATCCTAACCTACACCCTCATGACAATCTAGATTTATCTTAAATATTAAAACTGTCCTTGATATTTGATTTCATCAAGATGAGATCCCCAGCCTCTCTCTGAGGCTTGCTTGGAAGACCATTATGAACAACTCAGCTTTGCTTGTTCAGCTGCATCGACTCATGGTGTGCTTGATGTCAGTCCTTGTTGATTATGCTTCTCCTTTTGCTAACTGTTGAATGACTTATGAGCATTTCATTTTATTCTGATATTGAAACTAAACTACTAGGATACCTACCTGAGTCTAGTCTAGTCTGCAGGTCTGTGTTCTACAAGACATTATACCAAATGGTCTCTAAAGTTCCTTCCAGAGCTAACATTATTTTGAGGGTTTAAAAGGTTTTAGATTACAGTCTTTTTTAAAAGCACCCCCCAAGTCTATTCGCTGTAACAGACATTTAAATTCTTTTTGAAGCTTAGCATCAAAAAAAAACTAAGATCTTGGCAACTGGTCCCATCACTTCCTCGCAAATAGAGGAAGAAGAAATGGAAGCAGTGTCAGATTTTATATTCTTGGGCTAAAAGAGCATTGCAGACAGTGACTGCAGCCATGAAATTAAGATACTCCTTGGAAGGAAAGCTATGACAAATCCGAACAGCATACTAGAAAACAGAGACATCACCTTGCCAGCAAAGATCCATATAGTCAAAGCTATGGTTTTTCCAGTAGCTGTGAGAGCTGAGTACCACAGAATCGATGCTTTCAAATTGTGGTGTTGGAGAAGACTTTTGAGAGCCACTTGGACATCAAGGAGATCAAATCAGTCAATACTTAAAGAAATTAATTCACGCTATTCACCGGAAGGTCAAATAGTGAAGCTGAAGCTTGAATACTTTGGCCATATAATAAGAAGGTGGAACTCATTTGGAAAAGACCCTGATGTTGGGAAAGAGTGAAGGCAAAAGGAAAGTGGGATGGCAGAGGAGGAGATGGATAGATAGTGTCATGGAAACAATAAACATGAACTTGGACATCAAGAGAAAGTGGAGGACAGAAGGACCTGGAATGCTGTGATCCATGGGGTCATGAAGAGTTGAACGCAACTGAATGACTGAACAACAAAATTGCTCTAACAATTACCACTCAGTTTCAGTAATCACACTTCCCGTATGCCAAGTGTGGCACAAACACGCATACACATACATATATACATATGTACATATATACACATAAATGTATGTGTATATGTGTATGTGTGTATGCATATACATACATACACACACATATACATATATACACACACACATATACATAGTTATTTTTGGTACCCAACTAGGTACTAAAGCAGGCATTTATATATGAAACTAACTAATGGCCCTCTTCCTCTATTTGGAGGAGTAGGGGTGGGTAACCTTTCCGAGAAGAGGACTTGTGGTTTTCTGGGGTATGTCTCCCCTCATAGGTTTATGTCTACTATATTCACCCTACCCTCATCACCTGCCACATAAGGCATCTTTCATGTTGTTTGCCCCAAGTGGAAAAAGTCCTAGTAATAGCTCTGTTCATGACTAAAATTTCTAGGTGTTCCACTTTTTTGACTAATAAGGCATAGTACTATTCCTTGTTAATTTAAAATATATTCTTTTTCTTTCTTAGTCCATAAATTGAATACTATAGTTAACCACTTGTTTTTTTTTTCTATTCTCTGTTTTGATCTCTTAGCTAATATTAATTTCTTTCTCCCTGTAAGTTATAAACGTCTTTGAAAAAGTAGTTGGAAACTTCCGATTATGCTACTCCAAGATGTTTCCTTTGTATCCAAGGTCATGGAATCATAGGGTTATAAGGAATATCAAAAGGCTGCCATAGTAAACATCTACCCTTTGAATGGTTCAGTACTTATACTATCCCAAAAGGTAAGATTTTTGTTCTGTGAAAAAATTTATTACAATCCAGTTTGGAGCACAGTGTAAACTCTTTATATATTGAGTGGTTATATCCTGGAGATTCTTAACATCCAAGATCATATATCAAGAAATGGAAGAGATCCCAGTTACCATCTAGTTAAACACCTTCATTTTACAGATGGAAAAAAAGGGGGTCAAGGAAGATTAAATGACTTGTCAAAGATCATCCAGGTAGGATTTGAACTAAAATCCTCTGACTCCAGAGCCATTGCATTTTCTACTACACTATACTGCCTTAAACAAAGGTAATTTTAGTGGTTTGGAAATGAGGAGGCATTAGCAGCTGGGATGCTGTAATGGAAGTATTAGTAGTAGGAGGCATCTATAAGCTAAGCTTTAAAGGATTAGGAGGGGCAGCTAGATGGCAAAGTGGAAAGAAAGAATTGCCAATGTAGTCCCTAGAACTGGAGGGATGGAGCCTCCATTATGGAGATCCCTATTTATCCTGCTAGGTGGCTCAGTAAATAGAGTGCCAAGTCAAGAAGACTCATCTTGAGTTCAAATCTGGCCTCAGACATTGACTAGCAGTGTGACCCTGGGCAAGTCACTTAAGCTTGTTTGCCTCATTTAGTCATTTGTAAAATAAGCTGGAGAAGGAAATGGTAAATCACTCCAGGATCTTTGCCAAGAAAGTCCCAAATGCGGTCATGAAGAGTCAGACATGACTGAAAAATGACTGATGGTATTAGAAGGGTAAGAGGCTCAGATTGAGTGTATTCCAGATAGATAGATACCCTATTCAATGGCACAGAGGTGAACGCTGGAATGGTATATCTGAGGGACAGCAGTAAGCTAGTTTGGCTGAGTTGTGGAGTACCTCTTGTTGAAACAGAGTAATATGTGCTAAGTGAGGAAAAGTAGGTTAACAGAGGAGTTTGTATCTGATCCTAAAGGCAGTAGGAGGTCTTTGAGAAAGGGAGTCAGACCTGTACTTTAGGAATATCAATATCACTTTTACAGCTGTGTGGAAAATGAGTTGAGCCAAGGACACCAATTAGGCTATTGCAATAGTACAGATAAAAAGTAATGAGGAGGGGCAGCTAGGTGGTGCAGTGAGTAGGGCGCTGGCCCTGGAGTCAGGAGGACCTGCGTTCAAATTCGGCCTCAGACACTTGACACGTGCACTAGCTATGTGACCTTGGGCAAGTCACTTAACCCCAATTGCCCCACAAAAAAAACCAAAACAAAAAAAGTAATGAGGATATTAGGTTTGGTGGTTGTATGAGTGTAGAGAAGGGGCTACATGAAAGATGTTGTGGAGGTAGAATCAACCAGACCTGATAATTGATTAGATATTGAGGGTGAAGGTGAGGAGTTCAAGGTAACTTCATGCATGCAAATCTCTGCAACTGGAAGTATAATGGTACCTTCTGCAGAAAAAAGGAAATTAAGAAGAATTGTGGGTTTTTACAGGAAAGATAATTAATTCTGCTTTGGACATGTTGAGTTTAAGAAGCATTTGATGAGGTGAGTTTGATGAAAATGTAAAATTGGAAATGTCCAATAGGCATTTGGTGATATTGGACTGGAGTTTAGGAGAGAGAGAAAGGCTGGATATGTATATTTGGGAGTCACTTGCACGGAGATTTTTGAATCCATGGGAGCTGATAAGATCACCAAGTGAGAGAGTATAAAAAGAGGAGAAGAGGACCCAGTAGAGAAACTTGGATAACACTTCCAGTTAGGAGGTGGGACATGGATGATGATCCAAGAGAGGGGATTGAAAAAGACTGATCAAAGAGGTATCAGGAGAACCAAGAAAGTGGGGACACAGCCATTCAAAAAAAAATCAGAGAAGAAAGCATATACAGGAAGAGAGGAAGAGAGCATATACAGTGGAAAGGATGAACATCTGTTCACCATAATTCTTGAAATATATTTTCATATACTTAGTTTTCCTCTGAAGACCAGATAATTCTAGTTCCTTCAGCTTCTCTCCTAAAGCTCAATTCCTAAATATTTAATCTTTTTTATTACTTCCCTCCATACACTTTCCAAGTTCCCTATATCTTTCTTTAATTGCAAGCCAAAAACTATTAGATACGGTACATGTAATCACAGATGACATTAAAATAGTGTTTCAAAGTTGTGAAGTACTTTTTATAAAAGACCAGACATTGCTGAAGTGAGAGGAAAACTACAGGGTAACTTATGCAGGCAAAAATTTTTATTTTTCTCATAATTTAAAAATTGCATTTGATATTCCAACTATAAATTTTCTGAACATTCATCCTTTTTAAAGGTAATTTGCCTCAGTTTCAGCAATTTGTAGCCATGATAAAGTCTAGAAAAAAATTGGATTCTTTTAAGAGACAAAATAATTAAAAGGCTATTTAGCTTCTTATCTTCATATTCATTAAGTGTAGGGTTAAGATATTTCCTATTCTAGAATATGAAATCACACAAAATGACACCTACTCTACAAATGTTATTAGTAATTTATGGAGTAACTTATGGAGATCCTAGACGCTAAACACAGAATCTAAAGGCATTATAATGCTGAAACCTTTTGCATAATTGTCATTCCTTATTTACCTCTCCCTGCCCCTAAGCTCAAGTGTCAACTCAGTGTTGATTACTTTGAAATACAAAGGGCTTGTTAGTTAATATCATCAAGTTAATATCATTTAATAAGATAGTATCCAGTATTAACATAACATTTGGGAGGACACTCTTCATAAACTGTATACTGAATTACATTGTTATAGAATTTATATGTGACCTGTGCCTTTTGCCATACTCATAAAGCATTGCCACAGAAATGTTTGAGCTAGGGACACTTCCTACTGGTGGGGTAAACTACCTAGAATTCTGCTGGTTCTGGTGGCCTTGCACTTGGTCAGGGATCAAACTTTGAAGAGTTCCCAAATGCTTATGATGTTGAACTAGTGAATGCTGGCAGTGCTTTCGCCATGCAGAACTGTTGGAGGGTGTATCTTTAGAAAGTGATAAAGAATGATGGGAAGGAGTAGAGGGATTGAGAAGGTGTTTAGACCATGAGCTAAGGGGATACTGGACTCGTATTATTGCCCAGGAATGCTGGGAACAGAGGTGGTGGTACTCTATCCCTCCCTTCCTCTTCCCCAGGGAGAAGAGAAGTTTTTCTTTTTGCCAGGTTAGCACCTCCTTGAAGGCTAATTCCCCAATTCCCATTTGGCAAGCTGGTCGCTCAGAAGATAGCTGACCACTCCCCTCAGGGGTGTTGCTGAGGGAGAATGGAGTTTCTAGTATTGTTGCTCATGAGCCCCCATCACTGTGCTCCCTATTGATTATCAATCACACTCACTTAGCTTAAAAAAAAAGATATTTACAAAGCAAGAACAGTTGTTATAGAAATATCCCCTCCAAGTCAGCGATGTGCTCTCCTTTTGCTCACACAAAGTATGTCCCTGGGGAGATTATGCTCAAACTTAGAAATTATATGTGACCAAAGGGTAAACTCACAGTTTTTGGCTTGGAAGTCCTTTTCTCTCGTTTGGAGTTCTCATGATGTTGCTCTTAGGTGTAGTTCTCTGCTGGTTTCTGAATATCACTTGCCATATAGAGTCTTGGAGCAGCCTTTCTTAAGTGTTTCTAGTTTGTTCTTCATGTGTAGCTCAGATCTACTACCTACTGTTGCTGTGAGGAAACTCTTACAAGGCTCTAGTGAACACTCCCGGTCTTTTAACCCTTTAAAGTTCACAAGGTCATCACTTGCTCATTGTGGGTGGGAAAGAGGAAGGAGACTCAATCTTTTCCCCTTACCCCAAGGGCAATTCCTTGCCAGGAGTCTTTCATCACTGGATATGACTGCCATTCAACTCACTGTTGCTGGAATGATTCTGAGCTGGCATGCTATGTTATACGTAGGCCTAGAGGTATATCCAAATTTTTCAACTAATCACCATATATTTCTTACATAGTGTCCTTTGCTTTTATCCAATGACCCCAAGCCCAATGATCCTTTCAAATTGATTACTTACTCACACCTAGTTTAATTTTGTTTAATCCAATCAAAGTGACTGGGTATTTTATAATTACAGTACTTGGGGTAGATATGGAAATTTCCATGAAACTTATACCAGTCAATCCTTTCACTCTTTCTTTTTCCGTTGCTCCTTTCAAGATGAGCGATCTGTCAACTGAGTGTTTAAATGCTTATGCTATTTAACAATTTATTACTTAAAAAAGCAAATCAGAAAATTTGTTGTCCAGCAAAACCCAACTCTTCACTGATTTATCAAATTATCTAAGAGGATAAAGATAGTGGGAGGGCCTTATGCTTCTACAGGGGATGAGATACTTTTTCCTTTAGTGCAAACTGGTGAGAAGACAGATGAATTGAAGAGAAAAAGAGTGAATCTTATATTTATAAAACTAAATCCCAATTTGAACTTTTGACTTTCTTTTCCTTTTGAAAAATGACTCTTAGACAAAAAGCCATTCTGTGTAAAGAAGAAGGCTTTCTGTGAAGCTGTTTGAAGGAATAGCATGGAATTCTCAAATTTTTTGGTCTCAGGACTTCTTTATGCACTTAAAAATTATTGAGGATCCCCAAAGAGCTTTTGTTTATTTGGGATGCATTGATCAATATTTACCATATTAGAAATGAAAACATCTCAGTATTATTATGAAAATAGTTTTGAAGTCTAGGACCCCCAAAAGGATCCTGGGCCTTTCAGATGTCCCCAGACTATACTTGGAGAATTGATGGCCTGAAATGATGAAGGCTGATAGGATGAAGACTTTGTGTTACCATAGGTCTGAGATGGAGGGCTCTTACTATCTGGGCCTCTCTATAGAGGGTGCCAGAACTTGGAGCTAGATGATCCCTGCTCTCATTCACTATCTCCCCCTGGTGGTTAGATATAAATTAGGAGTATCCCCCAACATGAAAATTCAATGTAGGTACATAGAAACTGAAGTGAGTTTGTCAGTTTTCCACTTTATGACTGTGAAACACTTTCTCTCTTTGTAAGGCTAATGACTCTAAGGTGATAATTCTACTTCCTCAAAGTACACATTACCTTAATTCTTATCATGTGAAAAAGAATTATAAGAATTACAAAATCCAAGTCAAGAAAATGTTAGAAATCTACTATTCCACACGTATTTGGCTATCCTTCCTAAACCATTTAGTTATTCGGAAATGTTTAGTGAGTAACCCACTCTATGTGAGCCATTGCACTGGGTACTGTGGAGGATGAAGAAGAAAGAATCTCTGACCCTAGAAGCTTACAGCCTAGTAAGGGAACTAAGGTATGTCCAAATAACTCCGAAAGAAAGAATGCACAAGTGCCAGTGAAGAAATATTGATGGTCACTTTTTGAGGGAGGGAGAAAGAACAGTCAACTGTCAGAGAACTAATATAATTCAGCTATACAGAAGCCTCAGTGCATAGCCCAGCTGCTCCTTCCTATTAAAGGCCTTTCTTTCTTAATACTTGCTAGCTGCTAATTCAGTCTTCCTCTGAAATTATTTCCTATTATTTTCTGTGCTTTATAATTTCTTATCTGTGTACATGTCGTACGGCTCCAATAGCATAAAAACTCCTCAAGAGCCACACTGGTTTAATTTTTGTCTTTGTATTCCCAGTGTCTGGCAAATAGTACCCAGCACATGGAGTCGTAGACTCAGGACTGGAAGGGCCTTGGAGACCATTTCGTCCAACTCCCTCATCTTACAAATGAGGAGACTGTGGCTGAGAGAGGTTACCCAGGGTCACACAGCAAATAAATATCTGAGACAGGGTTTGAACTCAGGTCTTCTTGATTCCAAGTCTATTGATCTGCTTATTACGCTACATAGCTGCTGATTTGAATTGGATTGGATGTTACAAAACAGTAAAGGAAGACAGAGGCTGGGAAAAGTCTCAATATAAGCGTAGCTCAGATGACAGAGAATTCTTTTCCCAGAAAACTGTACCGCGTATAGTGTTTGGCTCTCCGAAGCTATCCTTCACAACCCCTTACCCTAAAGACCTGAGAAAACATTCAGCAATGACTAGTTTTTTTCTTAACAGCTCTTTGACTTTAGAATTTTATAACAGGTCACAAGATATTAGGGAGAAGAAAAAGCCAAAAAGTTCATCAGGCTTATGGCACAATTTCAAAGGAAGTCCAGAAGTTGACAACCCATTGAGTGGTGTCAAAGAAGTTTTTGGATTAAGAAGTGGGGAACAGGGTGGGGCACGGTAGGGCAAAGAGACAAAGAAATAGAATTTGCTGACGTGTACTTGGGTCCTTTGTTTCAGGAAGGAGACTCTCTCATGAAGGTTTGTGGCACATAAGTCAAGATAGCACCTCTTTTAAGAACTATGCACATAGTGTGTATTGTACAATTATACAATTAATGTTCATTCTTGGGGTGGGGGGAGAGTGAGAAACAACGATACCACCCTCTTATTTTTAATGCACAGGGATGAAGATAAACCCTACAAAGAATTGTTGATTTGTGTATATATGTATGTGTGGGGGAAATATCTGTAGGTTTCAGTGAGACCAATGAAAAAAAGTAAAGACTGCTGGTTAAGGTGTTCTGGAATGAGATCAACATAGCTACTACTCTGTAGGAGGATGGCCCAAATGATGTGGGGGTTCAAATTATTATTGTGGCTACTATGACTGACCAATCTCCACTGCCTCCCCTCAAATTCATCAGAGTTAAAGTGAATAAAGAGAGTAGTTGAATGCTGCAAAAGTCATTGACACAGATGCTTGAGTTTGGCTGTGCAAGTGTGGGCAATGAATGCCAAGGCAGAGACTAGGCAGCTCTCTGCATGTTCCTGAAACTTGATATCTACCTGTGGGGCTGCAGTTCAGTTTCACCGCTCCAAGAGACTTTGGGAAGCTCAGCTTCAGAAAGGTACCAAAAGAACAGACTTAAAAGGGTCAGTGGTCTTTCATTATAATTGTGATAAGATAGTTATACTCATTATGTGGATACATGGGAGAGAAGAATTTGTCTTTGATGTTCCAGAAGCCAAACTCTAGAGGACTAGTGTCAGAAACTAGTAATGTCTAGATGTCCAGAAACATGTCTATAAGACCAGTGCCAGGAAGAAGATATTGGAATCACCATAGGCCTCTGCAAAATTAAGGACATCTAATAGTACATCTTAATTTTCAAAAGAGTTCATGAGTCCATATCCAAATAATATTTTTTTCAATTTCTGCATTGAACACAGCTTTGATAGAATGTAAGCTTATTTGGCAAAGACTTCCTCAGTTTTGCATTTGTATCCCCATTGTTTAGCCCAGCACATAGTAGGCACTTCCTAAATGTTAGTTGATTGATTGAGACAAAGTCTGGCCTTGATGAGTAAAATAAGTAGCAAACAAGATCTTTATAACCCAGGACTTATTTGGAGATCTATTTACTGCCCAGTAGATATCCCAGGACATCCTCAACAAATGGCAGGACATCATTTGTTTTTCAGGGTTTAGTAGTCTACATATACATTCTAATTTTCCAAAATTTCTTTCATACAACTACCATGGGTAATACATAAAGATCATAGCTCTTTTAAGAAGTACTCAAATCCTCCATCTTAACAAGAGCTATTTTCCAGAATGACTTTTGGAAGGTGTAGAAGTCATGAAAATGAATAGTGTATGTCACCCTTTGGACTTATCCTGTACCTTACTTATATAGTGGAAGAATTTTAGCACTGAAGTTTCTTCTTTTCATTCCTGGGGAACTTATAAATCTCTAAAATCAAGCTTTAGGATCCAACCAGAAAGCTAAGATTTCAGGGAGCAAAATGGAAGTCCTGAGTTACAAAGATCTTCCTTGTTATCATCACTGACATCTATCCTACGAGTTTCTACAAAGAAGGTATGGATGGTCAGGCTGTATCAGGAGGGCCGAGTTTATAATCTCAAAGAGGATCATAAACATGTCTGAAAGGTTCGGAATCGCCGGATAGAAGAAACTCTCAAAGTAGAAGGCAGAAGAATCAAAACATTTATTTAGGCTCAACAGTAACCAACCCATGAACCAGCAACCCCATTTTGATATGTTGGTCATAATCTTCCAGGCCCAATAAGTACGCCTTGAAAGAGTAACCAGGAGGCTACAGAGAAACATGATTGCGTAAAGCAAAATCATGTTTCCCCCTTGATGGTAATAAGATTACCCACTGGACTGCAGTCTTTGTTCAGCTTCCTCCCGTAGATCAGCTCTGCTGCTGGCAGCTCCTGCCTCAGCTGTGTCTGTTTCTGAAACTGAAGCTGCAACTGAAACTGACGATGTAACGGTCGTAACTGCCTCTGTAACGGTCGTTGTAACTGCCTCTGGCTCCAACCGGAAAAGGAAAGAGAGGAAGAGTCTTCAAGCTGTCCTCTCCCCTCTTATAGGGTTTCTGACATCATCAAGCTCCGCCCAAATGACCAGGGCCGATTGGTTCCTGAGTTGGCTCCTCCCCCTAGGGTAGACCAGGTTCTGGAGCTAACACCTCCCCTCAGCCAGCCCCATGACTCCCCACACAGGAAGCCGTCTGCCTCCCGGCATGCTCCCCGGGCCTCCTGCCCCGGAAGAGCAAGCCACAGTGTCCAGAGGCTCAATGAGGCAAGCTGAGCCATTCAAAGAAAACAAAAGCCATTATGGCTACATTCCACCCCTTGTTATAGGATACATAATCTAATCAGCCATGTATCCTAGAACATACATTGTGATTCAATTACAAAGGAAACTAAAACATATCATTCATTATAAAGCAAAACATATCATTTGGTGACATTCCTAAACATTGGTTTAACGATTCAAATGCGATCCACCCCTAGGTCCCAGCAAAATAATCTTTTCAATCAATCATCCCCAAAATAATTATTAATAATTCAAATGTCCACCCCTAAATCCTTGTATCCATTACATAGGATCAATAATATCATAACAATAAAACAACACAGCAAGGATAACACAAAGTAAGTAAACAGAACACTATCATCATTTCCACCCCCCTTGAACGATTGGGGCTCAAAATCTTGGGGTGAGGGGTGAAGGTCTCATTTTCCATAGCTTCTTCATGCTGAAATTGGATGTAGAGATGGCCCTGCCCCCAAAAAGTCCCATTCCAGAGGTCATTTCTTTAAGGAGCTGGCAGGAATTCCAAGAATGCTACATGCTTAGGCAGTCACCGGAAAGTGCAGGGTGCTTAAGCCTGAAGGAAACAAAACTAGCAACAAGGTTAGCCAAAACAAAGGACAAAAAGAATAGTCTGTGAATCTATTATTATAACCTATTCACGGTAAAATATATGGTTCAGGGGTACGATTTGGTAATTATTTTCCCCTGAATAAACAACTGTTACAGTGTTGTCCTTCCCATGGGCTATAACTTCTGCAGCCTTTGGAATATCATCTGGCTTCCGTTTTACCCATACCTTAGCTCCTGACTTTATTCTATCAATGGAGCAAGACCCTTTTGCCCCTCTAGTAGTTATTTTGGGAGGAGGGTCAGTTTTCACAAAGGGTATTTTTTCACAGGGGATAATAATGACTTGAACCATCCTATCATTTCTACAAAATTGTACAGGTTTTTTACCCATATTCTGGAGTGTCACAACAATTTCTTTTTGATAATTAGAATCTATCACTCCAGCCAATACATGTATTCCTTGAGCCGCTAATCCTGGTTTAGGTAATATCCATCCAAGATGATTCTTGGGGATTCTCATACATACTCCAGTAGGGGTTTTTCTTATCTCTTTCCTATTTAACCTAAAATTCTCTATACAATGTAAATCATATCCTGCTGAACCAGGTGTTCCTGGACTTGGTAGTGGGACATCTTCCCTCACAGTCCAAAATTCAATGTTTTGAATCTCACATGTTTGCTGTTCTCTGATCTGCAGATTTGGGGTCATCATTCTGGCTAGAGGTGTACTCCCCCCTAAGGGTCTATTATTCAAATTACGTAAGGCAATAGACAAATTATCCTTCCAATGTCGATATGAATTATTTGAGCTTAATTTTCTCAGCTGTTCTTTCAACAATCCATTCATTCTTTCAATTAGCCCAGATGCTTGTGGGTAATATGGAATATGATATATCCATTCTATATTATTCAACACACAATATCTTTTCACTTCTTTGCCCTTGAAATGTGACCCATTGTCACTTTGAATCTGCATTGGGGTTCCATAATATAAACTTACAATATCTAAAGTTTTACAGGTGTTTTTCTGAGTTGCGTCTTTATAAGGACAAGCCACTAGTACACCTGAATAGGTGTCAACACACGTACATACATATTTACATCCTTTATCCTGGGGTAGTGGGCCAATATAATCTATCTGCCAAATTTGGGCTGGAACTTTTCCCCTTGCTATTTCTCCAGTAACTATCCTAGGAAGAGTTCGTTCTTTTTCTAATTGGCATATACAACACTCCTCTGTTATTTGTTTTAACAACGCATGAGAAATACTGATACCTCGATCCTGTGCCCATCGATGGGTGGCCTGGACCCCTAAATGGCCAGCAGTCTGGTGGACCCATCTTGCTAAGGCTGGGTCATCAGTTGGAGTCGGAGTAGGGACAATACATTCAGTAGCAATCTTTGCTAGTCGATCCACATGTGCATTGTACTCACGTTCTGGTGTGGTCAGGGTTGCATGAGCATCAACATGAAAAACTGACAGATCTGTAACCAAAGACATGTCCCATATATTTTCCCATAACTCTTTACCCCAAACTTGTTTGCCATGAATCTCCCAATTCTGATTCTTCCATATAGGCATCCACGTAGCTAATCCATTAGCTACCGCCCACGAGTCAGTAAATATATGACACTGTCCTCCTTTCTCTGCTCTGATGGCCTGATGCACTGCCATCAGTTCAGCATATTGGCTACTTCCACCTATCCCAGAACTTTCCAGAGTTCTCCTTGTACAGGGGTTATAGGCTACTGCTTTCCAATGTCTCTTCTGTCCTAAATATTTTGCTGTCCCATCAGTAAACCAAGCATGTTTCTTCTGTTCTTCATTTAGTCCGTCATATCCATTATTCCATTTCACTAAGGATGGTACCATCTGTTGCTTAGATTCAAGGGGCTTTTCATTGCTCTCAGTATCAATGTTCGCCACAGATTCATGTAGAGCAGAAACTCCATTTTTGCCTGCTCTGGACCTATTCTGAATATACCACTTCCATTTGATTATGCTTGCCTCTTGTGCATGTCCAATTCTGTGAGAAGCTGGGGTACTCATTACCCAAGTCATAATTGGAATTCCAGGCCTTAATACCACTTCATGACCCAGAGTTAGTTGCTCAGTTTCTACTAAAGCCCAATATGCAGCTAACAGCTGCTTCTCAAAAGGTGTATATTGCACTCCAGATGAGGGTAGTTTCCTTGACCAAAAGCCTAAAGGTACACTTCGGCTTTGTTGTTTTTGCCACAGACTCCAATTTGCATAGTCATCTTGTACAGTCACTTGTAACTCCACTGGCCCATTTTGCATAGGCCATAAGTCTAGAGCTAATTGAATAGCAGCCTTTGCTTCCTCAAAAGCTCTACTTTGTTCAAGTCCCCAGTCAAATTCATATTTCTTTCTGGTGACTTTATACAAGGGTTTTAAAATCTGTCCCAAATGTGGGATGTGGTGTCTCCAATAACCAAACAGCCCTATGAACTTTTGGGCCTCTTTCTTATTGGTAGGGGTGGGAAAATCCTGGATTTTTTGTCGAGCTTGTGGGAGAATTTCTCGCAGTCCTCTATTCCACTGTATCCCCAAGAATTTTACAGTTTGAGCTGGCCCTTGAACCTTTGCGGGGTTGATTTCCCATCCTTTGCTTTTCATATGGTCAATTAATAATACTAAACTCTCCTCCACCTCCTTTATATTCTTTCCTTGTATCATGATGTCATCTATGTAATGTGTAAGCTGTACACCAGGTAACTTTAATTCATCCAAATGTTCAGCTACAATCCTGTGGCAAATAGTTGGGCTATGAATATATCCTTGCGGCAGGCGTGTAAATGTATACTGTCGGCCTTGCCAAGTAAAAGCAAACTGATTCCATTGCTTGGGGTCTATTGGGATTGTAAAGAAGGCATTGGCCAAATCAATAACTGCATACCAAGTCCCTTCACGTTTTTGTATTCTCTCTATTAAAGTAACTGTGTCTGGGACAGCAGCATACAAGGGAGGAGTCACTTTGTTCAGCTGTCTATAATCTACTGTCATCCTCCATGTTCCATCTGACTTTCGGACTGGCCAGACAGGGTTGTTCCATTGAGTAGTTGTAGGGACTAACACTCCTGCCTCAACACATTCTCTTATAGTGTTGGCAATTTCATCTTGCCCACCTGGCACACGATATTGCCTCAAAGTAATTACTTCAGAAGGTTCGGGCAAAGTGATTGGATCCATCTTGATTTTCCCCACTAAGACTGCATTAATGCCTATTTTCCTCACAGCAAATTGGTATTTCCCTTCAGGTAAATTTAAGGTCATACCCTTCAAAATGTCTATTCCAATGATGTATTCAGGAATAGGCACAATAACCACACTATATTCTTTCTTGGGCAACTGTCCAATTTTCATCATCAATTTAACTTGTCTGGCTGATATTTCAGTCCCTCCTAGTCCTGTGATGGTAATAGGAGTTCCATGGCTGAACTTGTCTGGATTTCCATAAATAAGGGTGGCCTCGGCCCCAGTATCTATTAATGCCTCAGTTACCGTACTTGACCCATTTTTCCAATATATGGTCAAGTTAATGTGAGGTCTACAATCCAGCCTGTGTATTTCCTTAATTTGGACTGGGGCTCGGCCTATTCCCTAGTATTCCCTTTCATATGATTCACTTGGGTTTGAAGGTTCAACATCTGTAGCATTTGCAGGAGCAGTTCTGATTTCCCTATCTCTCGTGTTATCAAGTCCTCTATACATTCTGTATAATTCATTGGTTGGAATTCCATCTATCATTTCAAAACCTACCCCTGCTCTCAATAAAGTAGTAAACATTTCTTTCCTTGTTACTCTCCTTTGGCGCCAAGTTTGCTGGTTATTCACTCTTCTCTCTCGAGGAGATCTATCCCTTCCCCAGTCACCTAAGTCATATAACTGTAAAATCTTATTTATCACTGTTGTAAGACGGCTCCCTACTTCTCCAAGCAATAAATTCAAAATTAGTTGTTTATAAGCAGGGGGAGCTGTCCTAATTATTAAATTCCTATGAGACAGTCCCATTGGATCATTGTAATATTTGTCTGCAGTTCCTATCATAATGGCAGTCTTCATTACCTCCTCCTTTAGTCTCATGATACAATCTCTAAGTGAATACCAGGGTCTGTGCTCAGTGGGCCACATAGAATCAGTAGCATATCTCTTATTGCATCCCACAGCGGCTAATGCCAACAGAGTAGTCCTGCTATCACCATCTCCTTGCTGATGATGTTCCCTAAAAGCTTGTTGAACTAGAGGATCATGGCTGATACCTATGAATCTCATGCAGTCTGTCCCATCTACTGATATTCCACCGGCCCCTTGATCACTGAGTCTTACCATCCAAGATATCAATGGTTCTCCTATTCTTTGGCTGAATCTACTCAAATATCTGTGACCTCTTGCGGTGAGAAATCTTCCTGAATTTCCCTTGTAACTGAATCTTCACCTCGGGTTTCTGTCTTCCTCCTTTGTATGGGTCGAGCCCTTGTCTGATCATTTAACCATCTCCTATTCTCTGTGTGAGGCACATCCTGAACCCCAGTAGTGTTTTGTGCCTCAGCCCCTAACATTGTCTCATTCTCTCCCCACTCACTTCCTCTGCCACCATGGCTAGGACGAAGCAGGCAGTCAGGCTCTTTCTGGGCTGGGTTGAAATGCACTCTGGGCTTTTTTGGTCTCCTGTTGCTCTTAGCCACATTAATAGAAAAGTTCTCATTTGAGTCAGTTTGGTCTCCTGCTATCTGAGATTCCTCTTCTTCCTGTGGGGTAGGAGTACCCCCATGTCTTTCACTTAATCTCAATCTTTCGTATACTAGCCGGTAGGCTGATAACACTATCCAGCTTTGCCTAGATAGTGATGCCCCTGACTGAATCCCAACTTCTCGTAAACACTTTTCCAAATCCCTAGGATCTCCTCTCCGTAGCCTTGGTTCCCAGTTTTCACAGGGTCCAGCTTTTTTAGCCAATTCTTTTGCTAGGGAGGAATAAAATGGATCCTCCCATCCTGGGATATTTATCTCTTCCTCTGGAATTGTTCTGCTTCTAAATAGAGATCTTATACCTAGCGATCCTGTTCGTGACGCCAAATGTATCAGGAGGGCCGAGTTTATAATCTCAAAGAGGATCATAAACATGTCTGAAAGGTTCGGAATCGCCGGATAGAAGAAACTCTCAAAGTAGAAGGCAGAAGAATCAAAACATTTATTTAGGCTCAACAGTAACCAACCCATGAACCAGCAACCCCATTTTGATATGTTGGTCATAATCTTCCAGGCCCAATAAGTACGCCTTGAAAGAGTAACCAGGAGGCTACAGAGAAACATGATTGCGTAAAGCAAAATCATGTTTCCCCCTTGATGGTAATAAGATTACCCACTGGACTGCAGTCTTTGTTCAGCTTCCTCCCGTAGATCAGCTCTGCTGCTGGCAGCTCCTGCCTCAGCTGTGTCTGTTTCTGAAACTGAAGCTGCAACTGAAACTGACGATGTAACGGTCGTAACTGCCTCTGTAACGGTCGTTGTAACTGCCTCTGGCTCCAACCGGAAAAGGAAAGAGAGGAAGAGTCTTCAAGCTGTCCTCTCCCCTCTTATAGGGTTTCTGACATCATCAAGCTCCGCCCAAATGACCAGGGCCGATTGGTTCCTGAGTTGGCTCCTCCCCCTAGGGTAGACCAGGTTCTGGAGCTAACACCTCCCCTCAGCCAGCCCCATGACTCCCCACACAGGAAGCCGTCTGCCTCCCGGCATGCTCCCCGGGCCTCCTGCCCCGGAAGAGCAAGCCACAGTGTCCAGAGGCTCAATGAGGCAAGCTGAGCCATTCAAAGAAAACAAAAGCCATTATGGCTACACAGGCTCGTTTGCTACTTATTTTACTAATGAAGGCCAGACTTTGGGTAGGTTAAGGAATAGGATGGCAAGGAATTGGGTAGAAGTAAAGTAGAGGAGTGAGGAGGGATAGGGTAAATAGGGTGAGAAGGATAGTGAGGAAAAATAGGAAGTAGTAAAATGCACAAGTAATTCCAGCTTAGAATGTGAATGGTATGAATTTACCCATGAAACAGAAAGGAAGCAGATTCAGCAGTATCCAACCTGAAACTATATTATAAGGTGAGAGCACTGTTAAAGTGTAAGATGGATAATTTCAGTTATTTTAAATTAAGATTATCTTTTTATAAATAAAACCAGTGTAGCCAGGAATAGAGGGAATGCAGAAAATTCAGGAAAAAAAACTTTCATAGACTGAGATAAGATGTGATTGTGTTGGAATATTGGTGTGGTATAGGAAATGATGAGCTGGTTGATTTAGAAAAACATGGAAAGTCTTGGACTTATGAAGGAAGATGCTATCCACCTTCAGAGAGAGAAATAAGTGGAAATATGCATAGTATGGTCTTACATATATGTGTATGAGTGTATGTGTGTACATATGTGTATGTTCATAGAGATCTATATGTAATGTATATATATATTATGCACACACATATAGATCTGCATTTAATTGCAGCCTTCTTTAGGCGGGGAGGGAGGGTAAAAATAAAGCACAAAGTGCACAGCAGAAAACAAAAGAAAACCTACAAGGAAGCAAAGAAAAGCTGGGTAGCTTTGAACACAATGAGTAGTATTTATTATATAAGTTTTCTTGAAATGGGAAATTTATTTTTTTATATTGAATTCTCTCATGTTCTGCTATGTACATGGCAATGTTCTTTTTTTTTTCTTTTCTTGTTTTGTATTTAAGTTTAAAATGAATAAAAAATTATTTTAAAAATCCCGGTAACAGAGGAGAAGGAGAAGGTATTCTTTATCTGGTCAATGGGATTCTGACAATCTGAGCACACGTCACAAAGGAATTCTGGGGCACCTACTTATTTTTCTGCAGTTCATGGAGACAATAGTAGCTACTGTGAATTAATTAGAAGTGTTGATCTGTCTTCATGTATTTAGGAAGAATCTTCCTAAGGAGAGACTGCTTAAGGGATTAGATCAGATGAACTGTTGGCTTAAAGCTACCAATTTAACTCATACATTTTGTTGAATCTTTGTCTCATACATAAACCATATAGTAGCTATATAATTTTTTTAACCACATTTGTGATTTCAGTGGTGAGGAAACATCCTCTACCAATGCAAGTTGGCACTTGCTCTGGAATTTATATTTTTGTAGAGTTTCCTGGGGTACTATGAAGTTGAATAACTTGTCTAGGATCACACAATGAACTGCTAATATGTTTGAGAGACAGGACTGGAACCCATGTTTTCTTGAATCTGAAGCCAGCTTTCTAATCCACTATTCTGTGTGTGTGTGTGTGTGTGTGTGCGTGCGTGCACTATACACAATATATTTATTATAAGCCAGGCTTGACTTAGGCCTGTCTGGTGGTTCAGGTTCAGCATTTGAATGAAAAGAGATGAGCTTAGACCATCTATCAATTAACAAAAGGAGGATTACTTACCCATAGCATGGAAAGGATGTTCAGCAAAGATCCAACATTGATTCACTTGGGTGCAACTTCCCTGACTCCATATTGACCATATTGATGATAAAGCAAGTCAGAACTGTGAAGGAGACATTACTGACAACTCATGCTATGTATTGTATTTTATGGCACAAGGAAACTGTTATTGATTTGAGCCTTGAACTCCTGCACCAATTAAGTCTTCAGGACAGTTTCAATACCTTTAAAAGGTAAATTAGCCTAATCTATGTGGGGTAGGATCTTAGGATATTGCTTTTGTTATAATACCATATGGTATATCTATATTATAGTTATATAAAAGCTAGGTGGTTCAGTAAATATGAGTACTGAGCCTGGGGCCAGGAAGATCTGAATTCAGATACTTTCTAGCTATGCGACCCTGGGCAAGTCATTTAATCTCCTTCTGCCTCAGTTTTCTCAACTATAAAATGGGGATAATACTGACACCTACCTCCCAGAGGTAGTTGTTGTGAAGATCAAATGATATAATATTTGTTTTTTAAAAAGAAACTAATTTTATTATAATAAAGTAAATTATATTTATTTTTTTTCCCAAAGCATTTGTTTCAACTTTTCATCATCATCTCAAACATTTTCTTGAGAATAATTCAAGCTTCATAATACTGGCCAATTAAAATACTGATAGGGTTAGTAGTTAAAACAAAATAAAACAAGACAAAATTGCTTTATATCTCATGTATATATGATATAATATTTGTAAAGCATTTAGCAAAGTGCCTGGCACATAGTAGGCACTTAATAAATGCTGGTTTCCTTCCTCTTCTGTTCTCCCACCCCTATGGTGTTTGTCCTTCGTTCTTGAAGAGGACCATGACATCCGGGAAATGATGACATGACTTGGAGGTGACTTTGATTTGAGTGAAGGAGGGCTGTGCAAGGTCACCAGCCTCACTTTCTCCTCCAGAGCCATGTGGGTCCAGTGGCCTGATATTCACCAGGATGACTGGAGATGGCCCAGGATGCATTAAGAGACCCTGGCACTTTCAGGCTAAGGTCTTTTCAGGTTCTCACTTTGAGCGAGGTAACGCCCATTCAGTGAATAGGTCTCTTTAAGAAGTGAGTCAAGAGATGGCCCCTTTAATCAAAACTTAAAAAAAAAAAAGTCAAACTAGGAGGGGAAGACCCTCAGGGTTTCTGGCCAAAAGAGAAACAGTTACTATTTAATATTTACGTTCACTCTGTGCTAGGAGGGCAGAGACCTATTGTCCAATCTATGAGCTCCAGTGTAAGTTGGACTTAAGGCTCAGTTTTTGAGAAAGAAATTAAGGAGGCAGCCTTTGGCCATGGAAATGTACCTTCCTAAAGATGGCAGGCTGCCATCTTTAACTTCTTTCCCACCTCTATGAAAGGCATGCACGAGAACATGGTTCTGTTAGGTGCCATCATTACTCAATCAGCGAGCATATAAATTAAGTGCCTACTACGCATGTACTAGGAACAGTGCTAAGTGCCAGAAATACAAATGCAAAAAAAAGAAACAATTCCTACCCACACGGACCTTACATTCTAATGGGAGAAAGAAGCAACTATATAAGTATTTACAGAATAAATATACAGACAATAAATACAATGTAGTTAAATAGTAGTACTGAGTAGTAATGTAGTAGCAAATGTAATTTGGGAAGGAGGGTACTAGAAGTTGGGAAGAACAGGAAAGGACTTATGCATATTGAAGGAGAAAGAGAAGGAGAAGGAAAAGGAGGCAGAGGTGAGGAGGGAGTGCATTCCAGGCATGGGGACAAAGTCGTGGAGAGAGGATAAGGAATGTTATACAGGAGAAAAAGGGAGAAAACAACTTTGGTTAATCATAGAATACAGGAGGAAGATGTCCAATGAAGTTAGATAGGCTAAGGTCAGATTATAAAGAGCTTTAAAACCTAGTCAAAGGTGTTTATTTTTATCTTAGAGGCAATAGGGAGCACTGGAGGTGATTGAGTAGTGGAGTGACTTGGTCAATTTTGGGCCTAAGGAAAATAGTTTTGTTAGCAGTGTGATTGATGGCCTAGAGTGGGGAGAGACCTGAGGCAGGGGGACTAAATAAATTATTATTGCAACAATCTAGACCAGAGGTGGCAAGAACCTGAACTAAGGGGATAATGGAGAGGAGAGGTAGGATTCAAAGGATATTAGGAGGTAGATATGGCAAGATTTGGTAACTGACTGGATAAAAAGGGTGAGAGGGAGAGAGTAAGAAATCCAAGATAATGCTGAAATTATCAACCTAGAAGACTAGATGTTTCATGGTATCTTTGTCAAACATAGGGAAGTTTGGAAGAGGGGAGGTTTTTTGGGGGAAAGATAATGAATTCAGTTTTGGACATGTTGAATATGAGATGCCTTTGAGACATTTGACTTGAAATGTCCAACAAACATTATCCTGAATTTCTAACTCACACTTGTCCCATATATCCAATCATTAGCCAAATCTTGACATATCTTAAATCTCACAACGTCTCTTGAATTTCAGAATATCTCCTGAGCCCTATTTCTTTTATCCATTCACAGTTATCACCTTAGTTCAAGCTCTAGTTACATCTCACCTAGGTTATTGTAATAGCCTACTGTTTGGTCTCCTTGCTTCAAGTCTATCTCCTCTCAAAGCCCAAAGTCTTAGCTTTTGCTAATCCAAGCAAGATTTTTTTGATCTCATTAGATCCCATGGTTTCAATTATCTCTGTGCAGATGACTCTCAGGTCTATCTATCAAGCCCTACACTCCTTTTTAATCTCCGTTCTTATATCACCAAATTGGCATTCTCAATTCATTTTCCTACATACACCTCAAACCAATATGCAAACCAAGCCCATTGTATTCTTGGTCACCTTCCTCAATTTCTACTGTCCCTATTTTGGTTTTGGTTGCCCCAATTTATAATTTTGAAATTTTCTTTAATATCTCACTCTCCCTCACTCTACTATAAATAATCAATTGCCAAATCTTATTGATTCTACCCCCACATTTCTCCTGCAACCTAGTTCAAGCTGTCATCACCACTTTCCTGTGCTATTGAAATAGTCTCATAATTAATTACCTTTCCTCCAGTTTCTCCCCTTTCCAGTCCATCCTCAACATAGTTGAAAAAGTGATATTCCTAGAGCACAGGTCTGACTATGTCACTCCTCTGCTCAAGAAGCTTTAGTGGCTCCCTACTACTTTTAGAATCAAATGAAAACTCCTCTATTCAGCACTTAAATCCCTTCCCCATCTGACTTCAACCTTCCTATCAAGTCTTATCAAACATCACTCTCCTTTACATACCTCATGATCCAGGTAGGACAGCCTCTATGCTGTTCCTCAAACATGATATTCCATCTTCTATCTTCATACCTTTGAACAGATGGACTCCTGTGCCAGGAATGTACTCCTCCACTTCAGCTCTTAGAGTACCTGGCATCCATCAAAACTCCGCTCAAGCACCATTTCCTTTTCTCAGTCCTTTCTGATGTTACTATCTCCCCTCAATTACCTCATATTTATTTGTTTTCTGCTTATGTTCTAGTAAAATGTAAACTGCTTTAGGAAAGCATGGTTTTGTTTTGTCTTTGTATCCCTAGCACCAGTGTCTAGCATGTAGTAGTTGCTTAATAAATGTTTACTGAGTGATTATATACAGAAGCAAGCAGGCTTAGAAATTCTTGTACCATGAAATCAATTGTATTTTCCACCCATCTACAAGTTGGAATTCTTATTCTTTATGTGGGCTGTTACTGAAATTTAAAAAAAAGTTTTCCATATTAGCCATGTTGTAAAAAAAGCAAGAAGAATAAACCAAGTGAAAAAACATTCTTCAATTTACACTCAGAGTTCATCAGTTCTCTCCCTGGAGATGGATAGTGCTATATTTTTTTATCATGAGTCCTTTGGAATTGTCATGGATTATTGTATTGATCAGAGTAGCTAAATCTTTCACAGTTGATTATCATGCTGTTACTGCGTGTGATGCTCTCTTGGTTCTTCTTATTTCACTTTGCATCAGTTTATATAAATCTTCCCAGGTTTTTCTGAAACCCTCCCCTTCATCATTTCTTATAGCATAGTAGCATTCCATCACAATCATATACCACAACTTGTTCATTACTGAATAATTCCGATATATATTCAAAGGTCAGTTATAGATATAGACAGACAATAATCCTCTGACCTACATATATATATATATATATATATATATATATATATATATATATATATATATATATATATATATATATCAACAAGTACCATGTTGGATGTTACCTGCCAGAGACAGTAGGTAGTTAATCTTGACAACTCTGAGCTCAGTGTACAGCCCAGGAAAACACAATGTAGATTCAGATGCTCTATCCCAAAGTCTCCATAAATCAAAACCATGATGAACATGATAAAATGTAGTAAAGACAGCCTATGACTCAAAGGGAGCAGAGCTCCTATTTCAGGAAAGTATAACTCTTAGTTATACTGGCATAGGTGGGAATAAACCATATGTAACTATATATATGTAAACTCTCTCTCTCTCTCTCTCTCTCTCTCTCTCTCTCTATATATATATATATATATATTCACTAAAGAATGAAAATAAAGTCTGTGTAGCACAATTCTGGTTGGCTCCTCAAATGCCACATTTAAAAAACAAAAAACCCCAAAGCAAACAAAAAATATCTCACAATTCATTTATTACAATTGTTAGGTCATCCTAAAATTCCAGGGATCTGCTTTGGTTTCCATTATGTCACTGTTGGGGTCCCTTTTATGCCACCCGTCAACTTTCTATGTCCATATATAATTATAGGACTGAGGGCTAATGTCATCAGTTTAAGCCACAACCACTGTGCTTCTCCCAAAGACTCAAGTTGAGGATATTTACTAAGGTGGTACAGTAAGGACAGTTGATACAAAACATTCCTCTCACAAATACAGAATACAGGGGAAAATGGAAACATTCTCTTGGATGTTTCCAAGGTTGAAGCTTAGACTTTTCCTACACCTTCAACCTGCCCTTACAACATCCCCTCCCCAGTGAAGTGACTTAGGTTCACACAGTTGGTGCATGAGACAGGACATAAAACCAGGTCTTCCTGGCTCACTATCCTCTGTACCACCTCTGAGAATTTGGAAGGGGGAAAATGATGATGCCATATAGTTTTTCCTTGGTTTCAAGCCATTTTGGAATATTGTACTCTAAACTCTCCTCTCTTTAATTGTGGTAGTTGCTAAGTCTTTTGTAATCTTTCCTGCAGTTCTTTGCAACTTGAAGTCTTTGTTTTTGTCTGCTTCTCTCTCTCTCTTTTTTTTTTTTTACTTAAGAGCTCAGGATTTTAGCTGTGATGTTCTTATGAAGGTTACTTTCAGGAGTTGACTAATAGGTTTCTCTAAGAAGTTTTAATTTATAATTTCTTTTTTTTGAGGGGGGAAAGCAGGGCAATTGGGGTTAAGTGACTTGCCCAAGGTCACACAGCTAGTAAGTATGTCAAGTGTTTGAGGCCAGATTTGAACTCGGGTCCTCCTGACTCTACTCACTGCACCACCTAGCTGCCCCCCCGTTTATAATTTCTTGAAATGGGAATGTAGGATCCAAAGAAGCATAGAAAGATAAACATATGATGAAATGCTTAAATTGTAATGTGGGAAGAGACAAATGTCCCTTTAGAATTTCATTGTCTTCAATTGTCAGAGCAGGAGTAAAGAAAGACAAATACATGTCCTAATGTGGGTTTTTAAAATTATTTTCTTGATTTAGAGGGAAAATGGGTGGAAAAAGAAATACATTAGAGAAGAAATGAGAAGGAAAGGGACTACTTTTCCTGCAATTTTGTAGTTCCAGAGGAAGAGTATACAAACATTAAGGAAGGGATAGTGGAACAAGCATCTCATAAACCTTTCTTTTGTCTGAACTTGGATTACCATGTGGGAAAATAGCAGGGGAAGGGAATAAGAGAAGGAGGGGGATGATAGAAGGGAGGGCAGATTGGGGGAGGTAAAAGTCAGAAGCAAAACACTTTTGAGAATTGATAGGGTGAAAGGAGAGAGAGAGTAGGATGAACAGGGAAAATAGGATGGCAGAAAATACGTAGTTGGTAATCATTACCATGAAAAAAAATGCAGCAAGTTTCTCTGATAAAGACCCAGTTTCTCAAGTATATGAAGAACTGAGTCAAATTTAGAGAAACAAGAGCCATTCCTCAATTGATAAATGGTCAAAGGATATGAACAGTCAGTTTTCAGACAAAATGATCAGAGCTATCTATAGTCATATGAAAAAATGCTCTAAATTTATAAGAAAAATGCAAATTAAAACAACTCAGAGCTACCACTCCATACCTATCAGATTGGCTAATATGACAGAAATGGAAAATGACAAATGTTGTAGGGGATGTGGGAAAATTAAAACACTAAAGCATTGTTGGTGAAGTTGTATGCTGATTCACCCATTCAGGACAGCATTTTGGAACTATGCCCAAAGGGCTATAAACCATGCATACGCTTTGACCAAGCAACATCACTAGTAGGTCTGTATCTGTAGCAACAACGTGGCTAGCAGCTACTGTGGGGGTGAAAGACCAACACAAGACCAGCGACAAGAGCTGCTAGCACAGGTTCTTTGATCTGTTTTTCTAAGGAAAGCAACTTTAAGGGGTTAACAATTTCAGTTTAATTAAAGATACATATATCATTCACCTAGTTCAGGGGGAAAAGATCAGCCCCCTAAACTTCAAAGCAAATACAAACAGAAATTACAAACATCAACAGACAGACCTTGTTCGATTCAAATCACAATTCATAGTTACCAGAAAAGCACCATCATCTATTTGTCTGGCTTATCAAAGCTGGGGCTGGGGGGGTGGGGTGGCAGGTTCAATGGCTTGCCCAGAGTCTTGTCACCCATATACTTTCAATGAGTATACCCCCCAACATCAAATGCCAACCTTGGATCTTATATACTTGTCTCAGGGCCCTGGGGCACTTGAGGCTCACCATTTAGAGTGTGAGAAATCAGTGTGGGAAAGTTCCAACCACCAGCACCACATCATATACAATTCAATGACTCAATTGTCTTAGTACTGAGAAACATTCCAAGGCAAAAGATCCCACCATACCTGCCCCATTCAAACAAAGAATAGTGAAAAGTCCCATTTTGCTTGCCATTACAGTATCCCAAAGAGATGATAAAAAACAAACAAACAAAAAGGAAATGGACCTGTGGGTACAAAAATATTTATAGCAGCTCTTTTAGTGGTGGCAAAGAATTGGAAATTGAAGGGATGTCCATCGATTGGTATATGGCTGAACAAGTTGCTGTGTATGATTATTATGGAATACTATTATGCTATAAGAAATGATGAGCAGAATGTACTCAGAAAAACCTGGAAAGACTTGCATGAACTGGTGCAGAGTGAGATGAGCAGAACCAGGAGAATATTGTGCATAGTAACAGCAATATTGTATGATGATCTACTGTTAATGACTTAGTTATTCTCAGCAATATAATGATCCAAGACAATTCTGAATGACTTATAGTGAAAGGTGCTGTCCATCTCCAGAGAAAGAACTGATGGAGCCTTAATACACGTCGAAGACATTTTTTCTTTACTTTCTTTATTTTTCTTAGTTTTTTAGATTGTTGGGGGTTTTTTTGTTTGTGTTTTCTTTCACAGCATGGCTTACATGGAAACGTGTTTTGCATGACTACACATGTGTAACCAATGTCAAATTGCTTGCCTTCTCAATGGCAGGGGAGGGGAGGGGTGGGAACTCAAAATTTGAAAATCTAGCAAAAAGATAAACAAGAGGGAAATTAAGGCCATGAATAGAATTTTTTAAAACCCTTTTAGGAAGAGATATTTACTTCAAAGATATAGCAAGAAGAAAGTACAAACATTTTCCTCAATACCTCTGGGCCATATTCTCTCCTACACCACCTCAGTCTCTGGGGGAGTAGGCTCAAAACTTAGCTCAGTTCCTACCTAGCATTGTGATGAGGGCACAGTCTCTGGGAACCCCCTTGAATCTGGGATACAGTCTCTGGGAGCCCCCTTGAACTGTCCTTGAATCTTCCAACTGGATCTGGCCTTCCCCTAAGGCCACAAGACTCACATTATCATTAGGCCCAAAT
Source organism: Trichosurus vulpecula (assembly GCF_011100635.1). NCBI lineage: Eukaryota > Metazoa > Chordata > Mammalia > Diprotodontia > Phalangeridae > Trichosurus > Trichosurus vulpecula. The sequence continues at coordinate 513,984,185 of NC_050573.1, read as the reverse complement.
CTCTACCTAGTCTCACCCTTTATTGTCCAGCTACTTCCCCCAACCTTGATATTATCAGTATCCATGCCTTCAGGAACTTCCTGCCCTTAATTCCATTCTCTTGGTTCCTGGACTCTGACCTCACCTGGTCCTCCTTAGACTTCCCCTCAAGACCCTCCCTAAACCCCTCCTCTAGTCACCCCAGACCGCCCCTCAATCCCTCCTACAATCTTTGTGTATATAATCTCTATCTTGCCTCCATGAAGGTGCTCAGATTCAATCTAATTCAGTAGGTTGAATCTGGCCCACTTGTGAAAACAGGCATCACAAAGAGGGAGATTTCTTAAGACAGCCCATTATGGTGAATCCCTAATAAATTTTCTCTTTTCCCTTGACTGAGAAGGCTTGAGTCGAATTCTTTCGGCAGGACCCGATGTGTAGGTATCTTGGGGTCTTGAGCACCCCTAGAAACTTATAGTTCCCCTACAATCATCATTTTTGCTATAACCTCTTCACATTGGTCCCACCAAATTCATGTCTTAATATGGCATGACTACTGGATGAGTCCTTTTCTTGTTCTAGGGCCCTGAAACTTGCTCCTTGCACCTTGGGACATTGATACTATTAAACCTGGCCAGGATTCTGATTTCTGGATTCCTGTGGCTTAGATTCTTATGGTTGGATATATAATTCCATAACCTAATGACCAAAAAAGCAATGACTCAGTCCTATTTCTCAGGACTGATATGGCTTCAGAGGGGCACGAAGTCCTAAGATCTTTCTTCTTACTTTACAATTTCTCACTAGATGCTGTGAGATGAAAAGTCACTAAGCTTCCTCAGATGTGAATGGAGCAAAGGGATATAAATAGAGTTTTAAAAGTTAGATATGATAGAATTCTTATGCCTGAATCAGATCGATAAATAAAATAAATAAGGAGCAAGTTAAAAAACCCCACTGAAATAGACAATCCAAGATTAATTTTATGAAAAAAATCACATGAAGATGAAATATCGGAAAACATTAGAAACTGAAATATCTAGATTAATGAAACAAAAAAACCCCATTTAAATAATGCAATCTTAAAAAAAGGAATTGAATAAGTCATAAAGAAACTCTCAAATAAGAAAAAATCCCTGGTTCAGGTGTATTTACAAATTAATTCAAACAAACATTCAAAGAACAATTAACTGAAATATTGTTTAAATTATTTGCAAAAATAGAGAAAGAAAGAATTCTAAAAAACTCCTTTCATGAGACAAATATAGTCCAGATTCCCAAACCAGGGAAGATAAGGCAGAGGGTTAAAACTATAGACTAATATCTCTTATGAATATTGATGCAAAAAATATTGAATAAAATATTAACAAAGAGAATATAGCAACATGTTTAAATAAAGAGGTTGTACACTACCAACAGATTAGAGTTAAACTAGGAATATAGACTTGATTCAATATTAAGAATACTATGAAAATAATATATCATAAACAATAAAAATCACAGGATTATGATAATATATGCCCAGTTTTTAGACAAAATACAATATCCATGTTTAAAACAATAGAAATATGTTGTCATAAATAGCTAAGGACTAGCATTGTCTGAAATGAACAAATACTAGAGATCTATTCAATAATATTTGGAATAAAGCAAGCATGTCTATTATCACCATAATTTGATATAGTTCTAGAAATTTTAGCTATAGCAGTAGGAAAAAGAAAAGCACATTGCAAAAACAAACGGGCAAATAGGAAACAAAATTATCACTTTAAGTTATATGATGGTTTACTTCGAGAAATCTGAGAGCCAAATAAAATTAATTGAAACAATAAATTTAATAAAATGGCAGTGTATAAAATAAATCCACAATTAACCATCAGCTTACCTGCAGATTACCAATAAAACTGAATGGTTTAAGTTAGAAAAAAAATCCATTCCATTCAGAATAAATTTTAAAATGTATAAAATATTTGTGAGTCCACCTATCAGGAATTACATAAATACTACTATAATATCATATTTACAGAAATAATGGTAGAAAATGATTAGAAATATAATAATTATACATGCTTCAGTTATGATGATATTATCTAAATTCACAGTTATGGTGGCATACCATTTAACTTCCCAAGAGGTCATTTCATAGAATTAGATTTTTAAAAAAAAGATAACAAAACTTATCTAGTGGAACAAATGGCAAAAACTTCAGGGAAAATAATTTAAAATGTAATGATTACAATGTCCTAGCAGCACCAGTTCTCAGACTATACTACTAAGCTATAATCATCAAATCCGTTTTGTTTTGTTTTAAAAGAAAAATTTATTGGAGGAATAGATTAGACACTCAGAACCCAGACCCAGAAGCAACTGAGCATAGTAGCATCAAGGACCCCAAGTACTGGCCGATGAACTCACTATTTGACAAAAATTGTTCAGAGTACTGGAAAGCACTCTGGCTGAAATTATGTTTAAACTAACTTCGCATGCCACATACCAAAATAAACTTGAAATGGCTTCATGACCTAGATATAAACATTCACATTATAAACAAATTAGATGGGAAGGAAAGGATATGTTTTTCATAACTATGGATAGGGTCACAATTCTTGACCAAACAAAGGATGGGGATGATTATAAAAAATAAAAATGGACAGTTTTTATCATATAAAATTGAAAATTGCACAAACAAAATCAATGCAGTTAGAATTAGACATATCAGAAACAGTTAACTTGGGGAAAAAAAAACCTTTGCCACAAATTTCTCTGATAAAAATTCTCTGTATTATGAAAGCAATGCAAATATATGAGAATAAGAGCCACCCCTCCCCAAAAGATAAATGGCCAAAGTGTATGAACAAGCCTTTCTCAAAAATTTCAAGCTATCAACAACCACATGAAAAATGCTCCTAATCACTAATAATAAGAAAAATGTAAATTAAAACAACTCTAAGGTTCCAACTCACACCCATCAGATTGGCAAAAATAACAAAAAAAGAAAATGGCAATTATGGGCAGGAGTATGGGAGGACAATTGTATTGATGCACTAATTGAGCTGTGAAACAGTCAATCATTCTGGAAAGCATTTGAAATTGTACCTCAAAAGTCATTCATTATATTCTGTATTACCTTTTGATTCAGTGATATGTTTAATAGGCATCAACCCCAAAGAAGTAAAAGACAAAGGCAAAGGACCCATATGTACAAAAATATTCATAGAAGTAATTTTTGTTGTAACAAAAAACTGGAAACAAAGTATCAATTGGGAAATAGCTGATATGGTATATTAATTAATCTTATTAGTTGTATGTAGTGATGAATGGTAAGCTTAAGACGTGTATAGATTGATGTAGAGTAGAATGAGCAGAACCAGGTGGATGGGGCTCCTTGAACATGTTGTGGGGATTGGAAGACTTCCCTGAGGTCACTAAGGCAGCTACCTCTGAGGGAAGCAATTCTAGCTCTCCACTTAAAAGCCTCCTTCTCTCTGCTTAGTTTTATTTTATTTTTTATTTTTATATTTTTTATGTTTATTTTTTGCCAATGGGAATCCACAACAGTCTGGATTAAGATGATTTAATCTTTTCCCTTATTTTGATAAGTTACAATACTATTTTAAAGGTGAGACTTCAACAGGGACTAGCACATTCAGCAGATTGTACCTTGGTTTTCCTTCTCTTCCTTCTTTCCTTCCTTCCTTCCTCCCTCCCCTCTCCCTCCATCCCTCCCTCCCTTCCTTCCTTCCTTCATTCCTTTCTCCCCTTCTCCCTCTTTCCTCCTCCCCGTTCTTCTCCTCTTCCTCTTCTTCTCCACCTCTTCTTCCTCTTCCTTTCCCTCCTCTTCCTTTCCTCCTTCCTCTTCCCTCTCCTCCTCCTTTTCCTTTTCTTCCTCCTCCTCTTCTTTCTTCTCTTGCTTCTTCTTCCTCTCCTCTTTCTTCTCTTCTTTTTCCTTCAAGGCTGGTTTATCCCTCCCTTCTTCTGGGACTCACAACAGTGATGCTGGACTTAGCGCTGCTATGACAGCTTAGACCCCTGCAACAATATTCCTCCTTCTTCCATGGGGGCCATCCCACATAACAAATGGTCTTTTTTTTAAGACAAGAAAAAGAAAAGAAGAGGAAAAAATTGCAAAGCTGATTAGCACATAAAAAATATAAAAATATGTGCAATGTACCATACCCATGGTCCTCCCACCTCTGTAAAAGGGTAAGGTGGAGGTGTCTTCTCATGTCTCTTCTTATGCTGATTTTTTCCCCTTATTTTTCTTTTTCCTGCACCCTTCTGTACATTTGATTTGTTGTTGGTGGTGGAGGAATGAATGTGTTCATTTTGTTTACATTGTGGTAGTCATTGTGTTTATTGTTTTCTTGGCTCCATTTACTTCACACTTCATTAGTTCCATGATTCTGTGCATTTTCCACATTTATCATTTTTTACAGCACAGTAATATTCCATTACATTTATGTACCACAGTTTATTAAATTTTTCCCCAGTTGATAGGTGTTCTTTTTGTTTACAATTCTTTGCTATCTCAAAAAGTACTGCTAAAAATATTTTTATGTACATAGGGACTTTCTTCTCATCTATGGCCTCTGTGAGGCATAGCCTGGCAATAGAATCTCTAAATCAAAACATATGGACATTTTAGTCATCTTATTTGCATAATTCAAATTGCCCTGAAAATGGTTATTCACAGCTCTACCAGCAATGCACTCATATGCCTATCTTCCCACAGCCAACCTCTCCAAAATTAACTATTCCCATCTTTTGTCTTCTTTGGCAATTTTCAGTGATAAGGTAAAACCTCAATATTGTTTTGATTTGTATTTCTTTTGGTTAGTGATTTGAAGCAGTCTTTCAAATAGTTTTCTGTTCTTTTCCAGTTTTCTTTTCTAGAGAATTTTCTATTCTTTCAAGTATGTTGTTAATAGTTTACAATTCTTCTTTTGAGAACTATTTATTCATATTCTTTCGCTACATCTTGAAGAATGGATTTTGGACTTATATAAATAGGTTAATCAATTATATATCTTGGATAACAAACCCTTATGAAAGAAATTTGATATGAAGATGTTTTCCCCATTCAAACAATTCTCTTATTAACTTCTGTGCATTCATTTTGTTTGTGCAGAAGCTTTTCAGTTTCATAAAATCAAAATTACCTATCTTATCTTCTATAATTGCCTCTCTCCCTTGTTTGCTTGAGAATACATCTCTTACACATAGCTATGAGGGGTATATGATCTGCTCATCTAACCCTGAGGGTCTTCCCCTCCCAGTTTGAATTTTTTTTTTAAATTAAAGGGGCCACCCCTTGACTCACTTCTTAAAGAGGCCTATTCACTGGATGGGCATTGCCTCACTCAAAGTGAGAGCCTGAAAAAACCTTAGCTTAAAAGGGCCAGGGTCTCCCATTGGATCCTGAGTCATCTCCAGTCGTCCTGGTGAATATCTGGCCACTGGACTCAGATGGCTCTGGAGGAGAAAGTGAGGCTGGCGACTTTGTACAGCCCTCCATCACTCAAACCAAAGTCAATTGCAAGTCATGTCATCATCTTCCTGATGTCATGGGCCTCTTCGAGAATGAAGGACAAACCACACATACAATCTTTAATAATTTAATTGGTATAGCATTAGGCCTGAAGATTAACTTTGGTAGCATTTTCATCTTTATGATATTGGCACAGCCCAGCCACAATTACTGACTATTCCTCTAGCTATTTAAGTTATTCTTTATTTAAGGAACATTTTGTAATTGAATCTCTACAAGTCTTCTGTGTGCTTCACTGGATGCTTTAGATACCCCAGATAACTTTATCTATTTTGTAGTAATTTGGAATGGGATTTCCCTTTGTATTATTACCTCCCTTGGATTTTGTTATTACTATGCAGAAATGCTGTTGATTTCTGATGGCTTAACTTGTTTTAGATGCAGTCAGGGCTAAGTGACTTGTCCAGGGTCACACAGCTAGGTGTCTGAGGCTAGATTTGAACTCAGGTCGTCTTGACTCCAAGACCAGTGTTGTATCCACTGTGCCACCTAGCTTCCCTGATGGTTTAGTTTGTAGGCTACGGCTTTGCTAAAACCATTGTCTCAATTTCTTTATTGATTCACTAGGATTTTCTTAGCAAATCTTCACTATCATCAGCAAATAAGGATAGTTTCCTCTCTCTCTCTCTCTCTCTCTCTCTCTCTCTCTCTCTCTCTCTCCCTCTACCTCTCTTCTCTTAATGCCTTTATTTTCTTTCATTTGTTTTATTGATATTTCTAGTATTTCCAGAGCTATTAAAAATAATAATGGGGAGAATAGGCACACTTGCTTTATTCCTGTATTTATTAGGGAAGCTTGAGTATGTTTCCAAAACTGGAAAAGGAAAATGGTTTAAGATGGGGGAGGAGGGAGCGGAAGAGAGAGTACAAATGAGGCAGTAAGGTAGTTGTTAAGGTGATATCTGGGGAGTAGAGTGAAACATGACTACAGCCAGCATGGCCTGATATGGTCCATAGGAAAGATTTTTTTATATGTATAGAAGACCTCTACAGCAAGAGTTACAAAGATAAAAGGTTTAAGTCCTCATCAAGGGCTTTTGGCACCATGACGGAAGAGAGCCAGCACAGACCTGAAGAGGGGTTCAAGTTGAAGAAGGATTTCCTGTGGATAGTGAGGACCTCCACATATTCTTGTTTATGGATGACATTATGCTGATTGCATCAAATGCCATAATATGACCTTGCCTCCTGGATGAGCTCTGTACTTACTCAAAAAAATTTGGCTTGACTAGCCACATATGAAGGACCAAGTGGACAAAGAATGCCTCTTGTTCAGATTACAGCATGTATATTACAACATGTCTTCTTTTGGATATTCTCTAGAGTTTCTCCATCAGGATGTCTAGCTGAGACAGCACAGATGGATAACGAGTTGATACCATAATTGAACCATAGGAAGAGAGTAGGCTTGGTTGCTTTTGGGAAATTGAAAAACTTATTTAGTCACCCTAAATTTCCCGGGAAAGCAAGAGCCCATTTAAAAAATACCAATACTCTAGTGGTGCTGCTGTAATAATAATAATAAAAATTAACATTCATATAATGATTTAAGGTTTGAAAAGCATTTTACAAATATTATTTTAAAGTCATAACAACCTGAAGGAGGAGGTGCTATTATTATCATCACCAGGTTGCAGATAAGGAAACTGAGACAGAAAGTCAATAACATGCACTGGGTCACATTGCTAAAGGTGTCTGAGCTCAAATTTAAACTCAGGTCTTTTAACTCCAGCTGTAGCACTCTTTCTATTGAACTGCCTAGCTACCCCATCTAGTTACCTTGCAGTGAAATATGGAATATGGAAAGGCTCTGAAGGATTAAAAATGGATATTACACAGGATGCAATGGAATATGAGTTATAAGCCATAATATAAAACCTACGAGGATCTTTGAAGAAAAACAGGAATAAAAAGTATTATTGAGAAATTATATTTTAAGGAGAAGAGGTAGAATGGTCATGTGACAAGGGTGAAGGATGACAGGTGGACAGACATAATGATTCATTGGTACCATTGGAGAAGGGTAGGAGAAATTGAGGAAGCAATACCTCCAATTGAGTGGGTTGCTCATGGTGAATGTATAGGAAGATGTGAACAAGAGTCACACAGGATGGACAGGCATGGATGGCTTATGACTTGTATTATTAGATGTAACTTCCAGATTGATGAAAGTACAGATCCATTTAAGTATGGTACATTAAGGAAGTGTTTAGAATGCCTTTTAAAATATTTTATAATTATTCTGTGCCCTAGCACACAGTCTATTTGGTGTTAAGAAATATGTATATATACACACACATCTATGCATATGTATATGTATGTATATGTATATACGCACATGTGTGCATATCTACATATACATATGCATACAATCATATGTATCTTTATATTTATATATGTAGATAATGTGCATCTACATATACACATGCATGTGTTCTTTAATATTTCTATTCAGAAAACACCACATTTTCGCTCTTTTTTTCTTTTTATTGGGGTTTTCTAACTATAAAAGAGAAATATTTGTCTCCTACAATTATTGAGTTACTATGTGTGTCCTTTTGAAGTGTAGTTAACTTTTCCTTATAATTCTGGTGCTATACTATTTGGTGCCTATATGTACATTTGGAATGGACATTGTTTGATTAACTATGCATCTTGAAATAAAATGTAGTTTCCCAGTTTATCTCTCATGAAATTGTGAATTTGTATTTTTTAATCTGTCTGATAGCATGATTATAACTCCTTTTTAAAAAAAAGAATCACCTGGTTCATAGTAAATTTTGTTCCTGTCTCATTTTTTTATTCTGCATATATTTTTTTAATAAACATTTCTTGGATGTCACAAATAGTTGGGTTTTATTTCCTTATCCATTTACCATTCTCCTTCATTTATTGGACTATTTAACTCATTCACATTTCATTTTGTGAATGTTAGGTTTATATTTTCTGTATTTCTTTTATATTGATTTTTTAATCTGCTTCTTTTAGGTTAGCTCTTTATTTTTGAGATTAATTTTTACTTTGATGCTAATCTCATCCCATAAACTCTTCCTTCACTCTGCTCTCATTTACTTGATATTCCAAATTTCTAAAATTTATTTGAATTCCTAATTTCTTTATTTAGTACTCTACTAATTTATTTAATTCATCTATTTCTCTTCTTTTGACCTTTTCCCCCATTCAGCTATGTGTGCGATTCAAATTTTCCCTTGATTTCTTCTAATCTCATGTTTAAGTTACTTTCTCGTACTGTACTCTTTTCTTAGAAGTTTTCCTGTACTTCGTCCTTATTTCTCTCCCTTTTTAGTTTTATTTTGAATTCTATTTTTCAATTCATGAGCTAGTGTAATATCAATTAAGTTGGGTGTCTTTGATTGAGTCTTATTAGGTGCTAAACCCCCGGCCCAAACCCTTATCTACTAGGTGCTAAGCCTATGTGGGCGTGAAGCCCTCAGGGTCCTAAGGGGAGTTGCTAAGACCGGAGCTAATAGTAGGAGCCTGAGTTCTGGTTGCTCAGATGACATTTAATGACAGCTAAAGAGGGTATAAAAGGCTAGAACAGAGCTATTTGCTTAGGGCTCTCGCTCTTGGCGGTGTGCTGATATGGAGACTCTGGGCAGCTGTAGTTAAGAACCCTCCAGCTTGTAAACCCGGATGTTTGGAGTTTTTTAAACCCTGGTAACTATGCATTGAGATTTGAATCAGACAAGATCTGTCTGTCGATGTTTGTAATTTGTTTGTATTTGCTCTGAAGTTCAGGGTGCTGGCTTTTTCCCCTGAACTAAGTGAATGATATTTGCATGTTTGATTAAATTGAGATTGTTAACCCCTTAATGTTGCTTTCCTTAGTAAAGCAGATCAAAAGAACCTTTGTTGGCAGCTTTCTGTGTGCTGGTTGTTGGTGGGTCTTACGCCCCTTTCAGCAGCTGCTAGCTGATTGTTGCAACAGCTATATAACCTTACTTTTTTTTCTCTAAAGTTTTAAAAAAATTTATCTTTTGTCTTCATATTACATTCAATTCTGAATATCTTCCACCACAGCTGGCAAGTCATCCCTTGCAACAAAGAATAGAAATAAAAGTGAAAAAGATAAGTTCAGCAACACCAACCACCACGTCGACCATAGCTGTACATGAAAGATCTCATAACTATAATCTACCCCCCTCGCAGTGAAAGGGAAGACGTGCATTTCCTCAACTTCACTGTTGTTGTTCTTCCATTTACATTCTCTTAGTCATTATGTTATTTTCCTCATTCTGCTTATCTCACTATGCATCTGTTCATACAGTTCTCCCTGTGTTCCTCTGGATTCTTCATATTTGTCTTTTCTTATTGCCCATTTGCTACTTGGTCATAAATTCCATTACGTGAAGTTGTCTAGCCTTTTCCCAATTGATAGGCATGTATTTTGTTTTTGATTTTTTATTACCACAAAAAGTGCCACTATGATGTTTTTGTGTACCTTTCTTTCTGTCCTCCACTTCTTTTCCTCTTCTTAACTTTCTACAGTCTGGTTTCTGACCTTATCATTCAATGGAAACTGCTCTCTCCAGAGTTACCAATGTTCCATTGCCACATTTAATGGCTTAAAAAGAATCCTCCTCCTTCTTGATCTCTCTGCAGCAACCTTTGACACTTTGATCATTCTTTTCCCCTTGAGATTCTTTTCTCTTTAAGTTTCCATGACTGGTTCTCCTTCTACCTGTCTGACCGGTATCTCAATCTCCTATGTTGACCTTCATCCAGATCATGCCCATTATTAGTAGCTGTCTTCTCTCTCTATTTTTTCTTTTGGTGATCTTATCAGCTACTGTCGTTTTATGTAGATGGCTTTCAGATCTGCTTATCCAGTCCTAACCTCTCTCCCAATTGCCAGTCTCACATCTCAAATGTCTATGCCTATTGGACATCTCTAAGTGGATTTTCAAGCCGAATTCATTATCTTTCCCCCCAAACCCTCCCCTCTTCCCAACTTTCATATTACTGTTGAGAAGACCATCATCCTCCCAGTCACCCAGGCTTACAACTTAGGTGACATCCATTACCTCCCTGCTCCCCCCATTCGATCTGTTGCCAAATTTTGTTTGATTTACCTTTATAACATCTCTTGAATATGTCTCCTTTCCTGTGACATAGCCACCCATTCTAATGCATTCCTTATCACCTTCTGCCTGGACTATTGGAATAGCCTTCTGGTTGGTCTCCTTATGTCAAGCCTCTTTCCACTCCAATCCATCCTCAAGTTTTTTCCCACTCCCCTCACTTGTCAAATTTATCTTTCTAAAGCATGGGTTTAACCATGTCAGTCTCCTATTTATCACCTCCGCTGGTTCCCTATTATCTTCAAGATCAAACAGAAAATCCTTTCTTTGACCTTCAAAGCTCTTCACAACCTGGAACCTTTCCTCCTAACTTTACAGTCGATTTACAATTTGCTCATTCAACATACTTTGCAAACTACCTCTTGCTATTACTTACCCAAGACATTTAATTTCTCTACTCTAGGTATTTTCACTGACTGTTCCTCAGGCTTGTAATTCTCTCCCCCATTATCTCTGCCTCTTGGCTCCTCTGGCTTCTGTTAAGCCCAAGCTAATATCTCACTTTCCCCATCCTCCTAAATGCTAGTGCCTTCTCCGTATCGATTATCTCCAATTTATCATATCTGTATCTTTATCTGTATCTACCTCTATCTCTGTATTTACCCTCACATCTACATCTGCATCTATACCTCTATATCTTATTTGTACATACTGTTTGCATGCTTTACCCCACTAGATTATTTTTTTAAATAATGTTTCAGTCAGCCACGATCAACCTTCCCACTCTTCCACTCTAACCCAAACCCCCTCATTGAGAACACAAGAACAACAAAACCATTACAAACATGTATAGTCAATCAAAACAAATTTCCGCATTGTCCATGTCCAATTTTTTTTGTTTCATCCTGTATTCTAAACCTTCACCTCTCTGTCAGGAGAATAACACTGAATTCAGCACAATAGTATTGCATCACATTTGTATACCATAACTTGTTCATTCTTCAATTTAGAGGCATCCTCTCAGAATCTATTTAATTGCCATCTGAAAAAGAGCCAAAATATTTTTGTACATCCTAAGAACTGGTTTTGCTTAGGACTCTATTAATCTGTCCTCCCTCTAATTCCCCCTTCCCCCTTCTCCTCTTTCCTTCCTATTTTCTGGTTGAATGAAATGTATTTCTGTACCCAGCTCTGTGTGTATATATGTGTATGTGTGTATTCTTCTTTTTTTTTGACTAGTTCAGAGTGAGGGTCAAGTGTCAGGTGTACCCCCCTGCCCCACTCGTCTTTGTTTATATAGATGTTTACTTGTGCACTTTCATTATGTGAGATATTTTCCCTAACCTTCCTTTCTCTTCTCTCCCTTGCACCCCAAAGTGTATTTCTTTTCTCCCCCCTTAAGACCATCAAAACATAACAGAACCACTCTCAGATCTTGTCTAATTGGACTCCCTCTGTAAATCTTGATGATGATAGAGTTCAGGGGTGACACATGTATCATCTTTCCATATTTATATAAGCAGTTTATCCTTGTTTAATCCTTCATCATTTTTCATTTATGTTTAACTTATTATGCTTCTCTTTACTCTTAAGTTTAACCTTCAAAGTCTCTCCACAGTTCTGGTCTTTTCCTCAGGAATGCTTGGGAGTCCTCTATTCATTAGAAAAAACCGGTTTTCCCCTCTGGTATTATATTGAGTTTTGCTGGTAAGTTATTCTTAGCTGCAAGCTCATATCCTTTGCCTTCTGGAATATTGTATTCCAAATTCTCTGCTGCTCTATAGTGGTGGCTGCTAAATCGTGTGTGATTCTGAATGTGGCTCCTTGGCAACTGAATTCTTTTTTTCTGACTGCTTGCAGTATTTTTCCTTTGGCCTGGAAGCTCTGAATTTTGGCTGTGAAGTTCCTGTAAGTTTTCGTTTGGGGGTGTCTTTCAGGAGATGACTGGTGGGTTCTTTCTATTTTCACTTTGCCCTCTGTTTCTAAGTGATCTGGGCAGTTTTAGATTTTCTTAAAATAGAATGTGTAGGCTCTTTTTTTTTTTTTCATCCTGGTGTTCAGATAATTCCTGCCCCTTAGGGGGGCTCCCCCTTGTTTTCCAGGTCAGTTGTTTTTGCTCTGAGACACTTTACATCTTCTTCCATTTATTTAAGCTTTTTGACTTTGTTTTAATATTTCTTGTTGTGTGATAACGTCATTGGCTTCTATTTGGTCTCTTCTAATTTGCAGAGAATTTATTGCTTGGGCCTAGGTTTTGTACTTTTTTGTCAAGCTGTTAATTTCTACAATCTGGTTCCTGACCAGATTCCATTTCTTTCTTCCATAGCTCTCATTTCTGACCAGATTCCACTTCTTTCTTCCATAGCTCTCATTTCTTGTCCAATTCTTTCCTCAAACACAGTTCTTCCATTTGTTAAAAAAAAAAAACAAAACATTTTTTAACTCGGTCTGTTTTATGAATTCTAGTTGAGTTTGTGCCCAAACTGTGTTTTTCTCCGAAACATTGATTATAGATGTTTTGGAGTCATTCTCTTCTGTGTTTGTGTCTTGAGTGTCTCCGCCATCACAATAGTTTTCTATAGTGGAATTGTTTTTTGTTTCCCCATTCTTCTAGCTAACTTCCTGACTTTAGACTTGATATGAGGGCGGGACTCTGCCACACTTTTGGTGGGAAGGTCTGGGCTGGCCATGTTGCTGCTTTCTTGGGGGTATTTTGTGTTTTCTTAATCTTGAGGATTAGGATCTTGGGGACAAGCTCGGGACTTGTACTGTCAAAGGGGTCTGATCCAGGACAAAGTCTGATTATTGCCCTCCTGGTGTGAGCTCTGTAGGTTTCTGACCTGAGTCTGTGTCTTTGTAAGAGAAGACTGCTGCTGTGTTCCACCCCTATTGGCCTCTATTAGCCATCCAGAAAGCTCCGTTGGTTCAAAGTGGCAGAATTGTGCGCATCCCTTTGGTCTGGGATTCCTGCTTTGGTTATTCAGTTCACTGTTCTAATTTTAGCTGCATTAATTTTGTTTGTGCAAAAGCCTTTCAATTTTAGATAATTAAAATTAAGCAGTTTCTCTCCTGTGATCTCCTTGTTTGGTCAATAAATTTTCCTCTATCCATAGTTGTTTACAATAGATTTCTTTCCCTGTTCCTCTACTTTGTCTATGAAGTGGCCTTCTATATCTAGGTAATTTATCCATTTGGAGCTTATTATTTTCTATGGTGTAATATCTTGGTATAAACCTAATTTTTGCTTTCCAGTTTTTCCAGGAGTTTTTGTTGTTTTTCTATCTTTTTTAAGCCCAGAACCAAATAATTTTTATAATTACTTCTTTGTATTGTGTCTTGAGATCTGTTACCCCCTTCCTTTACATTTTCCCCCATTATTTCCCATCAGATTGTTTATCTTTTCTTCCTCTAGATGAATTCTATTTTTCCCCCTCAAAAACCACCCATTGGTAGTTTGATTGGTATGACATTAAATAAATAAATTGATGCAAGTAGTATTTCTGCTTTTTTTATTTGGTTGTGAGGTTTTTATGCCCTACTATATGATCAATTTTTGTGTAGGTACCATGTACTGCTGAGAAAAAGGTATATTCCTTTCTATTTCCATTCAATTTTCTCCAGAGATCCATCATGTCTAACTTTCCCAGAATTCTATTCACCTTCTTAACTTTTTCCTTGTTTATTTTTTATTTTTATTATTTAGTTCTGAGAGGGGAAATTTGAGGTCCCCCACTAATGTAGTTTTATTGTCTATTTCCTCCTGTAACTCATTCAAATTCTCCTTCAAAAATTTAGATCCTATACCATACATACATACATATGTATATATATATATATATGTATATGTATATATACATACATATACATAATATGTTTAGTATTGATATTACTTTATTATATATGGTGCTTTTCAGGGAGATATAATTTCTTTACTTATGTCTTTTAATTAGATCTATTTTTGCTTTTGCTTTGTCTAAGATCATGATTGCTACCCCTGCCTTTTTTGCTTTAGCTGAAGCATAAAAGATTCTGCTCCAGCCTCTTACCTTTGACCCTTAGTGTGTCTCTGTGCTTCAGATGTGTTTCTTGTAAATATCATATTCTGGCTTTTAATCCACTTTGCTATGTGCTTCCATTTTATGGGTGAGTTCATCTCATTTATATTTTTGGTTATGCTATGTATTTCCCTCCATGTTGTTTTCTTCTTGTTTATCCTTCTCTCGTCTTATTTTCACTCTGTCCCTCCTCCCAAGTGTTTTACTTCTGATCACCACCTCCTCCAATCCACCTGCCCTCCCTTCTATCAGTTTCTGCCCCCCCCACCTTTTCTCATCCCCATCCTTTTTTACCTCCTTATAGGGTAAGATAGATTTCTGTATTCAGCTGAGTGCGTTTGTTATTCCCTCTTTGAGCCAATTCTGATGAGAGTAAGGTTCAAAATTTGTCCACCCCACCCTCATCTCCACCTCCATTATAATAGCTGTTTCACACCTCTTTTATGTGAGATAATTTATCCCATTCTATTTGCCCCCTCCTCCCAGTACAATTTCCTTTTTCATCCCTTTATTTTGTGTTTTTGGGTATCATCCCGTCAAAGTCACCTTATACATAGATACCACCTGTCTATGTATACTCCTTCTAATTGCGCCTATAGTAATAAGTTTCTCAAGAGTTACAAATATCACCTTGCCATATAGGAATATATACTGTTTAACCTTATCGAATCTCATGTTTTCTTTTTCTTGTTTCTTTTTTACCTTGTTGTGTTTCTCTTGAGTCTTGTATTTGAAGATCAATTTTTTATTCAGATCTGGTCTTTTAATTAGGAATGCTTGAAAGTCCTCTATTTCACTAAGTTTCCATTTTTATCCTTGATAGATTACACTCAGTTTTTCTGGGTAGGTGATTCTTGGTTGTAATCCTAACTCCTTTTCACTCCAGAATATCATATTCTAAGCCATCCAGTTCTTTAATGTGGAAGCTGCCAAATCCTGTGTAATTCTGACTGTAGCTCCATGATATTTGAATTGTTCCTTTTTGGCTGGTTGCAGTATTTTCTTTTTGACCTGCAAGGTCCGGAATTTGGCTATGATATTCCTGGGAATTTTCATTTTGGGATCTTTTTCAGATGGTAATCAGATGGTAAAATTTCTTTTTTGCCCTCTGGTTCTAAGATATCAGGGCAGTTTTTCTTGATAATTTCTTGAATGATGTTGCACAGGCTTTTTTCTTTTTTAAATCATGGCTTTCAGGTAAAGTTCAATAATTCTTAAATTATCTCTCCTGGATCTATTTTCCAGGTCAATTGTTTTTTCAATGAGAAATTTCACATTTTCTTCTATTTTTTTTTATTCTTTTGATTTTGTTTTATTGTATCTTGATATTTCATGGAGTCATTAGCTTCTACTTGCCCAATTCTAATTTTAAATGAATTATTTTCATAGTGAGCTTTTGTACCTCCTTTTCTGTTTGGCCAATTATATTTTTTAAGGAGTTATTTTCTTTGGCAAATTTTCATATATTTTTTTCTATTTTTTTGTGTTGTTTTTTTTTTTTTAACCAAGCTATTGACTCTTTTTTTGGTGATTCTCTTGCACTATTCTCATTTCTTTTCTCAATTTTTTTCTACTTCCCTAATTTGCTTTTTAAAACTCTTCCAGGAGGTTTTTTGGAGTGGGGCCTGAGTCCAAATTACATTTTTCTTTGAGGCTTCACATATAGCCATTTTCATGTTCTTATCCTCTTCTAACTTTGTGCCTTAATCCTTCCTGTTACCATAGTAACTCTCTATGGTCAAATTCCTTTTTTGTTTTGTTTTGTTTTTTTGCTCATTTTTCTGCCTATTTTGTGACTTAGTATTTTTATGTGAGAATTGGGTTTTGCTCCTGTACTGTCCCAAGCTTCATGTGCCGGCCTCAGGGACTAGCTGCTGGCTTGCAGCAAAGGGGAGAGGGGGAAGGGGAAGATGGGGAGGGGTTCCCTGCTGACTTGTACTAGGGCAGACCTGCACAAATTGTGGTACACAGGCTGCTTACGGCCCTTGGGCCACTTGCTTCATGCCAAAAGATTTCCTCTACATACAAAGGATGTTTTCCTCTACATTTTTCATGGGCTTCCCAAAATCCTTTAGCAGGCCGCAAGCTGTGCAGGCCTGTACTAGTGGGGTGGGTCTCCCCTGGGTGTGGGGTTTTGCTTGCTGGCCTTCCTCAGGTACGGGTTATTTGCTGCTCAGTTGCTATGGAGGCAGAACCTTACTGCTGGCTGGCCCCAGGGGCATGGTCTTGCTGCTGCATGGTCCCAAGGGTGGGGTCTTGCTGCTGACCAGACCCAGGGTTAAGCCCTCACTACTGGTCAGCAATGGGGATAGGCCTAGCTGGTGGCCTGTGCTGGGGGTGGGGCCTTTCTGTGCTGTACAGACTGCTGGCTTGCCTCTGGGGCTTCTGGCTTCCAGGAGGGCACAGCCTGGCTGGTGGATTGGGGTGGGGGGTCCTCAGTGCCTGACTGTAGGCCCTAAGGTGGTAAGCTGCTTCCTTTTTTTCTAACTCATTTCTAAAGTGGTTTTCGTGCATTTTGGAGGGGAATTTCTGAGGGCTCTAGGGAATTGCTGCCTCACTCTACCATCTTGGCACCAGAAGACCACATATCTATTTTTTTATAATTCCCTTGTCTCAGTGATTATTGCTGCCCTTGTGTTTTTTTAAGTTCAGCTGAAGCATAATCAATTTTCCTCTAGCCTCTCATTTAAACTCTGTGCGGATCTTGGTTTCACATTTCTTATAAAAATCCGAATTGTTGGATTCTGCTTTCTAATCCATTCTAGTATCCTCTTCTGTTTAATGAGTAGCTTCAATCCATTCGCAGTCAGAGCTGCTACTATTAATTGTCTGTTTCTCTCCCTCAGATCCTCTTATGCTTTCCTGTGTTTTTTTCTCCATCCCATTCTTCACAAAGAAGAGGTGGTGAGAGGTGAGGGATATGATTGATACTATTGATCTCTAATTGAAGTTATCCTGTTATACTTCACTGCCTCCCTCTTTTCCCCTTGCTCATGTCCTGATCACTAGTTTTTAAATACTAAGGTACTGATTTGGGACTAGTGAATTCCTTAAAATAGTCACATTATTCTAATTTGCACTGAATATTTCCATTGGGCTGGAACCAATGACCGTATTTCACGTAATTATAACTTTGATTATGAATTCAAATACATGTGACCATTTTAGGCCACATTGTTTGTGCTAATCAGGGTCTAGCTGCACTTTTATTTTTTCCTTTTAGTTCCCCATTCGTGATCACTCTCAGAAAAGGAAGGAATTTTTTTTTTGCTCGTGATTATTTATTCCTAGACTCTACCCTTTTTCTTTCATCTCTCTCCCCCTTTCTCTCTTCTTGCCTGTTTCCTTTTGAGAAGTATCACTCCAGTCCTCATGCTCCTGACCCTGAGTATGGACTGGAGTACTCTGGGAACTGTCTGGGGCCTCCTTTCTTGCTGCAGCACTTTGATCCTCCTGCTCCCTAGCCCATAATGCTACTGCAGGCTCTTTATGGCTTCTTTGTGGCATTCCTTGTTCTGGGTTGGAATGCTGGGCTCCTATTCATTCTGTCTTTTTCTTCTTCTAGTTTCACCCATAGTATTTTAGTCTATAACTTCCTACCTATTCTTCCTCTAAACCTTTTGAAATTTGTTTTTCCACGATTCAGGGCACATGCCCAGCTTTCTTTCTTCTCTATGTTAAATTATAGGAGGGAGTGGTGACTTTCCCACAAGGTTCTCATAATTTCCCATATATACCCCAGTAATTTCTCTCTGTTTGTGATAATCATGGAATTAGGAATTCTATGGAATTATGGAATAATTAGAAATTACAGAATTTTCTTTTTTATTATATGTGACCTTGAATATTAAGGTAAGTCAACAAATTATTAGGTATTCTGCTTCTAGCATCTACTCCCAGAGATGTCTTGATAATTGAAACGACCCATCACAACTATATCACGACCATTCCAGGCTTGTGAACCATTTTCTGAATGCCTCATGCCGTATCTAGGTAGGCTGACATCTACTTTAATGACAAATCACTTCTGTCTCTCCCTCAATTGATCTTTACTCTCTTATTATATGGTGCTACCCACCCCCAATTTTATCTTTTTCCTTTTGAATAAGTTATACCCATCCAGAGCCATATTCCAGTTATGGATTTCATCCCACCAAATCACAGTGATAGCTATGAAGTCATCTTTGCCTTTTTGCATTTGGATCTCTATTACAAATTGACTAAACTTCAAATGATTTTGTATAAACTTGTGAGGCCATTTTATCTTTTCTTAGTGTAACACAGATCACCAAGAGAACCCACAATCAGTGTAACGAGCCTCCCAATCAACCTGATGGGATGTCTGGATGAGAAAGAGGCATGTGCTATGGATCTAACCCTGTATGCTAGCAAATTTTGCTGAATGACATAGAGAACTATGGCTTGGTCCCCAGTGACTGTATTGCCTCCTGGTGAGTGGCTACTGTGACTCAGACAGAACAAATTTTTGCAGGAGGAACCTCCCCTTTGATCCATAAAATTATGGAAATGTCTATTCTCTCTCTCTCTCTCTCTTTTTTTTTTTTTTTTGCATTCTTCTCCCTCTCAGTGTCTCTCCCTCAGTCTTCCATTAAGGGATGTGGGAATTTAATTTCCCCAAACCCTAGCAACAATGGTAACTTATAGCAAAAGTATATGGGACAACTAGGTGACTCAGTGGATAGAGTGGGAGGCCTGGAATCAGGAAAACCTGAGTTCAAATTTGGTCTCAGACACTTACTAGCTATGTGATCTTGGGAAAGTCACTTGACTTCTGTTTGCCTCATTTTCTTCATCTATAAAATGGGGATAATAATAGCCTCTACCTCCTAGGGATATTGTAAGGATCAAATGAGATAGTAATTGTAAAGAGCTTAGCACAGTGCCTGGCACATGGTGAGTGCTATATAAATGTTAGCTGTTATTATCATTATTACGTGGCAGGGGAAATGTGCTTATATTGGCAAGCCTGAGACTAGAGTTCTTAGGTTTCCTAATTCCCAGATGCTGCTTCTGCCTTTTAGTTCCTTTTCTGATCCCAGGGCAGTGACTATCAATCCTGAAAAATGTACATTTCCAACTTTGGTGATTACCTCTTAGGTTGGTTGGTTGTTGTCTTTCGTTCTCCAAGAGTACCAAAAGGACATCATTATGCTTGAGTCAAGATTCAGTGTGTCTGAATGTGGCTGATCAGGCCAATATGAGCTCAGAATGCTCTACCACAGGTGGGGCACAAATGGTCCATGTGATGGATGGATCCACTATGGGGTGGATACTCCAAACTTGCGCATCCTGCATTTCCTTTGAGCTGTTTCAATTCTGCTTTGCTCATAGAGCACAGCACCTTCTCTGATGAGGGCACGCCATGCTGGGCCATCCTATGCTAATGTCTCCCATGTCACACAATCAATTCCAAAGTTCTTGAGAGAGACCTTGAGAGTGTCCTTGTATCCCTTCTTTTGACCACCATGTGAAACGCTTGCCCTGTGTGAGTTCTCCATAAAATAGTTTTTTTGGCAAGCACACATTTTGCATTTGAACAATGTGGCCAGCCCATCAGAGCTGTGCTCTCTGAAGCAGAGTTTGAATGCTTGGCAGTTTAGTTTGAGTAAGGACCTCAGTGTCTCATGCCTTATCCTGCCAGGTGATCTTCAGAATCTTCCTAAGACAATTCAAATGGAAGCGATTCAGTTTCCCGGCATGGTGCTGGTAGACTGTCTGGGTTTCACAGGCATACAACAATGAGGTCAGCACCACAGCTCTATAGACCTTCAGTTTGGTAGTCAGTCTAATACCTCTTCTCTCCCATCCTTTCCTTTGGAGCCTCCCAAACACTGAGCTAGCTCTGGCGATGCATGCAGCAACATTATCAATATGTACATCCCTGGGAAGTACACTACCAAGGTAAGTGAACTTATCTATAGCACTCAAAACTTCTCCATTTGCTGTAAGTGATGGTTCCACATATGGATGGTGTGGTGGTGGCTGATGGAGCACCTGTGTTTCCTTGGTGTTAATTGTTAGGCCAAAATTAGCACAAGCAAAGCAGCAGAGAATTGATCCATACTTCGTTGCATCTCAGCTTCAGAGGCTGCATTGAGTGTACAATCGTCTGCAAACAGAAAATCATGCACCACCACTCCCTCTTCTTTGGTCTCGTAGGTAATCCTGAGTTCTAAGTCAGGTAATTGCCACCAAGATGGAGATTCCCTTAATATGCTTCCCAGAGAAGAGGGCCATCAAAAGGAAGATATTCTTATACCTGAAGGAATGAAGCATGCCTTGGTTGGCCAGGAGATCTAGAACTTGACAAATTTCCGTGACTTATTCATATAAGTGCATGTCTGAGATAAACGTAAAATATCTAGCAGTCCTACAAAGGTTCTTTACCTTCCAGGGGTAATGAGTGCAATGAGATACTTGAGACTTTTATGATTCTTGTTTTTGTTTATGTCCTGTGTGTTCTTCGTGTTGTATACAATTTCTGCGGTGGCAGAAATAAAAAAATATGTCTCGTATCAGATATCTATATTGTATATCGAGTGCCTTTGTGGAAAGGGACCCTTGTCTTTGGAAAAGACTCTAGACATAAGTAATACCTAAGCTTCATTTTAGTGATTTTTCTGGGAAAATCTAGGTGTAGATATTAATAGTCCAAGAAAAATTGGCTGTCTTAGGTCATCAGACCCCCAGGATGACTAGGTCCTTGTGAACTCAATCTGCTTTTTGGGGCCCCTGAGCCACACATGACATGAGTAAATATCTGATGAAATGTGGTGATTTTGTCTTGCACAGCAGAGAAAAATATGAGTTCGTCCTTTCCAAGATTCTATTTTCTGGATGATTTCTCTAGTATACAACACAAACATTGCTTAAATTCATTCACATAACTTGGGTTTAATTTTCAGATTCTAAATACCTTCCAGCACTCCCTGATGGAATAGATTAAAAAGGAGAATGCAAAATATGTATGTTTACACTCTAGGCCTAGAGTAGAAAGATAGTAAATAAACCGGAAAATAGTGTTAAATCAAGTGAAAAAGTTGATTTCAGTCCAAAGGCAAGAGTTTTTGAAATATGGTCTATGACAGAAAAAAAAATATCAGATTAAAATTAACTCAGTGGGATGAAATGGGGTAATAATGAGAAAAAGATCTTAAAATTCGTTTCCATATAGGTCAATTAACCTTAATCTACTGTGGTTACCAACAGCATTCATTTTTATTTTTATTTTTTCTTTTCTAGTGTTCCTGTTCCCAGTTGAATAATTTTTAAAAACCCACAAAAACTCTTATAACCAATAGATATGGTCTAGCAAAGTAAATTTTCACATTAACCATATTAAAAAAATGCATGTCTTGTACTGAATTTTAATTCCATCATCTCTCTGCCAGGAGGTGGGTGGCATGATTCATCTCTAGGCCTTACAGAATGAGACATATACTTTCAGACATGGACAATGTGTTTGTTAATTTTGAATGACTATTTAATTTTGAATGACTCCCTCCCCCGCTACATATATTTGTGTATGAATATATAGCATGTGGTAGCTAGGTGATGCCATAATGGATAGAGTGCCAGGCCTGGAGCCAGGAAGACTCATCTTCCTGGGTTCAAATTTGACCTCAGACACGTACTAGCTGTTTGACACTGGGTAAGTCACTTAACCCCATTTGTCCCAGTTACCTCATCTGTAAAATGAGCTGGAGAAGGAAATGGCAAACCACTCCAGTATCTTTGCCAAGAAAATGCCAAATGAGGTCACAAAGAGTTGGACACCACTGAAAACAATTGGACAACAACATATGTAGCATATACATATGCACATATATAATACGTATATATTTATATATGTAAATACATATCACATAAGTAGTTCTAAGTTTTCTGAAGATGCTTTGTAATCTTTTCCTCAATTGTAAGATTTCCTCGTTTTTTCCTAGTTCTTCTTTTTTTCCTAACCCTTTCTTAAATTAGAATTTCCCTCATAATTCTAGGGATTCCATACTTGTTGCTCCTTGAAACTTTGCTCCAAGCTTCCTTTTTTCTTTGCTTTCAAAATGCTCCCCAATCTGGAGATAAATAACAAAATTTGCTCGTAGGAGTGGTATTCTAACACACTTGTAAAATTCCAGGATGCTAGAGCTGGAAGAGACCTTAAAATTCATCTAGTCTAACCCTCTACTTTTACACAGAAATATGCTGTCTTCTCTTGGCACAGCCTAGATAAGAGAACAGTACTCCTGTCTGTGAGACCACCCTGACGTTTTGCCTCCAAAAGCATATGTGATATGTTCCATCAGGAGAAATCCTTAAGTTTCAGACGTCAACCTCTGTGAAAAGAAATGAGTTCTCTACTAATTTTGTAGGTTCCCCATTTTGCAGATTTGAGTTCAGTTAAAATTATGGATCTATTTATCTAATAGTTATGTTAAATACTACATTATATTTATTCATTCATTCACTCAATACATATCAAGAAACATTTATGAGTAACCCACTATGCATTCAGTGCCATTTCTAATAAGCTGCCTTTACTTTTCTTCTGATCTACTTAAGGGGAAAAATCTGGATATGTGTTGGTGATGACTGTATCCTAAACAAGACCAAACAAGTAATTTCAGTGGCCAGAAAAGTTATTTGCCTAATACAATCTCACTGGAACTACAACCTTATCTTTTTATCTCTAAAGAGCATATAAATAAATCAAGCCCAAGCAGTGAAATGCAACAGAATATGTTAATCAACTCAGTTCACACCCAAATGTTTTACCTGAGACTATAATCTTGTAAATGATCAATGGAAATTATACCGTAAGGATAAGAGACTTGATTATCTGTCTCTTCAAATAAATCAGGCTAAATATAAAAAGAAAGCAACCATGAGTCCTAAGAAAAATTTAATATCATCCCTTTCCTCTAACTCTTTAAGTTTTGTTGTTCCTGGGAATCTGTGTTCACTGGGAAACTGAATTTGTCTATTTTAGGTAGATCCATGGACAAAAAATCCTTTGAGTTCACCTGTTGGTATATTTAAAGGTATACACATGGCAAATGCTACAGGTATCCAGGAAGGGGGACACATAACCCCTAAATCCTGTTAGTACTGTTCATGGAGTTCTTCTGCCTCTACTCAAACCTTCTGTAGGTGCTAATTTTACTTTTAAAGCCCTTTGAACTACAAATCCTATTCATTCAGTAAAGAAAATGTCTCTAGTTAATAGATGCTTCTCTCTCTCATTCTCTCTCTCTCTCTCTGTCTCTCTCTCTCTCTCTCACACACACACACACACATGCACACGCACACATCTTAATTTGATCTTTAATTGAATGGGTTTCTTTAATATCACAGTTTGATTTTTTTAAATTGGTATATCACAAATATAGGGATAGTTACTAGACTGGGTATTTCGATGACAGGAAACTCCCAGGTGAAGAAATTCATTCTACCAAGACAAGTCTGCATCTTCCCTGCAATTTATATTTTTGGCAGATTGCCTAGAATACTGAGAAGTTCACATAGCCAGTATGTGTCAGAGGCAGAACTTAAATGCAGATTTTCTTGGGTCTGAAGTCATGACATCAACTACTTCTCCTTCCTGCAGCAAAAGTATTTCCCATTCTTCTTAATATACTAAGAGAGGCAAGGTAAGAAAAAAACATAAGGAGGAGTTGGACTGAGGAGGAAATATAAGTTTTACAGGTAAAAAAAGAACTTTTTTCAAAGCTGAATGATTTCTGAAAACTACTTAAAAGTCTATTTTTTTCTTTTGAGGGAGGCTATAGAATATAATATTGACAGAGAAGTACTACTACTAGTCTAAGATGTATGAACACTAAACTTCACTGTTACCTTCAGAATAAAACAATTGAATAATGAGGTCAGAAGCCAGAAGATGGGAATTTATATATGCAAAAAGATCTATTTACTTTGTTGCTAACAGGTCCTGACTAAATAAGGAGACTTGTGGCCTAGCCATTATTATTAGAGTATTTTGAGACTGAATTACAAAAATATATACCCACTTAAACAATTTAAAACATCTCTACCTGAATGGTCTAGATTGCTATCTTTTTAGGTATCTATGAGAAGCTAATCACTTCCAACAAAGTTTAAAGTTAATTCTCTATTGTTTTTTGCATTTTTCATTCTAAACTTAAAGAACACTAAATAAAATTAGTATTTCCATATACATTGTAGGACAGGAGAGGATTGTACAAGAAAATGTAAATCACTATGATGCAAAATTTGTTTTTGTTTTTAATCAGTCAGTCAACATGCTTTATTTGAGCACCTACTATGTGCTAGACACTATGCTAAGCACTGGAGATACAAGGAAAGGTAAAAGACTATTCCTGCTCTCCAGGAGCTCACAGTCTAATGGAGGAGACAACATGCAAACAACTATGTACAGACAAGATAGACACAGGACAAATTGGAGAAAATCAATAGAAAGGAGACATTGGAATTAAGAGCGATGCAGAACATCTTCTTGTAGAAGGTGCAATTTAGGCTGGGGGCTTGAAGGAAGCCAGGGAGGCCAAGTGGCAGAGAAGAGGAAGGAAAACATTCCATGAATAGGAGACAGCCAGTGAAAATGCCTAGAGCCTGGAGCTAGAGTATTTTATGTGAGAAAGAGCAAGGAGGTCAGTATCACTGGATCTGTAGAGTATATGTAGGGAATGGGGGAGTAAACTAAGGTAGAAGGGGGCAGGTTGTGAAGGACTTTACAAGCCAAACAGACAATCTTATATGTAATCTTAGAGGTGATGGGAAGCCACTACAGTTTATTGAGTGGGGGTGGGGTGGTGATGTGGTCAGACCTAAACTTAAGGAAAATTAATTTGACAGCTAGGCAAGATTCATAATATCGTTGGTGACCATAAATGTGCCTTTATAGTTTGGTATCACAAAATATAAGAGACTCTCTCTATAGAAGGCAGAAGAAGTCAAACATTTATTCAGACACTAGAGGATCAAATCCCAAAACCATTAATTCCAATTCGACATAACAACAATTGTATCCCAAAACCAGTAAGTCCGCTTCAATGTAACAGCAAAGAAATTAAAACACAATATCACAGCAAGGAGCCAAGCCATTCTGTAACCTTCCCCTCTGCTAGGGCCTCTGTATCAGTAAAGCAATGATAACAATGTAGATAATAGTTGTCAAAATGCCTATGGAGTTCTGTATCACAAAGTATATGAGACTCCACATAGAAGGCAGAAGAAGTAAATCATGTATTCAGACACCAGAGAAGCATATCCCACAAGTCGTGTATCCAATCTATCAGAGCAGTAAAACATTCAGTACATAATATCACAACATGGAACCTCTCTGACCCCATGCTGGGGTCTTCCCAAAAACAAACTCATAGTACAGTGAAGTCGCAGTCTGTTCAGTTCTAACTATCATGATGGCCATGCTCTCTCTCTCTCTCACAGCATTTCCTGTGACATAACTTCCTTTTCCTGTCAGGAAGCTCCTCCCACCACATGTGACTTAGGCTTCCTGTGATGTAAGCAGGTCACATGGCCTGTTAATGGGTGGGAAAGATCTTCAGATCTAAATTGCTACTACAGCCTTCCTGTAAATACTCATGAATCCTAACTGTCTGCCTGTATCCCCTCCTCCGGAAGTTCTGAGAGCTTGCAGTTCTCTCTTTTCTTGCAGTTCTCTCTCTCCATCTCTCTGTTTCTTTGTCTCTTCATTTCTGTGTCTGTCTCTCAGCTCTTCCAGTTCTCTGTCTCTGAGCTTAATGCCTACCCTCAGGATATACATACTAGTATATTCTTACATATGTATATATATATATATATATATATATGTATACACACATATGTGTGTGTGTGTGCGCACGTGCACATATGTATGTTAGGCATCACATCTAATCAGCAAAAGGGTGTGGGCCTGGGGCCTCATACCTAATTAACAAAAGGGTGTGGACCTGGGGCCTAATAGCTAGTTAGCAAAAAGGTGTGGACCTGCCTACAAACAAACCTCCCCTAATGGAGCTTCTCTTAACTAGCTCCACCTGAGGCCTATTAAATGGGCAGAGAAGATCTTTAATCACATTAACACCACAACAGCTGAATGGAAGATGGACTGAAGTGGACATATCAGCTAGTTAACGAATAAATATTTATTATGCAACCACTGTTTGCCAAGAATTGTGCTAAATGCTGGGGAAACAAATATGAAAAAGTCTTTACCCTCATAGAGCTTACAATCAAATGGGGGAAAAGCAACACACGAATGGGAACTGAAAAAGGGGGAATGGTACCTAGCATGGGTGCAAGGAGGAGGGAGTCCAAAGGAGTAATAGGGTAGGAAATAAAGAGATGGGTGGTCTGGGTACCCTCCTTAAATGGAGATTTATGGAGGAGCTCTTCACTATTCTCTCCACTAAGAAGAGTAGAGGGTACTGATGGGATATGAGTACAAAGCCTGACCTTGTTACTCATATGAGGAGATCAACCAGAAGGCTATTTTGATAGTATAGGTGTGTACTATCGAGATTTGGACTAGAATGGTGGCTTCATGAGTGGAGAGGAAGGATGTTATGAAGGTAGAATGTTCAGGACTTGGAAACAGATTGGATATAGGAAAGTGAGAGTGGTCAGAGACAATGAAGAGTTGAGAGAGTAACACCTAGATTGTGAGCCTAGGTAACTGGGAAGAGGATAGTTTTCTTGACAATAATAGAGAAGGTGGGAGGGGAAGAGTTTGGGGGAAAAGATGATGAGTTCAGTTTTGGAGATGGTGAGTTTAAAATATCTATGAGACATCCAGTTTGATATGTTTAATAGGCATTTGAAGATACCAGACTAGAGAGCCAAACGAGAGGTTAGTAGGGCAGAATGGGTAGATGTGAGAATCATCAGCATAGAGATGCTAATTGAATCCTTGGGAGCTGATGAGATTACCAAGTAGAATTGTATGGAGGGATAATAGAAGGGGGCCCAGAACACCTACAGTTAGTGGGCATGACCTGGATGAAGATCCAATAAAAGAAGCTGAAAAGGAGAAGTCCAAAAGGTAATAGGGGAGCCAGGAAAGAGAGGTGTCATATCAAGGAGAGGAGGGGATTTACACTGTCAAAGGCCGAAGAGAGGTCAAAAGTATGAGGATTGAGAAAAGGCCACTAGGTTTTGCAGTTAAGAGTAACTTTGGAGAGAGTGGTTTCAGTTGAATAATGAGCTCAGAAGCCAGACTATAGGGTTAAGGAGAGAGTGAGAGAAAATGAGTCACCTACAGTTGACAGCCTTCTCAAAGAGTTCAGCCCCAAAAGGGAGGAGAGATATAGGATGGTAGCTAGTGAAAATGAAAGGATTAAGTGAGGGTTTTTTGGGGTCGGGGGAGACATGGGCATATTTGTTAGTATTAGAGATGCAACAGGTATATAGAGAGAGGGTGTTAGAAGGGGCAATTTGCTGGAGAAGATTAGTTAGGATGGAATCACTTGTTCATGTAGAGGGATTTGCCTTGGCAAGGACAAGAACCACCACTTCATGTGAGAGAGGAGTGAAGATGAGATAGTGGGGGAAGGCATCTGGGTTTTATAAGATGAGGAACTCCAATTTATCTTCTGTGATCCTCTGTATCCCTTGTTTGATCATGAACTTTTCTTCTGTCTTTAGATCTGGAAGGAATTCTTTTCCATGTTTCTCTAATTTGGTTATCTTGGGAACTTTTATATTTAGGTCATGTTTCCATTTGGAGCTTAACTTGATATAAGGCGTGAGGTTTGGTCCAAATCTAATTTCTTCCTTACTGCTGTCCATCTTGCCCCTTAGTTTTTGTCCAATACTGAGTCTTTATTCTAGTAGCTGGAGTCTTTATATTTTTGAATGCTAAGCTACTAGATATATATACTTCTGTATACTGTATACCTAATCTGATCCATTGATCCACTCTGTTTTTTAGCCAGTAGCAATTTGTTTTGAGAATTACTCATATGTAGCATAATTTCAGATCTGATACTGCTAGGCTCCCTTTGTTCCTACTTTTAAAAATGATATCCCTTGAGATTCCTGACTCTATATGATTTTCATTATTATTTTTTATCATTTTATTATTTTTTGAGTTTTATAAAGTAATCTTTTGGCAGTTTTATTGCTACAGCATTGAATAAGTAAATTAATTTGGGTAGTTATATCATTTTTATCGTATCAACTTGTCCTACTCATAAACAACTAATATTTTTTCCAATTATTTTGATCTATGTTTATTTCTGTAAACAGTGGCTTGCAGAGGGTGCATATGTGCATGTGTGTGTGTGTGTGTGTTTGTGTGTATCTTGGCATATAGACTTCCAAATATTTTATACATTCTGTAGTTATTTGAAATGAATTTTAACTTTCTCTTTCTTCCTGTAGGGTTTTGTTGGTATTATACAAAAATCCTAATAATTTGTATGGATTTATTTTAATAACCTGCAAGTTTGTTGAAATTATTGCTTCAATTAATTTTAGTTGATTCTTTAGAATTCTTTAAGTACATCATCTTATCATCCATAAAAAGTGATAATTTTGTTTCCTTTTTACTTATGATTATTCCCTTAATTTCTTTTTCTTGTCTTATTGCCAGAGGCAGCACTTCTATTACTATGTCAAATAGAAATTATGACGAAGGACATCGTTGTTCCACCTTATTTTATTGGAAAAGCATCTGCTTATCCCCACATATATATATATGTATATATATATATATACACACATACATATATATATGTATATACATATATATATATATATAATGTTAACTTTTTATTTTAGATATATACTGTTTATCATTTTAAGGAATGGTCCACACATTCCTATGTTTTCTAGTGTTTAGGGAAAAAAACCTCACATAAATGGGTACTGTATTCTGCCAATATCTTTTTGGCATCAATTATTGTATATTATAAAACATGTATTATATATAATATATACGTGATATATTGATTGATATAATCATTATTTTTGGTGTTTTGTTATTAATAGGGTTAATAGAGTTTTTAGTTACCTTATCTTAAACTAACCCAGCTCTGTCCCCCCCCCCCCCAGATAATCCAATTATTGTCAAGATATCTCTCCTTGATCTACTCTTTCGGTCACTTGTTTTTAATAAGATACCTTACCTTTCCCACTATTTTTTCAATCTTCTGACTTTGTTTTAGTAATTCTACCAAAAGTCATTAAGCTCTTTTTGGTCCACTTTAATTTTTAGGGAGTTTGCTACTAGGGTAAGGTTTTGTACCTCTTGTATTAAGCTTTTTATTCGTCTTCCAAATCTTTCCTGCAGCTCTCATTAGTCTGACCCCTTAGGAATGAGGGAGTTGAAGACAAAGAAAAATGCTCAACACAAAGGAAAGTTCTCAATTTGGTCTGATCCTTAAAGGACAGGAGAGCTAGAATTTAACTCTTGAAAAATCAGCACCAAAACCAAGTAAACAAACAAATAAAAAAGATAAAATACTTTTATGTTGCCAGGGATGACCAAGACACAAACCCAAAAAAGGAGAATAACTCTAAGATTGTGAATCTGGGTGATTGGTAGACTGATGCTGCCTTCAATAAAAACAGGCAAGTGAGGAAAAGTGGAAGACTAGTGGGCAAAAATAAGAAATTCTGTTGTAGACACTTGTTGAGTTTGAGATGTCTTTAGAATGTCCAGTTGGATGTGCCCAACTGGCACTTGGTGATAGGGGAGTCACCCGCTAAAATGCTTTTGGCAAGATGGAAGACCATGATGCCTTCTGCTCTCCTGATCCACCTACAACTGTACCTTAGGGACCAATAGGCCTCTGGAACCCAACTCTTCTATATGAGTGTTCTTCCCCAATTAGAATGTGAACTCTTTGAGAGTAGGAACAATCTTGCTTTTCTATTTGCATCCCCAGTGTGTAGAACTATTTGTATCCTATTTGGATTCAGAGTATTTTAGCACGTGTGTTTAATATTTTTTTCCATTCCTTTTCATGGGAGGGGGCTAAGAAAATAGAGGCAACATGGGTAAATAACTTTTTCTAGGAGTTTGGCTATGAAAGGTGAAGCAATATAGGTTGATAGAGGAAATGGTAGGATCCAATGAAAGAAAAAGGTACAGCATTAAGGAAGTGCCTAGTGGATAAGGAGAAATTAAATATTAGGGAGAGGTGATCAAAGGGCCAAGCTCACAGAGGAAATAGGAGGGAATGTGATTAAGGGCAAAAGTAGAGGGTCTTGCAGAGGCTTTTGCAGAGAAGGTCTGCTTCTGAGCTTGGAGCATTTACCACTGTCCCCGTGGTAATTGACCCTCAGGTCTTCATGATGCCCCATTCCTGTACCTTCCCTTCCTCCATTTTCCCCAAACCTCTTCGAGGTGAGGGCTGGATACTCTGGTGGAATTGGCTTCCCCTTCCTGGAACAACTACATCCTCAGTGGGCTTAGCAACGGTTCCTTTGTTATTGAAACTATCCATTTTCAACCCAGTCTTAAATGAATTTGTACCAGGCTTAGTTTCAGCTAATTTTGGCTCCAAATTCAGTTTACTGAATCTTCTAAATTATTTGGATTTGAGTCCAGGAATCCACTTTGCATATATCCTTTCATGGGAGAATGAAGGAGACTCATTAACCAATGCCTATTTATGGATGGAAGCGATATTGCAGCTAGCTGCTCTAAGCTGGTCTGATTACCAAGGGAAGTTGCCACCGATAAAACTTGGCTTTAGGCTAGGCCAAGTCTGCTCTTGTCTGAGGGAGTAATCCTAGGGCACTCTAGTTACTATTATAATTATTATTAGAGGGTGGGTCTAATTCAAGTTGGCACCTGATGAACTTAGGTTCATTGTTGCGATGAAATGAGTCACTTGCCAATCCTTCAAGAGTTAACAAAAGGAAGTTAACACTGAAGAGAAAGTTAGCACCAAAGACAAAGCATATAGTCTATAAGGACATTACAGAACTTAGCTTGGCTAGGCATTCTTTGCCCTCTTGGAAATACATCTGGTCAGCAGTGCAGGGTATTGTGATTCCCAGGGTCTCAGGACATTTGCTAAAAAGAGTCCTGACTCTATATGGGTTGTCTTTTTTATGCTCTTAGGCAACCAAGTAATCCTGTCAATATAGTCAGAAGCTACTAGGAAATTTCATCAAGGGGGTACTTGAGCCTTGACCGTGCAAGTCTTGGGGAAACTGTCACCTTTTAGGGACAAACTAACTTAGCTCATGTTTCAGGGGATAGGAAGGAACATTGGTAGATTATGGCCCTATTATATGTCACTCCATAGTGCCAAGGTCCTAAAGATCTTCTAGAGGACTTTTCATCATTTAAATGCTGTTAGGGCTTTTACTGGACAATCTTCCTGGCATAAATAGTACTGATGGGGAAAAAGAAGAAAGGAAAAAAAAAAACAAAATAGACACAGAAGAACCACTCCTCTAAAGGAGTAACCATAATGAAAAAGAAGAAAAATTAAGTTAGAAATCTTAGGCTTTTCTTCTCCTTCCAGAAGTACCACAATCTCAGATCTTGGACCTGGTCTATATAAGGGGGATCTCCTGATGAAAGTGTTGATAATGAGCAAGGACAACATCAGGAACATCTTCGATACAGCAAAATAATGATTCTTCTGACACAATCAACAATTCATCATCATGTATTAGGGTTGTCTGTAGGAAAGTAGGTAGGGCGTTATGAGCCTCTTCATGCAACCTGTCAACTTAAGATCAAAGTTCTCCCAATAGCACCAACCACTTAATACTCCCTGGCTCACTCACAAAATCTCTTCATCCCTGAGCCACATCAGGGGGATGATAATTTTTTTTTCCTCTCAGAGGCTTTGGTGGAGGGGCTGCTTCTTTCTTCCTTTTTATTGTTTGTTGTTTTCAGTCATGTTCAATTCTTTGTGACTCTTTGTGGTTTTCTTGGCAAAGATACCAGAGTGGTTTGTCATTCCCTTTTCCAGCTCATTTTACAGGTGAGGAAACTGAGGCAAACAGGGTTGAGTGACTTGCCTAGGGTCATGTAACTAGTGTCTGAGGCTAGATTTGAACTCCTGACTCCACTGTGCCACCCAGTTGCCCTTCTTTCTTCCATAGGAGGCTAAATTAGGACTTTTACTCACCTTGATCCAAAAACTCAGAAATATCATAAAAGTCAACTTGGGGATCTCCTTTATTTTAAGTAAACACACATTTAGCATAGTTATATAGCAATTATTTGACCTTTGCTATGCTATTAGAAAGCAAGGCACTTCCCAACATTACCACCTCTTGGTCATTTGCCCTTTCAGAGAAGGAATTATCCAAACCAGGTCATCCAAGGGGAAAAGAAAACCCATTGGGGCAGATCTGAGCTATCTCTGCAGGCTGTATGGAGCCCTCTGAGGATACTTGGAGACTTAGGGGACTGCTCCAGGAAAGGAATAAGGAAGAACCTAAGGGGGGGGAATGTGCACATAGGTCCAATCCATCAGACTTCAGTAACTTTACCCCCTCATTTTGCAGATCCCTAAAAAGAAAGTATCTTTATGAGGCCAGGTATTTATACCTCCCCACTTCCATCTCAGTAACCTAAAAGAGGATAAGAGGCTGTGATTGTCTAGAGCCTCTAAGTGGTTTAGCTGTATCTGTAACAGCAAATCTTCAGGGAGCCCCCCCAAGCCCATGATACTCTGCTGCAGGGAACGTCCCAACATTGACTTCATTAGACCCTGCCCTTAGGAGGCATTGATGCAATGACTCATCAAGTTGCTGTTTGAACATTTACTGTAATCTCCCCAGTTCCTTGGTCAGGAAAGCTGGTTTACTCCTGCTCCCTAGCAGGAGGAATCAATTTTGTCTTTATAGTACTTATAAAATTAGGACTTTAAAAAAAATCACTGGTAAGATTTCCTAAGTTTCTTCCTCACTTCAGCACTCATTCTACTATCTCATGGCTCTGATATCAGAAGAATATAGCAACATCTCTGGGGTTAGAAGTCCTACTTCTATCCTGAGGCCTGTGGGTTCTTGCCTGTGGCTTATTGGTCTCCATGCCTATTAGGAAAACTGCCTTCATTTGCACATTCATCAGATCCATTACTTGCTCTTTGGTCTTCATTGCATGGTTCTTAAAAGCCAAGAACACTGTTTTTAGTCATTGAATGTGCTGGGCCAGTTATCTTTCAGTCCTATGTTGGCAGTCCAACTTTTCCAGAACCATCAATACCAACCATGGTACATTCCAGAAGATGCCAAGGCATTTTCTTTAATCTTCCTATAGCCTCTTCCAGCATTCGTTGAGCTAACCACTTTATGTGAATGGGAACTTCTCTCTTAGCATACAAAACTAGAAGGTCTCTTACCATGTGCTATGGTGCCATATTTGATTATCCATCTAATCTGTATTCAACTCAACCACAATGTGAGCCATGAGGCTATCCCATCATGGTGATTAACTATGTCACATGTTAGGCTAGCACCCTATTAGTTCAGGTTTCATATAGGGATAAAATGAAGCACCCACAGTCATTGAGCAGTTAAAAAAAGGTTAACCTGAATATTGAAAGGCTATGCAATGAGGATAGAATAGTATTAAGATTTGTTTCCTTGTTTCTATGTGGAAAAGAATATAATGTAAGCTCCTTGAGAACAGGTGCTGGTATTTCTCCTCCTCCTCCTCTTCCTGCTCTTCTTTCTTTCTTTCTTTCTTTCTTTCTTTCTTTCTTTCTTCTTCTTCTTCCTCTTCCTATTCTTCCTCTTCCTATTCTTCCTCTTCCTCCTCTTCTTCTTCTTCCTCTTCTTTCTCTTCTTCTTCTTCTTCTTCTTTCTCTTCTTCTTCTTCTTCTTCTTCTTCTTCTTCTTCTTCCTCTTCTTCTTCTTCTTCTTCTTCTTCTTCTTCTTCTTCTTCTTCTTCTTCTTCTTCTTCTTCTTCTTCTTCTTCTTCTTCTTCTTCTTCTTCTTCTTCTTCTTCTTCTTCTCTTTATTTGTATCCCAAAGCACTTAGCATTAGTGACTGGCCTATATAGTAGATAGTTTCTGACTGGTCAGCAGAGGAAAGTGTGGTAACTTGCATGGAAAATACTCTAGTTTCCTTCATCTCCATCACCAAAGAAGAAACATCTTTCACCCCTCTTGTTGTTAACTACCTGGGATGGTTTGAGTAACTCTCAAGCTTTCCATTTGTACTGGCCCACAATAACCTGCATAGAGATTGCTGAAAGGACACACACAGATTCTGTTCCCAAGAGCTCATGATACCCCTTCCCTCCATGGTCCGCTCTCTGTAACCTTCCTGGAATAGTCCACATGGAGCAGGGGCTTTAGGGGATGCCTCAGACTTGAGTTGGGCCTAAAGGCCTCTAGTGCCTTGACACTGAATTTCCCTGTACAATTTTACTAGGAACCCCATGAGCTGGCTATCAATTTCTTTCTTATCAACTCAATGTTTCAGGAACCATACTCAAAGTTCCGTTCAGGAGAAGATACCACTACTCTCTGACCCCTATCAAGGTGTCTACCAAGGCTGGGGAAGCAAGGAAAGACCTCATGCGGAAGGTGGTATCTGAGCTGAGTCTTGAAGGAAACCAAGAATTCTAAGAGGAAGAGCTGAGGTTGAAGGGCATTACAGGCATGAAGACAGCCAGTGCAAAAGCATGACAATGGTAGATGAAGTGTCATATTTGAGAAACAGAAAAGTTTGGCTGGACCATAGAATACATAAGATTACTATGTAATAAAGCTTGAAAGGCAGGATGAAGGAAGATTGTGAAGAGCTTTAAATGCCAAATGGAGTTTATATTTTATCCTAGAGATATATAGAGAGTCCTTGGAGTTTTTTTCAGTAGAGGGTAATAACTTAGTCAAACCTATGCCTTAGGAAAATCACTTTGGTGGATTAGCATAAAATGGATTGAAGTGGGGAATCCAATTAGGAAGCTAATGTTTAAGTGAAAGGTACTGAGACCCTGAAATAGAGCAATGGCTTTTTGAGTGGAGATGGGAGTAGGTGTGTGAGAGATGTTGTGGAAGTAGAAACTAAAAGCTGGTATTTAATTTGAGTGAGTGAGAGTGAGGAGTCAAGGATAATACTGAGGTTGCAAATCTGGGTGATTGAAGGATACTGGTATCCTTGATAGCTGAAATGCCTGTGAAAACTAGACCTTGAGAGACTGTGGAGGTGTATATATATATATATAGTTCTGGGAATAATTATACCCATGAGAGTTGATAGGGTCACCAAGAGAGAGAGAGTATGTAGAGAGAGAAGTGAAGAGGGACCAAACCTTTCAGTATACTCACAGTTAGGGGGAATGATATGGATGATAATTCAGCAGCAGAGACTGGAATGGTTAGGACAGACTCAAGAAAGATAAGTTTCAGGAAAAAAAAAACAGAAGAGAAAATCTAGAAGGAGAAGGTGATGAATGGTATCAAGGGCTGCAGAGAGGTCAAGAAGGATGAGGACTGAGAAAAAGGCTATCGGTTTGATAAAAATCACTGTGGTAGGAGCCATGCGCCCCTGCCCCAGGTAGGTTAAACTATCTTAAAAAGTATCGAGAATTCAAGACTTGGTTGTCTGAGTGGTTTAAAAACTCAAGCACTGACATCGTTTCCCAGTTATGTGAATGCTTGCCTTGTGGAAGAGGATGGGCAGCCCAGTCCAGGGAGCTTTGCTCAGCTGAATCAACTTGTGTAGGCCTTAATGCCCATCCTTGTTGACATCCTTCGTCTATGTCTATATAAAACCTTTTTTGCTACTTATTGAATGACCTATGCGTGTCTCATTTTGTTCTAGTATCTACTGTCAAACATAAACTCCTAGGGTCTGGCCTGAACAATTGGTAACTTTAGAAAGAGTAGTTTAAGTTGTGTGATGAAGTTATAAACCAGGTTGTGTGGTAGAGGTGGGAGGACAGTAAGGGATGGACTTTGGAAGGAGAAAAGGTACATTCCTTTGTCTCCCAACCTGTCCCCCTTGACTTTCCTCCTATGGCTCTACAAGATGGATTTTCCAAAGCTTCTTTCTTCCCAGGGTCCTCTTTAAACTCTGAGTTCCAATGTGATGGGTCTTGTGAATGCCATAAAAATGGGCTTGGCTGCCATGGTTACACTCACTAAACTGGCAAGCTAGAGAGGACTATGTTTATTTTATTTTATTTTCAATTAATTAAGTGGTTTTTACCGTTGCAAAGAGATCACATACCTCATTTAAGCCTTCATGAGTGCCAAGTTTTGAGTTCAAAATGAACCTAATTTTGAATTAACCAAGGTCAGAGAACAAGTAGTTCTCCAGCAAAAATAAACAAAGAAACCTCATACTTATATAAGTAAAAATGGCTCTAAAATGTTCTTCAAACTTTAAAAATTCTTATTGCAGATATGGCTTTAACCATATGAGAGCATTTCAGTGTAAGAATAAAGAATATTGAGAAAATTAAAGATCCATATTAATACTGACCACCATTCTGTTGTCAGATGTGGGCCTTCCAATTTTCTGAAATTGCCTCAGGTTCCTAGTTTGAAGTTAAAAGAGGGAAGAAAACACCATAATAAATGCTTTACAAATATTATTTTGTTTAATACTTTCAACAGCCCTGGGAAATAGGAGTTATTATTACCCCCACTTTACAATTGCGGAAACTGATGCATTCAGACGTTAAATGACTTGCCTAAGGTCATAACATAGCTAGTTAAGTATCTGAGGCTGAATTTGAACTCAAGTCTCCTTGACTCCAGACCCAGTGGTCTATCCTGTGGGCCACCAGCTGCCTTGGATAAGAGGCCAACATCGGGATACAATCAATGAAAGTCAGAGACCACCAGTGTATCAGTAATTAAGTTGGGACCTTTTTTACTGTTTTTCGCTTTTGGAGCACTTATTTAATCAAGTGCCCTTGATGAGTCCAGCCTTTGTTTCTTTGATTAAATCAGGAGTCTTTGATGACCTCCTTACCTCAAGGGAAAGCCTAGTTTACAAGGGTTTGAGTCACATGTTGTGACGCCGTTTGACCCTGAACAGGGTATATAAACTCTGAGGTTGGTGGTTTTTCCTTTGGGGCTCACTCATGGGAGGAGTGTTGAGACTCTGGGCAAGCCATTGTAACTGCCCCCCAGCTTTGCTAATGCAGACCCATTGATTCTTCTCTGGCAACTGAATTGTGATTTGGTCTGTTTATATTGTCTTTATTTGTAATTTGTTTATATTTGCTCTGAAGTTCAAGGTGCTGGCTTTTCCTCCTGAACTAAGTGAGTTATGTTTGATTAAAGTGAGATTGTTAATTCCTTAAAGTTGCTTTCCTTAGAAAAGCAGATCAAAGAACCTGTGCTGGCAGCTCTTGTTGCTGGTCTTGTTGGGTCTTACACCCCTACAGCAGCTGCTAGCCCAATTGTTGTTAGAGTCAGTTGCTAAGACATTGTGGTACAGTGGAAAAGAACACTGGATCTGGTATTGTGTTTGAATCTCAGCTTTGCTATTTACTCTCTGTATGAACTTGGGCAAATCACTTAATCTTTCTAGGGCTCAGTTTACTCTGTAAAATGAAATGAAAGAGCTAGATAGTTCCCAAGGTCTCTTCCAGTTCTAAGTCCATGATCCCTTGACAGCTTTTCAAGGGATGTATTCAGATTTTAGTGGCAACTAAAAACCAAAAGCCTTTACAGCCAAACTGAATATTTGGGGTGGTGGAGGTGATATCCTCTCTGGGGAGCTACCAGAAAGATAGTGTAAGCTTCTGGAGGGAAGGCTTTCTCTTTTGTCTTTGTATTTCCCTGCCTAGTGCAATGTGCAGCTAGATGGCATAGTGGATAGAGCACTGGGTTTGGAATCAGGAAGACTTATCTTCATAGGTTCAAATCCAGTCTTCAGACCCTTACTAGCAGTGTAACCCTGGGCAAGTCACTTAACCCTGTTTGCCTCAGTTTCCTCATCTGTAAAATGAGCTAGAGAAGAAAGTGGTGAACCACTCCAGTATCTTTGCCAAGAAGACCCCAAATGGGGTCATGGAGAGTCAGACACAGCTGAAAAAGCACTGAAAAAAAGTGCAGTAGGTGCTTCTTGCTGCTATTGCTGTTTTTATATGATATTTCTGTCCTGTTTATTCTAAAATAAACCAGAAAAAAAGTGCTTTCAGGAAAATGTTATCTTTACTAAAGATTTCCTTGATTGTGTCCTTGGCCTGGTGACCTAGATGGCACAACTGAAAAGTCCTCGATTTTATCAATAGCTCTTCAGTGATATACTAGAACTGGTTCGTACAGGAGAGCCAATTGTTAAATTTTTAGTGTGAGTATACCTTGGAAATCTCTTAACTCTATAAATTAGGGCTTGATTTATTGGTTTTTTTTATTATCTAGACTTAAGAAAATGCTGGAAAAATGTTAATAATGAAGATTAAGTTTAAAATGTGTCCCATGTACTTTCTTTCCCCCTAGAGAGTCAGTTGTTAAACATTTACCTGCACATGCCTGGTTCTGGTAGGGAAGAAGAAAAGCATTTGACTGTTAAAGCCACAGTTTTTATATGGAGAGTAGTAGTGTAATATGATTGATAGTTCTAACAATTTAGAGTGAGTGCTTTTCTTGTTTCACTATTATAAGGTGATATAGTAACTTTGAGATTTTGTGTAAAACGTTAGTGTGTGTGTGTGTGTGTGTGTGTGTGTGTGTATGCTCCTTCTGTTTTAATGTCCACATCTACATTTTTCCCATAGACTCCTGTAGGAAGCAACTAATACTCAAGGAAGGCAAATCCTTTATAATCTTAGCAGACATAGATGTCAGGTGCATAAATTTTAATTACTTGTTTTTCTCTGCCTTCAGTCATTATCCTAGGACTACATATTGCATTGCCCTTTTCAAGTAATTGTATATTTTTTGTAAAGTACCTGGTGATGCTATGGCATTTTAATATGGTTGCTAAGTTTTCTGAGTCTCCCACCAATGCTGAGTTTTTTATTGAAGCTGTGTTCCTTTAATTAAATGCTTCATGGCTCTTTGAGAATAGGTGGTGACTCACCGAGTAACTACAAAGACTAGACACTTGATTTTTTTTTAAATGAGAGAATTCTCTGTGAACAGAAGATCCATTTTCACAGTGCTTTTGTAAAATCAGTTTCCAAATGGACCACTATGTTCTTTTATATTAATTTTAGGTATGCTGATTCAGAAATTTGGTGTTTCCTCTCTCTCTGCCTGTCTTAAATGCAATCTCTCTTTTTTTGGCGGGGGAGAGGAGTAGTGGAAATTAGTTGAATAAGAGCTAGATCTATAGAGGAGGTGACAATGTCTGGAAAGCCATGATGGGGCTTTTTCCAGTACACTGGACACGACAGGAGCTCAGATTTAGCAATTACCGATTGTGGCTAAGTTTATGCATACAATTGATTTAATTATTTGGTTGATTGATTAATAACTGGTTGTTTGTTTAGCCTGTGTTAGACTTTGGACACCCTAGAATGTGGAAATTGGCCTTTTTATTATTCTCTGAATATTCTATGTGCTTTCCCATCTCTGCATCTTTGGTCCTAATCTTTTCCTTATGCCTAAAATGATTTTCCCATCCTCACTTTCATATATTAGAATCCCACCTATTTTTAGAGATCTGTATTAAAGTGAAAGAGTCAGCATCTACACTGAGGTGCTCTGCCTCAGTGCCTTCCTCTAAGCTTTCATAATATTATTCTCTGACAATAATGTGCTTTGTATTATAATGATGTAACCCACCTTTGCTGAACTCATGTGACAACACGGGACGCTTAGAATTCTCAAGTTTCCCGTCCTCTGGCCTCTTGAACTTGAACAGATTTCTGGAAGGAAGGAGGAAGTCACGAGAAGCAGCTAAAGGAAGTCACCTTGCAGAGTTTACGGAGGGTATGAATGAAGTTTGTGAGAGTGAAAGAGAATTGATGGGCAGAGTAAATGGATGGTGAAGGTAATGACAAGTAGGGACCTCTGGTTCTGACCAGGTGCAGGTCAGAAGGACTAGATGGCAAATCTTTCCTCCTTCTTGCTCTTTCCAAAGTTACTAATGATCTCTTGAGAGAGATAATTATTAAATAACTAATTGTTAATATTAGGGAGAAACAAGATTTTTTTCCTTTCTGAAACCTTATTAGGCCAAGCCAGCATTTGAAAGACATTACTGACCTCTGCCAAAAATTTACCCCACCTACACCATCTTATGTAGGTGAATTTCTGCTCATTCTGTTTTACTCAGGTTGGGATGGGAAATAAAAATCTTTAATTAAATTGCCCACAGCTGGAAGTAAATGACATGACCAAAGTTGCCTCTCATTAGAGTAGCTCCACCTGTCGTTAAAATATTCATTCTCTTTCATTACTTGTTAACCAATCAGCATCAATGGTCACCCTCAGGAACACCCACCTTTCCAAGGGCGTATATGCACTTAGGGTTCCATGAAGGGTCTTAGACATTCAAGAGTGTTACTGACCCCTTTTATTAATAATATACTAGCATTATTAATAAAATGATTAATTACCCTGAAACTATGTCTCTTTAAATGTCATACTTTTAGTTACCAAATCTAATGGCCTTCTCTCAATCATCATCATTCTTGATCATTCTACAGGCTTTGATGCTGCTGATCAACCCCTTGTCTTCGATACTTTCTTCTCTCTAGGTTTTTGTGGCACTAATCTGTTTGTTCTCCTACTTATCTGACCATTCCTCTGTCTCCTTTATTGGATATTTATCATGTTATACCTACTATACATGGGTGTCCCCCAAGGCCCTGCCTTAGACCCTCTTCTCTCTCTCTCTCTCTCTCTCTCTCTCTCTCTCATTTTACCTTGGGATTTCATTATCTCTGATAGTTTTGATTATCACTGCTCTTCAGAGGACTCTATTTGTCCAGCCCTAACCTTTCTGGTGACCTCCAGCCTTGCATCTCCAGCTGCTTATTAGATACGTCAAACTAGATGTCCCATAGACACCCATATTTATTATCTTGCCCGAAAACCTTCCTTTCTTCCTAACTTCCCTGTTACTGTTGAGGGTGCCACCATTCTTCAAGTCACCCAGGCTCACAAGTAAAGTTGTGACTACTCATATCTACTGTCTATACTACTACCATACTGTACGTATACTACACATACTATTATCCTGACTAATTGATTGACACCTTTTCTGATGATGCAGCTAGTTGGTACAGTGGATAGAGTGCCAGATTTGGAGTCTGAAAGACTCATTTTCCTGAGCTCAAATCTGGCCTCAGAATCTTGCTAGCTATATGACCCCGGCCAAGTCACTTAACTCCACAAGCCACAGTTTCCTCATCTGTAAAATGAGCTGGGGAAGGAATGGCAAACCAGTCCAGTATCTTTGCCAAGAAAGCCCCCAAAAAGGTCACAAAGAGTTGGTACAACTGAAAAATGATGGAATAAACCTATTTTGTGAGGGAGAGCGGGGTCCTGTTAAAGCTGTCCAAAGTAAACAATTTGAATATATTCTCAAGTAAAATTGGTTGGCAATTCGTGATAACCTGAGCAGACCCTGTACTTAAGATGACTATTTGGGAGTATATGAAAGAGTTTAAAGTTAGTCAGCCAAGTTCCTTAGGTTAATATTAAGGGAGACTTCCCTTGTATCCTGACAACAAAATAGTTCTGAAGAGAAGCATGCTGTGCACCTGACCCTTTGAGCAGTCCAAACCAAAAGCAGTGTAAGATGCCTCACTGCCCTTGTGTCAGCTAGCAATGAGATGTTGGATAAGTTTGTGGGATGATTAAAAGCATTCTTCTCATTTGTACCCTTAGTCATGACCAGAGATTTAATCATTAAATCCAGAGCTGGAATCATTAAAAATGAAGACATTGCTACTTACACCGAAGAACTATGCCATTTATCTCAACACGAAATATTGAAGGATTGTCTTGCTTTTACAAATGCCCAATGAAGTCCTCTGAAGAGTTCTTTATTAAAGCAAAACTGACATTTTTTTTTAAGCTCGAGACAAGGCCCTGGTCAGTGAAACTGCACACACATGCACACATTTATACACACACACACGTATTTATATATACACACATGTACACACATATATATGTGTGTATATGTATATATGTATCAAAGAAATGAAAAGAAGTGTTCCTGATAGCAATTCTAAACATAACACAAAGGACTCTTAGAAATAGAGCAGGGAAAAGTTGTTTTTTTTTTCTTCCTAAAAATCAGCTTAGGTATACTAGCCCTGCTTAGGCTGCAGACCTTCGTATCGACACTCTATTTAATGTTCAGGTTCCTCAAGAAAAAGGGCAAAATCCATCATACGCAGATGAAAGAAGTGTCATTGCAGGCCCTATCACTTGGTATGCAGCATTATTCAAGCAAAGCCTTTGAACGTGTGGATGTTCAAAGGACCACAAAACTACATCTGAAACAGACTTCAGAGACAATTTAGTCCAACCTCTATATTTTACAGATGAGGAATCTGAGGCACAGGAAAGTGAAATGACTTGTCTAAGGCCAAATACCTAATAAACACCAGAGACCTGATTTGAAGCCAGTCTTCTGACTCCCAGAGACAGACCTCTTTCCTTGGCACCATGCTGCCTTCCATAGCCTGCTTAGGTGTATCAGTAATTAGTAAGGGGGCTTGAAGCTTAACATCAAAAAAACTAAGATCTTAGCAACTGGTCTCATCACTTACTGGCAAATAAAAGGGAGAAGAAATGGAAGCAGTATTAGATTTTATGAGAAGAAATGAAAGCAGTGTCAGATTTTATATTTTTGGGCTCAAAGATCACTGCAGATGGTGACTGTTTGATCCTTGGAAGGAAAGTTATGGCAAATCTGGACAGCATAGTAAAAAGCAGAGACATCATTTTGCTGACAAAGGTCTGTGTATAGTGAAAGCTATGGTTTTTCCAGTAGCAGTGTATAGCTGTGAGAGTTGGAAAGCTGAGGGTGCAGAATTGACTCTTTTGAATTGTGCCGCTGGAGAAGACTTTTGAGGGTCCATTGGACAGCAAGGATATCAAATCAATCAATACTTAAAGAAATTAATTCAGGCTATTCATTAGAAGGTGAAATATTGAAGCTAAAACTTAAATGCTTTGAGCACATAGTAAGAAGATGGAACTCACTTGAAAAGATGCTGATGTTTGGTGAGATTGAAGGCAAAACGAAAAGGTGATGGTAGAGATGAGATAGGTGGTATCATGGAAACAATGAACATGAACTTGGACAGACTTGGAGAGATAGTAGGGGATAGAAGGGCCTGGCATTCTATGGTCCATGATGTTGCAAAGAGTTGGACACAACTAAACAACTGAACAACAAACCTTCTACAATATTTTGATGGTCATCTTTGATGGTCCTATGTGGCCTTCACCATAGTTGAGGTTGCCTTACATTCTTTGAGATTATAAAGAGTACTCAGAAACTGTATTGTAAATGTGTAGTTTTTTTTTTAATGGAGTAGTTTCCATTCATCTTGGCATGGAGGAAGTACAAGATTTTTATGAAGGAACTGGTTCATGCCAGTGGGAGGCAGCATGATACAGTAGAAAGTATATCAGCTCTGGAGTCATTGGCCCTGGCTTCAAATTCCTCTGACCCTTACTGTTTGACCTTGGGAAAGTCACTTCCTTCCTGTCCTCACTTGTATGTAAAGGGAGGAAAATAACAGGCCTCCCTGGTCTATACTGCCTAGGGCTGCTGAGCCTTTGACCTGCCAACTTCTGGGGACACATATGGCTCAATGCTGAAAGGGTCTGGTACTTTATAGACCACTGAACAGCAAGAACCAATGACTCAGTAGGCTTTAAATAGAGAATGACTCTACCTCTGTTTGTTTTTCTCCTCATCAGCCAAGCCTGTCAAGACGATGTGAGCCTTTCTCTGGAAAGGTGGGATAGGAGGTTGGTTTTCTTCCTCCCCCCAGGCAGCATGGCAGTAGTAAGCATGTGGTAGCTAAAGTACATGTCCTGACTAGGCAAATCTGAGCCTGTGTTTTGCACTGCCTCTTTTTTTTTTTGTTTCTCTCTTGAGTATAAGTGTTGAGTGGTAATCCTGAGATATATGTTTTCAGCTTTGTAGGCAACTTTGTGAATTTGAGAGGTTCAAAGATTCTTGGCCCCTCAGTCAAACCTGACTGACAGCCAGAGGACTTTCTACATTGGACAACATGATCATCAGCAGGACATTGAGTACTATACCTGACCTAGCTTGTCAGAAGACAGAGATCTGGAGAGAGCTATTTGGATAGTCAGAG
The DNA here is from genome assembly GCF_011100635.1 of Trichosurus vulpecula. Lineage (NCBI taxonomy): Eukaryota > Metazoa > Chordata > Mammalia > Diprotodontia > Phalangeridae > Trichosurus > Trichosurus vulpecula. The sequence continues at coordinate 513,939,358 of NC_050573.1, read as the reverse complement.
CCAAGGTGAAATATGAAATGCTGATTTGGCCATCTTGCTTCATGTTATGATGTTTAGATCTTTACCTCTAGGGAGAATGGAATAGTAGTTAAAATTACTGCTACTTGTTTAAGTTTTTCTTGCCATATATGCTTATGAGTTCTTTGTGCTTAGCATTTCCTTTGTGTGCAAAGGAAATAAATAGCTGTCCTATATAGGATTTACATTGTGCATTGAGTACCTTTCTACTCCCCCCTTTCTGGGGGACTTTAGACAGGAGTCAAACCTAGACTTCAAATAATTTTTCCCAGAGAGGGAGTATGGGTGTGCAGAAAGTGTACAAGTATACAAGTGTAGAAGAAAGATCCCAAACCCTCCCTTGAGATGGTCAAATTTTCCCATAACTGAATACAGTCTGAGTATGGGTGGGTTCCAAACTGAGAGGGTCCCCTAAATGGAGAGGGAGAGGGTCAGCGAGTCAGCTATTCTGGACCCAATAGTGGTTGTTATTGTTAAAATGAGGGTGGTTGGATGATCTCTGAGGTTCATTCAAGGTCATTGATCAAGATCTTTGATCCAGTGAAGTTAGTATTGAGAAAATGCGTTACTGCATCATAGAAAAAGGGAGAGAATAAGTGTTTATTAAGTGCTTGCTATGTGCCAGGCACTGTGCCACTTTATAAATATCACCTCTTTTGATCCTCACAACGACCTTGTGATGTAGATTTATAGTCCACGTACAGGAAGTTATCAACACATTTTTGAGGGTTCTCCAAGAAATTGTTTGCCTAAAAGGCATAATCAATGTCATTTCTTCTGAATTCAGCCACTGTATTTATTTAAAAGCATTTCTCCAAACAGAGTTCACACTCCCTTTGCAAACACAAGGTCCCTGGCAATAGTGGGCGCAAACTTAAAAGTCTAATGGTAATCAGGGGCCTGTGTAAAGAACACATGTGGCAAAGAGGTACTTCCTGAGTTCTGGCTCTTTGTGGAGTCCTCATGAAGTTTGCTGTGGGGCTTGGCATTGGTGGTGGATGAATTGCTCCAATATTCATCTGGGATGGCTCCCCACATGGCATGGCTTCTTCACTGGAAAATCAGCTCCGCTGGTCTCGCTCTTCATGGGGTGTGAGGTCTTGGATGGACTGGGCATTGCAGGGCTGCATCAAACATTTTGCTCAGTTGCTGTGTGCTAGCTCCTTACTGGGTTCAGTTGCTTCTGGGCTAGGCTGCTCAGCTGTCATGCTAGATTCTCTGCCACACTGGAGATGGTCATTTCAAAATTATTACTTAGTCACCCCTCAACTCCTGTGGCTATTGCTACCAACTCTAGTGGACTTAGCAACCTACTCTGGTCGTCAGTGGAATCTGATGGGACCTCAGGATCTCTCAGCCTCACCAGATAACGGGCATTCCCCACTTGAAATGTTCATCCACCTAAAATCAGGAGAGAACATAACGAGCAGGCACCATGGGCCAATAGACACATGACAGCAAGGTAAAGGAATGTGGTCTGCCACCCCTCCCCCACCAGAAGCTCAAAGTAACCCTGCTTCACTTACTTCAAGGAAGGAAAAGAGATGGGCGGGTCCCACCTTTGGTATTCATACTCAGTTCCTGCTTGGCAATTCCTGAGTCATCAGTTCTTTGGTTCACCAGACAATTAGAAGACTTTTTGACATTACACGGTACAACCCCACTCCTCCATGTATGCATGGATGGAAATAGACTCCCTCGAGTTTCCATATGATTGGACTGGAAACAGGCAGAGAATATTCTAAAAGCTGGTATGGACACTAGAGATGACCTGAAGTGAACTATTGGAATGGTTTTTCATCCCTGAAAATGTTTAATTATAGGAAACAGTAGCACTGAATTACTCATGAGATCATGCCTTAGCCCTTGCCTGAATTGTCCCCATTCAGACTTAATAAGTACTTACCAAGCTATCAATAAACATTTACCATGTGCCAGGAGAGATGGAAGTGCTGTGGATTCATAAGAGGCAGAAGACAGTCCCTACCCTCAAGGAGCTAAAATATAATGAGAGAGACAATATGCAAACAAATATATGCAAAGAAAGCGAATAGAGAATAAGTAAGAAATAATTGTGGGCAGCTAGGTGTCTAGGTGGATAGAAAACTGGGTCGGGAGTCAGTAAGACCTGAGTTCAAATATGACCTCAGATACTTACTAGCTGTGTGACCCTGGGTAAGTCACTATTTGCCTCAGTTTCCTCATCTATAAAATGAACTGAAGGAGGAAATGGGAAACAACTCCGGTATCTTTGCCAAGAAAACCGCAGATGGAGTCACAAAGAGTTGGACACAACTGAAATGACTGAACAGCAAGAAATAATCAACAGAGGGAAGACACCGGAATTAAGAGGGGTTGAAGATTTCCTGCAGAATTGGGATTTTAATTGAAACTTGAGGGAAGCCAGAGAGGTCAGTAGTTGGAGCAGAGGAGGGAGATTGTTCCAGGCCTTTGAACAGCCAGAGAAAATGCCTAGAGCATAGAGATGGAGTATTTTGTTCATGGTACAGCCAAGAGGCCAGTGTCACTGGATGGAAGACTACATGTTGGGGAGTAAGGTGTAGAAGACCACAAAAGACAATGTGGTATATCAGGAAGGTCACTGATCCATTAATTCAGTTTCTAGGCCCAATTTTGCCACAAACCAACTGTGAGAACTTGGGAAAATCACGTCATTCCTCTAAGACTGACTTTTCTCATCTGGAAATTATAATGTCCTTTAATTCATTTTCTCCCAATTCTCTACTCGGAATCACTTGTTTCCAAGCTCAGTCTTTGGTCAAGACAAGGTCTAGCACCTTAAAAATTTCGGCAGCTACAATTATCTGCCTTCCTGATTTTCCACCATGCCCAACTTGTGAATCCTCACTTCTGGGTTAATCCTCACGATCCTATAGTTCTCCTCTGGTTCTCTGGTTACTGTGTATCCAGGGAGGCCATTCACCCACTACAAACTCATACAACATAGCCTGGGATGGATTCTCACTCCTGTTCCTATTCTTCCCAACTCTCTATTCTAACTTTATGAACTCTCCATCTCATTTCCCACAGAGGCTGTTCACACCCTTTTGTTCTCTCATCCTTCCATCAATTGTAGCCTCACTACTCACACCTACAGTTAAGGATGACGTCCCATCATATCCCATCACTCACACTTGGATGGTGCCTTCTGCATCACTGTGAAGAAAGGTCATCCAATGTGAATTTGCTCAGCATTCTTCCTCCATTACTCTAAGTTTGACAGTATCATCCCCCTCCCCCCCCCCCCCCCCCCCGCCATCTTTCCTCCTTCCCTCTAGTGACTGAAGATATTACATCATGCAATGGGCTGGGGAAACTGCGATCCTGAGGCCACATGTGGCCTTCTAGGTTCTTGGGTGCAGCCGTTTGACTGAGTCTAAGTTTTACAGAACAAATCCTTTTATTAAGGGAATTTGTTCTGTGAAGTTTGGGTTCAGTCAAAGGGCTGCACTTGAGGACCTAGAGGGCCACATGTGGCCTCGAGGCCGCAGGTTCCCCACCCCGGGGCTGGACAATGCTTCTTCAGACATGGAGCAGTTATATCTGCATATCCAGGGATCAAGAACATGATTTAACTGGTAGCTGAAAAGACGACCTGACCTCCTGAGCTTTGTCTCTGCTTGACTCTGAGTCTATTTCTCAGCGCACTCATTTACATGGACATGTGGGAAACATGTAGAGGAATCTCCTATATTAAAAACTGGGGAATCCTGATGCTTCAGAGCCATTTGATAATTAGGTAATTACACAGTAAAATGGTGCCTGGGTGGTGGTATAGTTGACAAGAGGTGCAAGACTTGGAGTCAGGAACACCTGAGTTTAAATTCTGTCCCTGACCTTGACTAGCTGTGTATCCCCACCTGAAGCAAGTCACTTAGCCCCTTTCAGCCTCCGATTCCTTATCTTCAAAGCAGGGATGATAATGGCACCTAAATCATAGGATGGTTGTAAGGATCAAATGAGGTGATAGGCAAACACTTCAATACCTTAAAGTGCCATATCTCTGCTACTTATCATTATTATAGCCTACAGGCTCTGAAGGATTCTCCCAGGGCCAGACTTGTGAACATTTATAATAGGACGCCAACATCACTGTGAGACTGTGTGGATTCATCCAAAACAGTTCAAGCCAAGCTAATGTTATTTGCCTTTTTGGCACGGTTACTCGATCAGTAGAATGCTGCAATTTCAACGAAGTCACTCGACAAAGTCTTACAATATCCTTGGGGACAAGATGGCTAGAAGCCATCTAGAAATGTAGGAATAGTAGAGAGGCGGCATGTCGACTTGGAAGTGGTGGAATGACTGGAAAAGAAAATCAATTAGATTCAATTCAGCAAGGGCATATTAAATATCTGCTCTGTGAAAGGCCCTGGGCTAGTGAGACTCTGAAGATTCAAAGGCCAAAAATATTCCCTTCCCTCAAAGAGTTTATTTCTATTTGGGGTAGACGGTGATTTGGAAATGATCGTCTTATTGCTAACCGGTCATCTCCTGTTAAAATATACTCAATCAATTTTTTTTGTGACGTTATTTGGTACTTTAGGACCTCTCAATTTGCTTTTCACAGAGGATATTAATGATACATAGGCATAGATGTGAATAATCTATAAGCCTTGGAGTAAAGGGAGGGGTAGAGAAAGAATAGCAAGGAGGGAGTTAATGGACTGAGTGAAGTGGGAAAAGTTAAATGAATGAAGATTTTAGAGAGGGCAGAGAGCTGGTTTTGGTTTGTATGAGAGAAAGAAAGAGAGTAGGTCAGGCCATTAGATAAGGAGCAATTCTCAGAAGTCTCAGAGCTCATATATTGTGATGATAAGCTCCAGAATGTAAGCATGTTGGAATGTGAAGCTGATGTGGGAATGACTATGACAGTGGCTTATGTGGAAAGATCACACAAGCCAGAGGGCATACATCGTCGGAATCCTGGCTTGATGTGATGTAGTGGATAGCCAGTAGACTTGGAGTCGGGGCAGACCTGGGTGTGGATCCCTCCTCAAATACTTCTTAGCTGTGTGATCCTGGATAAATTACTTACTTTTCCCCAGCTCTAGTTTTCTCTTCTGTAAAATGGGGATAATAATACCACCTACTTCACCGGATTGTTGTGATCTGCTTTGCAGATCTTAAAGCACTCTATAAGTATTAGCTATTGTTATAATTATTGCCTGTATGACCCTGGGCAGTTTACTTTACCTCTCTACTAGATACCTTTCTATAAGGAATTGATAACTGGATAAATCTGTCCAACAAGATTGTAAACTAGACTATGTCATTTCTTCTTTGGTATACCCCACAGTGCCTATTGCAGTACTAATAAGTATAATTATATACTTAGTATAATTAATATATTAATTTAGTATATTTAATAGTATAGTATAATTAATTTATAATAGTGTAGTTAATTTATATATAGTATGGTATAATTAATTTATATTTCATGAACTTGAATATGGTACAAGAAAATTAAAGATGTACATCATTCGTTTTCTTCAATAAATTTTTTATCTTCCTATATGTCACAGTATATTTCCTAAAACACACAAGAGTTTTGAAGTCTTTCAAAAAAGATTATGGTGAGATGAGCCATTAGAGATTTCTTCAATATAATCATGCAATATAGTCAGGCAAAAATTATTAATATCTCAGTTTTCAAAATTTTATGTAACTACATTTATCAAATTCTCCATGTGTCAGAAAGGAGTTAGTCTAATAGGGTAAAAACCTGAGCTATAAAATGAATGTTATAATGTGAATGGTTCAGGAGGAAAAAAAAATGCATTTTAGTATCAAGTCATTTGCAAAGTTGAAAATGACTTGACTGGAATCCGTGAAATTTTGCAGGTTTCACTGAAAAAAACTCCACCCCAGCAGACTGAATAGTTAGAATGAATTAATTTCCTTCTTAATAAACTGGTTAAGGAAGTTAGTGTCAGTTTATTACATAATTTGCATTCACAGAGTAAAGTAATTAAGCGGCACATTGCTATCTGACAAAATAGATATTTCAGAACTGTTAATGAAAACATAGCTAGAATGAGGCTGTGATTTAATCTTTAAAAATTAATCTTTAAAAATTAGCTGATGAGCAGTGCATCCTTTTTCAACACCTTGAATGTTCTTCTTGACAGATAAACTTAGAACAGTTTTTTTGGGGAAAAAATATGGGTAGTAGGGGAGAGGGGGAGAGAGAGAGAGAGAGAGAGAGACAGAGTCAGAGACAGAGACAGAGACAGAGACAGAGACAGAGAGAGTCAGAGACAGAGAGAGAGAGAGCAGAATTTGACTTTTCTCCAGCTACATCAAAAGCAGTTGATTAGATCATGACAGTGTTCCTGACTGCAGATAAAACTTTGAACACATAATCTGGTTTTCAGGTACATCTGAATATTATATAAACAGGGACAGGAACAGCTGCAAAAGTTTATGGAGTTAGGTGGAGTGTCAGACAAAAAAAATCTTCTTTTGAGGAGTGCTTTGTTACAGTGGAAATGTTCATTTTCTGCTTCTCTGTCCCTAAACTTCCTTTCTGTACACATTTCAGAACACTGGGATAAAATATAGTTTGGCACAGAGAATTCATCATAAATCAAATTGGAATCATAAGCTAAAAGTGTCTCAGATTAACCTTGATTTTGTACATTGGATTGTGGCCTGTCCTGAATGAAAACATCAGCCAGCTAAAGACAGGAGAATATGATCTTACATTCTGATCCTTTTTTTTTTCTCGAAAGTGAAGGCAGCTATTTGGATGATCTAATTTGAGACTTGCCCTTAGCAAACACACAGAATGTTCCTTACCTAAGTTTGATTTTTGTTTATGTTTTTTGTTCTGTATACATTCAAACTCTATTTGATGACAGCTGCACTATAGTATCTCAAATGATTTGATACCTTCTTTGCAGGTTTGGAAAATTAACATAAATTAGCTAATGGAATTAAGCAAATTTAAGTGCAGAAATGAGACAGATTCCAGGGTTCTCATGCCTAAGACTGAGCCATTTGAAAAAAAAAACCTGTTGGTTGTAGATTCAGAAGGAAACTGTATGAACTACTGATCTTCTTTATGGTGCCAGCCTCTGATGGTTTTAACTGAGTATCTGAATGCTCACTCTGACATTTCCCAGAGGCAAAGGGAATAAATGCTTTGAGGCTAAAAATAGCCATTCTACAGTTTCTTAGCTGTTTCTGGAGGAGGGCACAGGCTGGTAGCAAAATGAGCCTGATATCTCAGGCCTACTTCCACTAGATCTCTGGGCGACCTTGAGTCGCTTCACTAGTTGGTAGGCATCCAGTTACAAAAGGTCGGTGGGAGGTAAAACACAAGGAGACGGTGGCAAAGCAAGAACAAAGTACTCGTATTTTTTTTTTAAAAGACATGTACAGAGGAAGGAAGCAAAGGCAGGTAAATGAGGATAGATTTTTTAAAAGTAGCACAGATCTGTAAGAATATTAGGAATGGTAAAGCTCCAGATCAGCTAAGGCTGGCAGTGAATGGGATTGGGGGTTAGAATAACCCCAAGTACCACTGTTTCAGATGAAATGAAGAATTGACAGTGAAGAGAAGATAGAACTATTTGATTCCTGTTTTCTTTCTTTTTTTCCTCTACCCAGAAAAAAAGACATTTTCAGAATGAGAAGTAAAAAGGAAACAAACAAGAAAGGTTAGCAAGGAATTATAATTCAAGATAATTGAGAAGAAAATACCTAAGTGCTCTCAACTAGTTCAAGTTAACAGGTCATACAAACAGTATTACAGAGTATTGAAAGAATTTGTGGATAGGATTGTTGGGTCACTATCATGGATTTTTGGAAAATTGGAGATGTGTGCCAGGGTTTGAGAAATGGAAATATTCCAGTTTGGAAAAGGTAGATTCTTCCATCTATGAACCTATGCACCTCATTTCAGTTCCCTGGGAGAATTCTAGAGTATTATCAAAGTAATGCCTAACCCCACAAGAGGCCCTATGGGGTATACCAAAGAAAAAATGATATAGTCTCTGTTCTTAGAGTTTACAATCTTGTTGGACAGATTTATCCAGATACCAATTCCTCATAGAAAGGCATCTCCCCTCTTTTAGTTTGAGGACTAGTAGAGAGGTAAAGTAAATCATCCAAGGTCATACAGGCGGTAATAATTGCAATCATAATAGCTAACATTTATAGAGTGCTTTAAGATCTGTAAAGTACTTCATACCTGATCCTTGCACCAATCCTGTCAAGCAGGTGCTATCATTATCCCCATTTTACAGAAGAGAAAACTAGGAAAAGTAAGCAATTTGTCCAGGATCACACAGCTAAGAGGTATCCGAGGAGGGATCCATACCCAGGTCTGCCCTGACTCCAAGTCTACTGACTATCCACTATGCCACATCAAGTCAGGATTCCAACAACGTATGCCCTCTGGCTTATGTGGTCTTTCCACCATACCACTCATGATCCTTCCAACCTTCATAGCTATTCCCATATCAGCTTCACATTCCAACATGCTTACATTCTGGAGCTTATCATCATAAGTCAGGTGTTCTGAGACTCCTGAGAACTGGCCTTTATCCAGCGGCCTTACCTAGTGTCTCTCTTTCTTTCATACAGACCAAAGCTGTTCTTTATCTTCTTTAGAATCTTCATTCATTTGACTTTCCCCACTTCACTCAGTCCATTAACTCCCTCCTTGCTCTATTTTCTACCCTTGACTCCAGTGCTTAGAGACTATTCAAATCTATACTTCTTTATCATGAATATTCTATCTGAGAAGTTAATTGAGAGGTCTTAGATATGCAGATAATGTCACAAATAATGTAACTGATTATAGCTTTATAACAGATGACTGCTTAGCAATGTTATAGTCATTTCCAAATCATCTGTCTACATGCAATCAGAGCCAAAAATGCTGTAAAAATATTTTGGTGTACGTTATCAATAACCTCCTTGGGATATATATGCCTCATAGTGAAATCTCTGGGTCAAAGGATATGGATATTTTAGTAACTTTGTTTGAATTCTGCTTTTCCAAATTGTTTTCCAAAATAATTGTACTAATTCAGAAACTCCACCAATAATGCACTAGAATGCCTATTTTCCCACAACTTCTCCAACATTGACTAGTCCCATTTTTGTCATCTTTGTCAGTTTTCTGGATGTAAAATCAATCCTCAAGATTCTTTTCATTTGCATTTTTCTTCAGATTAGTGATTAGGAGCATTCCTTCATGTGGTTTGTTAATATTTTATAATTTTTTTTAAAAAACTGTTTATATCTTTTGACTACTTAACTCCTGGGACATGGCCTTAATAAGTTTTATCTATCAGTTTTCTATATCTTTTGAATACTAAGCCCTTATCAGAGAAATTTGATAAAATATTTTTTCCCATTTGATCATTTTCCTTCTTATCTTGGAAGTGTTCATTTTGCTTGCTTAGAAGCTTTTAAGTTTCATGAAAAATTATCTATTTTAGCTTCTGTCTTTTGTTTCATTAAGAATATATCTCCTGCCCATAGTTGTGAAAGGTATATGATCTGCTTCTCTTCTAATTTTTTTTAATAGTATGATCTTTAATATTGAGGTTATATATCTATTATGACTATATTTGGGCTATTGTGTAAGTTGCTGGCCTAGGCCTTATATATGCCAGAGTGCTTTCCAGGTTTTTGAACAATTCTTATCATATGGGGAGTTATTTTCCAAGTAATTTATGTTTTGGGATTTGTTGAACATGGAGTTATTTAATTTCAATATCTATGGTTCTCTCTTGTCTAGTTTGTTCCATTGAATGACTTCCTTTTTTTTAAAAAAACAGTACCAAATCTTTTTTATGGCTGCTGTTTTATAATATTATTTGAGGTTTGGAAATGCTTTCCCCTTTTTATTCCATACATTTTTCCTTATTTCCTTTGATGATTGAATTTTTTTGTTTCACCAAATAAATGTTATTATTCTATTGGATTCTACAAAGTATCCCTTCATAAGCTTGATTGTTATAACATTAAAACTTTAAATTAACTCTGTGGATGTTATAATTTTTATTATATTGAACTGGCTCAGCCATTACCATTGAGTAAGTTTTTTTTTTAAGATTTTTTATTTTTAATTTACAACACTCCCACCTCCCTCCCCCCTCCCCAAGATGGCATGGAATCCAATATATCTTCTACATATAACTTCACATTGAACTTATTTACATAATAGTCAAGTTGTAAAGAAGAATTATGACCATTGGAATGAATCATGAGAAAGAAGAAACAAAACCAAAAAAAAAAATCGAAAACAAAAGAGAGAAAAAAAAGGAAAAAAAAAGGAGAGCTAACAGTTTGCCTCAATCTGCATTCAGTCTCCATAGTTCTTTCTCTGGATGTAGATAGCTCACTCCCTCATGAGTCCTTTGGAGTTATCTTTGACTTCGTATTGCTGAGAAGAGCGAGGTCTATCAAGGTTAGTAATCACAGAATCCATATATCTGTGGTTATGTATAATGTTCTCCTAGTTCTAAGATACGAATTTCATAATAACATGGATAAACCTACACGATATAATACTGAGTGAGCAGAGCAGAACTTGAGTAAGTTTTATAAGGCGTTCTTCATTTCTTTAACTGGTGCTTTCTAATTGAGTCTATAAAAGTGTGCTTTGGTAGATTGATACCCAGAAATTTTATGCATTTTGTAGTTAGTTTGGATAGTATTTTCTTTTCTATTATTGCTTCTTGGTTAAATTATTATGTAGAAATGCTTTGGATTTATGTGTATTTATTTTGTAGTTTGCAATTTTGCTAAAGCTATTCATTGTCTCAGTTAGCATCTTTGCTGATTCCCTAGAATTTTCTAAGTAAGCAATCATGTCATCAGCAAATAGTTTCTCCTCCTTGCCTAGACCTTTAATTTCATTCTCTTGTTTTTTTAGCTAAGCTTGAATTTCTAGAAGTATATCAAACGATAGAGGGGAGAGTATACATTCTTGCTTTACCCCTATGCTTATTGGGAAAGCTTCTAATATATGCTCATTGCATATGATGCTTTTGGTTTTACATACATATTTTTTATTATATCAAAAAAGGTCTCTCTATCCCTTTGTATAATTTAAGATTTGTATTTGTAATCCTGTTAGTTTGGATATTTCATATTTTTAAAATCATTCCTCTATTCCTTTCATATTCTCAGCATATAACTGTGCATAGAAAGTTTGGTAATTCTTTTTAATTCCTTCTGGCTTTGTTGTGATTCTACTTTGTTTATTTACTATTTTGTTGATTTTATTTTCTGCCTTATTTTTAATGAGCTTGGCTAAAGTTTATTTTTTAATCAAATTTGTTAGTCTTTTCAAAGAACCAGCTTTTAGTTTCAGTTTATAATTTCTGTTCTCTTTTTGTTTCTAATTTAACTACTTCTCAAATTTTCACTGTCTCCTCCTTTGTTCTTATTTTGGGTTTGTTCATTTGTTGGGTTTTACAAGTTTTGAAAATGAATATTCAGTTCAATAATCCTCTCCTTTTCTATTTTGCTAATTTATGTTTTTAGTGATAAAATTACTCTACCTCCTTGCCCCACCCCCAACACTGCTATAGATATATCCCAGAAATTTTGGCATCATTGTCTTTCATAAAATTATTGTTTCTATAATTTGTTCTTTAATGCACTCTTTTTAAAGGACTCCATTGTCTTTATTTGTCTTTCATTTGTACTCTCTGAACTAACAGCTATTTTTATTGTTATGGCTTATAACAAATTTTTTTTTTTACTATTTCTGTCTCTTAAAATCTATTTGCAACATCTCTTTGCTCTAATACATGGCCAAATTTTGGTAAAAGTTCCATGTGGTGTTGAGAAATATGTATGTTCTTTAGTAGTCCCATTTAGGACATTGTGAGTATTTCAACTAGCTTCTCTAGTGGTTTGCTCAGTTCTGTATATTTCCCTTTTGATCTTGTTAGATTTCTCCAAATCTGAGAGAGACGTGAAAGTGTACTACTGCTATTGGGTCACACTGCTGTTGGGTTACTAAGTCTGTTGTATTTTAGTTAATTTTTACTTTTTTTATTTTAGATGCTAAGGCAATTGGAGCATGTAAATTTAATACTGATCTTATTTTGTTGCCTATAGTTCCTTTCAGCATAAAATAATGCCTTGTTTATCTCTATTTTATATTGTGTATTTTTGTTTTTGTCTTGTCTTACAGCATGATTGCAACTCCTGATTTTTTTTAGATTCACTTGATACATATTATGATACATACAAAATACAGATTTTGTTCCAGCCTCTCATTGTGTGTGTATGTGTGTGTGTGTGTGAAAGAGAGAATATTTCTATGCTTTATCGCGTATGTTATGTTCTTATAAGTAACAGTAATTTTTTTATCCATTCTGCTGCTATTTCATTTTATTGGATTTGTTTAATCAATTTACATTTATAGTTATAAAAGTTAGCCATATATTTTACTTCATTTGTGTCTCTAGTATTGCTTCCCCTCTTCTCCCTCCCGGAGTAGACTCTTTGTTGTTGTTTCTTCTATATTATATCATCCTATTTTTGTAATCCTTATGGCTGCTGATGTTTTAGGCATTAACTTTTGGAGTTTACTCCTTGCTAGTGTCTCTAGGGCCAGCCACTGCCAGGGCATTTTGAGGCCTATGAATTAGACTAGCCTTGAGACTTGAAAGAAAAGAAAATTGATGGCTATGGAGAAATGTGGAGCCCCAAGAGAAAGGATCATAGAGGAAAGATAGGCTCAGGAGAGCAAAGCTAGTTACAGCTATTTGGTATTACATAGGAGGAAAAAGTAGTCAACAGGAGTAAGAGAAAAGTGGAGAAAATTCTCAACTGCAGAGGCTTCTTGAAGGCACCCGGGTCAGTAGTCTCCTAACCACTTCTCAGCTAGCCCTATGAAGTCCACATAGGGAAGAGGATGAAAGTAGAAGTATGGCACTGGCAAAGGCAGAAAATAGTCCCAGTAGTTATGAACTTTCAGAGACTCCTTTCAATGCAATGTCTCTGCAATGTTGTGGGACTTGTTCAAATAGCTAAATGGCTTCAGCACATAGGAGTTCCTGGGAGGAGCTCACCATCCACAAAGAACCTCCCTGAACTTGAACTCTGCATGGGATCTTCTCCATCAAATACCTTTGGCAAAATTACTTATCTTGGTTTTATGCCTCATCTGATGTTTAATACCAGAGGATCATTGAATAGGGTTATTTCTACTGTTACAAATTCCAAGGAATTCTGAACCATCTTGATGTATGAAGGGGAAAATACCTTGCATAAAGAGCCTATAAGGTGTTGCTTTGTTTTGTCAAATAATTTTTTTGTAGTCATTGAAAAATCTCTCAAGAAAGTCATCTACAACCAGTACCCCTGCTTTCTTTCTTTTCACCCTCTTCTAAACATCTTATAGTCTGGTTCCCAACCTTGTCATTAACTGAATCTTCTCTCTCCAAAAGTGACCAGTGATCTCTTAATTGCTAATTGTCTTGACCTCTCTACAGCCTTTGGCATTGTCTTATTGATACTCTCTTTTCTCTAATTTTTCATCACACTTTTCTCTTCTGGTTCTCCTTCTACCTGTCTAACTATTTCTTAGTCTCCTTTGCTGGATTTTCATCTAGTTTATTACTACTTAACTTTGGGTATTCTCTAATGTTCTGTCCTCAGCCCTTTCCTCTATATGGTTGCATTTCATAATCTCATCAGCTTTCATGAATCCAATGATCATCTCTTTGCAGATGAATCTCAGATCAATTTATCTATCCCTAACCTCTCCTGATCTCCAGTCTCACATCTCCAGTTTTCTATGTGACATCTTGAACTGGATGTCCCATAGACATTCTAAACTCAACATATCCAAAACTGAACTCATGATCATTCCTCCCAAATCTTCTCCTCTTCCTAACTTCTCTATTACTCTCAAGAGCCCTGCTATTGTTTCACTTAGGACTGTGATCTAATCATCATCTTTGACTCATTACTCAATCTATTACCAAGTCCTGTAATGTCTACCTCCATATCATCTGTGTATCTCCATTTGTCTTCAGTTATTCAGCCTCTACTCTGATGCAGGCTGACATCACCACATAGCTGAACTGTTTGCAATACCATCCTGGTCGCTTTTCCTGTCTCAAGTTCCTCCTCACTCCCCGCTATCCTCTAATCAGCTATCAAAATAATTTTCCTAAAGTGCACTTTGGATCATCTCTCTCCCTATTGGCTCTCTGTTACCTTCAGGATCAAATATAAAATCCCCTGTTTGGCTTTTAAAGCCTTTCATGATCTGGCCCCTTCCTGCCTCTCCAGTATTCTTAAACTTTATTCCCCTCCACATTACAATCCAGTGACACTGGCCTCCTTTCTGTTCCTCAAAAAAAAAAAACAAAAAACAAAACTCCATCTCCCTACTCTGTGGCTTTTAACTGACTGTTGCCCATGCCTGGAAATCTCTCTCCTTGTGGCTCCTGACTTCTCTGGCTTCCTTCATGACTCAGCTTAAAATCCCACATTCTGCAATGTATTTTCTGATCCTACTTAAAGTGCCTTCACTCTGACATCATCTCCAGTTTATAATATTTTATATGTATATATGTACATATATATCTTGTTTATACATAGTTGCTTATATGCTGTTTCGCTCATTAGATGGTGAGCTTTTTGATGGCAGGGATGTTTTTTGCTCCTTCTCTATCTTTAGCTCTTGGTGCAATGCCTAATACATAGTAGGTGCTTAATTAATACTTCTTGACTTGACATGTTCTGGTAAAAGAACACTCGAATCCTCAAAATAAGACACTGAACTGTGAATCAGGAGACCTGAGATCTATTCTTAAGTGTTATCATGCAATGCTTTTTGATTTTGAATAACTTAAAAAACCGTGTACCTGAGTTTACCTTTTACACCAAATAGAGTGTGACCAGAGGTTGCATGGAGCGACTGTTGCCAGATTCCAGATGACTATGTGTGCTAGCTCAGCAATGGAAGGTGCTTTGGAGATGAAAAGAACCGTTTTTTTATTGACCACTGAGTAGGAAGAGCTGATGACTCAATGAACCTATAAAAGAGAGTAATCCGACTGCAATTGTTTTTCTCTTCACTGCTGCAGAGTATTGGGATACCCTTGAGCCTCTTGATGAAGGGGTAGGGGAAGGGCCTGGTCATATGGCAGTTGCTCCTAGGTGGCAGCTAGTCAAGGTGATTCAACTAGGCAAGCTTGATCCTGGGTCCCTCTGGCTTACTCTTCTTCTGTTTTTCATTTCTTAGTTGGATCCTAGGTGAGTAAATAGCAATTTTGAAAATTGAAATTTGAAAGGCTTAGTCTTGGAGGCAACCTTGAGTTCAAAATGTTGGAGATCCTAGATCCATTGTTCAGAGCTGACTGGGAGCAAGGGCAGTTTCTTTAAGAAAGGCAATTCCTTATGAGAAGAGGAGTCAAAATTTATCCAGGGGACCCTGTAGGCAATCCCCTTGGAAGTCCAGTCTGACTTCCACTGGGTCCTCATGCCAAAGGGCACCCAAAATTTACCCCAATGGATCACTGTCACTACAAGGGCAATTCAAATGGAATTTCTTACTTACCCCTCACCAGGATAAGTAGGGCAGCTTAAATAAAATATACACAGAAACCTCAAGGAGGTGAAGGGCTCACAAAAAAAGGATTCAGCATCTAGTATTGCTTACTCAGAGTTTCAAAGTCAGCAAGCTAACCTTATGCTATAGACCAGCAGTCCATGAGGATCTCAGACAAACTCTCTGGACTCATCGCACAAGTGGTGGCAAGCATTCTAGATCTACTCAAAGGTAAGATAAAAATATGAATTTTTATATATAATAATGTATAGTCTAGGGGAACTTCTCAGTATGTTGGAATGTATCCATATTGTTAGTAAAGGAATTACTATATGCTAATTACACCTCTTGGTTGCAAAAGATCATGTATTTAATTCGGCTCAGATGCTGGGTCAAAAATTATGAACAAGTCTGTAACTTGTTTGTATAATTCCAAATTGCTTTCCAAAATGATGTGGGCAATTCATAGCCCTGCCAGTGTGTTTTAGAATGCCTGTTTGTCCACAGCTTACCCACCACTGAGTTTTAGGTCTTTTATTATATTTGTCAGTTTGTGTTTGTTCTTTTGAAAATAGCTTATTCATCTACTTTGACCTAGATATTCCCACTACAGGATTTTTAAATGAAGTTTTTTTTGGCAGCAAGGAAAGTTCTATATGTTCAAAAATATTCATAGCAGTGCTATTTATATGTTTCCAACAACTGGGGAATGGCTAAACAAATTGAACCTTAGTAATGTTATGGAATGTTACCATGCAATAAGGAATGGTAAGTGCAAAGAACTCAAAGAAATACAGGAAAATTTTAATAAAATTTTGCAGAGTAAAGAAAGAAAAAGCAAAAAGAACGACATATCCACTGATTATGTAAATGGAGACAGCATTAAATTACAATAAAATTCTGGGCAAATACAATGGAAAACATTGATACTTGCTAAAGTTAAAACACACCCTTCCTTTTAAAAAAATAGTAAATTACAAGAATGTGAGGTCAGATCCACTCACATTTATGATCACTCTTTTTTTGCTGTTTTGCTCAACTGTTTGGGAGTAATATACTTTGTGTGTTTGTTTAGGCTGGCATGCAGAATCAAATTTATCAAAACCAAATTATTCCTTAAAAATATTAAGCACTATGTTCAAAAATTTTTGTTTTGCATTGATGATACAAAAATATAACAGGCATCTTGCTCTTAAGAAGTTTAGAGGCTAATGGGGAAAGGTGTACACAAATACCTATAGAACAAGAGAGAACGAGAGAAGCATAAAAGTAAGTAAAACTTAAGGTCTCTATTATTGACAGCTTGCTTTTCTTCCCCTACTCCCCCTTTTTGAGATTGGATTAAGGGTAGAAACTTCTTGAGAGCTCATTCCCACTAATGGTTGGCATTAAAGCTTTAATCTGCTTCATTTCTGACCTGGGCCAATTTGCCCCTCCTTCGGCAGTTTGGTGACCCCATTCCCCACCTTCCTGGGAGCTCACCCTATTGGTACCAGACTCAGTGTAGATACCCAGTCATCTTAGTCCATAGCAACTCAGAACTTCTGAGCTCAAGTGATCCGTAGTCATCAGCTTCCCTGGTAGCAGGGATTATAAACATGTACCACTTTGCCAGGCTTTAAAGAAAACTATAATAAATAAAACTTGTAACTTAAAAAAAAAGCACTGCGGCAAACTTGAGAAAGGAGAGATTGCTTTCACCTGGCATGGAGCCAGGAAAAGATTTTGCAGAGAAGTTAGAACCTAAGTTGGTCTTGAAGGAAGGGAGGGATTGTAACAAACAGAGGCAATTCCATTTTAACAATGAAGGACAGCATGAATTAAAACAGAGATGGGAAAGTGTACCAAGTACTAATATGTCCATCTATTTTTGAAGCATATTTTCATTTGCTGTCTTTTTCTTGTTTTGTTATCATTTTTCATCATGGCTAATATGGAAATTGTTTTGCATGACTTCACATGTACAATGGGTATCGTATTGCTTGCCCTCTCAATGAATGGGTGGGGGAGGGGCAAGAGGAAGGGAAAGAATTTGGAACTAAAAAAATGTTGAAACATATTTTTAAAAAAAGTTTTTGCTGATGCATTTTGTTTCTTTCCACACCTGTCATTTCCCAACTAATACCCTCTTCTCTCCTATCCCATTACAACAATTTTAGTATACTTTAAGAAAAATGTATTTCTCAATAGAATCATACTTTTTTGGAACATGGAGGTATCTTTGCATCTTAAGTCTGTTTTAACAGGTCCTTTTGTAGGTCCTACCAAATGAAAAGGGCTTTGAATATAGGTTTAATGATGATCTATATATCTGTCATCAGCAACTAACCTCACAGAGAGGCTATGTGCAGAATGATGAATTTTCCAGGCTATCTGCTAAAGAATAGAAAGGTTGTCATCTCTGTGTGTCACAATAGAAGTTAAGGTGAACTGAGGCAATAAAATTCTGAGCATATTCCCTTTACTAGCAAGGCCAATATTGGCCAATAAAAGAAACCCAGTAGCCAAAGACCTAATATTTCAATTGATTGATGGGTACTTTCATGTTTCACTTATCTTTTAATAATATCTTGCATTTGTGCGATATTATTTAAAATATATTTGTTATGTGCCTACTATGTTTAATAAATTCTTGTTTGTGGCTGAGGATACAAAAATAAGTAAGATGAGGACCCTACTTTCCCCTCTCAGCTCTGCTCCTGGAAGTAGCTATGCTCCTCTTTGTTACCATACCTCAATTGCCATTTGTATTGTTAATGGAGTGGGAAGATCTTTCTTGCCCACTAATAGGCTAGGTGACCTGCTTGAGTTACATGAGCCTGTGGTGGAGCTTGCCAAATGGGTGGAGCAGGAAGGGGTGGAGCAGGAAGTTGGAGTGAGTTGGAGCTTGGAGAGAGAGGAGGGAGAGGGAGCAGAGCAGGTACTATGAGCGAGAGAGGGAGTGATTTTGCTTAAGGGAGTTTGTTTGTGGGGAAGCTTGACAGAAGGAATGCTTGGGGATGGCGGTGCCCCCTTCATTGATAATGTGTATAGACTTCTTTGTTGCTATGAGGGATTTGGCTTTCTGGTACTGGAATAAATGTTTTGGTTTCATCTTCAATGAAGAGAGTCTAGTATATCTTGCAATTCAAACTTGGGAATACGCTGGCATATTCATAGCAGCCGCTATGGGTATTACATTGGCAGGGATATACCATTTTAACCTGAAACTTTGCTCAGGACCTGGCGTCTCCTCACTCTGAAATATCCATCCTCCCCTGCAGCTTTTCATCCCAACACTGAGCCAGCCCCCTTTTCCCATTGGTGAGTTCCTCCAAGGGCTTCCATTTTGGGGAGGAGTCCAGGCTGGCCAAATTTCCTTCCCCTCCTTCCTGATTTTTTAGACTTCCATATCATGCTCCTTATGAGTACTTCACCCCTTTCTCCTTCCCTCCACAACTTTTCCAGCTCCCTTTTTTTTTGTGTTGTCTTCTTCCAGTAGAATATAAGCTCCCCAAGGGTAGGGCTTTCTTTTTGCTTGTCTTTGGATCCCCAGTGCTTTGCACAGTGCCAAGCCTATAGAAGGTGTTTAGTAAATCCTTGTTGTGTTGCCTTGCCTTTCAAAGATCTTACAATTTAGAATTGCAAAGATATGTACCCCTATAATGTGCCTAATGGAACTGTTTCCTTAAAAATATGGTGTCAAGAGAAATGACATTCTGGGCTCAAATCTCTCCATAAGATAGATTTTATATGTATATGCATAAGTGTGTGTGTGTGTGTGTGTGTGTGTGTGTACACATACACATATATATTATAATGAGTTTTAATGATTCCAAGATGGACTTTGGTAACTATCTGTTTGGAACATGGCATTCACAGAGCTGATCATGTGTGCTAGCCCAGAGCCTGGACACTTTGAGGGAAGAAAAAGCCACTGACTATTTCTAGTTGGTCATGTGTGACACAATGCTGAAGGATTCAGGTGTTTTGGGGATGAACAAGCAGAGCTGATGACTATGGCTCTTTAAAATGGAAATAATTCCTTCTTTTCTCTCTTCTTCTTTGACTTCCTAGAATGGCAAACAGTGCTCCCATGAGAGGTGGGAAGACAACATTATCCTTCCCCAGACTCCAGCAGAAACAGTGAGTTTTAAGCGCATGAATGCTAATGAATATGTCTTGCTTAGGTAAACCTGAACTTGAATTTTGTGTTGCCTCTTCTGTGGTTGTTTTTTTCCTGAACTTAGGTGATCAGACTGCTGCTGAGATAGATATGTTGAAACTTAGCTCTGACTTTTGTGAGTTGGAGCAGCTGGAGATTGTGTTCTTTGGTTACAGTTGACAGAAGGGAGAATTGCTATGGATATCACTGACAAGGGAAAGAGCTAAACCTTCTGGCCTGACTTACATTTCTAGCTCACCTAGACAGTCATATTCTCTTGCTGCCATAGTGGCTGGAGAGAAGGGAGAATGATGCTTCTTTCCTACCTCATTGGAATTCTGAAGGAGAGACCAAAGAGTTCCAATGCACTTGATGGGTCTGTGTGTGATAGGAGACAGAAACAGAGAAAGACAGAGCTGGAGATGGACAGAGACAGAAAGGGAGGGGGAGGGGAGAGAGAGAACTAGAAAGTCCATTCTCCCTACAGTGTCTAGTTATGGGGACAGTAAGGGTACACAAGAAATCTCTGACTATTCAAGTCCTTTAGCAAATGGCCCACCCGCCAGGAAGGTCTATGATTCATGCTTAGCCCCAACCTAGCAGATGTGTGGTAGGGGGTCCCCTGAGTATCTCCATTACCTACTGATGAGGAAACTGAGGTTCAGAGAGTTTAAGTGACTTATTTAGGGTCACACAGCTTATTAGAGAAAGGATTCACATCCAGGTTTCTCCTGACTCCAAGTCCAGGGCTTTCTATTATATCCTGAAAAGATGATTTGGAAGAGGCGTCTGCGTTGGATTAGAAGAGAGCGATTCGAGTTAGGGATGCCAGCTTTCTAAACATAATATCTTTTAGGATCTTCATAAATGCCAGGTAGGACAGGTAAAGCAGGTATTATTAGTGTCTATTTATAGATGAAATTTAAATGCAGAATAGATCACATCTCTATAGCATATAAAGTGTGCATATCACTTTGTATGTATTATCTTCTTTTATCCTTACAACAACCTGGTGACATAGGTGCTATTATTTTCTCTATTTTTCCAATGATAAAACCAAAGTTTAGGCAGGTTGTAAATGTGTCCAGAGTTCCCAGAGCTTCGAAGATTCAGAGGCAAAATTTGAAGCTGGGTTTTCCTGATTAAAAGTCCAGTGCTCCTCAGAAGTTTAGTTCCTTGCCCAAAGTCACACATGCTGCTGCTATCATCATAATGAACATTTATAGAGAAATTAATAGTCAATCATTTGGTTGAAATGCATTTATTATGCTCATTATGCATTTATTAAATGCTTTCTAGGTACTGTGCTAGGTGTACAAAGAAAGGCAAAATGAACCTTCTTCCCAAGGAACCAAAAGATGTAAATAAGTAGGTATATACAAGATATGTACAGAGCAGTTTAAAATAATCTGAAAGGAGAAAGTATTAGAAGATGGGGGTGGGGAGGGGGAGGGTAATATTTGAGCTGAGTCTTGAAGGAATCCAGGGAAATTAAGAGGTGGAGATGAGAGGGCAGAGAATTCCAGGCACAGAGGAGAGCAATGGGGAGGGACAGAGACAGCAGATGAGAAGTCATTTGAGGAACTGCAAGTGGATCTCTGTGGCTGTATTGGAGAGTGCATGGAGGAGAATAAAGTGTAAGAAGACTGGAAAGGTAGGAAGAGGCCAGGTTGAGAAGGGCTTTAAATGTCAAACAGGCACTTTGCTCTTTGATCCATTTGCTTTTAGAGATAACAGGGAGCCATTAGAATTCATTGAGGATGGGGCAGGGTGGATTGAGGTTAGACCTATACTTTAGAAAAATCATATTTGCAGCTGAATGGAGGATGATTTGGAGCAGGGAGAGACTTGAGGCAGGGAGACCTGTTAGAACGTTATCGTGTGTGGGACAATGTAGATACATACTGAGGGATTTTTAAAATTTTAAAAATTATTTAGTTGGCAAGGGTGGAGAGGTGGAGAAGAATGAGAGAGGCAGATTAATTAAAAAAATTAACTTGAAACAAAAAAAATTTAAAGGCAAAAAATTAAGATTATTATGATAGTTTAGGCAAGAAATTATTGAGGACATGAACTGGGGTTGTGCCTGTTTATGTAGAGAGAAGAGGCTATATATAAGAGAGGTGATATAAAGGTAGAAACAAGATTTGACAATGGATAGGCTATGTGGAGTGAATGACAGGGAGGAGTAAAAGATGACACTGGTTATTAGCCTAGCTTGGAGGAAGGTACTCCGTATACTCTAAAGTAATATAGAAGTTTACATGGGGAAGGTTTGAGATGAAGGAGAATGAATTATGTTTTGGACATGTTGGATTGAGATTCCCCCATGATACCCAATTTGAAATGTCCAAGGACAGTTAGAGATGCATAATGAGAAGCCAGGGCTGGATATAAAGATCTAGGCAACATCTGCATGGAGATGATAATTGAAACCAAGAGGCTTATGAGATCACAAGTGAGATAGTATGAAGTGAAAAGAGGAGGTCCAGGACAGAGTCTTGGAGGACACCCACAGTTAGTGGGTGTGACCTGAATGAAGAACCAGCAAAGGAGAATAAGAAGGAGCACTCAGAGAAACAGGAGAATTAGGAGGGGGCAGACTCGTTTTCTCATTTGAGGAGGGGAAGGTGGAAGAAACAAAGATTCTCTGAAGAATTAGGGATTATTAATGTTAACAGAAGCAACCCCCCAATTCCTTTGAGATTATTCTAGTCACCCCTAAATAAAAATAAAACAAAGAAAGTCAGTTAGGAAGTAAAGATGATGAGTTCAGTTATAAATAAGTTGAATTTGAGGTAATGGTGGAACATCCAAGTGGAAATGTGCAATAGATAGTTGACAATGAGAGAGTGGACCTCTGGACACATATTACCAGAGCTGAAATTAAATTTCTGTACTGTTGCTGCACCTGCCAGAACTCCAGCTGTGGTTGTGCTCTTCCTATTGGTTACTATTCCTCACTGTGTGTTAATGGGTGCATTAATGGCTCCACCCACTATCTGTGACGTTACAGACCAAAAGACCCTTTCCTAATAAAGTGCTTTAATTAAAATGTCAGATATTTTCTTATTAGTTGTTCAAATCAGTTTATGTAACCCCTGAGAGTCAAAGAAAGAACTGCTGTGGAACCTTCCATCCTAAAAGGTGTCCATCTCCAGTATGTACCTGAAAGGGTGATACATTAATATTAAAATTGAATTCAAAATATAAAAATTTCATAGTTGTAAAAGAGATGTGAACAAAGCTAATAAGTATTCCTTCCATTACGCAGGTTGAGCTCTGCCATACACTTTGTGATTGGGAAGATTTCTCATAACTAAATAATGTTGACAGAACAACTTGTTTTTATAAATGCTTATCTTTCTATGTCCCTAAAGGGGCTACTTTTTATGAGTCATTTTAATGAACAAACATATTTTCCAACTTGACTGATTTGTTTAATGCTATAATTAACAAATGACAACCACTGTGTAATATTTTCTGACTTTCTTCTTTGGTGAATTGTCTTTTTTTTCCTACTTTCCATTACTGGAGGCCCTCCTGCCCTACCCCAGTCAATGGTAGGTTTTGAGAGACATCATATGCTTCGAAGGTGCTGGGATCACTAGATAGTCTATTCCCCATGGTGTGTGAAGTCACTTCTTTTCCATGTATCCAGCAGATGTGTATGATCTAGTGGGGAAAATTTGCATTTGAATAGAAATAGCAGGGAGTGGAAAAGTGAGTGACAATGTGTCATTTCCTTTTCCTTTGAATCCAGCCTACAGCTCATGATAGGGCTACTGCCTCTAATGCCCTCTAGTTTTCTGCCTTCTTTCACTGTCCCCTCCCATCTACTTCTTAATGCCAGATGACATCCTCAGTAATCAAGGGAAGAACTTTTTCCTCTCTTTGTCTTATTTTTATTTAGGGATGACTAGAATAGTCTCAAAGGAATTAGTGTTTTATTAGTAATAGCATTCACAGTTAGTAATTGAGCCAGTATTGTACGTATTATAACCTGGAAATGAGTATTTTTTTTTCACTGCGATTGTACAATTGTTCACTGGATGGGTTGGTTTGTTTTTTTTTAAAGTTCTTCACAGAATCACTGAATTCTAGAATTGGAAGGGATCTCAGCTACCCTCTAGGCCAATATGTTGACCCAGAACCCCTTCTGCAAAATAGCTGAAAAATGGCCATCTAGCTTTTAGTGAAGATCTTTAGTGAAGAAAAACTCACCATGTCTTGAGGTAGCCTGTTTAAGTTTTAGACAGGACTAATGTTAGCAGTTTCCTTTATACCAAGCCTAAACCTACCCCTCTGAAGCTTTCACTCATTTCTCCTAGTTCTGTCATTTTGGTCTAAACAGAAAAGTATAATCCCTCTTCCATGTGACAACTGTTCAGATACTTAAGCACGGCTTTCATGCCCTCCTCCCTCGCCATCTTTGCTTGTCTAGACAAAATATGGATGAGATAAAGTGTCCCTTGAATCAGAAAAGTATATGTAAAGTAGTTCAGTTTCTTCAGGGAATTTTAGCCCCTTTAAAGGAAGCCGTAGAAGAAAAGAATCATTATTTAGGACTAATCTCTCCCTTAATCTACCTTCTCTCTTGTCTCCTCCCTATCTTCTTCTTTCCCCCTCCTATTTCCCTATTAGTGAAATGTTTTTTTCTGTGCCCAGTTCTCTGTGTGTGCATGCATCTTCCTTCCTTTAACCAGATGAGAAGAAAGTGAGATTCAAGTGTCCGCTCTTCCCCTTACCCCATTTCCTTTGTTTGCATAGGTTTCTATTTGCACATTCTGGTAATGTGAGATAATTTCCCCTATCTTTTCCCTGGCAGAATTATACCCAGTTTTTCTGAGTAAGTTATTCTTGATTGTAAGACTATATTCTTTGCCTTTTGGAATATAGTATTCCAAGATCTCTACCCCTGTTTAGACTGCTAAATTATGTCTAATTCTAACTGTGGTTCCTCACAGCCCAAAAACTTAGATTTTTTTTTCTATAATGTTCTTGAGTTTTTTTCTCCTTGATCTATTTTCTAGGTCAGTTGTTTTTTAATATGAGATACCTAACATTATGTTTTGTTTTTTCAGTCTTTTGACTTTGTTTTGATGTTTCTTGCTGTCTCATATAGTCATTAAGTTCTATTTGGTTCATTCTCATTTTCAGGGAATTTGTTGCTTGGGCAAGATTTTGTATCTCCTGCGCCAAGCTGCTAATTCATTCATTCTTCTATGACTCTTACTTGTTTTCCACCCCCCTCCCAGCTCTCAATTAATTGATAAAAACATTTTAAAACTCTTATTTTAATTCTTGTTTCATCTCTTCTGGAAATTATATTTGAATTTGTGCCCAAGGCGTGTTTTTCTTTGAGGGTTTGTGGGTTTGTGTCTTTGAGGGTTCTGGATTTGCATCTTAAGCATCATTCCCTTCTTTTAGGTTTGTGTTTTGAGCATCCCTGTCACATTGGTTTTTTATGGTAGGATTATTTTTCTGTTTGCTCATTCTCCATCCTTAATTCCTGATTTTTGAGTTGTTGTTAGCGTCAAGTTCTGTCCACTTCTAAAAGGAAACTTTAGTCTGATCCTGTTAGCACTTTCTTGGAGTATTAAGTGTTGTGTTATTCAAGTTCAAGAACAGCTCAGGCTGGGGACCTGCATACTTTCAGTGCTCCCATGGTGGTCTCATCCAGGGCAAAGCCTAATTTCTACACCCTTGGTCTGAGCACTGCAAGTTCCTGGCTTGGGTTGGGGTCTGAACAGCAGGACTGAAAGTTTGCTTCATTTGGAGTTCCAGTAGACTGCTGCTAGATTCACAGTGAAGACAGATGCTTGCGACCACTTCTCTCTGCCCAGGATCTGTGATCTGGTACTGGGTAGGCACAACAGATCTGCCAGATGGGACTCATTGCTACACCCATTGCTTGCTCTGGGATCTCCTGGATCTCTTTCAAGAGCTCCATCTCAGCCTTTTCTCAATCTCTGGAATGTTCCCTGACATTGCTGTTGCCAGCTCCCTCCAGTTCCTTTCCCTCCCTAGTGTCCAAAGAACTCTCCTTCTGTGTTCCTAAGCCATCCTGGGCTGGAAAAATGACTCCTTGTGACTTCTTGTCTTTCCTGATTAGAATTTAATCTGGTGCGTTCTTATGATCTTCTTTTGAGGAAACAGGGGTGGGGGCGGGGGAGGGGAAGCAAACTAAACTCTAATGCTTCCTTTCATTCCACCACATTGATTCTGTCAGTCTGGAGCATTTTTCTACATCTGTTTGGGGGTAATTTGGGTGGGAAGCCTCAATGTACTTTTTCCTGCTACTCTGATATCTTGTCTCTGTAACAATATGTTTTTTAAAAATAGTTTCTCAACAATGTGCATATAAAAATCAAGCTGATGAGGACCAAGGGTGCCTTTTGTCTGATGACTGCCCAACTAGCTCAGGAATTAAAACTGTGTCATTTTTGCTTCTGTCTTTTCTTGAAATTTCAGGTAGCACCTGGCATTTATTTGAGCCATACTAAGGTCTTGTTTACCTCCAACGAGTGTTTAGTATCCCAAGAGGGAGCATTATCTGTAATTAGGGAGCTGTGCCTGTTGTCCTGCAATTTTTGGATAATGATGCCTTTAGTGGGGATTAGACTAAAAACCACTTCAATTTCAAACATTATGACATTTCTTTTGTATGTAGATGGTGAGCAGAGACCCTTAAAGCCCCTAAAAATGGATTTTAAAGCTATGAACTATATTAGCAAATATATGAATCTGGAATAGAGGAAGTGTGAACGATAATGTGCTCTTGATGGATTATGAAGAGTACAGTTATGGGTGGACTAGTTTTGTCTTTAGTCTGACCTCTAACCAGGAATACTCAGACCACTATTCAATTATCAAAAATCAGAAACCTGAATTTGGAGATATGTATTGCCAGAGCTTTCTTCAATAGGATTAACAATGATTCTGATTGATGTGTTTGACAGTGTCATAGAGATCTCATAGCAATGTAGCATGCTCTTTGACTGCATATGAATATGCAGTCGT
The DNA here is from genome assembly GCF_011100635.1 of Trichosurus vulpecula. Taxonomy (NCBI): domain Eukaryota; kingdom Metazoa; phylum Chordata; class Mammalia; order Diprotodontia; family Phalangeridae; genus Trichosurus; species Trichosurus vulpecula. The sequence continues at coordinate 513,912,608 of NC_050573.1, read as the reverse complement.
TTTTGTCAAAGCACCCCCAAACACAAGGAGGCTTTCTAGGCCTTTTTGGTGTCCTGATGAGAAGAAAATTATTCTAGAAATCCCTGAGGTTGATAGTCAATATCTGTTCCCATACCAATTCTTAGCAAGGCCTGGATAGTCCTTTACCTGGCTAAAAATGAAGTGGGACATCTTTATGTCACCTATGAACACTTTTTGGAAGACCACCATTTTCTTGAGTTCATCACTTGAGTTCCTTATTTTTGATAAAAAAAAAATGCCAAGAACATTGTATTTCAGAATAAATAGCTCCAAGACAATATGGCTATTACCTGTGGCTACTGTTGTATGTTTTACATGTATTATCACTTTAACTGGTTGTCCTTTGACCAGATTGCAAATCTGCTCTGAAGACAAAATGACAGTTGGCCAAAAGAATAGGATAGTTATTCAATTTATTAATGGAACACTATGTGATACAATCATAATGTTCCACAGGATGGATGTTTTTAATCTTCTGTAGAATTGTGTCTCTCGCCAAAAATTTCACTATTGGTGATAATAAAACATTGCTATCAGCCAAAAGTGGTATTATATTTTGTTTGTTTTTTCTGAAGCACAATCAAAACCAAACATCTAGGAGCCTGACTTAGAATTCTCCCCTCTCCTTGCTCTTCATCTCTGATCTAGATCTCTCAAGCTCATCCCTCTAAGTATACCTTCCTCATATCCTGCCAACTCTCCAGTTCCCCTACTTATTTACCCCACCAGGCCACTAACTAAATCTTACAATAAAGCAAGTTCCCAATACAAATTCCTTCCATCACACATCCCCACCAAGAAAATAAATAAATAGAATATGGATTGTGTGTAAAGAAACTGAAACAAATCTTTATTTACAGGTTTAAACTGACAAACAAAAAAGTTCATTATAATGGTCAGTGGCCCTAAAAGGCCTTATCGGCTTCTTTCATCTTTTCACTCTTTGAAGAAAGACTACCCAAGGCCTGGGTCCTTGCCATGGGGCCCAGGTATCTCTTGCTCAGAAAGTTGTAATGGGGGACCCAGCTATCTTATTGGAGGCATGTATGGGGTATTGTGGGAGTAATATACTAAGGCTTTGCCCCAAGCAAGTTGGGATAGTTTTTTTCTTAAAGTTTTTGGAACTATCCTCAAGATTTAATTGGTTCAAGGCCTATAATCAACTCAGTTGCCCGAGTACAAAATCCACAGGCATGAAGAGCCGGAGCTCTCGAACTTTAAATTTCTCAAGCAACAGTGGCACAAGAAAGCTGCATTCAACTAAATCAACTATATCCTCAATAAACATTCCTTCCCTGCTCTGAAGTTCCTTTCCTTGCTATGGCTAACTGTTAAATAGACCACAAGTATGGTCTTTCCAATTCCAAATTCACAATACTCAGAATCACAGAATTTGAGAGCTGGAAGGGACCTTAATTGAATCCAACCTAAATATGAAAGGGATCTCTACTATAACATGCCTGACAAGTGGTCATTTAGCCTCTGCCGTGATCAGACAGCTCTCAACATTAACAGCTTTTACCGGATATCTAGTCTAAATTTGCTCTTCATCAGCTTTCACCAATAGCTCCTGATTCGGTTCTGGGGCCAAATGGAACAACTTTAGTCCATTCTTCACATAATAGCCCTTCAGATCCTTGAAGGCAGGTATGATGTATCTGGTCTTCCCTTTTTGGGGCCACACATGCTAGAACTCTTTGGTACAAGGCACTGGGGAGGCACTAGAGAGGACAATGCTTTCTTCTCTCCAGGAGACCCAGGACGTTTTGGGGCAAATGCACTTTAAGAGTTTAAAAAGAGAGGCATACTCTGTTCTTGCTTTGGAACTGTGAAATCTAATTCAGTCTCTCTCTGTCTCTCTCTCTCTGAATATACATATATAGACATATGCATACTTATATATATACATACATATATACATATATATATATATATAATCTTTCAGAAATTGCACATGGCAGATAGAGCACAGGCACTGACCTAGTGGGCACCTCTGGGCACCTCTTTTGATTTATGTCTTATTTCCTGAGTTGGGGGAATGGATCTTGAACTGATTCATAGCAGTCACATTCAGGACATCAGGAGCTTCCTGGTTCTTTGTTGTTGTTTGTCCTTCATTCTCGAAGAGGACTATGACATCAGGCGGGTGCCGCCATGACTTGCAAGTGAATTGGATATAGGTGAGTTGGGCATGAAAGGCTGTAGGAGGAATTTCCTGCATTAGAGAGGATGATCACTGCAGAAAGAGGAATCCAGGCTCTGGCCTGGTTAACCAGAACACCTGGAAGTTGCCTGAGCCATTCTGAGAGGCTGTACCAGATCATAGCAATATATTCAACCATTAGCCAGTCAGTGAGGCTTACCAGCCTGAGTTGTTAGCAGTGGATAGTGCAGCTCTGGTATGGGCAATAACTAGCCCAACGCAGAAGGGCATGATTAGACTCTGGCAGAGAGAGTAGAATTCAAGACCCAGCATTGACTGTACTCTTTCACTCAGCCTGGTACAGGGGAGCAGTGCCAAAGTCTTGGTATTAGGGGCTAATGTTGAGGCCAAAGCCTAGGAGTCCAATGCTCAACCTCAGCATTGGGGCCAAGGGGAGCAGAACAAGGCCACCATAGAAGTAGTGCAGAAGCACTCAGAAACACTCTTCCCAAGCATGAGATTGTTCAGGTCAGGACCTCAAATGGGGGAGGAGGTAATAATGCTCTGCTTCGGGGCAGGGCCTGCCCTGGACCAGAGGAGGTGTAGTATCATGGCAGGCCCAGAGCTTAGGCTCCAGCATAAGAGACAGCACAGGCCTAAGTATCTGAATGGGCAGTGGCCCAGGCCCCAGCGGCAGTGGGCATTCGCATGGACAGTGTCAAAGCAGGCTTACTTTAGCTATCTGTTGATTGGAATTTGGAACTGAGGAGGCCTGTCCCCATTACTGGAGAGTGGGCCAAAAACAAACAACACTCCCAAAGTAGGAGTATCTTGGCTCTCAAGACAGCTTTTATATATCTTAGCGAGGGAAGCATGAACACAGCAGAGGGTAGAGAAATCCTCCCATGTTATAATAGAGAAGTGAAAATACTCATGTGATGTCACAGAAGGCAGAAAGCATGAGAAAGTACCCACATGATGCCAAAAGGCAATAGGGCAAGGATGGACAGTTCAGCAGGTATAGTAGATAGAGTGCTAGGCCTGGAGGCAGGAAAACCTGAGTTCAAATTTGGCCTTAGGCACTAATAAGCTGTGTGAGCCTGGGCAAATCATTTAACCTCTGTTTGCCTCAGTTTCCTTATCTGTAAAATGGGGATAATAATAGCACCTAACTCCCAGGGTTGTTATATAGATCAAATGAAATAATTTTAAAGTGCTTACAGGGGTGGGGAACCTTAAATTTCAAGGTCACATGTGGCCCTCTAGGTCCTCAAGTGCGGCCCTTTGACTGAGTCCAAGTTTTACAGAACAAATCCTTTTATTAAGGGGATTTGTTCTGTGAAGTTTAGATTCAGTCAAAGGGCCGCACTTGAGGACCTTGAAGGCCATGTGTGGCCTCAAGGCCACAGGTTCCCCACTCCTGGTTTATACAATGCGTGACATATAGTAAATTCTATATAAATGTTAGCTATTATTATCATTATGGGAAAATTTCAAAATGATGTCACAGGGACAGGGTACTTATTTTACATAGGGCCTGGGGTTAAAAGTATTTGATAGTATAGGAGCTTACTATTTCAGATCTGTACAAAGGATATTTAAATTTAATTCTGTATTATTTGGTATCTTGGAGATAATGCTTCCCAAGACTCTTGAAAAAAAAATTGCTAGATTTGTTTAAAAAAACTGGGATTGAATGTTCAAAGTTCTAAGGTTCTATTTGTTTGTTTCTTTCTTTTTTTAATACTTGTTTTAATATTTGACCTAGGGCAAATTACTTAGCCTCTGGCCCCAGGTTTTTTTTTTTCAATCTAAGAAACTGGGATACTATTTCAGAGAGATCTACCACACAAGGGTTACTGAGTTAATTTCTATAACACATTTCAAGACACTCAAATGAAAAGCGATAAGGACAAAGTCTTTCTTTGTTTTCATTCCCCTTTCATTTTTAAATTTTTTAAAAAATGTAAATCTTATATTTTTCCCTTTTCAAAAAGGACTTTAAAAAAAGATGATGGAGGGCCATAGATTTTTTTTTAAAAATCACTACTCCATTGTTCATTAAGCATATTCGCATTAATTAGCCTATAAGCATTAAATTGCCTTTTCTGGGCACTATCCAATGTCTTTTAGTGTGTTGGTGATTAAAGGTATTCTATATCCATCAACAAGGGAAAAGCTCATGTTATGCCAGATAGATACTCTAATCCTCCCTAGAGAGTTCAAATTGCTTCATGCAAAGTGGTGCAGAATGAAGCCATTCTTAGGTATAAATGACTACTTTTATTCAGGTAGCATTTTTATTCCTTAGTCTGACTTAGCTGTATGTCTCCTTTAAAGTTTAGTAGCATTGGAGATTTGATAAAGGTGATTTCCTTGAGAAAAATGACCACTAACAATTCATATACTTTTTTTTTCTTATTTGGGCAGTTAAATTTAAATCCGATCTTTAAAAAAAATAAACAAACCCAAACGACCCAACACTTTACTTAGGAGAAAAAAAAATAAAAACACTATTTCATTTCACCAGGAAACCAAAACCAGATAATCTATGCCATAAATTATGAGTTACTTTTTTAAAAGTTTTAAAAGATCATTTTAAGCACATAAAAATTCCCTACCTGCCTGCACTTAACTAAAAACTCTCTCCTTTCACTCCTGTCTCTGATAAACTAGGTAAAAGTAGATATCCAAAGGCCAAAAATAAACCAATAGCACTGAGGCAGTTTCTTGTGACATTTTCCCTTATAACTGAACTCTTTATCAATCAAAAATCCCATTTCCCATTTAAGTGAGTGATTAGCTTTGCTTAAACTACTTTGCTAATATACTCCCACGAGCTCTCTCTCTCCTCTCCCACTTTGCCTACCATGTCCCAAATTCTTGGATTTCACTTTAATTATTTATTTGTATATCTTTCTTTTCCCCCACTCAGTTCAGTGATTGCTTCAAAATTTTCCCTCTTCTCCTGCCATCAGCCCTTTTATTTTGACAGATTCTCTCTTACTGATCTGTTCTATGGTTTCCTCACTTCTTCTTCTTGTCTATTCTGAATTTCATTTTCTAATTTGTGAGCTACATCTTTATTTGTTCCTTCTTTAATATTTCATTGTTCCTGATGGGGTGTGGTAGGAACAATATTCCATCTCTGCACCCCCTCCCCCATGTAAGTTAATGCAAATTAGGCTAATTTTTCCTTAAAAGGTATTAAAACCATCCTCAAGAAATAATTGGTTCAGGGGACTCAAAGACTCCAGTTCACTGACATCACTTTCTGGTCACAAATACCCATGAGAAGCTCCAGTTGCTCTCTGATGCTTGGTTGTTGGCCTGGGCAACTCAGAAGCAAGGGAGCTTCCTTTAGCAGAATTAAATCATGGTGTCATCTGCTTTTGTTAATTATTGAATGACTTATGACTGTCTTATTTCATTCCAATCTAGACTTCTAGCAGAGAAACCCAAGTCATGCCCAGCCTAAAAAATGGGATTAAACTTTCAAAATGCGAGGTCTGAGCTTCCCCTTTCCAACCAATTTCTGCATTATCACCTTCATAAGCTTGTCCCCATCCTCCAGTTTTTCTACTGGGTTTGTGAGTTAGTGTTGGGTAAAAGCAACTTGTGGCAGAAGTTACATTGTGTGGCCTACCCTCACTCCCTGACCTCAAGCTCTTATCCTCCATCCCTCCCCCTTTTCACAATTAAACTCTTAGAAAATACTGTCTACACATATTGCCTCCATTTTCTGGCCTCTAACTTCCTTCTCCCCTAAAATTTGGCTTCTAATTCTTATAATGGGTGAGCCTTGATCCCCTGTTAGATTTGGTATTAGAACAAATTGAGACACTCATAGGTCATTCAATAGTTAACAAAATGGGTTATACTTAGGCATAGCATACAGGATACCCAACCCAGGTACTGCAGCACTTTGTTTTGGGTAAGACTTGGCCCCCTCACCTTCACTCAGAAATATATCTGGTCATCAGGTTAAAGTGTGATGACTCACAAGGCCTTGGCATATCTGAAGGGCTACAAAGGCTGAAAGGCCCTAGCTTCACATAGGTGAGAGCCTTTTATGGCCTTATATGACCAGGAAGCCACTGGCAATATGGCCAGAGGCTGTCAGGAAGTTACATCAACAAATATGGGCTTGAAGCTTTGTCCCCTGGGTCAGTCAAGTCTTTATATGTATATATGTATATGTATATGTATATGTATATGTATATGTATATGTATATGTATATGTATATGTATATATTTAACTTTATTATATATATTAATAACATATGTATACATGGGGGGAAGGCAGGGCAGTTGGGTTAAAGTGACTTGTCCAAGGTGACACAGCTAGTAAGTGTGTCAAGTGTCTGAGGTCAGATTTGAACTTAGGTCTTCCTGACTCCAGGGCTGGTGCTCTACTCACAGCACCCCTAGCTGTCCCAATCTACAGTTACTTTAAATGAAATTTCTCTTTCTATCTCTTGCTCCTAGACTTTGTTGATAATATATAGAAATGCTGATGATTTATCTGAGTTTAATTTATATCCAGCTACTTTGTTAAAATTATTATTTCAACTAGCTTTTTAGTTGAATCTTGAGGATATTTCTAAGTATATCACCATATCATCTACAAAAAGAGATAGTTTTATCTCGTGGCCCATTCTTTTTTATTTTTTTGAGGGGGGAAGGCAGGGCAGTTGGGGTTAAGTGACTTGCCCAAGGTCACACAGCTAGTAAGTGTGTGAAGTGTCTGAGGCAGGATTTGGACTCGGGTCCTCCTGACAGGTCAGTCAAGTCTTGTGTACAGCTTCCTTGCCTTTTGCACATAGAACTAGCCTGACCTGTATGTCAGGGACAGAGAAGCCCTTATAGATAGTTACCCTATAACAATCCCCATCCTCTCCACTGTTATGCTTTCTTCAAGATCACCAATGATCTCCAAATGGCGTTTTTTCAGTTTCTACACTTGAGCTTTCTATAGCATTTGAGGCACTTGTCCACCCCTCCTTCTGAATACTCTTCAGAATAGAAACTTTCATTTTTGTCTTTCTTTTCCTAGCACCTACCATAGTACTTGGCTGTTAATAAATGGCGATTAATAAATTGATAGTCCTTTTGAAATCATTCCTCAGTGTACATCTATTTATATTATTTCTCTCTAATTTTGTGGTTTTTACCATCTTCAGTCATAAAACAGATATGTAGAAATGACCTGAGAAACCATAATGCTCTAATTTACCAATAAAATGGGTCTTCTAGCCCATATTATGTCCTTGAAACTTTGTATACGTATCTTTCCAGTTTTAAATGAATAAAAGTTCTTTTTCTGCCCTCTTTAAGCCATCAAATTGTTCACATATACATGAGGCATTATCTTTGATCATTTACAAGGTGATTTGATTCCTTATGTTTAAAGTCCATTTCATTTTCTGTCTAAAGCTCCTCAAATCACCTTTGAAAACTATTTCTTCATATACATATTTTAATAGTTTTTATTGAAAAAAAGTTATTTTTCCAGAATCTTTCAGGCATCCACATGTTCCTCTATAACAGCAGCAGTATCATATGTCCTTTAACAGTTGTAATTTTTCTAACCCTTTTCAGTAATAAACTACTTAGTACCTTAAAGGGATAGTGCATTACACATTCACACTTTAAGTTCTGATTTTAAGCTTGTAGTTATTTTTCCCCCATTTGTTTCTTTAGATTTTTTTTCCCAATGTCACTGTGAGGAATGAGATGGAATCTTGAAAAGTAAAATAGAAGAATTGTTGAGAAGCAGTAAGACCCAGGTGAGGTTATGGGTAGTGAGTGAAATCAATTTGATTTTGTGAATTTTTTTCCCCAGTGATGCTCATGATTTGCCCAGGGATCAATTTATTAATCACCTACTATGTGCCTGGTATTGTGCTGGGTTCTGGGAATACAAAGACAAAAATGAAACACTTCCTACTCTTAAGGAACTTAACATTTTATTGAGAGAAACATATGTATATGTATATAAAAGACACATATAAAGCAGCCAAAAGGTAGCCTTAGTTGGAAAGTCATCAGAGGTTGAGGGGACCAGGAAAGATCTCCTACAAAAATTTGAGCTTAGTCTTGAAGGAGATCAGGGACTTCAAGAGACAGAGGTGACTAAAGTGTTGTAAGTATGGGGAAAGCCAGCAAAACAGCTAATGAGAGATGAAGCATATGGATAAAAAAAAGCATATAAGACAGTATGGTTGCATCACAGTGTCTTAGACTGGAGAGTGTTATGGTAATTAGGGTGGGACTTTTTTTTACTGTTTTCTCTTTTGAAATGCTGAGGCAATCAAGTATCTTTGATAAGTCATGCCTTTCAAATGTAATGGCATAAAGTGGACTTTTTGTTGTCTTTTTTCTTTGAATCAAGAGTCTTTGACCTGCTTAAGAAACAAGAAAGCCTAATTCACATAGGTTTGAGTCACATGGTTGTGATGCCCTTTGATCCTGAGAAGGGTATATAAGATCTGAGGTTGGAGTTTTGTTTTGGGGCTCTCACTCACTAGAAGAGTATTGTGTGATTTGACTAGATGAGACTCTGAGTGGCCATTAAGAGCCCCTCCTCCCACCCCCGGCTTTGAAAACCCAGATGTTGGTGCTTCTCTTTTTGGTGACTATGTATGTGATATCTTGACCAGATAAAGCCTGTCTGTTGATCTGTCTATAGTTTCTGTTTGTATTTGTTCTGAAGTTCAGGGTGCTGGCTTTTCCCCCTGAACCAAGTGAATGATATTTGCATGTTTAATTAAAGTAAGATTGTTAACCCCTTAAAGTTGCTTTCCTTAGAAAAGCAGATCAAAGAACCTGTGCTAGCAGCCTTCCTGTGTGCTTTTGTTGTTGGTCTTTCACTTCCATAACAGCTGCTAACAACATTTTTGTTACAGAGAGGTAGGAAAGGATAAGGTTATGAAGAACTTTAAAGGTTTCACAGATTGGGACTGGTAGAAGATGAGGGGGACAAGATATTCTGGGGCAGGAAAATGTAGAAAATGATGGAGTAAAGGTGTGATGGCAAGTGAAAACAGAGTAGATGAGATGGGCTGGGAGACTAGTTATGGTTGAAGGGACCAAAGGTGCAACAAGTAGATTTAATGTAGGAGAGTAGAAGAACTAGGGTAGGAGGTTGTAGCTAGAGAGTAGAATTTCCAAGTTCTGGTAATGTAGCCCAATTTTAATAGAGTGAGATCTAAGCTGTGGTCATGTTAGCATGTTAGAATTGGAATCCAGAAAGGGAGGTCCTTGGAGATGAGTAACTGAGGGGTTATTCTACTAGAAGAGTCATAAACATAAATACTGAAGTCTTCAAAGATGATGCCAGGGTATGTGATGGCAAGAAAAATTGTGAACAAGTTTCTAAACTCATGGACAAAATTGAATAACAGGAACAAGGGTAGAGAGAGTGTGGTACCAGTGAATTTAATCAATCTCAAAAGAAGAAATATGGTAGAGTATTAATCTGGAAGTGTCATTGGGGATCAAGGATTATCATTGCAAGGAATATGGTGTCCTCAGGTAGTTCTTGGTTTGTTAAATTGAGGAGGTGGAAAGAATATTGGTTGAAAAATATGATGATATAAAGGAGTTCCGGCAGCACCAAAAAGTGGTGAATTGGGCTAGACTGGGACTGTGGAGGATTAAGGTCCTAATGGGGTTGAAATTTTGGGAGGAAGATAGTATGGTCATGAAGCTTCCATTTTAGACTGAGTACCTGGGATTGGGGGGCTAGTACACAGGAGGAGATAGTTGCTCTTCCTTGGCAGAATTAAACTATTAAAGGATTTGCAGACTTTGAGATATGATTTAGAAACTTAGTATTTTGGGGTTTACGCCTCTGTGAGAAGATTCTGCCAAATGTATTGTAACTCCTTGAATGAAAGAGCAAGGCCTTATGTCTCCTTTTAGTGTAATGCTCTGCTGGGGAAGAGAGGAGGTGCTGAAGGCTGTAGAACAGAGAGGTGTCTGGCCTCCTCAAGTCAGTCAGTTAATAGACATTTATTACTGTTGTTGTTAAGTCATTTTTCAGTCATGCTCAACTCTCTGGGACCCCATTTGCAGTTTTCTTGGCAGAGATACTGGAGCGGTTTGCCATTTCCTTCTCTACCTCATTTTACAGATGAGGAAACTGAGGCAAGTAAGGTTAAATGACCAAATTTGAACTCAAGAGTTTTCCTGACCCCAAGTCCAGCATCCTATTCACTGTACCACCCAGATGCCCCAAACATTTATGAAGCGCTTATTATGTACCAGGCACTGTACTAAGCCCTGGGATTACAAATTAAAGCAAAAAACAGGTGCTGCTCTCAAGGAGCTCACAGTCTAATAAGAGGCTACACAACATACAAACAACTATGTACAAACAAGTTATATATGGGATAAATTGGGCATAACCTATAGAGGGAAAGCGCTAGCATAAAGGGGACGGGGGTCAGGAAAGGCTCTTCATAGAACATAGGATTTAGCTGGGACTTGAAGGAAGTCAGGAGGTAGAGATAAGAAAGAGTAGGATTCCAGGCATGGGGAATAGCCAATGAAAATGCCCAGAGTCCATAGATGTTGCATCTTGGTCAAGGAATAATAGTCATGATAATAATAGCTAACATTTATGTAGCCGGGCACAGTGCTAAGCACTTTACAATTATTATCCCATTGGAGTCTCACAACAACCCTGGGAGGTAGGTGCTATTATTACCCCAATTTTACAGATGAGAAACCTGAGGCAAACAGGTTAAGTGACTTGCCCAGGGTCACACAGCTAGTAAGTATCTGTGGTCACATTTGGACTCAGGTCTTCCTGAATCCAGGCCCAGCCTTCTCCCTATTGTACCACCTAGCTGCCTCCTGAACAGCAAGGAGGCCAGTGTCACTAGACTGAAGAGTATATGTGTGTATATTGAGGGTAGGGGTGAGGTGGGGATGAATAACATGACTTGAGGTTTCACTGCTAGATATGCTGTTATATTTTGCACAAATTACCCAGCCACTGCAAATGCAGAGGAGGACACAGAGCATAATGCCTTGCAGATCGTAAGTGTGTACTTAGTCATTCTTAGAAAGAGGACCAGAAAGACTTGGGGGAGGGGTTAGATCCACTACATGGATGAGGCTGGGTGGAACTCCCAAGCTAGGCTTCCCCTGACCTTTGGGAAAGAGCCTTGTGGGTAGATGGACCAGGAGGCCAAGTAAGGGAGAGCACACAGGGAGAGGATGGCTCACAGAAGATTGAGTGTTGGGTGGAAGGAGAGTTTGAGGTACATCACATTCAGACTGCTGAGAAGCCGGAGGAAGCAAGCATGGGCATTGCTGATCCAAAGAGAAAAGGGAGGACGACAGTAAATCCTCTTCCTTTCTTTTTCCACCCATTCCTATTTTTCTACACCCAGGGGAAGTGGGTCTCTCTGGCACTAGTTAATTCCTACTTGCCCACTTCCTATCTTTCTCTTAATCCTTTGCTTTAGTTCCTAATGTATTTCTAGTAAACACACATTTCTATATCTATCAGTCCTTATATATACAGTCATAACTACATCCATGTATATACATACATATATGTGTGTATGTTTACGTGTGTGTGTGGGTGTATCTCCACTAAAGAAGGATACCACCAATTTTATATCATACTTGCTGACGTTTGAGAGAGAGAGTCATGGCTACTTACAGCCTTCAAAGATAGAGAGGATGCAAGCACTCACAATGAGAGAGGCTGAAAGATGCCTACTAGTTAGCCATGACGTCGACTTGGGAGAGTTCTGAAGAAGCAAACAACAATATGATGCGTGAATGCACCCTTAGGACCTTCAACAAGGAGACAGAGCTCTCCTGAGAAGCCTGGGTATTCTAAGAGACATGTGAGTTAACCAACTGATGGAAAGGTACTCCATACCTAGTTTGGAGAGACTGGGCAGCTTCTCTGTTTACAAAATAGCCCAGAAACAGTGTCCCTGTAGAGACAATTCACCACACCACTTATTGCCCATAGGAGAGTTAGCTGGATTCCCTGATTTCCCTAGTGAGGATAGGTGATCATTACTTACCTCCGCAAAAGGTGGGTACCAGTTCTACAAAAACTATCTGAACCAGACACTGGCTTAGAAAGTAACGTTTCCAATGAAGAGATGTGTACTGTATTTGTACTATAACCCAGCAACCTTGAACAGCCTGTTTCTGGAAAGGAGAGAGTTGTTCAGTTGTTTCAGTCGTGTCTGATTCTTTGTGACCTCATTTGGGGTTTTCTTGGTAAAGATACTGAAATGGCTTGCTATTTCCTTCTCTAGCTTATTTTATAGATGAGGAAATTGAGGCACACAGGATTTTAGTTTTTTAGATTTTAAGTTTAGATTTAGATTTAAGTTTAGATTTAGATTTTAAGTTACTTGCCCAGCATCACACAGCTAGTATCTAAAGTCAGATTTGAACTCAGGTCTTCCTCGCTCCAGGCCCAGCACTCCATTCTGAAGCAGTATCTTTCTTGCCCAGAACTTTAGTCAAGGAGAACCCTGCAGTACCAAGATACCCCACAGAGCTGATGAGCAGCCTGCATAAGTTCAAGTTTAGGTGTGGGCCTATAGATCTGATGAGGACTATGATTGGCCCATTGCATCAGCTAGCTAATATAGGAATAGATAGATCAGCAGGTTCACAAAGTAGGAAGATCTATCCAACTTGTGTCCAGATTAACCTGTAATGAACCTTGAGAAGTGGTTATGTATGTAGCACGATGAAAGTTTACCATGTAATGTGTGTCTCACGTATAACTGCATAGATTTGCTGACATGTGTCATTTATTGCATGCTTCAAATTATGTTGCTATTTTGTCATTTTGCTGTTATTTGTTTGGTTTTGTTTTCTAGAGGCACCATGTCACAGTGGCTTCCCAGCCTCAAATCTGGGAAGATCCAGTTTCAAATTCTGCCTCTGACACATATTGTCTTAACCTCTCTCATTGCTCTGGACAACTTTTAAGACTCTTAAGTGGCAGAAAAGGTGCTGGCTTTCATCGGCAGAAGGAATTGTCTCCCCTGCGAGTTTTCTATACCAATGACATCATAAGTCCAGTTTTTATACTATGATTATTTTCTGTACTAGTGTTATACCTGCACTATAGTTACATTGGAGGAAGCAGGGGAGAGGAAGGAAGAGGGAAGTTAATAATCATTTAAATAGCACCTATTATGTGCCAGGCTTTCTACAAATATCACCTCATTTGATCCTTACAACATCCTGATCATTAGTAGTATTATCTCCATCTTTACAATTGAGTGAACCAAGGCAAATAGTGGCTTACTCAGAGTCCCACAGATAATAAGTGTGTAAGGCTGGATCTGTATTTGGGAACATTTGTTTATTAATAATACATTGTGTTGCTATTAGTTTATTTGCTTGTATGTTAATGATTAAACAAGTTATATTACTTTATAGACCTATTGATTCTATATTGCTAGTTTCCATCATTTTGATAGCTTATTTATGTTGTATGGATGTTCATGTACTGCATATAATTCATATGCCTGAAACATGTCTGGAATGTAATTTAGACTGCAGTCACTGAAGCAACCTATTTCACAAAACTGCCCTGTGCTATTTCTACTGCTTGTACTGCAGATGTACATTTGCTGTGAATGGTACCCTGAGATGATTATATGGAATTCTGGAATAATCATTGTTCTTTTTTTTACAGTGATACTTATTTTGATGCTTGTGATGTTTGTTTGTAGATATCAGGCATATTGTCTCTGATTTTTTGCTAGTAAATACAAAATTTTCTTACCCTGCGTGGAGAAATATTAGCCTCAGCTTATTCATGTCTAGAAAGGAGACAGAGACATGGGGAAGATACTTGACCCATTGGAAAGACAAAACTCAGATTTCTAAATTTATTTTCCCTACCCCCAACCTTTTATAAAGGACTTTAATTGCAGTAAGTCAAACAATTGAGAGGATTTAAGGAGAGGATCACCAGTAGCTCAGGAGGTGCCATGCAGGTGAGGAGGAGAGACAGTGAAGACTACACTTAGAGACTGTTAGCTGGGAATCCAGAGCAAGGAAATGTGGTAGACCTATGAGCTGTTGACCTAGAGTGAGCAAGAAGGAGGTCAGTAAATCCTCTTCTATTACTTCTCCCTCTCCCATTTTTTCCTACCCCAGGGAAAGTGAGTCCCTGTGGTGTTAGTTAATCCCTTCATATCTATTTTCTATTGTTCTTCTAAATATTTGCTTTAGTCTCTAATGTTTCTAACCAGTGATAAAAATATTGGCTAACAAAATCAAGCTGTTATTGTACTTGTTGCTCAAGTATCTGGAAGAAAAAAAGGCTGGGATTATCCTTTTTGGAGATAATAGACATTTTACCTAACTCAGTTCAGCTAGAGGCTTAGGTAGTTAGAGGAAACAGGGTAGGATGAGAGGAAAGAGTAGAGAACTGCTATTGAATTGTCACAAACCTGAAAGAGAGTTAGTAAAAATCCAGATATCCTCAATTTAAAACTGTGAGTTGAAAATAACTCGACTGTGAATGAATAAAAGCATTTTCCTTTCCTGATTTTCCTCTCTGGTGGTGGCCACTTGTCGTTGCCCAGTTTTGGAAAGAGAGACATGTGACCATGAAGTGAGAGGTAGTCAGTTGCTTGAAAAGGGAAAACTACACCTTGGCTGCTAGGGAAACTCCATCATGTTAAGAGAAGAGGAGTGTGTTGGGGGCTCATGGCATAATTGACATCTCATCTTGCTAAGTACATGGTGGTGTATAGGTGCTAAATAGATGTTTGATGTTGAATGGTCCCTATCCTTTAGTCATATATGGTCAAATGAGAGAGATGGGACAAACATACTTGAAAAATACATATAGAAATTATCAATGCCAAAAATGAGATAGGTAAATTCACAGTAAATGAAGAAGAAATAAAAGATATTAGAAACTATCTTGCCCAATTATATACCAATAAAACTGCCAATCTAATTAAAATGAATGAATAACATTATAAAAACATGAAATACCCAATTAACAGAACAAGAAGTAGAGAACTTAAATAACCCATTGGAAAAAGAAATTGAAGAAGCCATAAAAGAAGTTTCAAATGAAAGAAAGGACCAGGTGGATATACAAGTGAATTCTATCAAACATTCAAAGAACAATTAATTTCAATGTCATATAAGCTAATTTAATAGGAAGGGAATTCTTATCAAATTCCTTCTATGATACAAATATGATGTTGATACTTAAACCAGATAGAGTTGAAACAGAGAAAGAAAATGATAGACCAATATCTCTAATGAACATTGACACAAAAATGTTAAATAAAATATGAGCAAGGAGACTACAGTTACATAGTTCAAAGATTATACACTATAACCAACCTGGATTTACACCAGGAATGAAGGGCTAGTTAAACATTAGGAAAACTATAAACAAAAGAGACCATATTAATAACAAGAACAACAAAAATTAATAGATGAAGAAAAATATTTTGACAAAATATAATACCTATTCTCCTTTAAAAAGCTAGAAGACATAGAGATAAATGGACTTTTCATTAATATAAATAGTATCTATTTAAAACCAAGAACCAGCATTATATGCAATGTGGATAAACTGGAAGTCTTTCCATTAAGATCAGGAATAAAGCGGGGATGTCTATTATCACCCATACTATTTAATATAATGCAAAGAATGCCAGCTACAGCAATAAGACAAGAATAAAAAATGAGGGAATAAATGTGGCAGAGGAATCAAAATGATTGCTCTTTGCAGATGACATGGTAGTTTGCTTAGAGAATCCTAGAGAGTTAAATAAAAAATTAATTAAATAATAACCAGTAAAGTTGCAGTACATAAACTAAACCCACAAAAATCATTATAATCTCTACATATTGCCAACAAAATTCAGCAGAAATAGATAGAAGTGAAATTCCATTTAAAATAACTATAAAATTTATAAAATACTTGGAAGTCTAGTTGCCAAGATGCACAGGAATCATATGAATATAACTACAAAACACTCTTTACACAAATAAGGCAGACCTAAAATAATTGAAGAAATATTAATTGTTCATTGTTAATTGCAGCAGGATTCTCTGACAAAGGCCTAAAATGACCATTTTTATTGTAGACCAATGTGAACAGGCTTATGGAAAAAGGATATGAATAGGCACTTTTCTAAGGAAAAAATTCAAGCTATCAATAACCATGTGAGAAATATTCCAAATCATTTGTAATTAGAGAAATGCAAATGTCTACCTCATACCTGTCTGATTGGCAAAGATTACAAAAAAGAATGACAGATGTTAGAGAAACTGCAAGAAAACAGGCACATTGATGTACTATTAGTAGGGTTTTGAAATGGCCTAGCCATTTTGGAAAGCAATTTGGAACCAGACCCCCAAAGTTACTAGACTATGCATACCATTTGTTCCAGAGATATCAATACTAGGCCTGTATACCAAAAAGATCAAAAAGAGGAAAAGGACCTATATATGCAAAAATATTTATAAGTAGTTCTTTTTTGTGGGGACAAAGAAGTAGAAACTATGGTTGGACAGATTATGTTATATGAATGTAATGGAATATTTTTGTGCTGTAAGAAATGATGAAAGGGACTATTGCAGAGAAACATCAGAAGAATGGTATGAAATGATGCAGAATTAAGTGAGCAGAACCAGGAGAATTTATACAATAACAACAATACTGCAAAAACAAACAACTTTATAAAGAGTTAAGAACTCTAATCAACACAATTACAAACCACAATTCCAGAGGACCTTCATGCTGCCTATCTCCTGACAGAGAGGTAATAGACTCAGAGTTCAGATTGAGATGCACATTTTTATACGGCCACTATAGGATTTTTTTTTTTGGCTTGACTATGCATAATTGGTGTGTGCTTGGGGAAATAGAGAATCATCCACTTTGGCTGAAGCAAATTGACTGATCTAAAATGAGTCTGGAAAGGTAGAGTGGTGCCAAGCAGGAAGCCTTACGTGCCAAGCAAAGGAAACAACAGAGGGCCACTAAAAATGTTGAACTGAAGAGTTACATGACCAAATCTATGTATAAGAAAGAATATTCTGGTACAATTATGCAAGATGGATTAGAAGGGGTGAGTTTCAAGCCAAATCATGGAGAATGTAAACTGAATACATGCTGTGAAATATATGAATAACAGATTTTTAAGACACACAGTTCTATTATATTCCAGATTAGGAGGAATACTTAAAGGGAAAGGAGTCAAGGCGAAGAATCCCTGTGAGCAAAAAAAAAAAAAAAAGACCCAGAGACTGAGTGGCAGAGTATGCCATTTAAACGTTTGGCAAAAATCACTCTCCCTGGCTTTAAAATTCTAGCTAAGACAAGAGACTCTCTTGTGTCAAGTGAGAAAGGCCCTGAGCAGTTACTGGAAAAAGGAAAGAAAATTTTCTCCTATGGGATTATTAAATCCTACGTCTTACCCTTACAGAGCCAGCTGCCTTCAACCAATGCATCTACTTCTGTTTTTCCCTGGAGTAAATTTATTCAGTCTGGATTGCCATCTCAAAAGCATTTTTCTAGTTGATTAAGGAGGTGTAAGGTTTAACATTTTTAATTTTAGTAGGCAGCCTTTAATTTTTTTAGTTATCCCCTTAATTGTGAGCCTGAGTTTTTGGTACCTTTAATGCTATAGCGTAGGGGGCCTTTCCCCTTCACTTTTGAGTTTGCACCAATATTTTCTGCTTTCCCCAAGAGGGTTGAGTGGGAATTTGAGCATGTGCAGAGATCCTCTGCGAGCATCGGGCTCTGTAGGGCTTATTGCTGGTTAGTCCTCCCAGTTGGTTCCTGAACCTGAGCTCTGTGGAGGGCAACCTGCCTCTCAGGGCTTATCTTCTTTTTGGTTTTGGTTTCATCAGAGGCCAGGCTGCCTACAACAGAAACTGGTCCGCACATACCTGAGTTTGGAGCTGAGAAAGGTCCCTTAGTAGAGGAGAGGGCAAAGCATTCCAGTCCACTCCAATCTAGCAGCAAATATAACAGTTAGATGTTGAGGCTTATCCCTGCTACCTGTTCATCTTCCACCATTTGTCCAGGCACTTTCCAACTGTTGGGTACCCACTTTCCCCAATTTCTTTGCCTCCGCTGCCATCTGTTTTTCCTATAGAAATTTATTCTCTGCTCTCCTGTTGGAGAAAATCTTGTTAGCTCTGTTTTTTTAGAAAATAGTAATTATCTATTTAAACCAAAACTCCTGACACGAATGATTTTAAACAGTATTACAAAAAGTTATAAACTCTAGTAATCATCATATAACTCATTTTTGTTCATTTTAAGGGAAGAAAAGATTAGGGATATATGACTGACAGAAAACTATGGAGATAGTTGCCTAGCAGATAAGCTTCCAGCAAGCTCTTTCTGTTTCGGAAACTCTGAAGTCCTCATTCCTTGAGGATTTGGACTAAAGCAGTACTTGGAGGACTTTTGAGAGATTCCCTTACTATTTCAGTAAAAGTTTCCTCAGTGCAGCTGGTTACGGGACAAGGAAGAGTCCAATTACATCCAGCACGTGAGTCGTGGAATTCAAAACAAGCACACAAAACCACACCTGCTCATAAAAACCTAATAGAAAGGAGAGCTTATAGAACCCAGATCTGTTAAGAGAAGCAGACTCAGTTTCCAGAAAGGAGGAAAATGATCATGAAATGAAAGAGATTTTCTATCTTGGAAAGGGGGAGTGAAGAAAATGCACATGAGATCCAGGAACAAACGCAGATTTTAACTTCAAAGGAAAGTAAGAGCACCTTGTAACAGAAACTGGATGATGCTTAAATGTTATAAACAAGGAGAGAAAAAAAAAAGACTACCCAAAACAAGAGGGATTCCAGAAGGAATAGAAAAAAGGAAGGGATTAGATTTTATTCTGGTTCATACAAATGAAAACAGAATTTTTTTTTCTCTTTTACATTAAGAAGATATAGTTACAAGAGACTTTGACATTTATATGATGCATTAAGGTTTACAAAGCACTTACTTTCCTCATAAACTTCTAGCACAAAGTAGGTGACTAAGTATCTGAGATTTTCAGATAGTAAGGATTCATGATTATAATAATACTTTGTGCATTAATAGTGTTTTTCTTTCAGTTGCAATCACAGAAATCCTAGCCTTCTGTACTAATTGGACTTAAATAACCTAACCTTTGAAGTGAAGAAACAGGTTAAAGGGATATCCTATTTCTGGCAAACAGCTGTCACAAAAAGAAGGATGAGCCTTCACAACAGATCCAAGTGGTTCTGGGTTGGTGCGCCAAGGTTGCAGGAATGATAGCACACTAGAGACGAAGGGAAGAAATATTTTAACACTGTCAATAGATAAGAGCCTACATTTTTCTGAAGAATTGTTACAGGCAGCATGGAACAGTGGATAGGCTCTAGAGCCAAAATACCTGGGTTCAAATCTCAATTCTGCCATTTATTATGAATTGTCAAGCAATAAATCTTCAAGTATTTGTTGAGTATCAGTATATGCTCAGCTTTCAGGTAGTCAGACTGGAGATACACAAGAAAAAGCATGGTCCTTTCCCTTACGGAGCTTATAACTATGCATTACAACCATGAGTTCTCTTAATTAAATCTGATTATAATATTCCCATGGTTTATAAACTCAGTTTTGTATGCTCCACAAGTCAGAAATTCAATAAAACAAGTAAGTGGCATTTATTATGTGCCAAAGTATTGCTGCAGGCAGTAAGAAATTCTAAGATGATTATGCCCTCAGGCAGCTTACTCTCTAGTAGAGAAGACCAGAAAGGCACACAAATAACTGTATCACAAAACAGAACACCAGATGATAAATAAGAGAACAAAGGGTTATTTGTGTTTTGTAATTTTTCTTAAGCTT
The DNA here is from genome assembly GCF_011100635.1 of Trichosurus vulpecula. Classification (NCBI taxonomy): domain Eukaryota; kingdom Metazoa; phylum Chordata; class Mammalia; order Diprotodontia; family Phalangeridae; genus Trichosurus; species Trichosurus vulpecula. Next base: position 513,892,563 of record NC_050573.1, on the reverse strand, counting down.
TTTCATATGTTTGTGCCTTGACTCCCCCAAGTGAACTATAAGTTTTTGGGAGTGGAGACTGTAGCCTCTGTTTTATCTACATCTCCTTGCTTTGCTCTGGCTAGTGCTCTATATTAGGCATCTCTTTCTATCAATATTTCTTAACCTCAAAGATTACGGGTTAATGGTACAAGAAAATCTGCTGAACTACAGAATGGAATGCATCTTTATTTCACCAACATCATTTTGAAACCTTTTAATAATTCACCACTGATAACTACAAATGAGGAGGTTCAACTAGATGATTTCTAGAGTCCCTGATCTATGGCTTTATGATTACATACCTTATGGTTGTATTGCCAAAATGTATTTTATGCTCTGGCAGTGGAAATCACTGCACGACACTTACTTTTCTTGCAACTAGGTCCCTGAGACCCTGAACGGAAATTCATTCAAATGTATACTTATTGCAAAAGCAGTGCCTTAATTTTTCTGTCCCTTTTCTCTTTAGCAATAAAGAACAAAAAAAAAATTTAAAAATTACTCTCTGCTGCTCATTTTCTTGACTATATAGATTATTCCTGTCTTTGCTTTGTGTTAAACAGAAACATTCTACCCCTTGAAAAAGATGCAGTTGACACTCTCTGGCAATGTTTATTAGGATTTGCAATTTAATGGAATATATGTATATATATATATATATATATATATATTTATTGTACTCAAAAACCTAGTCACTTCAGCAAAATAAGAAACATTGATAAGACACCATTCAGTATTTTATGGATAGATGATACAGGAAGCAGTTTGTAGTTAAAACAAAAGAGCACATGAATTTTGCACTAAACTCATGTTGTTATGTTCACTATATTGTTGTTTTGAAGGATAGGAGGGGAAGAGACTCTAGGACCCACACCCCTCAATCCAAGAATAAAGAAAAGAATTTATATTCTTGTTCCTATCTTAGCATTCTGCTTCTACTTGATAACTTGAAGCATGCAATCTCTTTTGCTACTATATTTGCTAGAATATGTGTTCTATTTCTCTTCTAAATAAATTTCCTCTCTCCATAAAATAAAATAAAATAAAAGCTCTTGCCCCATTTTTAGTTCTTTGGACTTTACAGCTGATGTCACTTTTAGCTAGAAGACTCTACTAATAATAAAAGGTAGGCTGTTATTTAAAATTGGGACTATCCCAAGAAGCATCATTCACACTTCCCACACACATGCAGGTCATCTGACCTGATTACCCTTCAGACTAAATGCAGCTTTCCTACTTCATAAAACAGGCACAGTTTCCTTTTCAAAAGCCCTTTCTCTCTCCCAATCCAGGCTTATCTTAGACATAATGGTGATATTATTATGTTGGTGGCACAAAAAGAGGTCTAGTGCTGACCCTTGTCTGTTTGTGGAACAGAAGTAGGTGCCCTTATGTAGGAACTGAAGGCTCCTAGGAAATGTATCCTGAATCATAGTGCCTTTTAAATAAAAAGGTTTCTACTATTGTTTATCTGACATAGTTACTAAGCAGCATTCATGAAATAACATGAAGTACTTTATAGTTACTATGCAATTAACTATTATCATCATGCTGTCATCAAATCTAAATGAATCATTCACGGAGCAGTGTTCAACAGTAATTCATTGAAAAGATGTTCGAATAAGAACACAGCCTATTAGCATTTGTTCTTGTGTTAATCAGGTAACTGGAAAATTTTCATAACTTCATGTCTTGATACCTTCTAATTTAATCACCCTCCTCTTCTCTGATTTCCTATACTTTGTAATTATATACTACTTGTTAGAGAGCTTTGTAGCTTCTCTTAGTTTTACCTTGGCTCCACATTTCTAGGCCTTGTTTGAATGAGTGGCTCCCACTGAATCTGTCCCTTCTGCAATTTCTTATACCACAGAAATATTTCATTATATTCATATTACCTAATTTATTCAGTCATAGGCACCCACTTTGCTTCCAGTTCCTTACTACCACAAAAATGCTACTAGAAATATTTTTGTCCCTATGGATCCTTTTCTTCTGTATTTGATCTTTTAAGGTGTTATGACTAGTCGTTTTCCTTTTTTGTCATTTTTGTCAGTCTGATAAAGTAGAACCTTAGAGTTGTTTTAATTTATATTTCTCTTATAATTAGTGATTTGGAACATTTTTCTATTTAGTTGTTGATAGCCTGTCTTATATTGAGAACTGCTTGTTCATGTCCTTTTGTCATTAATCAATTAGATAATATTCACATTCTTGTTCATATCAAATGTGTATTATGGATAAGAATGTTCATTCTCTTGATCATATCAATGTATATGTATATATGTGTATTAATCAATGTATCAGTTCCATATATATCTTAGATAGTAGATCTTTACTAGAGAAATTTGCTGCAAAGATTTTTTTCTCCAGTTAACGTCTCTTCCAATTGTAAATGCATTGATTTTTGTTTGTTCAAAACCTTTTCAATTTGATGTAACCCAAATTGTCTATTTCCGCTGTGATCCTCTCTATCCCTTGTTTTGTTTATATTATAGTATTTTATATCTAGGCCATGTATCCATTTGGAACTTACTATGGAATATAGCATGAAGAGTTAGTCTAACCCTAATTTTTGCCAGGCTGCTTTCTACTTTTCTCTTCAGTTGTTATAGAATATTGAGTCTTCCTCCTAGTGGCTGGTATCCACTGAACACTAATTATGTCTGGGTATTGTGTAACTAATCTGTTCTGCTGATGAACTTTTATAGTTTTTAGCCAGTGCCAGATATTGACATCTGGTACTGCTAAGCCCATTCTGATTGTTTTTTTCACTATTTCCTTTGAGATTCTTGAACTTTTGTTGCTCTAGATAAAAATTTTTTCCCCAACTATATAAAGTAACTCAGTAGTTTGATTAGCATGGAACTGAATCTATAAATCAGGTTGTGTTGTTACTTTTATTATAGTGTTATGGTTCAACCAAGAATTACAATCTCTGCAATGGTTAAAATCTTTCTTTGTTTCTGTAAATGAGGGTTCTGTAGTTGTATCCATGTAATTCCTGTGTGTAAGAGTGAGACTTATGGATATTTTATACACCTTGTCATTATTTTGAATGGAATTTTTCCTGCTATGGTTTGTTGGTAATATACAGAGGTTGGTGATTTGGGTGGATTTATTTTGTATTCTGCTACTTTACTGAAATTATTTTTCAATAATTATGTTTCAATTAATTTTTGGTTATATCTCAAAATAGACTATCATACCATTTGCAGAGAATGATAATTTTATTTTCCTTTTCCCTATGCTTTTCTTTTCCTTTTCTTATTGTTATAGCAAGCATTTCTGGAACTATTTCAAATAATAGGCATAACAGTAGATATCCTTTCTTTATCCATGATAAGGGCCATGGAATGGCCACTAGTAGTTCTCCATTGTTTCTTTACAGATATTTACCATATTAAGGAAAGATACATTTATTCCTATGCTTTTAGTATTTTAAACATAAAAGGGAAATTTATAAAAAAATTGATTACAATGATTTTTTAATTTAATTTTTTCTTTCAATAATTATTCATCTTCTCTCCCTTCTACCTCTTCTCTGCCCTAATTGTGAAAGAAACTTTTGTGACAAACATGTATAGTCAAGCAAAACAAATTTCTCCATTAGCCATCCCCTCCCACCCCAAATGCATTTCAATCTTTTAGCAATTTGAGATCATTACCACTTTATTAGGAGATATTTTATCATGAGTCTTCTGTAAGTTGCTCAGTTTGTCAATCAGATTTCCCAAGTCTTTTAAAGTTGTTTTTATTTTTAATATTTTGTCACTGAAAAGACTGTTCTGGTTCTGCATTCACTACTCAGTAGCCTTTCATATAAGCCTTCCAGGTTTCTCTGAAACTATCTGCTCCATAATTTCTTACAGTACAATAATATTCCATTACACCTCTCTCCCTCTCTCTCCCTCTCTCTCTCTCTCTCTCTGTCTCTCTGTCATCTTCTCTTCCCATTCCTATCCATATCCATATCTAGCTAGCTTGTTCAGTGGATAGAGTACTAGACCTGGAGTCAGGAGTTCAAATCTGGCCTCAGTTACTAACTGTATGACCATGGGTGAATGGAGATGATAAGAGAATCTACCTCCCAGGGTTATTGTGAGGATACGATGAGATGAACACCATCTCATTTATAAATATTATAAAACACTTTTTCAATCTTAAAAATGTGAAATAAATGCTTATTATTATTATTATTCTCAAACAATAATAATTTGGGGCTCATGAATCCCAAATGATGTTTACAAAAGTCTTCAAACAGTTTTTAGCTATTAATGCTTATATTTATATACCACAACTTGTTCAGACATTCCCCGGTTTGTGGGCATCTTCTCACTTTCCAACTCTTTGCTACCACAAACAAAATTGTTATAAATATTTTCAAGAATCTTAGGGTTTGACATGCTTAAGACTAATCTTTTCCTTAATATACCTTCCCTCCTATGCCTTCCCCTCACTTGTACCCTTTCTCTGTAGTTTCCCTGTTGAATGAAATGTATTTCTGTACCACACATTGTGTATGTTTTTTGTGTATTTTAACCACTTCAGATGTTCCTAGGAATGGTTTTATTATGTTTTGATGATCTCAAAAAACAAATATACAGGGAGAAGAGGAATACACTGGTGGGGAGGATGAAGAAAGAAAAAGAATGGGGAAATTCTCACATAACTAGAGTGAGCAAACAAGGAGGAAGAGAAGAAGAGAACATATTAAGGAAAGATACATTTATTCCTATGCTTTTAATATTTTAAATGTAAAAGGGCAATACTTTTTAAAAAATGATTACCAATAATATTGTTTTTTGAGATCATCAAAACATGAAACCATTCCTAGGCCCTCTATCTAGTTAGACTCCCTCTATAACCCCTGATGATGAGAGGGTTCTAAGGGTTCATAGATCATCTCCCTTTATTAGAATGTAAACAGTTTTACTTTTTTAGTCCTTTATGATTGCTCACTTATGTTTACATTTTTATGTTTCTCTTGACTACTGTGTTTGAATTTCAAAGTTTCTACAAAGCTCTGTCCTTTTCATCAGGAATGCTTGGACGTCCTCTATTTTATTAAAAATTCAATTTTTCACATGTAAAATAATACTTAGTTTTTCTGGATAAATTATTCTTGGTTTATAGGCTTTATAGCTTTTCTTCTGAAATATCATATTCGAGATCTCTCTGTCCTTTATAGTGGTGGCTGCTAAATCATATATGATACTGACTGTTGTTCATTAGTATGTGAACTCTTTCTTTCTAGCTGCTCCCAGTATTATTTTTGACCTAGATTTTGGCTATAATGTTCCTGGGAGTTTTTATTTTGGGTTTTTTTTAGGAGGTGGCAGGTGAATTCTTTCTATTTTCACTTGTCATCAGATTCCAAGAGATCTGGTTATTTTTTTTTTGATGATTCTTTGAAATAGTATGTCTAGATTTTTCTTTTTTTTTACTGTTCATGGCCTTCAGATAGTCCAATGATGCTTAAATGATATCTCTAATCTATTTCCCAGGTCAATTATTTTTGCTCTTTTTCTCATTGTTTACATTTTCTTTTTTTCAGTTTCTTGACTTTGTTTTAATATTTCTTGTTGTCTCATAGAACTATTAAGTTCTATTTGGAACATTCCAATTTTTCAGGAGTTTATTCCTTGGGTAAGGTTATGAATATGTTGTTCCAAGCTGCTGAAGTCTTCGTGCTTCAAGTGTATTCTTGTAAACAACATAATATTAGATTCTGTTTTGTAATCCACTCTGCTACTCTCTTCTCTTTTATAGGTGAGTTTGCTCCAGTCATGTCAAGTGTTTTACTTGTTAATTGTGTATTTTCCTCTCTCAGACACTCTTACAAATTTTCTTCTTTTCTTCCTACGCCTCCTTTTTTTTATACAAAGAAGAGATTAAAAGAGAAGGAATTTGATCAGTAGTAATAATCTATAGCTAAAATAGTTTCTACTCTTCTCTTCCTCTTTTTCACATCCCAGATGTTGATCTCTGGTTCTTACACTTTGTTTTCCTCTTTTTTCTACCTTTATAACCCATCACCTAAACTTAAAGTTTGTTTGCTTCCTTCCTCAACTCTTTCCACCTTTTCAAGCCCTTTTCACCCCTCCTCCTGTCCATTTCCCTGTTGAGTTTAATATATTTGTATAGCATACTCTTTATGTGTGTCCATACGTGTGTGTGTGTGTGTGTGTGTGTGTGTGTGTGTTTTCAATCCCTCTTTGTCTGGTTCAGATAAGAATGAAGTCATGAACTGGTTACCCCTCCAACCCCTTTCTCTGTGTTTATATACTCCTCCTCTGGCATACCTTATTTATAAAAATTACCCCTCCCTCATTTCCCCTTCCTTTTACTCTCCTCTCTTAGGGATATGTACCGCCCATGTAATTTCATTGGCATAGAGAATTTCCCTGATGAGAAAACTCCCTCTACTAATACAAGTCAGCATCTTCTCAGCCACTTAGACTCATAGAATTGCCCTGATAAGTGAGAGATTAAGGGATTTATCCAAGGTCATAATGCCAGTTTGTGTCAGAGGCAGGACTTGAATCCAGGTCTTTCTGATTCTCAGGCCAGCATTCTACATCATAGTGCTTAAACCCACCCACCCCTGCTGTCTTGCTTTAAGGAACTGAGGACTAAGAAACTCCTTCAAATCTCCTAAAGGAGCAAAAAACTATAAACACTTCTTTATACTTCCTCTACACAGGCCAATCAAAATCAGAAAGAGGTGAACTCTTACACCTCATTTTCCTTGTTACCTGCTCCTTCCTTACCTCCTATAATTTCATCAATTGGTCTGAGTGAACTGAATTCATCATTGATCCCCTGATCAATGCTATTGGTACATTAATTACACAAGAGAAAATATTTTCTGTTGTTTTTAAACAACAGCTGCTTTACTATATGCTAAATAATCTTATTACAAGAAAATTCTGTGTTCCTAAAACCACAATTTTCTTCTTTCTTCTCTGTAACTAACCTAGGTATTGTGTTCTGTTTCAAAATGAGTGCAAATCAGCCAAGTAGGCTGATTTGAGTGGCAGCACGGTCCAATGAAAAGAAAATATTATCTGTAAAATAAAAGGGCTAAATTCGATGGCCTCTAAGGCCACCTCTATTCCTAAATACTCTATGTTCCTATAGTGTCCAAGCACTATAGCTAAAATTCACATCAGTCTAACTCATACATAACTGAAAATTCTCCTTTAAAATATCCCTCTCCCAAGTGACCATTGAGCATTTGCTGAAATACACTCACTACTTTCGGGGGCAACTGATTAGTTAGCTCTAATAGTTCGGCAGCTTTGAATGCTGCTATCTGGATTGAAAGGGCCTTAACGTTAGGTGTAATCAGGTGATGTCGAAGTAAATTCTTGTTGAATAAACAAGTGAACCTCAATTATCTGTTGCTAATTAATACAGCAAATTGAGGATGAACATTCTTAGTTTCATCAATTTAGAGATGAACTGACCTTAAAGGTCATTTAGTCCCACATTTTCACTTTATAGATGAGGAATCTGATGCCAGAGATGCCTTTCCTAAGGTCAAATAAATCATGAGGCAGAACTGAGAAATGAAACAGGGGCTTCTAACACGAAATCCTGCATCCTTTTCCATCACACTGTTTCTTTAGATAACTTTCTCTCATGAGATGTTCTTATATAGAGCAGGTTCCAGATGCCATAAGTCCAGCTCTTGGCCTGGACAGAGAATAAGAAATTGGATCTAGAACAATTTTCTCTACTCCATTTCAAAGCTTACAATGCTGTATGTTACAATGTGTGAGTTCATCCAAGGTGAGGGGAAAAAAAAAACTGTTTTAAGTATCAAAAAACAACTGGTTTGCATTTTAGACAACATTTGAAGCTCATTTTTCTTTTATCTGATCATATCTTGTATTTTTCCCAGTGGGAATGCTGGGTATGCATCTTTGTTACTAATGTGCCAAGTAGTTAGTTAAACTAGCTTTGATTGAGCACATCTGTGTAGAAGAACCCCACAGCAAGGAAGGAGTAGGGGCATAAGTGGCAAATTTCTTCTCTTTTAGTTCCTAGTTAGGCTCTAGAACTGGAAGGGACCTTATAGGACATTTAGTCTACTTTCCCCTTTTACAGACGAGGAAACTGAACCCCAGTTCAGGAACTTACCTAAGGTCACACAGGTAATCAATGGCAGAGTCAGGATTTTAATTTGGGCCTACTGAGTCCAAATCAATATTCTATGCAGTCTGCCACACTGACTCCTGTATTTTATTTGTGGTTTATAAATTTATGACTTTATAAATCTAGTTTATCTTATGTTATGTTAAATGATTTTAGGTTATTAAGGGTTAATTGTTACACAAAGAATCTGTCTATGGAGAATACAGGAGAGATAGACTGTTTTGTGCACCTGTCCAGATGGGAGACAGAAAATAAGTAAATAAAAAGGTTTTGGAGTGATAGAACTTAAAGCTGGAAGGGCTTCCTAGTCATCTAGGTCATCTAGTCCCGGAGTCATCTTGACCTGTGGTTCCTATACTTTTTTGGGGGGGAGGGGGGAGATAACTATATTTCAGTTTCTTTTGTAATCCTATATATTTTAATATAGGCATTTAAAAACATTATTCTGAGAAAGCCAAAGTCTCCATTAGACTGCCATAACACAAAATAAGAAGAACCTCCAATCTAGATAAACCCAATACCCCTTATTTTACAGATGACGAAACTGAGATGAAGTGGTTTAAGGTCATGTAGCAATATAACAGCAAAACCATGACCAGTATTCAGTTCTCCTGACTCCTAGTCCAGAGCTTTCCCCTCACTGTGCCTTGCTATTTAGTTCAATAGAAGCAGAGTACAAGAAAATCATGTTTTGTGGGGAGCGAGGGTACCTCAATCAGGAGGTAACTGATTGTGAATGGGGAACTCTGTAGAAAAGAAGATATGTTTTGCCCAGATAGCTAGATGAAGGAAATTTAGCCCAAACTGGGAGTAGAAGCTAGGGAATTAGAAAAAAAATGACAGTTTTTAAGAAATTACCAACCTTGACCAGCAATAAGCTAGACAGAAGTATTTATACTGAAGGATTCATAAGTAGGATATAAACATATATATTTTTCACTGGAATGTACTTTATGTATTCTGTATAAAGTTTAAATTCCTTACCTTCATGTCATTTATACTCTTTTTATTAAGCCTCCTTTTCAGAGTCAGCAAGGCATCGAGGTTCTAATGTTGGGGTGGTTCAAATTTGACCTCTGATACAACTAGTTGTGTGACCTCTATGTGCTTCAGGTAACACTCAGGCACATCCTACATAGAAATATGACACCCCTTTCCCCACAGCAGACTGCAACAATCACAATCTTGTATTGGTGTATCGCTTATAGCAAAGTAGCCCTCAATCGGAGCAGTGGAAAATGTATGGGATAAAGGAAGGAAACGAACCTTGAGTACCTATCTATAGGCCAGACGTCATGCTAAGAGCTTAACAAATGTTATATCTTTTTGGTTCTCATAACAACCCTGGAAGGTAAACGCTATTAATTACTCTATTTTACAGTTGAGGAGCTGAGGCAAACAGAGGTTAAATCCCTTTCCCAGGGTCCCACAATTAGTATCTGAGGCCAGATCTGAACTCGGCTCTTCCTGGCACCATTCCCAGCACTCTATCTACTGTGCCACCTAATTGCTCTAAATACAAGCTATTGTTGTTTAGTTATTAAATAAAGGTAGCTAACACTTATTTAACACTTTTAAGATTTGCAAATCACTTTGCATTTACTGTCTCTTGAGTCTTACAACGACCTTGTGAAGTAAGTGCTAATTATTCCTCCCACTTTACAGATGGAACCTGAGAGAGGTTTTATGACTTGCTCAGGTTAGCCCAATTATCATGTGTCTGAGGGAAGATTCAAACTCAGGTCTTCCTGACTTTAAATCCAGCCTTTATCAATTCCAACACTTAGCTCCCAGGGAAGAATCACAGGCCCTTAGGCTTGAGCAATGAAGATCAAGGGACTTCTTGTGATCCCACTTGGGGTTAAATAGGACTGGGGCCAAAGATATAAAAGGAAGCACAATCCCATTTCTTTAGGAGTTTACAACTCTTGGGGAGGGACAAAACATAATGAAAGCAAACAGGAGAAAAACCACCAAATAAAGTGTCAATGAGTCCAAGACAGTGGAAAAGGGTAAAAGAAAACAGATTGTCTTCTCTTTTTCTATCATAACTCATGAGTCAGGTTTAGAGAGTTGCCTGGTGCACTGAAAGGTTAATTGATTTGTCTAAGGTTGCATAATCAGAATGGGTCCAGAGATAGTACTTGAAGGTTTTCAGAAACTCCCTGATTTTCAATCTAGATCTCTAGCTACTTTGACTTATTGAAATTTTCTAAGACCAGAAGTTATAGAAAAGGTACCAATTTTTGTTGGTAATAGGGAGTTTCCTTATAGTGAGTTTCCTTAGTCAATGAAATAAAATATCAGTGCATTAAAAAAAAACCATAATGTCAAAACTCTATGAAGTCTGACTAGTCTTAGGATGTAAGGTCAGGAATAAATTTCAACTTAGCCTGTAGCTTTTAGTCTTAACTGTATAACTACCTCAATCATTCAAAGGGGGCAGAAAAGAAATTACTGTCTTCCCAAATCAGTTTTTCAGTGGTTGATTTTTCCAGGCAGAATTTAGGGCAAATTTTGTCAGTCGCTTTGTGCCCTCTTCTCCAAGCCTAAATTCCATTATCTGTACATTTGGAAGGCAATGACACACAAATGCTTTCATGATGTAGCATTTTTCAGATGCATTGCATCTCATCTCTCAAGGAAGCTTCATCCTTCACTTGCCTAATGCAAATAAATCATAAGTCATCTGACAAGTCAAGACCTGCCTTCCTTGTTCCACTGTGACTGGGGAGGCTTTGTGCTGATGTGGTCAGACTCTCTCCTCTGGGAGTGTTCCCTGTCTCTGGGTTTAGCCAGGTGTTGCTGTTGCTGCTTAATCCCCCCAGGGGGAAGAGACTCAAAAGCAAACAATAAAACATTTCCCCTTTGATTCAGCCTACCTAGGAAATTCAAAACAGCATAGATAAGAATTTTAGGGACTGTTGGGTGTTGACCGTTTAGTCAAAATTATATCTCTGACAGTGGTAAATCTGGCAAAAGGCAGATTTATTTTGTGAATGTCAAGTATGGTTGATTTACCCAACACTGAAGGTTTAATTGCTTCTTCTTAATCAGCAGGGGGACTGATAGATTCAATGACCTAATAGTTTTTTTCCATAGGTGTTGTTTCTGATTACATAATAGTTATTGGTGTAGCACTTAAAGTTAAAACTTTCCAACCAGTGGCAGTAGTGGTGATCTTAGCTTCAGTTAATCCTCAGACTATTCAGGCAGCTGGAAAACAAAAGCACGAAAGCTGATAAACCCCAGCAGTATTACCGAACCAAAGCACAGGAGACAAAGAGAAATGACAGTGGCCTTTTCTGTTGCTTGGTTTGTCTCTCCTGGGCCAGAATGAAAAAAGCTTGTTAAAGATTTGAATTGAGAAGGAATTTTACTGAACCATCCCTGGTTTGCAGTGTAGTAAACCATAACTCTTTACAAGCAGACCTTACGTATGAAGACATGATTTTTGTTTAAATGGATAACTAGGGCACTTATAAAAGTTGAACTTAGACCTACATTTCCGGTTACTTATCTATTAAGGAGACTATAAAAATCAGGAGGATATTGTCTAAGTTATAGCATCTCGTTATAGGAACCATTTCTACTTGTAGCCCTGTAGTGACAGAGAGGAGGGCAGTTAAGCATGTGGAAGGGGTTTGGGGCATTGTATTGCGGGTCTTCTATTTCTGCACACCACTATTTCTTAAACGTGAGCTTATTTCCTGTAATTCTGCTTATTGGCGTGACTTTGTTGCTGTCCAGTCATGTTTGACTCTCCGAAAACACAATTGGGGTTTTCTTGGCAAAGATACTGAAGCGGTTTGCCATTTTGCCATTTCCTTCTCCAGCTCATTATTCAGATGAGGAAACTGAGGCAATCAGGGTTAAGTGACCTGCCCAGGGTCGCATAGCTAGTAATTGTCTAAGACAAGATTTGAACTGAGGTCTTCCTGACTCCAGACCCATCACTCTATCCAATGCACCGTCTAGCTGCCTACCAGTGTCAATAGTGGTTAGGTACAAAAAGGTACAGGCCACTCACTGTTCTTTTAAAATAATGAAGGCTTTGTTTAATTTTGCTTATCAGTTTTTACCCAAAGTTTTCATATAATTTAGAAAGACATTTTCAATGTGACTTCAGGAAGCCTGCATAATTAGGGGAAGGGCAAGAATTGCTCAAATCTTAGTCATAGGTGAAGCAGGGATATGACATCTAATACATAAAGTATGTGTGGTCGCTGTCTAATATAAATACAACAGGCCCAAGGGTAGCATACATAAATATCCGATCTTTCGAGACTGAAATTCTTTCCTTTGTAGGGAGTGAGAGGAGGACTCTGACTGGGTACTTCATTGGCCTGTCTCCATGATGGGAACTGTGATAGGAATATATTTATTGACCTTACCACAAATATTTGTAGTCCAGCATATAATAGGTTCAGAATAATAGTTGCATTTCCCTGATGTTCCCAAGGAAGAGGGTAATTCTAAGTCTCAATTTAGCTCCTTCCCAGCTGCTTACACAAACATCCTTCAGAGTAAGCAGTCATCAGAAATGGGGAAGTTATACACATTAGAGTAAATTCATTAATGAGCTCTCAGCTCCAGCAAGGGGAGACAGACTGATCTCACAGGAGATGAGTGACCATCTTTCAGCAGGCTTTAGGGTCGAGGCACTGGAATTTAGGAATATTTTGGAAGGCTGGCTTCCCCATGTGGCTACAGCTCCATGTAGATGTCCTGTCCACCATTCAGAAGTCTGTGCTTGTCTCTTTCATCTGCCTCTCTTAAAGTTCTTTGACATTTATGTAGGTAAGCAGCACCTTGGGCTTGGCACTCTGTCTCTGTGTCTCCTGCCTAGAAAGTACTCTCTATCCCTGGGCTGTCTCAGAAAAACTTCCCCAGCCTTGGGCAACCAGCACTGACACACCCAGAGAACCCAAACTCCACTCTACTCTGGCTACTACTTCTCTTCTTCGTGGGCAAAAGACAGTAATGAAGGTCCTCGTGTGACCCCAGCAAATCACATCACCTTCCAGGACTGTTTCCTTATTGAAAATGGAGATTTACTAGCTGTGAGACCTTGGGCAAGTCACTTAACCCCAATTGCCCTGCCTTCCCCCCTGCAAAAGAAAAAAATGGAGATTTGAATCTGAACTTTGATGCTCCCTATGTGATTTGCATCTTAACACTACTTAATTCCACTTTCCTCAACTAGAGCGTGTCCAATAGAGGGTAACCAAGATGGTAAGAGCTTCAAGATTATGCCATATGAAGACAGATAGTAGGAAATGAGGCTGCTTAGCCTGGAAAAGAGGGAAAGCTGCCACCTTCCAGTACCGGATGAACTGCTGTGTTGGAAAGAGGATTTGATTTGTTTTGCTTTGCCCCAGAGAGTAGGAGTAGGAACAATTGATAGAAATTACAGAGTAGTAGAAAACTTCTGGACAATTAGAGCTATAGGAAAGTGTAGTAGACTGCTTAGGGAGTAGAAGTAGGTCCTCTTCAAAGACTGGATATTTATTCATTGGGGATGTTACAGAAGAGATTCTGGTTCTCGATGACCTTTGAAGACTCCTTCAGTTCTGAACATCTGTAGTTCTCTTAATCTCCACGTAGATTCTTCCTAGGTCCTAGAGTAGTGTGTGAACTACTCCTTGAACAGGAAAATCGATTTTAAGTTCGAAATATTGAACAGTGAAATATTTGCTTCTCTTTGTCTAGTTGTGCTTAAGGGCTTATCACACTTTTTTGGAAGTTGATATATTATATTTCATCTTACATTTTTTTAAAAATTTATTTAATATATTTAATTTAATTTAAATTTATTTATTTAACATATTTAGTTTTCAGCATTGATTTTTCACAAGAGTTTGAATTACAAATTTTCTCCCCATTTCTACCCTCCCCCCCACTCCAAGATGGCATATATTCTGGTTGCCCTGTATTTAATATATTTGGTTTTCAGCATTGATTTTCACAAGAGTTTGAATTACAAATTTTTTCCCCATTTCTACCCTCCCCCCACTCCAAGATGGTGTATATTCTGGTTGCCCCATTCCCCAATCAGCCCTCCCATCTGTCACCCCACTCCCCTCCCATCCCCCTTTCCCTTCTTCTCTTGTAGGGCAAGATAAATTTCTATGCCCCATTACCTGTGTATCTTATTTCCTAGTTGCATGAAAAAACTTTTTTTTGTTGTTGTTTTTGAATGTCTGTTTTTAAAACTTTGAGTTCCAAATTCTCTCCCCTCTTCCCTCCCCACCCACCCTCCCTAAGAAGGCAAGCAATTCAACATAGGCCACATGTGTATCATTCTGTAAAACCCTTCCACAATACTCATGTTGTGAAAGATTAACTATATTTTGCTCCTTCCTAACCTCTCCCCCTTTATTGAATTTTCTCCCTTGACCCTGTCCCTTTTCGAAAATGTTTTTTTTTATTACCTCCTCCCCCTGTCTGCCCTCCCTTCTATCATCCCCCCTTTTTTATCTTCTTCCTCCTTCTTTCCTGTGGGGTAAGATACCCGATCGAGTATGTATGGTATTCCCTCCTCAGGTCAAATCTGATGAGAGCAAGATTTACTCATTCCCCCTCACCTGCCCCCTCTTCCCTTTCTACAGAACAACTTTTTCTTGCCACTTTTATGCGAGATAATTTACCCCATTCTATCTCTCCCTTTCTCCCTTTCTTAATATATTCCTCTCTTATCCCTTAAATTGATTTTATTTTTTTAGATATCATCCCTTCATATTCAACTCACTCTGTGCCCTTTGTGTGTATATATACATATATACATGTATATATGTATATACACCTACATATATACACACATAGACACACACATATGTATATGTATGTTTACACACACACACACACACACACACACACACACACACACACACATATATATATATATGCATATTCCTTTCAGCTACTATGATATTGAGGTCTCATGAATCATACACATCATCTTTCTATGTAGGAATGTAAACAAAACAGTTCAGCTTTAGTAAGTCCCTTATGATTTATCTTTCTTGTTTACCTTTTCATGCTTCTCTTGATTGTTGTGTTTGAAAGTCAAATTTTCTATTCAGCTCTGGTCTTTTCACTGAGAAAGCTTGAAAGTCCTCTATTTTATTGAAAGTCCATATTTTGCCTTGGAGCAAGATACTCAGTTTTGCTGGGTAGGTGATTCTTGGCTTTAATCCTAGCTCCATTGACCTCCAGAATATCATATTCCAAGCCCTTCGGTCCCTTAACGTGGAAGCTGGCAGATCCTGTGTAATCCTGATTGTTTTTCCACAATATTCAGATTGTTTCTTTCTGGCTGCTTGCAGTATTTTCTCCTTGACTTGGGAGCTCTGGAATTTGGCGACAATGTTCCTTGGAGTTTTCTTTTTGGGATCTATTTGAGGAGGCAATCTGTGGATTCTTTCAATTTCTATTTTACCCTCTGGCTCTAGAATATCAGGGCAATTCTCCTTGATAATTTCTTGAAAGATGATATCTAGGCTCTTTTTTTGATCATGGCTTTCAGGTAGTCCAGTAATTTTTAAATTATCTCTCCTGGATCTATTTTCCAGGGCAGTGGTTTTTCCAATGAGATATTTCACATTGTCTTCCATTTTTTCATTCCTTTTGTTCTGTTTTATAATATCTTTATTTCTCATAAAGTCACTAGCTTCTACTTGCTCCAATCTTATTTTTAAGGTAGTATTTTCTTCAGTGGTCTTTTGGACCTCCTTTTCCATTTGGGTAATTCTGCCTTTCAAGGCACTCTTCTCTTCATTGGCTTTTTGGAGCTCTTTTGCCATTTGAGTTAGTCTATTTTTTAAAGTGTGGTTTTCTTCAATATTTTTTTCAGTATTTTTTTGGGTCTCCTTTAGCAAGTCATTGACTTGTTTTTCATGGTTTTCTTGCATCATTCTCATTTCTCGTCCCAATTTTTCCTCTACTTCTCTAACTTGCTTTTCCAACTCCTTTTTGAGCTCTTCCATGGCCTGAGACCAGTTCATGTTTTTCTTGGAGGCTTTTGGTGTAGGCTCTTGCACTTTGTTGACTTCTTTAGGCTGTATGTTTTGGTCTTCTTTTTCACCAAAGAAGGATTCCAAAGTCTGAGACTGAATCTGGGTGTATTTTCGCTGCCTGGCCATGTTCCCAGCCAACTTACTTGACCCTTGAGTTTTTCGTTGGGGTATGACTGCTTGTAGAGCAAAGAGTACTTTGATCCAAGCTTGAGGGGATGCGCCGTTGATTTCAGAGCTATTTCTATACAGCCAGCTCTGCCACCCCAGCACTCCTCCTTCCTCAAGAACCACCAACCCGGACCTGATGCAAATCTTCAGCAGGCTCTGCACTCCTGCTCTGATCTGCCACTTAATTCCTCCCACCAGGTGGGCCTGGGGCCAGAAGTAACTACAGCTGTAGTTCTGTAGCTGTACCTCCCCTGCTGCCCCTGGGGCAGTGGCCGAACCCCGAACTCTGTCCCCTGAAGCTTTTCCCACTAACCTTCTCTGTTGTCTTTGGTGTTTGTGGGTTGAGAAGTCGGGTAACTGCCACAGCTCACTGATTCAGGGTGCTAGGGCCTGTTCTGCCCAGCTCCTGGTCTGGTTGGTCCTGCTGCCTCCCTCGCTGAGCTCTGCTCCCCTCCTCATTCATCGACCATCCAGGCTGTCCTGGGCTGGATCCCTGCTTCCCTCTGCTATTTTGTGAGTTCTGCAGTTCTAGAATTTGTTCTGAGCCATTTTTATAGGTTTTTGGAGGGACATGGTGGGGAGCTCATGCAAGTCCCTGCTTTCCCTCATCTTACATTTGTATAGCAATTTAATTTTTAAAGTCTTTAAAGTACATTATCTCCTTTGATTCTTGCAACAGCTTTATAAGGGAGGCAGTCATCACCCCTATTTTATGGTAGAGGAAACTGAGGCATAAAGAAGTCAAGAAACTTGTCCAAGTTCACACAACTAGTTAGTGACGGAACTGAGGTTAGATCCCAGATTTCCTGACTCTAGTGCTGTACCTAATAACTCAGGACATCTTTGTTTATATCCTCTTTTGTAGATAAGAAAGTATTTTTTCAATTTTTTTTTATTTTTAATTTACAGCACTCAGTTCCACAAGTTTTTGAGTTCCAAATTTTCTCCCCCTTCCTCTCTTCTCCCCTCCCCCCCAAGATGGTATGTAATCTAATAGGTTCTATATATACCTTCCCACTTAACTTATTTACACAATAGTAAAGTTCTAAAGAAGAATGATAACCAATGGAATGAATCATGAGAAAGAAGAAACAAAGCCAAAAAAGAAGGAAAAAGAAAAAAAAAGAGAGTGCAAATAGTTTGCCTCAATCTGCATTCAGACCCTTTAATTCTTTCTCTGGATGTGGATAGTTTTTCCATCATGAGTCTTTTGGAGCTGTCTTTGAACCTTGCATTGATGAGAAGAGCCAACTCTGTCAAAATTAGTCATCACAGATACCGTGTGTCTGTAATCATGTATAATGTTTTCCTGGTTCTGCTCCCCTCACTCAGCATCAGATCATGTAAGTCTTTCTAGGTTATTATGAAGTCCGTCTGCTCTGCATTTCTTATAGCACAATAATATTCCATTACATTCATATACCACAACTTGTTTAGCCATTCTCCAATTGATGGGCATCCCCTTGATTTCCAATTCTTTGCCACCACAAAAAGAGCCGCTATAAATATTTTTGTACATATGGGTCCATTTCCCACTTCTATGTTCTCTTTGGGATACAGCCCTAGAAATGGTATTGCTGGGTCAAAGGGTATGCACATCTTTATAGCCCTTTGCACATGATTCTAAATTGCTCTCCAGAATGGCTGGATCAGTTCACAACTCCATCAACAATATAACAGTGTTCCAATTTTCCCACATCCTCTTCAGTATTTATGATTTTCCTGTTTTCTCATGTTGGCCAGTCTGTACCTGAGAGTTGTTTTGATTTGCATTTCTCTAATCAATAGTGACTTAGAGCATTTTTATATGACTATAGATATCTTCAATTTCTTTCTCTGAAAGCTGCCTGTTCATATCTTTTGACTATTTATCAATTGGACAGATAAGAAAGTATTAAGCAATTGAGTGGGTAATATATTAACAGGATTCAAAACAGAAACTGAGTTTAATATCTACCCAGCCACTGGTCTAACCAATGTATCATACAGCCTCTTTATGGTAAGCATTCAACAAGGCTAGCATAAGGGATTAAATGTGTTGCTATATGGTCAATCAAAATGTCAGTCCCTTATGTTTGACAATAAAGAAAAAAAATCCTGTTTTCTTAGACAGGTTCACAATTTTTTTTGTCTGCTGCTCTTATACAGAGGGCTAACTGATGGGATAATAAATATTTATGTGTTTAAATAGGTCTGATTCCTGCACACCTGTTTCCTTCTAAAGCTAAATGATCCTAGCATTGGCGAAAGAAGATAGGAGAGTCTTTCTTTTTTTTTTTTGGTCAGGCTCTTTATATTGATGTTTACATATTCTGAAATGGTTCCTAAATGAGTTCACTTGTGACTTCTATCCCACTAGACCTAATGAAATTTCTCCCTTTTCTAAATTTTGAACCTTCCATAGTGAACGAGGAAAGTGGAATACAGTTCTATAAACTGGCAACCTCCTTTTGTTTCAGACCTGAGAAAGCCCCAGATTGTCAGTATACAAACATTAGGCCCTGTAAATATTAGTAGAACTATCTTTTTAAAAAAAAACAACTTTTTTTTTAACATGACTGATAATTAAAAGATATCTCATAACTGGCATCAGTCTAGTCAGTTTACACTGATTTGTGATTCAACCAATAAGAATTCCATGTTGTCTCATCCATCCCCTTTTCAAAAGAATCAATTTATTCTTTGTGAAAATAAGAGGCTAGTTTGACCTGTAAGCGGTTTGCAATAGTGAGCTGATCCAGTCTTATAACATTCTGCTTCTTCACCAGAGAGCAAAATGACAGTGGCTCAATCAATCAAATTGGACAGCTCCTCCAAGTGAAGCAGGGGTTACTGTCTTGAGACTTAGCAGACCTTTGGCCATATCCCTCTGAAGTCCAGATTTTTTTCTCCACAAAAAGCAATTAACTGCCCGAAGCAGTAGAGTAACCTCTTCCTTGAATTATTAATAAGCCTGATATGAGTCAGCAGTGTCACATAGCAGCTAAAAAAGTCAATGAGATCTTGGGCTGCATTAAGAGGGGCAGGCGTAATTTCCAGGAATAGGAAGGTGATAATCCCACTGTACTCTACCACAGTCACACCTTCTCTGGAGGATCACATTTGCTTTTGCGCACTGTGATTTAACACAGACATTGATAAGCTGGAGAGTGTACAGAGAAAACAAACCAAAGTGTTGTAGGGTCTTGAAGGTAGTGGCTAAGTTAATTGTGAGGAGAAGATTGGGTGGGGCAGAAGGGAATGACAGCAGTCATGTGGAGGAGGGATTAGACTTCTGTTTGGTCCCAGAGGGCAAAACCAGGAGCAATTGGATGAAGGGTATAAACAGAAAACAGGCAGATAGAGGCTTGATGTCAGAGGAAAAAACTTCCTAACAGAACGGTCCAAAATAGAATAACTTGCCTCAAGAGATGGATAGTTTGCAGGCAGAGGCTGGTTGACCATTTGTCTGGAATAGTTAGGATTCTTTTCATGTAGGAGTTGGACTAGATGGCTATGAGATCCCTGGCAACTGTCAAAATCTGTGATCTCTCTATCTTTTTATCTCCTCTTTCTGTCTCTGTCACTCTATCACTCTGTTCTGTCTTTGTCTCTGCATCTAGAAGACTTTATCATCCAGATATCATCATCCTGGCTTCTAGGTGGCAAAGTGGAAAGAACCTTGGACCTGGAATCAGGAAGACCTGAGTTCAAATCCAGACTCAGTGACTTACTAGCTATGTGATTTTGGGCAAGTCACTCTATCTGCCTCAGTTTCCTCAACTGTGATGATAATAGTGATAATAACAGCACCCACCCTGCAAGATTTCACTGCTAGGATTAGATGGAATAATATTTGTAAAAATGCTTAGTACAGAGCCTGGTACATAGAAGGTACCTGATAAATCCTTATTTCCTTCCTTTCTCCTCCTATTTGAAATCTGGTCTAGACATCCTCCACAAGGGGCAGACACTTTTGGCAAGTTCTCCCCCACCCCACCCCCCACACTTTATAGTGGGTAGTTATTGATATATTATCAAGTGCTTCCTTCGGTAACAATAAGATCCTTAATTTTTTTCCCCAAGCGTTTTATATCTTCTTTTCTTTCTTATCTCTTGAGATTTGATCCCTTAATGCCTACAAGTTGTCACCCACAGCATGGCCCTCCTGTACGTGTCCTTGCCCTAGCTTATCTATTCTTCACATCTTTTAAAAAATTTAGTGCCGTTTCTATTTCTTTGTGCAATATATCTGGAATTGTAGAGTACTCTAAGTAAAGTTAGAGTCTAAATGTAAATGGTTCAAATGTTATCGGTGCAGGAGTTTGTTACAGAAATTTTTATGGATTCAAAACATAATAAAAATGATGAAGCTAGCTAAATTAATCTACGTATTTAGCGCTAAGCCAATCATTTTATAGAGATAGACAAAATGGCAAAAATCATTTGGAAAGAAATGTAAAAGCATTTATTAAGCACTCGTAGCCTTCATCTTGCCATGAAGTATCCCACTTTCACGTTCACAAACTCTGAAATTTCTTTCCCTGATCATAATCTTTTATCATTAGGCCTTACAATCTCTAACCCTCTTCTTCATCCTCACCATGACCTACAATCATTCCACCCCTGAGTTCTTTTTCAGACTATCACCCCGTATACTGGCTATATTCTCTTCCCATGACCCTTTGGTGAACAAGTTCAACTCTGCACTGTCCTCGTCTTTTGAACAATTGTCCTATCACTGATTTTGCCCTTCTGAGCCCCACTAATTGTTTTCATTTGCTGCTGAATGAAGCCAGAAAAAAATCATGAAACGGTCAAATTGATCTTCCAAAAGTACAAGTCTGATCATGTCACTCACTCCCCTCATTTAATCAACTCCAGTAGCTCTCTGTTACTTCCAGGACCAAATATAAAATCTTCTCTGCCTTTTAAAGCCCTTTATAACTTAGCTTAGCTGAATGTGTCACCAAATCTTTTGTAAACCTATTTTTCCTCTGTTGCTTTCTGCTGTTTTATGGGTAATATTGCTCATAATTGTTCACTATCTCCCTCCGTAAGATTTTACAAATGAGCTTATTTTATAAACTGATGTTGCCTTTGGCTGCTGTTTCTGTCCATTTGGTAAAGAGATTAAATGTTTGCTGGCTGAGTCAGTTTTCTAGGCTCTTTTGTTTTCTTCCTTGTGGTGAATATCACTAAATGACTGTAAGAAATGGTAATAACATATGTAAATGTTTGTTCTTTATCTGTTTCCCAATTATTCGGCATTCATAGGTTGTTTAAATAGGCCACATTGGAGTTGCTTCAATGGGGCACCCGTATCTTTCAGTTTTTATGCTTCCTAATTTGCTATTGATTTTGATGTTTACTCTAATAAGTATGTGATAAAACTTCACAAAACCAGCTGATTCCAGAATAAGTTTCATGTTAGCAACCAATTATTTCCTGTCAGAATATAATTAATTTCATTTTTTTCTTATGTTATATAGTGCTATATCTGGTTCCTTCCATATCACTTTTTTGAAAAAAGATGTCTAGGACTGGGGAAAATGCTATGTAGAACTGAGGCTTCTTTATACTCTACAAGCATTTGGCCTTTCTTATTTTTTAATTCCATGTTTTCTGACACATTTTAATACCTACCTGGGCACCATACTACCTGAGCACATTGGTTTAATTTGAAGAATTTATTAACTTATTTTTCTACATCTGTAACTTCTGTCCACAAACTACAATCATCATCATGATGACCTTTGAAAATATTTATCAACATCATTGCAATATGAGTTGACAAAATGATCTAGTTTAGGGGTGGGGAACCTGCGGCCTTGAGGCCACGTGTGGCCCTCTAGGTTCTCAAATGCAGCCCTTTGACTGAATCCAGATTTCACAGAATAGGTCCCTTTAATGAAAGGATTTGTTTTGTAAAACTTGGACTTGATCAAAAAGGCTGCACCCGTGGACCTAGAAGGCCACACGTGGCCACAGGTTCTCCACCCTCTAGTGAATGATATTTCATTTCGTCTTCAGATGAATGGTACAACCAAATCCAGTAACTTCTCTATTTGCCCCTCCATAGAAAACCTGTGAGCCAACCTGCTATTTAGCTATAATTTCTTTTATAGTGAGAATGTTAAGATTAATATGAATTAGTCTTCTATTTTTGTGTCTATTTTATGTCCACTGAACAAGAAGTTCATACCTAGCATATGAATAGCTGAGCTAAAGTTTACAATTGTTTTAAAAATTATGTAATTCTTAGTACTATTTGCCCCCTTTTCCACCATTGACGCTGCAGAAATAGAAGACACACAGGAGTGAAGGTCATTTTAGTTTTTCTTTGTTTTTCTGTTGGAGGCAGATCTAACACCAACACTGTCTTGGTTCAAGTTAAGTGTTGGGATAGAATGAGGTATTCATAAGTCATTGAACAGTTTACACAAAGAGGTTTATTATGGCCTAACGCAGCAAGTGTATGCAACAAGAATACAGTGTCACTTAGCTTCTCTGGTCACAGCATCCCTAATCTCCATATGGAAATGAATTAGAGCAGGAAATGGCGAAGGAAATGGTGACTTATGTGGTCTTCAGAAATCCAAACAATCAGAGGGCCCCAATTGTATGACTTTTTAAACCCTTAGGTGACCAGGAAACTTCTTCATGGAATCAGGGCCAATAAGATGCTAAAACTTGCTTTTTTTCTTAAGGGAAAATTAATTCACATTGTAGAAAGAAAAGAAGGAGTGGTGGTCCTAACCCATCTTGTGGTGAAACATTGGTGGTTGTTAGTCCTATTACAGTTTCCATGACTAAAATATTTATCGCCAAGTGATCAGCCTATTGGTGATGAGTCCCACCCTAGGTAGATCATCAGAAAGTAAACATCATCTATTGCCAGGATAATAGTCTAAGTCAGAAAGATTCTTAACGTACAGTCCATGAACTTCTTTTTAAAAATATTTTGATAGCTATATTTCAATACAATTAACTTCAGATATAATCCCACATATTTAAAAACATTATTCTGAGAAGGGGGCCTGTGTGCTGCACCAGACTGCAGGAACCATTGCTCTAAGTCCTTCCAGAATGGGAGAGCCTGCCGGAGTGTGTGCTCGACTGGTGTCATCTTTAAGAGCCCAGGTCACCTCCATGCCACAAGGAGGCATCCATGAAGTACTTTGTGAAAGGGCAAAGTAGGGAGCAAAGATGAGATGACTCGATCCCTGCTCTCAAGGAATGTTCAGGTTAGTAGCAGAATGTGACATATACACATAAATATCAGGGTAGCATCTGTGCCCTGCCTACATATGCTTTGGGGCAAGCACAGTGAAGGAGAGCGAGCATGATAGAGAAGGCTAATGGTTGAAGATTTTAAAAGGAACTGACCTTTGATGTGGGAAAATGCCATTTTAATTACTTTTGTATACAAAGTGTTTTTTGTAAGGGACCTTGAATGACATGTTATGGGTACAAAACAAGTGTTAGGGAAGTAGGATGAGGACTGGCACTATGAGATCTGATTGGATGATACAGGCTTAGAATAATGTAAGAGCATCATTACTACTTTCAAAGGGGTAGAGCCAAGAGGTGAGTGACAACTGTGTTGTGTTATCTTTCATTTTGAAGAGAACCAATGCTATCACAGGGTGATGATTGGCACATGAATTGGACTTAAATAAGGCAGAGTTGCGTAAAGTCATCAGCCTCAGTCTCTCTTTCACAGTCATCAAAGTCCAGTTGCAAGACAAAAGTAAGGACAAGTGGTGATGAGTGGGAATGTAGTAGGTGACCTTGGCATCTTCCATATCTGACCAAGTTCTAAGCACTCCACAGTACCTATTCAATCACCTTCATAGCCATTGGAACAATCTGTCCATTCTGCTGGGGGATGTCCTCACGTGCTTGGGGTAGACATCCCTTTAACTCACCCATGGGTCTGAGGCCTGTTGGTCACCTTCAACCTGGTTTAACCCATCTACAAGACAGTTTTACTGAGGTGTGGCCACTGCACAATCTACAGCTTCTTGGAGCAACAGGTTGGTTGGTTGGTTGTTGTTATCCTTCATTCTCAAAAAGGACCAAAATGACAGCACTGTTAGAGTCAAGTTACAGTGTGTACAACTATGGCTGATCAGACCAATATGATGAGCTCAGAATGCTTTAACACAGGTCAGGCACAAGTAGTCCATGTGAACATTTGGACTGGATTCTCTAAATTTGCACATCTGATTTTTCTTTTGAGCTACTTCAGTTTTTCTTTGCTCATAGAGCACAGCACCTGCTCTGATGAGAGCCCGCCATGCTGAGCGGTCCTGTGCCAGGGTGTCCCATCTTGTATAATCAATTCCAAAGTTCTTAAGAGAGACCTTAAGAGTATATTTGTATCACTTCTACTCACCACCCTGTAAACATTTGCCTTGTGTGAGTTCTCCATAAAATAATTTTTATGTTTGGCATTCAAACAACATGGCCGGCCCATTGGCATTGTACTCTCTGCAGTAGAGTTTGAATGCTTGGCAGTTTCATTGGAGAAAGAACCACAGTGTCTGGTACCTTCTCCTGCCAGGTGATCTTCAGAATCCTCCTAAAGGTAATTCAAACGGGAATGATTCAGTTTCCTGGAATGGTGCTGGTAGACTGTTCAGATTTCACAGATCAGCACAACGGCTCTGTAGACTTTAAGTTCGGTAGTCAGTCTAATAACTCTTCTCTCCCACACTTTTCTTCAGAGCCTCCAAACACTGAGCTAGCTCTGGTGATGCATGCATCAACCTCATTGTCAATGTGTACATCCCTACAAAGTATACTGCCAAGGTAAGCGAACATACCCACAGTATTCAAAACTTCTCCATTTGCTGTAACCCATGGTTCTACATATGGATGGTATGAGAGGCGGGTGAAAGGCAGACACAAAGGTGGATGAGCAGCCCTGAGAAAAGGCTTGGCAAGCCCTCACACCAGAGATGCTAGTCTTCCCTGAACACCCCATATGCCCCAAGTGCCAACTATCTGTTTTGGGTACCTGAGAGGGACAAAGCATATAGTAGACACCCTAGTGTGCCCTCTGATGCTGGATAAAGCACATGATAGGTGGGACTGAGTGGTTGTGTGATCCACTATTGTCACCACTGGATAGGAGCAATCACCGATTACAACCCACTTCCCACTACTGTTATAACTATAATACAGAACACAACATGACTTTGTTTAAACCCTTGTCATGGATTTCTTGAGTAGGATTTGCCTTACTCCTTTATCTGTTATATACTTTAAAACCTGCTGAGATCATTGATGTTCATCATATGACAAATAGTAATATTACCGATATAATGATGTTTGAGCATAATGAGGAAAAATTTTAAGTTTCTTATTAGACAAATAGGAACCTGAAGTCTGAGAATATAATGTTTAGGAAAATACATGCTACAGCTCAGGACAAGCACTGATTTACTATTTTAGCAACATTCAGTGTTAATCCGTGTTTGGCCCTGTGTACTCAGAAAAAAAAGTGGTCTCGGTTAAATATGATAGGGCATCAAAAAGCTTTGCAATATTTTATCTAAGTTACAGAATGATTCTGAGTACCAGGTAGTGGATAGAGGCCCTGTTCACTTTATCTATTTGTGTTTCAGGGAGCATCAAAATGCTAAGATATTTAACAGTAACTCCTGGGAAAATTAATAAGATGTGGAGGCCTTTTGTTTGCATTCCGTAAAGGGTGATCTTTTATTTTCTTGCTGCAGGCATGAGGTTTCTGGCTGTGCCCCAGGATGACTCAGCTCTTGTCTAGATGTTCTGTGAATCAGTAACAAACAAAACAGTGTAAGTCGGAATTACAATAGCAAGATGCAAGTACAGGCATCCAGAAGCTTGAAAGGATCCTTCCTGTTATGGTGGTCTGTGTGGTTAGTTGGTTATGCCACTAATACCAATGTTATGACCTCATTAACCTAACCTATATCCCTGAGATGATTGGTTACCTGTCCGCCCCCTCTTCCTGGACACCGACTGTTTTCCCCTAATCTAGCCCAGGCATCCCATAGATGTGCATTCTGGTTACAAAGAGGACCAGGAAAGCGAATGTAGCAGTGTGAGTGGGAATCTACCTTCACTCTCTGGGCAGTAATTCAGTAGGCATAGCATTTCTAGTCCATACCACATACTTCAGGAGGCTGTTACATAATTCCTTGTCCTTTTTTTTCTAATTGTTTCATCTGTGTTTTTGTCTGCCCACCTAGATGGCAAGCAAGTGCAATTATGAGGGCGAAACTGGAATCTGTTTCTAAAAATCTACTACTTCCCTGCTTTTAGGAGCCCCTTCCATACTCTTCTGGTTCCTGTCCCCCAACCTTCATTCCTGTTTTGCCCTTCCCTGGCTTTTCAATTCTCTACATTGAGCATAGTATAGAGGAAGGAATACTGGGCTCAGAATAAAAAAAAACCTGGGTTTCAGTTGTGGTTTTGTCATGTAGTAGTGGTAGTAGTAGCTTCCTCTTTGATCCTCAGGTTACGTGTTTGTAAAATAGTGCTATTGGCACATGCCTTTTTAGGGTTTTCGTGAGATAAGTTCTGTGCAAACCTTTCAATGGTATATAAGGCTCTACCTAGAAAACCCTTCAGATTGTAATACTTTAAATTACTAGCCTACATTATTTGTGTGGAGGAACTGACCCTGACTACAAGTTTTCTTAGGGTAGCCCCATGTATTAGGTTGCTTGTTTTTTTTTTTAAATAGTGCAGTGGTCTCTACATTTTAAAAATCATACCTCATCAGTAAAAAAAAAAAAAACACCAACTTTTTTTGAACATGTACCACTCTATGTGTAAATTTATTATTAATTGTATATATGTACTACTGTGTTAATATATTATGCAATTATAAAGCATACCCAAGTATAAATTAAAATGATGTGATAAAGATTAAATAGTATTTTAAGCATAATTTTTATTTTATTTATTAATCATGGAAAAATTTTTACTCTGTAAAATATTATTTGCAATAAAATTTCTTTATGAGAGCATTGTGGTTAGATGTTTTAATATTTTGAAAATCTTGGTTTAACACAATTCAAATACCTGGTTTTAGGTTCAGTTTATTTTGATAATTGGTTTTCATGACTGTCATAGCTGAAATGGGAAGAGTTTATAGATTAAAATTGTCAGAACTCACAAAATATCATTTTAAAGATGACAGAGTAACATATATATGAAGTACCATTTTACTTTTTATCTCATTCTCTAATCCTGAAAAAACTGGTAAATAAAAAAGTCCTTACTTCATAGAAATGCCACCTCCTTCACCTTTCCAGATCATTAGTACTTTACCTCCAGCCATCCTTACCCCTAATTACTTTTTTAAAAAATGTATTTCCCATTTACATATATTGTTTGGCTTTTGTCTTTGT
This sequence comes from Trichosurus vulpecula, assembly GCF_011100635.1. NCBI lineage: Eukaryota > Metazoa > Chordata > Mammalia > Diprotodontia > Phalangeridae > Trichosurus > Trichosurus vulpecula. The sequence goes on along the minus strand of NC_050573.1, from coordinate 513,864,806 downwards.
AACCACAAGCATACCTTGGAGATTTAGGGTTCAGTTCCAAACCACTGCAATAAAGCAAATATTGCAAAAAAGCAACTCACACAAATTTTTTGGTTTCCCAGTGAATATAGAAGTTATGGTTACACTATGCTGTGGTCTATTAAGTGTGTGGTGGTATTGTCTAAAAAAACCGTACCTTAATTTATTGCTTAAAAAATGCTAACCGTCACCTGAACCTTCAGGGAATTGTAATCTTTTTGCTGGTGAAGAGTCTTACCTCAATGTTGATGGCTACTGACCAATCAGGGTGGTGGTTGCTGAGGGTTGGGGTGGCTGTGGCTATGGCTATTTCTTAAAATAAGACAGCAATGAAGTTGATTGATACTTCCTTTCACTTGAATACTTGGAGGCCATTTCAGGGTTATTAATCAGCCTAATTTCAATATTGTTGTGTCTCAGGGAATAGGGAGGCCTGAGGAGAGGGAGAGAGACGGAACAGCTGATCAGTAGAGCCGTCAGAACACACACAACATTTATTGATTAAGTTCATCCTTTTACATGGGCACAATTCATGACACCCCCAAACCATTACAATGATAACATCAAAGATCACAGATCACCATGACAGGTATGAAATAGTGAGAGAATTACCAAAATGTGAAACAGAAACCCAAAGTGAGCACATGCTGTTGGAGAAATGGTACCAATAGACTTGCTGGAAGCAGGGTAACTACAAATCTTCAATTTGTAAAAAATAAACAAACAAAAAAACACAGTATCTATGAAGCACAATAAAATGAGATATGCCTGTACCTAACTCATAGTAGGTGTTGAGTAAATGCTTATTGAATTGAGTTCATGTATCTCTCTTTGTATTTCCCCTTCTCTGTTATAGAGAAGCCCTTGCCTATATTAGGGAATAAATGATCATGAATACCAAGGAATAATGAGTTTCGGCCCTGTGTATAAAGGGCAGGCTTGTGATAGATCAAACCAACAGGGACATTGCTCTGTACAGTTTCCACTTCCTGAAGGTTATACCTTTCCAGTCCACCTGGAACAGAAAGCAATTGTATTTTGCAGATAAAACCACCATGCCCAACTTTTTTTTAGTAGATGAAGGTTATTAGAGTGAATAGAGTTCAGGAAGGATAAACAGAAGTAGAGGGAAAGGTGATTTTTTAGCAATCAAGGGAAAGGAGATTTAGGAAAACCAAAGTGTTCCATTCTCCCTCTCAACGAGACTTACCACTTCACTGCTGTAATCAACCTTTTGTCTTCACTTCCCTGCTGAAGGACTTACTGCATCTCTCCCACATGGGGCTACCAGGGAGGCAGACCTAGCCCATTTCAGTCCCATGCAGTCTAGCCCAGCCTTGGGTGTCACTGTGGCCTAGCTCCCTATTCCCTGGGCATTGTGCTAAGGCCTATTTTGTGTCTAATAGCCCTATTTTGAAGCCCAGAACATTTAACATAGTGCTGGGTAGCTAGGAGGTCCTCCTTAAATATTTGTTAATTACCTGGTTGGAAAGATTACTTTGTTGAATGGTGTTCTCTAGCTTCATTTAGCTTAGGAAGGGAATTATATTCTTTAGGTATTGTCAGATGAAGTTGATACAGACTTTTAAAGAATTTATTAAGGTCTTTTCTCTGAATGTTTTATATGACTCTTTGTGCTGAAGACACATGGTATTCTGGGAATCAGCTTAAGTCAATGTTACTTTGAAAGCTCTGCCAATTTAGTGTTTGCTCCATATGGTTAAAGATGATTTGTACAAATGCATATGTGGTCAAGAAGCTGGGGAAATGAAACTTAGTTCCCAAGGGGCATCCTGTATCTGTGAAACATGGAAAGAGAACTCTGTTAGATAAACTATTAAAATTCTTCCTGGCAAAGGCAGGATTTGTGCAGTTCCATTTAGTGTTGAAGATATTCAGATATCTAACATATAACCTATAGAAAAACTAAAATTGCCCCAAAAAGGAAAGTGCCCAGCCACAAGGTTGGCTTTTCTTCATATCCTAAAGTCAGAACTATAAGCAGGGTAAGGCAATGTGGGCTTTGTCCCAGAGCACAGAAATTTAGAGGTACCAATAGCAACACACCCTGACTCTTCCTCCTTGCTAGCAGTAACGCTTCAAAGGAGTTTCTTCCTCACTTGGTCCCACCCTCAGTGACCTTTCTCATTCTGAGATACACTTCCTCCCCCTATTTTCTGTGCTCCTGGCTCAGACAATTCAGCCTCACTCAAGTGCATCCTCTTCCGCCCCTGCACCCCACCCCCAACAGTGGCTTCAGACAACTTAAAAAACTTAGCAGTCTCCTTGTTCCTTTCTGTCCCCAGGCTGCCTCTTCTTAGATTGGCTCCTCACTCTCTCCTCCTTGCTACATCTGAAAAAATTCCTGATTACAAACTGCTTAAAATTAACTTTACATTTAAAATCCAATCTATTGCTGCAATTTTACTGCCTTCCAATTACATATCTACTTCTTGGAAGTCTATCATTCTAATTGTCTTGGTTAAACAAAGGCATCATTCCAAATGACATTTGAATTATAAAGGCCATTTGGGTTTTATTTTCACCAGAGCTTAGGTTTCTTCTGCAACATGTTTCATCAGTTAGATGCGACAACTGTGCTCACTCTTGGATGGACACTGGTGGAGGCCATATTTTTCTCATTGTGTTGGAATCTACTTTCAAGAAAAGCAAAATGTTCATGGGGGGATGGGGAGTGGGAAGGAGTGGGAGGAAGTAAGCTCTGTACTTAAGAACTCTGACCAACCATGACTCTGGAGGACTGATGATGAAGCATGCTACTCAGCTCTTGATAGAAGGGTAGATGGATCCAAGGTACAAAATGAGGGATGTATTTTTGGATATGACAAATATGTGTGTGAGAAAAGACTACACTTATTTGTTATAACTTTTGTGGTTTTTTTTGTTGGAGGGATGGTTTTTTAGGGAGGAGGAGGCTATTGATAAGAGATGCAAAAAAAAAAGAGTCATGAAAGCATTTTTAAAATGCACAAAAGAGAATAGAAGAAATTCAGAGGAAAAACACAGATGATCAGGTCACCTTAGAAAGAAAAAGATTGAATTCCAGATATTACCTTAAAAAGTAAGTGGTATGCAAACAAAGCCAATGCAACTAAGATTAGGAGGGAAGCAGAAAATTGGGAAAGAATTTTTACAACTAGTGTCTCTGATGAAGGCCCCATTTCTAAAATATCTAGAGAACTGACTCAAATTTATAAGAATACAAGTCATTCCCCAATTGATAAATGGTCAAAGGATATAAACAGGCAGTTTTCACATGAAGAAATTAAAGCTATCTATAATCATATGAAAAAATGCTCTAAATCACTATTGGTTAGAGAAATGCGAATCAGAATGATACATAGGTACCACATCACACCTATCAGATTGGTTAACATAACAAAACAGGAAAATTATAAATGCTGGAGAAGATATGGGAAAATTAGATACTAATGCATTGTTAGTGGAGTTGTGAACTGATCCAACCACTTTGGAGAGCAATTTGGAACTGTGCCCAAAGAGCTATAAAAATGTGCATGACTTTTGAACCACTATTGCCACTTCTAGGGCTATATCCCAAAGAGATCATAAAAATGGGAAAAGGATTCACATATACAAAAATATTTATAGCAGCTCTTTTTGTGGTGGCCAAGAATTAGAAATTGAGGGGATGCCCATCAATTGTGGAATGGCTGAACAAGTTGTGAGTATATGAATGTAATGGAATACTATTGTGCTATAAGAAATGGAAATGATGAGCAAGCGTACTTCAGAAAAACCTGGAAAGACTTATATGAACTGATATTGAGTGAAATGAGCAGAAACAAGAGAACACTGTACACAGTAACAGCCACATTTTGTGATGACTGACTTTGATAGACTTAGCTTTTCTCAGCAATACAATGATTTAAGATAGTCCTAAGACTCATAATGGAAAATGCTTTCCACATCCAGAGAAAGAACTACGGAGTCTGAATGCAGATCAAAGCATACTATTTGCTCTCTTTTTCGTTGTTTTGTTTTGTTTTTTCTTTCTCATGGTTCCTCCCATTACATTCTAATTCTTCTTTACAATATAACTAATGTGAAAATATGTTTAATAAGAATGTGTATGTAGAGCCTTTATCAGATTGCACACCATCTCAAGGAGGGGATGGTGAGGGAGAGGGAGAAAATTTAAACCTCAAAAGCTTATGGAAGTGAATGGTGAAAACTCAAATTTAATTAATTAATTATTTAAAAAAAAACCAAAAAAGTAAGTGGTATTGTAACAGATTCATGGTTTACCTATAATCATCATTTTCTCTTTTATTTCTTATAAAGTAATTTTTTGGGGGAGTGTATTTTTTGGTGGTTGATAAATTCAGAATAAAAAAATAAAACAAACATGTAAAGTCTGTAGGATAAATCATTGTTTCTACATCTCCTTCTGAGAACATGTAGTATGCTAGGACTGATGACCCCTGTGCTCGCCTACAAGTAGCACAGCTCCTTGAAGAAGTGGGTAGTGCAGTAGTCTTCCTGGTAAGGCTTAGATTAACAGCCTAGTGATGGGAAATAGGTCACTAAAAACCCAGTTGTCCTTGCTGTTATTTAGTCGTTTCAGTCACGTCAGACTCTCCATGACCCCTTTTTTGGCTTTTCTTGGCAAGGATACTGGAGTGGTTTGCAGTTCCTTTCTCCAGCTCATTTTACAGATAAGGAAACTGAGGCAACCAGGTTAAATGACTTGCCTAGGGTCACACAGCTGGTAAGTGTCTGAGGTCATATTTGAATTCAGATCTTCCTGACTCCAAGCCCTGCTCTCTGTCCACTATGACACCTAGATGCCCAAAAGACCCAGGGAGTTGCATTTCTTCTGAGCTTAGGAAAAGAGAAAGCTAACAAGGACAACAACAAAACGACAATACAAGGTCAGAACTAGAGGGTGGAGTTTTCTGCTACAGCAGGAGTTTAAAGAATTTTGTTTCAGTTCTGATGGGAAGGCTGGCAGAAATACAATTTCTGGAATGTCATTAGAGATTTAGGCACCCTAACAAGGCAACTCCTTGAAGCTTAGCCAGCTTTGTTACATCAGAAACATACCTGTCAGGATCTCCTGGGGTTTCTGGTCCAGGTACCCCTTTCCCTATTTTTAATATCCAGCAAATATTTATTAAGCATTCGCAATATTCAAGTCCTTGTATTGACACCTGAATATATTTAATGCTAGTACTGTAAATTCCAGATGTAGTGTATTCCAGAAACCAACAAATATTCGTGCTTTTTTGTTCTTTTCCCAAATTAACAACAGCAGCAGCCCAGCATTTTTCATATCACTTGCTTCACAAATCTTCTTACAAATATTCATCATATAATGACTCTATGCTGAACATATTAGGCAATTTTAACTTTACTTAACAAATGGAGAAACTGAGGCACAGAAGTTTTATGCAATCTCCAAATCAGTGTTACATAATTGGTAGCAATCAAAGTAGGACTAGTTTCTAGAATTTCTAGCCCTGGGAGAGATAATGCAGTATGCTGAAAAAGAATGCTAGATTTTGAGTTAAGAGAAATCTGGATTCAGATCCCATATCTGACACATACTAGTTGTGAAACTGGGCAAATCACTTAACCTTCCTAAACTTTGGTTTACTTGCAATGTAAACCTCTCGGGTTTGTTAGGAGTGTAAAAGCCTTATCCCTGGCAGGCTAGGTTGGTACTTGAAAGGGCATCCTTGTGATGCTGAGAACAAGTTATTCTTGGAAGTTAGCTTGCATCTTTTGCCATTTGGAATATTGTATTTCAAAATATTTTTTCCTATATTGTGGTAGCTGCCAAATCTTGTGTGAGCCTGACTATGGCTCCTTAGTACTTGAAGTCTTTCTTTAGGATATTTGCAATTTTGGGTTTTTTTTTTTTGTTTGATCTGAAAGTTCTGGATTCTGACTGTGATGTTTCTGGGAGTTTGCATCTTGGGATTTTTAAAAGGAGGTAACTGGTAAAGTCTTTCTGTTTTAACTTTGCCTCCTGGTTCTAAATAGTCCGGGCCATTTTATTTATATTTATTGGAATATGATATCCAGACTCTCTCTCTCTCTCTCTCTCTCTCTCTCTCTCTCTCTTTCTCTTTGGTTATGATATTTAGGTAATCCAATGATTCTTAGAGGTTTTTCTCCTTGACCTGCTTTGTCAGTTGTTTCTGATGTGATACATTATATTTTCTTATATTTTTTTCAGTCTTTTTCCTTCGTTTTAATTTTTTTGTCCGATGGAATCATTGACTTATGTTTGGTCCATTCTAATTTTTAGAGAGTATATTACTTGGGTAAGGTTTTATGTCTCTTGTGCTAAGCTGTTAATTCTCCTTCCTAGTCTTTCTGCTGATATTGTGGTTTCTTTTCTAATTCATTCCTCTAGTGATCTCATTTCATTTATAATTATTTTTTTAAAAAACCTCTTGCTTTGTTTATTCAAGGAAGTTTTGTTAACCTTCCAGCCACACTATGTTTTGCTTCTAAATATCATGGAGTTATTCTCTTTTTCCAGTTTTGTGTTTTGTGGATCCTGGTTCCATTATTGTTCTTTAAAAAAATCAGTAAAAAAACTAATCATTATCTAATTTAAAAATTGAGACTTTGTGTTAACCTTTGCACTTTTTGGTCCTCTGTATTCTCTAGGGTCCTGTTCCAGCTTTCTCCAGTTTTTGAGTATTGTATTCTTGAAAGATCTCAGAAGCAGTTCAGGCTGGGTACCTACAAATTTTCAATGAAACATCAATAGTCTGATTGAGGGCGAAGTCTGATCAGTGCTCTATCGGAACTTAGCAACATTCTGATTCAAATTTTGATTTAGACAGGTAACACAACTACAGACCTGCCCATAGGTGGACCTCCAGTAGACAATGGCCAGCAGACTGGCCTCAGCTTCTGTCACTCAGGTGGAAGGCTCTATAGTTTCAGCACAACCGAATTCAAGATTCACTCTTGGTCTGCATTCCTCATTTTGGTTACTTAGCTACGGATCCCAGCTCAGGTCTGTGAACTAAATTTGTAACCTTGCAATAAGATCAGAGTCACCCATCTGCTGCTTGCTTCTGCTCTTTTCCTAGCACATAGCCTCAGTCGTGGTTTGCATTGGATCTCTGACCATTCCTTGCCCTAGTAGAAAGATATAGCCTTAGTCCATGATGGATTTATGTCCCACCTTTGGAATAAGAATGACAGAGCCACCTGATGGATGCCCTTCTATCTCCCTGCAAGGTATGTAGCCTCAAGTTGCATTTATTGTATCTGAGATCCTAACCCTGTCTCCAGTCATTGTTCATACATACCCAGCCCCCATCCTAGTCTCATGGTAGAAGACTCTCTAAGGATGTCCTTGGCTAGATCATTTCCTCAGTCACTGTAGACTATGTCCCTATGCTGACCTGGGCTTGAAAAATGATCCATCATGGTTTCTTTTAAAACATATATCTATATATATGTGTATATATATATATATATGTATATATATAATTTAGTTTTAGTTTTCAACATTCACTTCCATAAGATCTTGAATTTTGAATTTTCTCCCTCATCTTCTCCTCCCTCCTCCCCAAGATGGCGTGCATTCTGATATAGGCTCTCCTTATACATTTATATTAATAATATTTTCACATTAGTCATGGTGTAAAGCAGAATTAGAACTAATGGGAGGAACCATTAGAAAGAAGAAACAAAAGAAAATAACAAAAGAAAAGAAGAGCAAATAGTATGCTTCCATTTACATTCAGGCTCCCAAGTTCTTTCTCTGGCTGTGGATAGCATTTCACATCATGAGTCTTTTGGAGTTGTCTTAGATCCTTGCATTTCTGAGAAGAGCTAAGTCTATCAAAATCAGTTGTTGAACAACATGGTTGTTACTATGTACAATGTTCTCCTGATTCTGCTCACTTCACTCAGCGTCAGTTCACATAAGTCTTTCCAGGTTTTTCTGAAGTCTGCCTGCTCATCATTTCTTATAGCACCGTAGTATTCCATTACATTCATATACCACAACTTGTTCAGCCATTCCCCAATTGATGAGCATCCCCCCTCAATTTCCAATTCTTGGGCAGCACAAAAAGAGCTGCTATAAGTATTTTTGCACATGTGGATCTATCATGGTTTCTCCATGGATGTTCCTATTACTGTTTGGTCTGGTGCTCTTCTTTAGTCTTTTTCAAGTAGTTGTGAGAGAGCTGAGCTGTACTATTTCCACCTATTCTACAATCTTTACTGGTCTCCACAGTTTTATTTTTAAAAGTATATTACATGTAAAAAGGTACTAACAAAATTGTTCTTTTTGCTTCTATATCCCCTTCTGAATGTCTTTTTGTTAAGAAATGGTCTTTCACAGCAGTATGTATCTTGAGATCATTGGAAGTAATGCACAGTTTTCCTAAATGCGATGCAGGCCATTTTCTTTTTCCTGTGCCTTTCCGGGACCAACTCATTGTCTATTTTGTTTTCCTCTCTGAGATAGATAATGAGATGAATACATAGACGCAGACAGATACATAGATGGGTGGGTAGATAGATAGATAGATAGATAGGTAGATAGAAAGATAGATAGAAAGATAGATAGACATTTGCCAATAATTCGACAGGTTATTTATACAATTGCCTCTCAAAATCTGGGCAAAATACATTTTTCATCTACTGTTTTTCTAGTGTGGATGGTGAGACTAATTTCATTCATATTTCTGTGTACTTGTTTTCCTCTGTGGAATGTTCTGAAACAATGCAATTAATGCACTATCATCTGGAAGTAGCAACATTTAGAGAACCATACCATCAATTTGAAATCTTTTTTAAAAATTTGTAGGTAAAGCTTTAAAAATATTTAGTCTACTACATCTATATTATGTCTGTATTTTCTTACCATACCTTTAGTGTAAAGTCTCACAATGATCACTATATTGCAGGAAATGATAAACCTGGGTTTAAATCTAAATTCTGACACTTCTTACTCTTTGAATCAATTGAAATAATATTTGTAAAGCACTTAGAGAAGATGGTGGATTAGAGGCAACTCAGCTGAACTCTTTCAACATTTCCCTCCAAACAACTTTACAATAACAACTCAAACCAAATTTTGCAGCGGCAGAGCCAATGAAAGATCAGGGTGAGACATTTTCCCAGCCTAAGAAAACTTAAGAGGTCAGCAGAAGTTTGTGACACTGGATTAGAAGCCTGTCTGGAGCCCACACACACACTGGCAGCAGCACTGACTGCAACAGTAGTAGCAGCAGCTTCTGGAGCTCTCAGCTCAGAGATGCTCAGGGGGTAGAAAACTGGTCAGAGAGAGAGATTACAGGGGCCCATTTGCTGGCACTGGATACAGCTGGAACTGATTGACAGCTCTATTGACCATAGGCAGTTCTGAGTCACAGTTCCAGGGTGGAGAGGAGCGCTAGAGTTTGGTCACAAGGAAACAGGGGCCCTGGTCCCTGTTCCAAGGCAAAGAGAGTGCTAGTGCTCATGGCTTCAGGGGACCAGGGCCCTTCCTGGGTAAAGACCAGAATACAGACCAGGAGAGCAGTGATCGTGCTTCTATCAGGATCACACTACTTTGGAAGTACCAAAAACATGCAGACCCCAAAAACTAGGTCTCTAAGCAGCAGCACAAAAAAAAGTCTGAAGCTTGGGATAGTGCCTCCCCAACCCCAGGTGAGCAGAACCCAACTTTAATATAAAGTTCCAAGTCAAGAAATAGACTGGAAAAATGAACAATTAAAAAATAGAATTTGATCATAAAAACTACTACAGTGGCAAAGAAGACCAAGACATAAACTCAGAAGAAGGTAACAATGTGAGAACAACTACGAACAAATCATCAAAGAAAAATGCTAATTGGACACAAGCCCAATAAGAATTCCTGGAAGAGTAAAAGAAGAAGATAAGAGGGGTAGAGGAAAAGTTGGGGGAAAAAATTAGAGTAATGCAAGAAAATTATGAAAAGAGAATTAACAGGTTGGTAAAAGAGGTACAAAAAGTGTTATATAAAATAATTCCTTAAAAACTCAATTGGCCAAATGGAAAAAGAGGTACAAAACATCACTGAAGAAAAAAGATGGGAAGAAAATGGGGAATATCTTATTGGAAAATCAACTGACCTGGAAAATAGATCAAAGAGAGATAATTTAAGAAATACTAGAACAACTGAGCTGAAAATAGATCAAAGGGAGATAATATAAGAAATACTGGACTACCAGAAAGTCATAATCAAAGAAAGAACCATGGCAAGATCTATATGATGCAAGAGTTAAAATTAAGATAGACTGAGGCATAAATTCTGAGCATGATCAATTTATTAGTAAAGTGCAAATTTGCTAGTAAATGGTATCTCGGATTCCCCAGCAAAGCTAAGACCCTGAATGAGTGGAACAGTTCTTTTCTATAGTTCTGGAAAGTATAGAAAATAGGAAGGCTAACATCATAGGTGAGAGAAAAAATGATTACATAGATATTGGGAATGAAGTCTAGCAACAACCTCCTCCTTCCCTCCTGTGACTAAGAAATGTTCATTGTTCAAGTCCAGCTGCATCTGCAAGGCCAGAGGTAGCAAACCAGACTTATTTGGATGATATATCAGACATCCTTGAAGGACAGCTTGCTGGTGTTTTGTCACTGACCATAATATCAAGGGACTTTTTACACATTAACATGGTAGTTGCCTTCTATGATATTGGCCTCCAAAAGTCATTCTGCCACTCTGTATGATATGTGATACCTTCTAAATCACCAGAATAAAACATGATGCTTTTAAAATTATGAGTTAAAAATTAAATATGTATTTTTCCCACTCTTCTTAGGGTGGGTAGGTGGCATAGTGGATTGAGCCCTGGATCTGGAGGCAAGAAGATCTGAGATTATCTCTGACCTTAGACCCATAATCTGTGTGACCCTGGGCAAGTCATATGATGTCTGTCTGGCTCAGTTTTTTCAATTATAAAATGAGGAAAATAAAAGTGCCTGCCTGACAGGGTTGTGATGAGGATCAAATGAGACAATATTTTTTAAAGCATTTAGCACACAGTGCCTGGCACGTAGTAGGTGCTTAATAAATACTTATCTCCTCTTCCCCCCATCCCCCTTTTTTCTTCACAAACGTGTAAGGCAGAATGGTATAGTAGAAAGAGCCCTGGATTAGATTTGAAATAAAAGTCCAAGCTTGACTTTGCTTTCCATCTGGGTGACAACCCTCTGGGTCTCAGTTTCCTCATCTGTAAGATGAAGGAGTTGAACTAGAATATCTTTAAGGTTCTTTTCAACTCAAAATGTATGGTTCTATGACTCTTGAATAAATAACAATCTTTTCTGTGTAATTTCCATTGGGTATATAGTAGCTACCTTTGGTGTACACAAAAGTGCAAACCAGGTTTCGTTTCATGCCATAGAATTTCAGATTCATTATCTCTGCTGCTGTTGTTGTTTAAAGGATAAATATGAGACATTGTCCTGGTAACCTCCATGATAGGTCCAGTAATTTTTGATTCTCCAAACAAGCTTAAGCTTTGCATGTCCTTGTATTCCGGTTCACATGCTAATGTTTCAGCCTGTCTTTGATTCTCTAAACCAAGTTCCAAAGTCTGGACTCCAATACACACCAGACCCCACAAAACTCAGAAAATGAAGGGGTTGAAATTAATCCAGTGCTGATTCTTGGTCAAGGATCCGATCAACAAGATCTAGACACTTAAAACTTGAAATGCCCGTGGATGAATAAATATATTTTTATCAACACTTATGTGCAGGATGCCTCTGTGTTTCTGTAAGCTACAGCCAAGCATTTTCTGCTTTTGCCAGGGGATCTTCCTTATTGAACTCAAGTAGGTCTATCATAGGATAGACATCAGATAGCTGAATGTTTTCTTTTTCAGGAGGCAGGAGGGAATAGAATTCTATCTGCCATATTAAGATCTTTATCACTCTAAGGAATGCTTTGATCCAGGCAGTCCTTTTGAGACCACAAAGGCACAACAGTGTTAAATTCATATAATCATCGACTCAAAGATTTGGAAGATGCTTCAAATTTGACCTGTAGATAGAATTTTAAGGGCTTTCCATGTATTTTTTTTTCACTTGATCCTTAAAACAATCCTATGTGGCAAGTACTACAGATTGGATATTAGGGAGAGAGAGAAAGAAATGTCGAGACTGACACCTAAATAGTGAGCCTGGGTGATTGGGAGGATAGTGATGCTCTTGAGAGTAACAAGAAAGTTTGAAGAGGGAAGGGCTTGATGAGGAAGATAATGAATTCAGTTTTGGACATATTGGGGTTAAGCTATCTATGCAGCATCCAGTTAAAGATGTCTAATAGGTAGCGGAAGATGAGAATCTGGAGGTTAGGAGAGAGGTAAGGGCTGGATAAGTAGATCTGAAAACCGTCTGTATAGAGGTGATGATTTAATTCATTAGAGCCAATGAGCTCACCAGATGAAATAGTGGGCCTGGGACAGAGCCTTCTGGTATTCCTGTGGTTAGTAGGAATGACTTGGATAAATCTCCAGCAAAGGAGACGGAGAAATGGTCCAACAAGTAGGAGAGAAACTAGGAAAGAAGAGATTATTAAGGAGAACAGGCTGGTCAACAGTGTCTAAGGATGCAGAGAGGACAAGAAAGACAAAGGATGAGAAAAAGCCACTGGATTGGGTGATTAAGGAATCCTTGGTAACTTGTATTACATTCATGATGCTGACGATGTACCACATACTGTATTAGGTACTGGGGATATAGGCAAAAATGAAATATCTCCTGTTCTGAAGGAGCACACATTCCATCAAGGGAAACAACATGTATGCATAAAGGGGAACTGGCACAGGTGCAGACACCCTCTGATGCTGCCCCTTCCACTGACATGGACAAGCTTTCATGAGCCTGCTTTCAAGAGAGTTAGGGCTAGTGTGTAATGGAAGTGTCTTGAAGAGACTGAAGCATACATAGGCATTCTGTAACTTGTTCTTGTTTGTTAACCCCATGGTGAATGTCAGCCTCTTTGAATAGCTGCATTGGCAGAACTGGAATTGGCAGCACCTTCTAGAGACCTTAGCCAACCTCCTCCTCTCTCTCCTCAGCTGATCTCTTAGTAGATCTCTTGTTTGGGATTTTGCTCCTTGGCTGACAAGTATCTGACGAAATGGAACAGAGGTGCTAGTTACTGGCATTTAACAGTGGAGTAGAAGCTGACTGGAGAGAGCATGAGCCAATTGAGAAGAGATACCCCAAACCCTCAGGGATACCCCTAAAGCACTGAGGAGGTAAAATGAACCCTAATACTTGTTACATACATACAAAACAAAAAATGGTAATTTTGGTAGGGGGTTGGCACTAGCATCGGGGAGAATCATGAAAAGCTCATGTAGAAGATGATTTGAACTGCACTTTGAAGAAAACTAAGAATTCTAAAAAATTCAATTAAAGAAAGAATGCATTCCAGGAATGAGAGCCAGCTTGTGAAATGACAAAGACGAGATGAAATGTCATATGTGAAGGATAACAAGGTCACTACTTTTGGTTGTACCAAAGAATGCATGAAGGGAGTTAATTAATAAGCCTGAAAAGGTAGAGGGATCATTTGTGAAGGGCTTTAAATGAAAAACCAAGGAATATATATTTGATTTCAGAGGCAATAGGGAGCCATGAGAATTTATGGAGCAGGGGAGTGACATAGTGAAAACTGTGCTTTAGGAATATCACTTTGTCAGTATTATAGACGCAGTGCTTCTTAAACCATACGGGGTCATGAAAAATTTGGCAACACTAAAAGGTTTCTGAACACACAACGGTCAAAAATTAATTTAAAATCAAACGTAATGGATCCAAGTTGTTTCTGGCAGCACTTGCTGGAGTTGCATCCCACAACGTCACTGTAGTCTTGGTTCTGAACACAAAGCATAGGTACTTTGCACTGTGCATGCCCTCAGGCCATGCAACATAGAAGAATACTGCCAAAATGCAAAAAGGGGTCTCAGTGGAAAAAGTTTAAGAAGCCCTGGATAGATGATGGTTTGTTTAGAGAGGGAAGAGTCTTATGGCAGGGATGCCTCTTAGGAGACTATTGCAATAGTCTGGGCAAAAGGCAATGACGTAGAATCAGACACACTTGGCCACTAATGTGTTGTGAGGGAAAGTGAGCAGTTGAGGATGACTTCAAGGTTGTGAACCTTGGGGGCTGTAATAGCAATTTAGATTTGAAGATTTTTCCCACCCACTAATAAGCCATGTGGCCTGCTTACATCAGAGGAATCCTAAGTCACATGTGGTGGGAGGAGCTTACTGAGAGGAAAAGGAAATTGTGCCGCAGGAAATACTGAGAGAGCAGTTACAACAGCTAGAGCTGAGGGAAAGAGAGCAGATGTGTAATAGCTGTGCTGTAAGTTTGCTTGTTGGTGGCAAGGCCCCAGCAGGGGGGCAGGAAGGTTGTGGGATGGAGTGGTTCTCTGCTGTGATGTTGTGGACTTGTTGGTTATGGGATCTGGTTATTTGGTGTCTGAATAAATGGTTTACTTCTTCTACCTTCTAAGTGGAGAGTCTTGTATATTTTGCAATACAGAACCACATAGGCATTTTGACAATTATCGTCTACATTGTGATTATTGCCTTGCTGATACAGGGGCTTGGAAGGATGATGGGTTGTGTTTTAGACACACTGAGCTTGAAATAAAACTTGAAATAAAAACTTGCACTTGAAATTTTACAAAAATACTGAATCATGAGCAAAAAGATTAGAGCTAACTATAATAATTTACTTAAATCTCACCCAAAGAGCCATTCCTTTATTCAACAACAACAACCAAAACCCAAAGCCCAAACCCCTCAAAAAAAAAATCAGTGAACCACTTTGAACCAACACTTCACCTGAGCAGTTCCTGTAACTACTGAAGTGAAACAAGAACTCAAACATTTTCCCTAACCAAGGAGGTTTCATTTGGTCCCAGGCTTTGCATTTGAATCACTGGGGAAACTGCTACAATTTTCTTATTTCGTGTCCTGGGGGTGCAGATGAGATAAGGCTTGTTACCAGAGGTGACCATGAAGATTAAAATAGTTGAAGCTTAAATACTTTGGCCATTTAATGAGAGGGGACTCATTAGAAACATGGTGATGTTGGGAAGGATTGAAGGCAAAAGGAAAACGGGACAGCAGAGTTGGATAGATAGTGTCACAGAAGCAATGAACACGAGCTTGGACAGACTTCGGGAAATGGTGGAAAATAGAAGGGCCTGGTAGTCTATGGTCCATGGATCACAAAGAGTTGGACATGCCAGGAGTTAAGAAAAGTGGTTCCCTGGAACTTGGACCCAGTCCTATGCTTTCTTAGTGTTGAATTGATACCTTGAAGTGGCAGTCATATACGGTAATTGGTAGTAAACTGTTAAAAGAGTCAAATATCTGTTCTATCATCTCTTTGTTAGCTTCTCCAGTTTGTCAGTCTGGACGCTTACACAGCGGTGAGCCGGAACAAGTTTGTAAGAGCCGATTGTTGAATTTTCAGAGTGAGCGTTTACGCCTTGGAAATAGGCAAACACTACAAATCAGCGCTTGATTTTTTTGTTTTGATAATTGGCTCTAGACCTAGGAAAATGATGGAGAAAATGTTAATAATGCAGAGTAAACTTAAAAGTGTATTTTGCGTTACTTTTTTTCTCAGGGAGCTGGTAGTTAAATGCTTACCAGCACTTCCTTACATATAAATATACATATTTTTGGATGGAATTGGCTGGTCAAAGGGTAATTCTGATTAAGTTCTCTCATTTGGAGGGATTAAAGGAGGATGATTGGCTACATAATTTCCTCAATATTCATATTTTGCTTTGGCAATGGGACTTGGATTTGCAGAACAATGGAAGAATAAATCTCAGGTTCAAGGCATAGCTTGGTCACTTATTAGCTTGGGTAAACACTTTACATTTTTGAGCCTTGGGTTTTTAATCCCTAAAATGGGGGGCAATAATTCTTGCAATACTTCTCTCATGTGGTTTTTGGGAGGAAAGTATTTAATAAATCTTAAAGTATTACCTAAATAGTTAGTATTAGTATTATTATTAGGAATTTGTTTTCAACTCATCCTAACATCAATATTGTGCTCAAATGGCTCATATTCTAGCTATGCTACGTCAAAGTCGCTTATTCTTCATCAGAATTAAAGACCTACTTAGGAATTCCCTCCTGCTTGCTATTTGTTCTGATACTCAATGAATCTGTGATTTCATCAATGTGAGTATTCCCTACAACAATGCAAATCAAAATCCACCTGTGACCTGGATTATATGGCTCCACCCCTCTCATAGAGAGGTTGCCATGGAAACCTTGGAGGATCTCACCAGGATTTAGAGTACTTGCTGGGCTAGAATGTACAGAGGCATACAGGAGAGTTTCCGTCTTTTGTGGTACTGGCAACTGAAGGAAAAGGCAAAGGTGCTGAAGAAGGAGAACTTCAAGCAAAATCTGACAGAGGATATGGGATTCATTTTGCAACCCCAATCAGGGAAACCTAAACAAAGCAAAGGAGATCTCTTTGCAAGGCATGCATGGATAAGGACACAAGAGGAGAGAACAGGGAAAGAGAACAGCCTGCGGGACTAGAGCCAAAAGCAGTTTTGTAAGAACAAAGGAGGTCCAGTCAGTCCATAGCTCCTTTCTTCACCTGCTTCCCCAGGGCACAGAACTGGGGAAATTTCCACCAAGGATTTAGATCTCAATCCTTTTTTTTTTTTCTTTCTCAGTGGCCCACTCAAGACTGCCTGGGAGAAAGGAAAGAAAGAAAGAAAACATCACCCTTGGCTGCAGTCACTACTGAAGGCTGCTCTACATGGTTTTAATGCCTATTTGCATTTTCTATGCTACTTGATACTGCTGATAAATTAAATGACTATTCATGATACTTTCATCTATTCTTTTGGACTTGAGGGTCTGGAATTGAGAGGGGAAGCCAGCCTATGGAGAAAATGTAGGGAGTGAGAGGCAATTAGATAGTTGTTTTTTGCAATTTCTGAGATTATTCAAGAGCATATCTGCTAGATTGCCTTTGAAGAAAGAGAAAGAGAGAGAGAAGGAGAAAGAGAGATGGTGGGGAGAGACAAAGAGACAGACAGAGAAAGGGAGGAAGGGAGGGAGGGGGAGGGAGGCAGAGAGAGAGAGAGAGAGAGAGAGAGAGAGAGAGAGAGAGAGAGCAGAGAGACAGAGAGACAGACAGAGAGACAGACAGAGAGACAGAGAAATTGAGAGAGAATATAAGGAGTAAGCCGTGGAGGTGGAAGAATGGTCCCTGAGTGGACCTTCTGTCACTCGTCCCAGTTTAGTTTTAGAAAACTTTTTGCATCCACAGTCGTAGCCCTGCCTCCTCATTTATGCTGCTCTTTCCTGTGCCCTCTCATGCATATCCTTTCACCTAATGGAACACATGGTTTGTCCATCATTTATCCCTAGCATTTAACTATGTAATCAGCTCATCCTTTTTTTTCTACTCTATGAGAAAAATATCAATGCCCCCTACCTCAAGAAATATATAGTTACCATTTAAAACTTATTTTTTAAAGGCAAAAAATAAGATATTAATTAATTTGTATTGTTTACCACTGCCTCTTAACTGGACTAAAATAAAGGAGGAACTAGAGCGCTTCTATCAAAATTTGTAGTGACAGACTAAACTGGGTCAAGTTTGAGTCTTTGTCAAGTCTTTTTGGTCCAGGATTTGCCACTTTAGGTTTCTCTTTAATCTTATAAATTCAGGAGTTTCTTTAAATCTGAAACTTAACCATATACGATTGGACAGGCAACACATGGTGATTATTTGGCATTTTAATTCACTCCTTAAGAAGCCTTTGCCAAAGGCTGAGGGTTTTTCTCTTTAATGTAAGATGTATAAGAGAACCATTTACTTTGACTTAATTATCAAGGAAAAAAAAAAAGATCATTCATTCAGCGATGTGGAGCAAGAGGACTGAAGTGATAAATTGTTCTTGTCCTTGTACTTGTACTTGTAACCCAGTATGGGACTGTTCCCTCATGGGCAGAACGTTCCCTTGCAAATTCTGGCACATGGGTTTAAACGTACTCCAAAGTAGTTAATGCATCTTTTATATATGATACAGAGCCAAAAACACTGAGGAATTGTAGATCTTGAGTCAGTTCCTAAATAAATATGTTCTCAAATATTCTGTATTGAGTATACTGTGGTCCTGGTTGTTTTGAGGTAGGTAAAGCAAATTTTTCAACATTTTAATTTTTAAAATGTGTATGTGTTGGGGGGGGGGTGGAGATTCTGGCTCAAAAATGAAGCATTGGAGAAGATTCAAATTTTAAAGAAATTAGCAGTTTAAAAAATGCCGTCCTTAGTCTTACTCTAATTTAATGAAAGTCTTTAAAAAACATGGTGGGCATGAAAGGAGAGAGGGGAGTATTAAAGAAGGTGGGGAACAGGGAAGGGGGTGGGGGAAGATTCCTGAAGCCTAAACGCAAAGTTCTGGTGATGAAGGTCAGTGGTATCCTGAGAATAGATCTTTCTAATACATGAGCCCTGTTCTATTTTGTCATTTGGAAAATAGGTTGTAATTTGGAAAAGGGAAGGAAAATGGACACGTTTTTTAGTCTGCTGCTGGCAAGGCACCACCCTGTAGAACAGGAGTATAATAAGAGGCATTAAGCATAAACTCTGCAAGAGGCCACTATGAACTTCCTTGGCTTCTGTGCTTTGGGTTGGAACTCCCTGCAGAAGAAAATGTTACTGTGCAAACAGGATCCTTAGCCAAACCTGAAAGCACATCTCTCTAGATTGTGAAACACCTACCCCCTTGTTTGTGCATTGCGTTGCATTGCATTACCTTGGCTGCCCTGCCCCTGCTCCACCCCTGGAGGGCTAAGCCTCACCATTATGTTTTCATGTGTTTTCTTGGACATTGGAAGTACCTAAGATCTTTAAATGGGTCAGTTATCCATTTATGGCTTCTAGTGAACTGAATTTAGGAATAGGTATTTTTAAAAAGGAAAACATCTGAAATTTGATCTACTATTATCTGCTTTTTGTTGTTGTTGCTCTCCATTAAGCAGACTCTTGAGGAGTAAAGTCTGATGTATGTATTTTTCAAATTGCTATACTTCTGCTTGTCATCTTCATTTGTTTCTTTCTTTATTCCCTTCTCCCTTTTATGGCCCATTGCCTTCTACTCTGGCTTTTTCTAACCCCTCCTCCTTTTTCATTTTCTCAATATACAGATACTTCTAATCCAGTGATGATACACAAGCATCTTGACATTGTATTGGCTCTCTTCTCTTCTCTTCTCTTCTCTTCTCTTCTCTTCTCTTCTCTTCTCTTCTCTTCTCTTCTCTTCTCTTCTCTTCTCTTCTCTTCTCTTCTCTTCTCTTCTCTCTCTCTCTCTCTCTCTCTCTCTCTCTCTCTCTCTCTCTCTCTCTCCCCCCTACTCCTCCCTCTCCAGACACACACACACACACACACACACACACACACACGCACACACACACACACACACAATGAATGAAATAGAATCATGTTCTGATACCTTCTTACAATTTTAGAATACTCCATTAGTTAATTGTAAATTTCCACCACAAAAAGAGCTTCATAAATATTTTTGTATATATGTACATTTTGTACATATACCCTTTTCCTCTTTCTTTGATCTTTTGGGTCTAGTAGAGTTATCACTGGGTCAATAGGTAAGCATAGTTTAGTAACTTTTGGGTAGGGTTCCAAATTGCTTTCCAGAATAGCTGAATCAGTTCACAGCTCCACCAACAGGGAATTAATGTACTTGCTTTACCACAACCCCTCATCATTTCCCTTATTTTTTTTTTGCCCCAATTTTACCAATCTGACAGATTTGAGGCTTAGATTTGCTTAAAATCATAAATGATTCAAAGTATTTTTTAATACAGCTTTTTCCTATGTTGCTAGCTTGGGTTCTTCTTTAGAAAGCTTCCTGTTCATATTCTTTAACTATTTATAAAATGATCTCCTAAATTTGAATAACTTCCCTACAATATCTTAGAAAGTAGACCATAATCAGAGGGATATGCTGCCAAGATTTTTCCAAGTTACTTGCATTGGTTTTTGTTTCTGCAAAAACTTAAAACATATTCTATACTTAGAATTACTCATTTTATTTTTAATGATTTTTTTCTATCCTTTGTTTTGTCGTGGACTATTCCCCTAGCCGTGGAACTAAAATAAAATGTCTTCCTTGCTCTTCTAATTTGTTTATTATGTCACCCTTTGTGTCCAAGTCACACACCCATCTTGGTATAGTGTGAGATAAATATTGGTCTATACTTATTTTATCTGCCAAACTACTTTTCGGTTTCCCTAGCAGTTTTTGTTGAAGCGTGAGTTTTTAGCCCAACATGTGGGCTCTTTGGCTTTATCAAACATTAAGCTGTTGTACTTGGTTGTGGTTTTTTCCTGTATATTATGTGCCTGATTTGTTCCACTTATCAATCTTTCTATTTCTTAATCAGTACTATTGTTGTCATCATCTTTAATAAAATCACCTATTGTTTGTATGATTTGTTCTTTGACCAGTTCTTTAGAATTAAATTATTTAGTCTCTAACAAATTTTAATAGTTTATTCAGAGGCCATTATTAAATATACTTTTCATCATTGTGGTTTACGCAATATGTTTTTAATATTTCTGCTTTTCTACATTTGCTTATGAGGTTTTTGTGCTTTAACACATGGTCATAAAGGTACCATACACAGCTGATAAATATGTGTATTCCTTTCTATTTCTATTCAATAATAGTCAGAAGTCTGTTGTATCTAACTTTCCTAAAATTCCATTTGGGTACTTAACTTCTGTCTTGATTGTTTTTGGTTAGATTTGTCTAGCTAGCTCTGAAAGGTATACATTGAGGTCCCTCCATTATAGTTTTATTCTCAATTTCTCCTTGTAACTCAATGTACTTTTCTTTTAACTATTTAGATGCTATACTATTGGTACATATATGTAGATTAATAATATTAATTTATCATTTATGGTACCTTTCAGCACAATGTAGTTTCCCTGTTTATTTCAGTTATCTCTGTTTTTGCTGTTGCCTTTTCTGAGAACATGATTGCTAAACGTACCTTTTTTACTGCAACTAAAGTATAGTAGATTTTACTCCAGGCCCTTATTTTAACTCAGTGTGAGTCTTTATGTTTTGTGTGCGTTTTTGTAAGGAACACGTTGTTGGATTCTGCTTTCTGATTCACACTACAGTCATTTTCCCTTTTATGAGTAAATTTATCCCATTCACATTCACAGTCAAAATAATTAATTGTGTTTCCCCATCCCCTCCCCCCTTTCAAATCTTTTATGCTTCATCTTCTCTTTATGTTCTGGTCTTGTTTATATTGAAAAAGAGGATGTGAATAAAAAGGAGTGTGGTTAGCACCAGTGCTCTAAGTGTGATGGAATCTGCTTCTCCTCCTTAGGTCCTCTTTTCTTTCCCTCTCCCAGAGCCCAACCGCAGGTTATTACCCCATGTTTCTTTCCTTCTAAATGCCTCTTTGTGATTATATCTCCATGGTTAGATTTTGTTTTGCTTATCCTTCCCTTTTGCTTATCTTTCACCCTTGCTCCCTCTTCCTTTTGTCCCTTCTTTTTTGCTATTGAGTGAAATGTATTTCTGACCCCAACTCTATGGGTGTGTTTAGTCTTCCCTCCTTTGAATAGTTCAGATGAAAGAGGGATTCAAGTATTGCCCACTCCCCTCACCCCCTTCTTCCTTGTTTGAATTTTACTCTACTTGCATACCCCAATTATATGAGATAATTTCCCCTAACCTTTCTCTCTTCCCTTTAGCCTTAGTATATTTTTCCCTTTCCTTTTCTTTCTCCTTTTAAGAAATGACTAACTTAACTCCCTCTATGACTCCTGATGATATTATGATTCTGAGATACTTGCTTAATCTCCCTCTCTCCATTAGAATATAAACACTTCATTCATGTTTAGTCCCTTATGATTGTTCAGTCATATTTTTCTTTTAATATTTCTTTTGACTCTTGTGTTTAGAGACTTCCAGGTCATGTGACCAATGAAATGGAGATACAAGATGGACATTTTCTCTGAATCTCATGACCTCTCATACCTCCAAAACAGAAATTATGCACCAAAGATAAAACAACTGTCTCCATAGTGTAGGAGAGTTGTATCAAACTCAAATACAAATGGGGGTCACTAAACCATACATAAGCATCCCTGTGAGCCACATATTGGCTTAGAAAACAATATATTAACATTATTTATGTTTTTTTGTATTTTTGTTTTGTTAAATATTTTTGAATTACATTTTAATCTGGTTTGGGCTGCACTCAGGAACACTGCAGTCTACAAAGCAGCTGGCAGGGGCCACGTTCTTAACACCTCTGGTCTAACCCACTAGAAACACTACAGAAGATTAAAAACTCTGTGAACTAATGCCTAATTAGTGCTCACTTAGCATGTTCTTCCCCACCACCCATCACACTACCTGCAGGAACTCTACATTTGTCAACTAATCCATTGGCTTGCAACACCCACCCTGACCTCCTCCCTATTTCCAGTGCCATGGAGTTCCAAGCTTCAAACTGTATAAATTTGCTGAAACTTTGATAGCCAGAACTGTGGCAGCATTCTGTGCTGGAAAAAGATTTCTACTTGAGACCAGAGGAACAGAGGGAAAGGAGGAGGACATATGTCTGAGCTTGCAATGGAACTCACTCTCATACCCTGACTCTTTGCCCTTCCAGAGCCTTGAAGATCCAAACTCCAAACAACAGATATTTTACTCAAGCTACAATAGCATTGGTGTGACAGTACTAGTGATTCCAGGCATTGAGGAAGAGAAGAAATGGATAGGACCATATATGTGGGGCACAACTAAATTTGAGAGAAATAGCCCAGTATCTAGGTGGGGTGAGACCAGCTCTGTTGCCCCCAGAGGTCACTTAGGATAGAGACCTATACTGGTAGAGCATGGATTGCCTAGCATAGGAGGAGACTGAGGCACTTTGAGATCCAGTGCCCAGGGAAATGACAATCAAGTGGGAGGAAGTCAGAGAATGAACAATAGGGGAAAATAAGGTAAAGAACATTAAAATTGTCAAAGATCTCAGGAGGAAGAAAACTCAAAGATCTTTAGCATAAGCAGATAAATCAATATGGAGAACATTAACAGAAAAGGAAATATGGCTTCCAGAGCTAGTAAAGGAGAACAGGGATCTGTGAGTAAATACTGCAAAATAAAGGAAATTTATTCAATACCTGATGAAGTAGAAGACCCTGTGGATTTTGAGGAGAACATGGAAACACAACATGTTATTCCTGAGTGATTTAAAAGAGAATAAAAATTGTGAGAGTAGAGTTTATGGGAGAAAAAGCACAAATAATTGGCAGGATAGAAAAATGTGACATTAGCATGTCTTACCAAAGAAATAAAAAAGAGGATAACTGATTGCAAATGCAAATATACATAAGAGAAAGATAATTGGGAAGAAGAGATACTGTCTATTCAATCAAAGCATATTGATTTTGAAGACAGGATAAACAGAGACAATTCGAGTGTTGTAGGTGTCTCAGAAGAACATAACAAGGAGAGCACACCACCTGAACATCATAATGCAAGAATTAATAAAAGAAAACTTCCCAGAACTTCTGAACACAGAAAGCAAAGTGACAATTGAAAGAATTTATAGATAACCTCAAAAACAAAAACAAAAACAAAACCCAAGGGTGCAAATTCCAAGAGAGATAGTGGTTAAATTTAGCAATTCCGTTGAGAAAAAACAAAATCTACAAGCAATTCTTACTGAATGCTTGTAGCATTTCATCTTTGATCAGAAAGATCTAGCTTTTGGTTATAATTTTCCTGGGCGTTTTAATTTTGTTTTTTATTTTCTAGGAGATGTCTGGTGGATTCTTTTTTTTTTACTTTGTTCTCTGGTTCCAAGAAGCGGTTTCCTTTATGATTTCTTAAAATATAATATTTTTATAGGTGATACAGTGGATAGAGTACCAGGCCTGGAGTCAGAAAGATCTGAGTTAAAATCTGGGCTCAGGTACTTCCTAGCTGTGTGACCCTGGGGAAGCCACTTAGCCTCTGTTTGCCTCAGTTTCCTCTTCTGTAAAAGGGGAATAATAATTAATAATAATAGTACCTACTTTTCAGGGTTGTTGTGAGGATTGATAACAAGTAGATAATAATTATATGCCTGGCACATAGTAAGAACTGTACAATTGTTGACTATTAACCTAAGAATATCCTTACAATATGGCTGTTACTGTGTACAATGTACCTTCCTGGGAAGGTACAAAATCTTCCCAGGTTTTATGGAACCATCCTCCTCATTATTTCCGATACAACAATAGTATTCTATCACAATCATATAATCCATAACTTGCTCAGCTATTCCCCAATTAATGGACATCCCCTCAATTTCCAATTTTTGGCTACCACAATTTTATACATAAAGGTCAAGTGGACTTTAGGAAGCATTGTTAACAATAAGGCTAATGGAAGTTATGTAATTAAATCTAAGTTATTTAAAATGCTAAAAGGTGCTGTTAAAGTACTGCACTCAGTATGCCAGCAAATTTGGAAAACTCAGTAGTGGCCACTGGATTGGAAGAGATCAGTTTACATACCAATCTAAAGGAACATGCCAAGGAACGTTCAAATTACTGAACTCATTTCACACACCAGCAAGGTCGTGCTTAACATTCTGCAAGCTAAGCAGCTGGTTTTTGAAGAGTCAGATGAATTAGAGACCAAATTGCCAACGTTCCCTGGATTATGAAGAAAGCAAGGGAATTCCAGAAAAACATCTACTTCTGCTTCATTGACTACAATAAAACCTTTGATTGTGTGGACTGCAACAAAATGTGGAAAGTCCTCAAAGAGCCATGGGAGTAAGAAATCATCTTACTTGTCTCCTGAGGAATCTGTATGCGGGTCAGGAAGCAACAGGTAGAACCAAACATGGAACAATTGATTGGTTTGAGATTGGAAAGGGAGTATGACAAGGCTGTATATTGTCACCTTATTTATTTAGCTTAAATACAAAGTACATAATGCAAAATGCCAGGCTTGATGAATCTAAAACTGGAATTAAGACTGTCAGAAGGAATATCAACAATCTCAGACATGAAGGGGACAGCACTCTGATGGCAGAATATGAAGACTTAAGAAGCCTCTATGGGGCAGCTAGGTGGTGCAGTGAGTAGAGCACCAGCCCTGGAGTTAGGAGGACCTGAGTTCAAATCCAGCCTCAGACACTTGACATATGTACTAGCTGTGTGATCTTGGGCAAGTCACTTAACCCCAATTGCCCTGCCAAAAAACAAAATAAAAATAAAAATAAAAAGAAGCCTCTAGATGAGGGTGAAAGAGAAGAATGTAAAAGTTGGCTTGAAGCATAACATTAAAAAAAAACAAGATCTTGGGAACTAGTACCATCACTTCCTGGCAAATAGAGGGAGAAGAAATGGAAGCAGTGTCAGATTTTATATTCTTAGACTGAAAGATCACTACAGACAGTGACTGCAGCCATGAAATTAAAATTAAAAGATGTTTGCTCCTTGGAAGGAAAGCTATGGGAAATCTGGACAGCATGCTAAGAGTCAGAGACATCGCCTTGCCAACAAAGGTCCATACAGTCAAAGCTATGGTTTTTCCAACAGAATGTATGGCTGTGCGAGTTGGACTATAAGGAAAGCTGAGCGCCACAGAATTGACACTTTTGAATTGTTGTGCTGGAGAAGACTTCTGAGAGTCCCTCAAAGAGCAAGAAATCAAATTGGACAATACTTAAACAAATTTATTCAGGCTATTCACTGGAAGGTCAATTACTAAAGCTGGAGCTTAAATACTCTGGGCACATAATGAAAATGTGGACTCACTAGAAAAGACACCGATGCTGGGAAGCACTGAAGGCAAAAGGAAAGGGAGACAGCAGAGGATAAGATGAATAATGTTGGGGAAACAACAAATGTGAACTTGGACAGACTTGGAAAGATAGTGGAGGATAGAAGGGCATGGTGAGTCACAAAGAGTCAGACACGATTGAACAACTGAACAACAACAACAGGTCCTTCTCCTTTTTTTAAATTCTCTTTGGGATATAGACCTATTAGTGGTATTGCTGGGTTAAAGGGTATATACAGTTTTATAGCCTTTTGGGCCTTGCTCCAAATTATTCTCCAGAATGGTTGGACCAGTTCACAGTTCCACTAACAGTGCGTTGTGGTTGTTATGCTGTACTTTCAGTGGTGTATAACTTTTCATGAACCCATTTGGGGTTTTCTTGTCAAAAATACTGGAGTGGTTTTCCATTTCCTTCTCCAGATCATTTAACAGATGAGGAAACTAGGGCAAAAAGGGTCGAGTGACTTTTCTAGAGTCACAAAGCTAAGAAGTGTCTAGGTAGAGGCCAGATTTGAACTCATGTCTTCCTGACTCCAGGCCCAGTGTTCTATCAACTGTGCTGCCTAACTGCCCCTATGCATTCCAGTAGTTAAGCACAATTCTCCTTCTACACGTATGGTAGTGGATTACTTTTGAAGTTAGATGTGATAGACCCCTGGAAAAAAATGAATGGGAATAGTAAGGAGTTGTATCTTTTTCTTAGCTTTCATGGCACCTTCAAAAAATTGACCATGTATTAGGGCATAAAATCTCATAAATGCAGAAAAGCAAAAATATTAAATGCTCCCCTTTTAGACCATAATGAAATAAAAATGGTATTCATTAAAGGTCCTTGGAAGCATAGATTAAAAATGATTAGAAACTAAATAATCTAATCCTAAAAAGTGAGTAGGCCAAAGAACAAATCATAGAAATAATCAAGAATTTCATTAAAGAGAATGAGAGCAATGAGACAACATACCAAAATCTGTGGGATGAAGCCATAGCAATACTTAGGGTAAAATTTATATCTACAAACACATATATCAGTGCTAGAGAAAAATAGCAGATCAATGAAATTGGACTTGAATTAAAAAGACTAGAAAAAGAACAAATTAAAAGTCCCAAATTTGACAACAAAATGGAAATCCTGAAAATCAAAGGAGAAATGGATATAATTGCAAGCTTTTAAAAATTGAACCAGGAACTGCTTTATGAAAAAACCCCAACAAAATAGAAAAATCATTGCTTAATTTTATTTAAAAAGAAAGAAAAATGAAATACCAGTATGAAAAATGAAAAATGAAGATGAAATTAAGGCAATTATTAGGAGCTATTTTGTCCAATTACATACCAATGAAACTGACAATCTAAGTGAAATAGATGAATATTTATGAAAAATGAATTACCCAGAATAACATAAGAAAAGATAGAATACTTAAATAACTCTATCTTAGAAAAAGAAATTGAATAAACCATCAAAGAGCTCCCTAAGAAAAACTACCCAGGGCCATATGGATTTACAAATGAATTCTTTCAAACATGTAAAGAACAATTATTTCTAATACTATATAAATTATGTGGAAAAAATAGCCAAAGAAATCCTCTCAAATTCCTTCTATGGCAGAAATATGGTTTTGATACCTATATGAGAAAGAGCAAAAACAGAGAAAGAAAATTATAAACTCATTTTCCTAATGAATATATTGTGGCAAAATTTTAAAATAAAATACTAGCAGGAAACTATAGCAATATATCACAAAGATCATATACTATATGTGAGATTTGTACCACAAATGCAGAGCTGATTAAATATTGGGAAAACTAAAAGCATAATTGACCACATCAATAACAAAAACAACAGAAATTATATAATTACATCAATAGATGCAGGAAAAAGCTTTTTGACAAAAATACAATGCCAATTCCTATTAAGAACACTAGGAAACATAGGAATAAATGGAGCATTTCTTAAAATGGTAACTTTTATCTGAAACTAAAAGCAAGTATTATCTATAATGGGGATGAACTAGAAGCCCTCCCAATAGATCAGGGGTAAAGCAAGGATGGCCATTATCACCATTATTATTCAATATTGTATGCGGAATGCTAGTTATAGCCATAAGACAAGAAAAAAATTGAAGGATTAAGAATAGGCAGTGAGGGAAAAATTATCACCCCTTGCAGATGACGTAATGGTATACTTAGAGAATCCTAGAGAATAAACTAAATAACTACTTGAAATAATTAACTTTATCAAAATTGTAGGATATAAAATATTGCCCGCCCCCCCAATCATTAGCATTTCTATATATTACCAACAAAACCCAGCAGGGAGAGATAGAAATAGAAACTCCATCTAAAATGTTTACAGATAGTATAAAAGACTTGAGAGTCTACCTATCAAGACACTACTGAAAACTATATGAATACAATGATGAAGCACTTTTCACACAAATAAAGACATCTAAACAACTGGAGAAATATTAATTGCTTAGCCAATATAAATAATGCATGACTATCATAATAAATAAATAATAAACAAGAATAAAAATGACAATTCTACATAAATTAATTTACTTTTTCAGTTAAGAATTATTTTATGGAGCTAGAAAAAAATAATAACAAAATTCATCTGGAAGAACAAAAGGTCAAGCATAACAAGGGAATCAATGGGAAAAAAAAGTGAAGGAATGTGGCCTAGCAGTACTAGATATCAAACTATATTACAAAGCAGTAATAATCAAAACAATCTGATATGGAATAAAAAATAGAGTGGTCGATCAGTGGAATAGATTAGATACAAAAGAAAGAAGTAAATGACTATATTAATCTAGTGTTTGATAAACTTAAAGAGCCATGATTTGGGGGCAAAAATTCATTATTTGACACAACTTCTGGGAAAACTGGAAAGCATTCTGGCAAAAACCAGGCACAGACCAACATCTCATCCTATATACCAAGATAGGGTCACAATAGGTTTATGATGTAAATATAAAGGGTGTATAATAAGCAAATTAGGACAGCATGAAAGAAATTGTCTGTTAGATATGTGGATAAAGAGTTTATGACCAAACAAGAGACAGAGAGGATCATGGGAGATAAAATGGATAATTTTGATTGCATGAAATGAAAAAAGTTTTGCAAAAATAAAGCCAATGTAACCAAAATTAGAAATAAAGGAAAAAACTTGGGGGTGGGGAGATTATAGCAAGTTTTTCTTATAAAGGCCTCATTTCTCAAATATAGAGGTAATTGGGCTAAATTTATAGAAATTAGAGCCATTTCCTAATTGATAAATGGCGAAAGGATATGAACAGGCAGTTTTCAAAAGAAGAAATTGAAGTTATCTATAGTCATATGAGAAAATGCTCAAAATCACTAATAATTAGAAAAATGTAAATTAAAACAACTCTGAGGTAGCACTTCATATCTGTCAGATTGGTAACAAGATGTGTGTGCGTGTGTATGTATATATGTATGTATGTATGTATGTCTCTGCACCTTATATCTGTTACCTTTCTGTCAGGGACTGGATAGTATATTACATCATTGGTCCTTTTAAATCATGGATGGTCACTGTATTAATTATAGTTCTTCTAGCTTTCCAAATTCTAGCTTTAAAATGATGTTACTATGTGTAAATTGTTCTCCTGATTCTGCTAATTTTATTCTTTACCAGTTTGTAAAAGTCTTTAAAATTGATCAATTTTATTTGTAAAAATTGTTCTTCTGGTTCTGCTTACTTCATTCCATCAGTTCATATAAGTCTTTCCATGTGTCCTTGAAAACAATACTCTATTTTCTCATTTCTGATAGTACAATAGTATTCCATCACATTCATAATTGTATTCAACTGTTCCTCAATTGATGAGCATCCTCTTGATTTCTAATTTTTTGTCATTGTAGAATTAGATGCTATAGATATTTTTACATGTACCAGATAATTTTCTACTTTTTTAAACTTTTGGGGGCATAGGCCAATAATGGCATAACCAGGTCAAACAGCATTCACTATTTAGCCACTTTTGCGTAATATTCCAAATGTTCTCCAGAATGTCTGTATCCACTCATGGGCCCACCAACAATGCATGAATGCTGCTGTTTTCCCACAGACCTTTCAACATTTATCATTTTCCTGTTTTGTCATCAGTGCTACTCTGATGGAAACTCAGAATTGCTTTAATCTCCATTTCTCTGGTAGTGATTTGGAACTTTTTTTCATATGGCTACAGATAGCCTGGGTTTTGTCTCTTGAGAACTGCTAATTTATTGTCCTTAAACCATTTATCAGTTGATGGATCCCTTCTTGATTCTAGTACTTTCCCTCTGTTAATTATTTCCTGTTTATCCTATATGTAGCTTGCTTTCTGTAAATCTGTTTGCATGCTATCTCTCCTATTAGATTTTAAACTACTTAAGGGCAGGGACTGTCTTTTGCTGATTTTTGTATTCCCTAGAAAATACCTTCTATGACATAAATATAGTCTTGATATGTAAACCAGGGAAAGTCAAAATAGAAAAAAGAAGGCTGTAGACCAATAGCCATGATGAATAATGATGCAAAAATTTTAAATAAAATATTAGCAAAAAAGGCTAACGCAACAGATCACAAAGATTATATACTATGACCAGGTTGGATTTATACCAAGAATGCAGGATTGGCTTAATATTAAGAAAGCTATAAATTAATTAGTCATTATTAATATTAATTGTACTATAAATTTTCATATATTATAAATTATTTTGTAAATTTATTAATCATAAATTGATAATCACTTTAACAAAAACAACAAAATCATAGAATTATATCAATGGATGCAGAAAAAAATTGTTGAAAAAATGCAACACATTTTTGTCAAAAACCCTAGAAAATATGGGAATAAAGGAGTCTTTCATTCAAAATGACAAATATATATATGTATCTAAAATCAAGAATTATCATTGTATGTAATGGAGATAAACTAGAATCCTTTCCAGCAAAATCAGGGATGAAACAAAAATGTCCATTGTTACCACTGCCATTTAACATACTGCTATAGATACTGACTAGAGAAATAGGACAGGGTTCTGGGGTATCCTGAGGGAATTTTCCTCTAGGTTATCCTGAGGGGATCTTTTATGTAATCTTGTTTTCAGATTACATTGTGCTTATTCCATCCCCTGGAATCCTACAAAAACCTTGTGAATGAGATTCTTGGTTCCTCAGAAGAGTTTGACCTAACATTCAGATAGGAAAAATTACATATATTATAAAAACCAAAACTCTTTTCTATTGTCTGTACTATGATATACAATTGGATAAAAAAACCTATACTTATATGTGCCTATCTGTATCTATACGGAATGATACATACATGGACAAACTTTATATATAGGTTTTTCATAATTAAAGAAACTGAACTGGAACGTATTTAATGTTTAATCAATTCTTGAGGGAAGCAGAAAGCTCTGATTGAGACATCTTAGATTCTTTCTCTGGTATCACCCCTAATGGACAGCTTAATCTTGAGAAGTCACTTTGCTTTTCTGCCTCTCAGTTTACTCATTTATAAATCAAAATAAATATACAAGCATATCATGAGGATAAATGGAATAAATCCTGAGATGAACTTGGAGCCTTTTGGGAAGAAGTCACTATTTTCAAAAGGTACTGTCATTAAAGTAACATTAGTAGCATCACTTCAAAGAATCCATACAACACCAAATAAAAGCAACTGGCCTTCTGATCTGGGCTTTCCTTTAGAGTCCAAAACCTCTACCACTTCAACTAAGAAAGATAAAAGATTAGAAGAATTGAAGACCCTGATCTTTGGGCCCTCACTTTATTAACATTTCCTGTTTGCTCCTCCAGATGCTGGGCTCAGAGATCAGTTGACTGGTTCACTGTTGTCTTCTGACTCATTTCCCATATTTCCATAGAGCTTATAACACTTAGTACCAAGTACTTCCTTAGGTAACAAGAGGTGTGTGTGTGTGTGTGTGTGTGTGTGTGTGTGTGTGTGTGTGTGTACAGCAATGGGTAGGGCTTGGGCCAGAACTGTGATCCTGTCTAGGGTTTTAGAAGAAGGCAAGGCTTGGCTCTCAGCAGCATCCTACCCATTGACTAACAGTGCTGCTGCTCCTGGACTACAGTATGGTCAGAGCCTAGCCCAAGATGACATTGTACCATTCTGGGACTGAAGTAGAAGACAAGAATTTAATCTTGCCATCAAATCCAACAGAGAAGGAAGGAGTAGATCATGGCCCTGGTGCAAAGCCCAAAGCCAAGAAATGAAGCTGTAGACATGAGCAAACAGAATAAAATGGTTATAATGAAGAAAGGCTATGGCTTAAAAGAATGCCAAGATAAAATCTCTGCAAAAGGAAATAACTCCATAATAATTATAAGAAGAGCCTCAGAAGAAAGAATAGTCATTAGGACTTTGAGAGAGGAGGGAAGAAATAAAGAAATTTTTGAAACAAAATTTAAAAAATAATAAAATGAGAACACTTGGAAATAGAACATACAGCTCAGGAAAAAAGTGGACAACTTTACCCAAGTAGACATCCTGAAACAAGTAGAATGGAGAAACTAGAACTCAATGATTCATTGAGTTTAAATGAAATATTGGGACAA
The DNA here is from genome assembly GCF_011100635.1 of Trichosurus vulpecula. Lineage (NCBI taxonomy): Eukaryota > Metazoa > Chordata > Mammalia > Diprotodontia > Phalangeridae > Trichosurus > Trichosurus vulpecula. The sequence continues at coordinate 513,832,277 of NC_050573.1, read as the reverse complement.
CTAGATGGCAGTGTGGATAGAGTGCCAGGCAAGGAGTCAGAAAGACTTATCTTTCTGAGTTCAGATCTGGCCTCAGATACTTGCTAGCTATGTAAACTTAGGCAAGTCATTTAACTCTGTTTGCTTCAATTTCCTCATATGTAAAATGAGCTAGAGAAGGAAATGACAAACTTCTCCAATATTTTTGCCAAAAAAACCCAAATAGGGTAGCAAAGAGTCAGATATGACTGAGGAATAACAACAGTAGCACATGAAATATTAGGAAAAAAATCAACAGACTGAAAAATAAGAACCGAAATTTCTAGGATCAACAATAATTGACCTGAAAATCAAGACGAGGTGAGATAATTTAAGACATATTGGATTCCCCCCTGCCCCAAGCAATACCAAAACCCCCAACAACTGGGATAGCACACAGTAAGACATCATAAAATAAAACTGCCCAAAATTATTAGAGTCAGAGGGAAAATTGAAAATAGAATCTATTGGTCGCTCTCCTGAAAGATACTCCAAAATGAACATACCCAGAAATGTCAGAGCCAAAATCCAGATTCTTCTGGTGAAAGAAAAAATAATTCAAGCTTCCAGGAAAAAAAGGATTAAATACTAAGGAACTAAGTTAGGATTACACAAGACTTAGCAACAACTACTTTAAAGTGAGTCAACCAAACATTTATTAAGTACTTATTATGTACCAGGCCTTGTGCTAAGCAGTGGGGAGACAGAAAAACTAAAAAACAATCCCTGCTCTCAGAGTTCACTTTCTAATGGGGAAGAAAACATTTAGACAGCTTTGTGCTTACCACATATATACAAGTCTCAGAAGGAAGGCACTAGCAGAGGGAGGAAAGGCCTAGGGCAGAAAGTAGTGTGTGAACTGAGTCTTGAAGAAAGCCAGAAGGCTAACATGAGGAAGGAATGCATGCCAGGCATGTGATGTAGCCACTGAAAATGCACAGATTTGGGAGATGAAGTCTGTTCTCTAAGGAACAGTAAGAAGATCAATGTTGCTGGATCATAGAGTACACAGGGAATAGGGTTTGGAAAATTAAAGGAAAGAAGATTAGAGAAGTAACATTTATAAACCAAACTGTATTTCATATTGATCTTGGAGGCATTAAGAAGCCACTGGAGTTCATTGAGTAGGGGAATGATATGATTAAGGTCTGTGCTTTAAGAAAGGTCACTTTGACACCTGAGTGAAGAATGAGAATTGGAGAGAGATGTGAGTTAGGAGGCCAATCAGGTTATTACAATGGTTCAGATATGAGACGATGAGGGACTGCATGTCTCAGAGAAGAGGAAAGATGTGAAGGTGGAATCAACAGGGTTTGGCAACAGGTTGTATACGTTGAGATGAGTAAGAGCGAGAAGTTGAGGACAACACCTAGCTTGTGAGCCGGTGTGACCAGAGAGATTCTGGTACCCTCAACAGTAGTAGGAAAGTTTAGAAGAGGGAAGGGTTTGGTGGGAAAAATAACAAGTTCGATTTTGCAAATGTTGAGTTTAAGATGTCTATGGGACATCTAGTTTGAGATGTCTAATAGGCAATTGTTGATGTGAGACTTATGAAAACCTAGAGAGAAAAAGTTATAAGGGAAAAGAGGGTGGTCAAGATCTTCAAAGGCTGCAGAGAGGTCAAGAAGCATGAGGACTTAAAAAGGACTCATGATGAAACACTTCCAGGTAGAGATCTGATGGACCCCGACTGTAGATTGGAGCACATTTTCCTTTCCCTTGTGAGGTAGTCAGTATAAATATTTTGCTTCTCCATTTAACAGATAAGGAAACCGAGTTTCAGAGAGGTTAAATAACTGTCCAATAGTCACATAGGTAGCAAGTGCTAGAGACAACTAAATTCAGAACTTTTTGCTCAAAGAATAATTGATACTCTCTCCATTACTCCATGTCTCTCAATGGATGTAGCCTCGTGCTAATAGATAGATTGACAGAAAATCAAGATGCATGAGACACAATCCCTTTTCAAATAGCTTACAATCTAGGGGTAGAGATAAGAAATGTACACAAGTAATTAAAATACAAAGTAGAATATGATAAATGTATAGAGGCACAAAATGTTACAGAATTTAGGGAGGGAAATAATACTTCCAACGAAGAGGTAGGGAGAAGCACTTGTAATGTATTTCTGTGTGTCAGACAGACATGTGCATGTATATATGTATGTTTGTATGATATATATGCATGTATTGCTGAAGCCTTTTGTAGAGACTGGAGCTTACAAAGAAATGATAGGCAGAAATCACAGATATTGAATAATTTTAGGAAAAATAAGGTGACATTTCCTGTCAGCTTCCACGGAGGGGCAAAATTCTAAAATTTTTGAAATCCCTCTAGTAAATTGTAACTGTTTTGAAAGTAGTTAGAAATAAATTTTAATGAACTGTATTCATAAGCTGCCTTTTAAAGTCATCATATAAAAAAGCATCAGAGAATCCTAGAGTAAATGTAAGTGACTAAGTTGTCTTTTGTTTCATGATTACTATAAAATGTGAGTAGACATTGCTTGGAAGAATTTTAATTAGCAGAGTAAACTCTGCCTGTTTAGATCACCCTTCAACTATGACTGACTGGGCATTAATAAATTGTTTCTGAGTGATATTGGATAAAAACGCAGAATACAGAGTTTTTCATACTGTGATATGAAGTTTGCTAATAGTTAGAATTTATATAGTTTTAAGGTTTGCAAAGTGCTTTACAAACATTATCTCATTTGATCCTCAGCATTATTATCCCCATTTAACAGAAGAGGTAACTCAGGTCTTCCTGACTTGATCTCCAGCACTCTCTTTACTGCACTACCTAGCTCTTGTTGGTATCAACAGGAATGCGGATATCATGGCTCTAATATATCCAGACCCACCAACTCTCACTGAAATGCCAGTACTGGTTGGAACTAATTCTGATGTATTCAAAATACTAGCAGGATACTACAACTAATGATCTGAGTAACAATATCTTCAATGTCGGAAAGTGTTGGCAGCAAACATTATGAAAACATTGATTCTTTAAATACATATGTGGTTCCTAAAAAGTTTAGTTTTGGTGACTCCTTGGCACCAGAATAATGACAGCATCTATTGAGACAAAAAAATCAGCAAGAGCATAGGCATATTCTCATTGCATGATTTTAATGTGGAATTAGTGTGTGGAATGGCTCATCTCCTGACACTTTGGGGAACAATCTAGGAAGAATCCTTCATCTGTGATGAAATACTTCAGAAATTAACTCAAAGAGCTACTGGTCAATGGAATCATCATGTGTCCAACAGCAATATGAATCACCTATTGTAATGGTATAGAAGAAGGAAGGAAAGATACAAATATGTGTAGATTATAAGACTTGGAACATAAAAACTAAAGATGACTTGTGCACTATGCCAAGGGTTGAAAATGTCCTGCACTATCTGTTGAGCAGCCAAGAGTTTTCAGATTTCTACTTATCTGGAGAACACTACTGGATTCCTTTGGCAGAAAAAGCAAAGAGACTTATGTCATCTATGTAGCTCAATGTGACCAGTTTGAGATTATGCCCCAACGCATTTCAAGAGCATCTGCAATTTTCCAGTGGGTAATGGAGCAAGTAGTCAGAGACATGAATCAAAGCAGTGGTATACCTAGATGACTCTGTTGTCTTTGAAAAGACCCTGGAAGAAAATAAGGAGAAACTTATCAGTGTTAGAAGGGCTAAAGGAAGCATTTATTATGAACTATGCTACTACTGCTAAACCATTGAATTACCTCACTCGTTTCTGCATGATTGAAGAAAATCAGAAATCGAAAGGCGAGACATATAAAATTATTCTGAAACCTGCTGTCATTTGGAGATCAACAGTCAAACAAATGCAAACACATTTTCAAAGACAGGCCAGTGTTGGCCTGTGGGGATCTTTTGTCTGCCCACGAAGGCCAATCTGGAAGTCCTGAGAATTGTCCTGTATGAAGAGAATGTTTGGTCATCATAAAACAGTGGCATGCACCATCAGAAGACTAAGTAACAATGAAACCTAATAGTCTATACAAGCTGGAGTTCTTGTCTTTGAAGTGGGTCATTAAAAAGTTCAAAGACCATGTCTATGGGACAAAATTCGATATGCCAATTGACAGCGACCCATTGGCTTTATTTTGGTTAATGCAAAGTAGGATATTTCATGCTAGAGGTGGATAGCAGTACTAATTGTGAATTCAACATACCCTAATGGTTAGGGAAGATTAATTTGGATACAGATTTCCTATCCTACAAGTCACTCAACATCAAAGCTATGGTGATATTAAAAAGAGCAAACTCTAGATGTGATACCCAGGAAACCAGACTACCATCAAGTGAAAGTATTGTAGAGATCTTGAGACTCTTGACCAGAGAGTATGCCAGCAACATATGTTAAACGTGGTTCATTGAGCCAATCCTCTTTTCCTTAGTTGTCTATAGAACTCTGAAAACAGATGACTGATGGACTATAAGACGTGATACAAGCTAACAAGCAAGGTAGTGATTGTGAAGGATTCAAGGATTTCATTTAGATGAAAATACTTTACTTTTGAGACAATGGTAAAAATTGGAACCATGTAATAGAGTACTTGGCTTTTCAGCATTGTCGTACAAATTTGGAATGGAGTTCAGATAAATGGGGCATATAGTAACACTAGAATGGGTTGAAATGTTTTATTCATACTCAGAGGCAAGCACAGTATCAATATGGGATGGATAGATGGATAGCTATTCAGTCTGTGACAGTCTTGTGTTGCCTCCCTCACCATCATCCCATGGGCCAACACGTAGAGTGGTGGCACATATGTGCACTGGGGTGTGCATTCTAGTTGAAAGCCCAAAGCCACTAGGGGCTGTGGTTTACAAAGGGTTTTCCATCAAAGGGTCTGCCATGGCAGCTGCCATGTTGCTGGTGCAGTGACGGAGCCAACAAACATGAATCAATAGCAATGGGAGTTTTCTAAAGATTAATTAGGAAAAGTCAGGATGTAGAAGGTGGAATTATAACTGTGCTATATCAGCAAACTTATGGGAAAGGTTTAGCAGTTGGTTCTAACTAAAACTGACTATAGTTAAGCTTTAAATGTACCAGAATTGTTTTAACAGAAGCCAACCCTGGGACAGTAGGGCTATAGACTCCTCTGGCTATTTTATTTTAAAATGCCGATGTTTCTTTTGATACTTGTGATATAAATTCCCTGATTTCAAATATACCTCAACAGAGTTGTTCAAGGGACTACAAATTCTTTGGCCTTGGTTAAGAATGTAACTCTTTGGCTTCTTGGCTTTCTAATTAGGGAGAGTTCTCGGAGGGACTAAAGCTTCTGGAAGTGCTTTTGGCAACCAAATATAGGTTTACCAAACAGACCCACTTCTGAGTAAAAGAAACAAAGATAGTAATGCTTGAGCTTGGAGTTGAAAAATCTTGGAAAGAATAGAAGGAATAAAATCCATTTTGCCAAGCTATACAGAGAATATGAATATTCTAAGCTAGTGGCATGCTAAACTTATTCTTGTGTGCCCTGTTCCCTGTCCTTTCATCTAGATCAGACCTGCACAACTTGGCACTAGGTAGGGGCCAAAGTTAAAATAGGCTAAACTTCTTTGGGCCTCAGATAGGTTTTTAGCAGCTCACTTTCCAAGTAAAGGTATAATTGATGATTAAACTATTTTGCAAATAAACCGTATTTCAAAAAAGAGAAATTTCAATTAATATCAATTAATCATACTTATCACTTAAGATTTTTATTTATCATGAAATCACTCCTCTCAGACTAGAATTAAACTGACAATGGTTGGTGGTTGTGGGTCATGTGATAAACAGGAGAGAGTGTGCAGTGGCAACCCACCTGCCAAGTCACATGATGAGCACAATAGTGACTAGTGGAAGGCAGGTTAAGAGGGGCACCGAGAAAGCACTTGTCACATCTTTAATTTCTTTTACATCCTCTACATTTTTTGTGGGCTGCCCAAAATCTGTTGGAAGGACCATGGGCCATATGTTGTGCAGGCCTGATCTAGATAAATTGTAGATTGCTACAGCAGGTGATGGTAATTAGAAGCTGAGTAGTAACTCTCTCACCCAAAAGTGATGGGCGTGATATGTGAGTCTGTGGTGCAGCCATGTGGGAACTTTTGCTTCCCTTAGCTGTTGAAGGGAGTTAAACTAGAAGATCACGTTTCTACTGAACTAGAGTATTTCTTCTGGTTCTTTTCCCTCTAACAAAGGAGAAAAATTCAGGGCGAGAAGCTTGTTTTGTCCCTGTTGCTGCGAACTTGAGCTTTTCTCTAAATCATCTCTTCTCCAACTGCCTACTCTCCTTGTTGCTTATAAATAATTGCCCCTTGGTATAAATGAAAATTTAGCAACAACAACCCAGACTTGTCTGGTTGATGATGGTGGTGGAGAGAACATGAGAGAAGGAAAGGGAGTTTTTGTTTGTTTGTTTTGCTTTAGGAGCCTTTTAAGTCTCCTCAGTGAAAGGTAAGGTAGGAAAAAGAGAAGAGAGGCTTTGTCATTCTTTTAAATAGAAGGGAGACACTATTCCTTTTCAGTGTGAGGCATGGAGGTGTAGAAAGAGGCCCCTGGATTCTCATAGAAGAGAAAGCATATAGATAATAATTGTCCCCTAGACTAGTAAGGTAAAACATTGAGGGATGGTAACGATGATACCTGGGACTATGGCTTTAACACATAAATAGTATCACCAACGGGAGCTCTTAGAGCTCTTCACTCTACAAGCTTACGTGTTTTACTTCTGCTGCAGACGGGAATTACCTTAAAAAAATGAGAAAACTGCTTTTCCCCCACGATCTTAACCATCGGTGTCTATCAGCCAAGTCTCAGATCTATTCCTGTCTTGGTTAGCAAACAGCTTTGTATTCACTCCACCTATGTACCAGATGGCAAGAATTTGTTTTATTTACCCTACCAAAGTAAGTGATCAAAACATTGAATATAATCAGGGAAACTGGTCTTCATTCAGGAACCAGATAGGACTGGATTCCTTCCACTCATGTTCAACCCTTTTACATTTTGTAAGACTAAGAGACCTGGAGTCATGAGAACTTGGAGTAGATAGTTAAGATCGTTCAGTTTTATTTTTTATATCAGTCTATAATAAAGTTGTAGCACTTTGGACCCTGGACAGATGAATATTTTTATGGACCAATAGCTTAAGATAGCATTTGTTTTAATCTTGTACTATCTCTTTATATAAATATAGCCATTAACAGACTGAGTACAATTGACTTACACATTGTTCATCTAGTTAACAGGAGGTACCAAATTAATTCCCTCTACCCACAAAGGACTCTTTTGTCTTTGAAAGCATTGATCAAGTGTACATTGCCTTATATTACATAGGTGATTCATAGTGCTAATTGTCTGTAGTGCTCCGTGAATCAGGATGTGAAATGACTCGATAAACAGCTGGTTCATGCTTTACAAGGATATTTCTTGAATTCCTGAGGACTTTTATGTACACAGCAGAAGGTGGTACACAAATAAGGCATTCTGTCATAAAGTTGAAAGGTCTTATGAACACAGAGTGTAGCTAGAGAATGAGGGGAGGAGAAAAGTGACACTGTTGATGTAGTGTTTAAAGGAGATGAGTCTGCAAATCATCTCAAATTGCCTAGGTTTTTCACCAAAGGGTTAAATGTATGTGCATATATATTTTAAAATATGTTTGGTCTCAGAACGCTTTATAGGTATTGCGACAGGGGTGGTAATAGCGCAAAATACAAGCTCAGCATGAAACCCTAAGAGGGGGAGGGGAACTTGAAAAAGCAAATGGCTTGAAAAATCCTAGAAATTTTGGGGGTGACACCCTCCCCCCAAAACATGTTCTATGCTGCCACTACTCCAAAGACTCTGCTCAATTACTTTGTAGCTTCTGTAGTTTCATTGCCCTAAACTAGAAAATCAATAGATTTTCCTGGATGCTTCTAGTCTGCCCTTCTTATATGTCACACCTTCATTCCACCTCACTTTTTACCCTGGACTGAATCTCAGCAAAGGACCCTGGCTTGGGCTTGGTAAAATACAAGTCTGCTACACCTTGGTGCTTCATACTTGCCTTACCTAACCTAGTGTTTTGTGTAAAAAACAAGTATATTTTCCACGAGAATTCAGAAGAAGAGAATTAGTATTTCCCACTAATGGTGGGAAGGAAGCACTTAAAATATTCCTAGGTGAAATTTAGATGCTAGATATCTCATGCCTTAATCACCAGCATGTTTCTGGAATAGTACAATAGGGGCAAATCTTAAATGCATATGTGAATTATTTTCCTTTCCTTCTCTGCTAAACTAATCTCAAACTGATTGGCAATAAATCCAATCATGTTTAAAAGAGTGGGGCAAGAAGAATGACATCCAGGCTATTGGCTTAAAGGGAATACTGATTATATTATGATAATGATAACATTGTTGGTGGTTATGATGATGATAGCAACTGCAATACCTTCAAAATCCAACCCATTGTCTATGCCATGAACATTCAACATGAAACTGGGGATTCTCAGACAGCCAGAGTCAGCCATGTACAGTGAGGAATTGGTATGCTCTAAGACCACTATGGTATCTGTGAAAGCCTGGCAGAAACCCTGAAATGCCAGCAAGTTGAGCTCCAGCTATTAATACCACGGAGTTGAGTTAGCACCCTAGTCAGTGTGATGTAACTGCTCTTGAGTCAAAGAAATAGAGCAGCATAGGGTTGCTGATTGGTATTATTTGAAACCATCTAGATAGCTTGACACAGAGGATGGAGGAATTGGTATCATTGCTTTGGGTTCTGGTAACACAAGAAAGCAAAATAGACCAGATAAACAAACCCAGAAGCACCAATATCTAACCTGCTGGACATGCTCTAGTGCTGATGGCACTGACCACTAAAATGAACAAGCCATGAGTGTGAGTGAAATGGATTGAAGGCATAAATACGTTCATTATGTGCCAATTCTATATCATAAGCAAATGAGACACAGTTATAACTAGTTATAGGGAAGGTCAGTGGTACCCTCAGTTCCAAGTCATGCAACAATGTATTGCCAACCAATGCAGGGTAATAGTAAGAAATAACTTCATTCAGAAGCCAAGATTAGATGAAATAAGAGATGAAAACAAGGGGTTACTAAAATCGGTGAAGGGAGAACTTGAAGAACCTGAAGTCACTGAATATCTTCACTCAAACCAAGTTCAAAAGAGATAACAAAAATAATGTAGATATCTGAAGTGATATTGAAAAAAGGCTGGATGTTCTTAGCCTGGAATTTTGAAAACCTCTATTGAATTTGAAGCTATGAATCCAACAAGCAATCCAAATATACCAAAATGGTAATTTTTAAAAAAAATTGCTATTTGCTATAACCAAAATGAATGCCTTAGGCAAAGGGCATGCCAAAAATTAGCAGAAGTAAAAAGAGCTACTTATAATTGGCTCATTAATTATTGAACAAAGTGCTATTATCTCTTTCATGATTAAATTATTTTAATTTTAACCTCTTTTTAAAAAAATTCTGACCCAAATACCCAGTAAAATGAATGTTACATAGGAGGTGCTTAGTAAAGTGTTATTAATTAACTGACTGACACTCGGGTGGGATCTGTAACAAGGCAGTCCAAGCTCTGGCAAATAGGGCTTGAAGACAGATACCAGCCCTGACCTATAAAAGCAGAAGCAGAGACTGAACTTCAGGGAGATAGGGGCTACCTGTGCAGTCCTCAGAACACTGTTAGTCACAGCAGGATTCAAAGCCAACTTAGCACATGGTAACACACTGGAGGTGGGAGGGCTTTCAAAAGGACTGGGACTAGTTCAATATCCAATGTCTAACTGGGGCCTACAAGGGCAATAGCAGGGAATAGGATGAAATCCTGACTTGGGATTGATCAAAGAGAAGGAAATAGAGATTAGCCAAGGCTAGTACCCACAGCAGATCACCATGAAATTGAGACAGAAGCCAGAGATTGAGGTGGAATGTTGGGTCCAGTTTCATTGATCCCACCCAGAATGACAGCAGCAATAGTACAAATACTAAATATAGGATTAGATCAAACAGCGTCTACCCAGCTCATACAAGAATGTCAGTTGCAATCCAAGAACTGAAGCTGGAATATGAGTAAACAGAAGAAAACCACACACAATGAAGAACTATTATGGTTGAGAAGCCTAAAGGTAAACCATAAGTATAAGCAGAACCTCAGAGAAAAAAAAATGGCTCAGCCTCAAGGACTATAAGAGTGGCTAGAAGAAAAGAAGAATTCTGGAGAAAGGAGATTGGAAGAAGAGCATAACCAATAACAGAAGGTAGAAAATCTTATATAAATAGTAAGCTCTCTGAAAAATAGCACAAAGTAATCAGAACTCAATGACTCCATGAGACAACAAGATATATTAGAACAGAGTAAAAAGATTAAACATGTAGATGAAAATGTAAGGTATGTACTATTAATAACTGACCTGGAAAGTAGGTCAAGGAGAAATAAGTTAAAACTCCCCACAAATCATGACCAAACAAAAAAACTTGGATATCATACTTCCAGAAGACATAAAAAATTGCCCAGATCTATTAGAACAAGAGGTCAAATTGAAAATAGAAAAAATTTACTAAACATCCCCTAAAAGAAACTCCTAACTGAAAACACATAAAAATGTCATAGCTCAAATGAAAAAATAACTACAAATTCAAGTACCACAGAACAACAGACAAGCACAAGACTATGCCATAACCACTCTAAAGAAAAGACAATTTGGGAATACAGTATTCCAAAAGGCAAAAGATAAAGGTCTACAAAAAGAATACCTTCCTCTACAAGAGAAGGCATAATCCTACAGTGGAGAAAATGGGCTTGTACTGGAATAGAGGCTTTGCAAACATCCTGATAAAAAGAGCAGAGAAGAGTAGAAAACTTTAAAATGAAAACACAGGAGTCAAGAAAAATTTAGAAAGGCAAATATATTTGAACAAGTAAGAGGGAATAAATTATGTTCTAATGAGGGAGAAAGTCCCTTCAAAATCTTAATATCGTCAAGGTTTCAGAAAGGACGTAAGTACCATATAAAAACTGAGCCTGGATGTGGTTTTGGTTTTGTTCTATTTTGCTGGTTTTAAAATAGAAAAGTGGGGAGAGGAAAACTAAGGATGAAATGAGGAAAATTGGGTGTGAACATACTATTTTTCATAATTAAGGGATACCAGAAGAAGGGTGTATAAATCTTGAAGAATGGATAGGGATAGTGGACATCTCATAATGTTTCTCTCATGTGAACCAGATAAAGGATGTTCATACACACACACACACACACACACACACACACACACAGAGTTTGTTACAAAAATGCCTTCAACTCAATAGGGAAACGTGGGAACATGGAGGAGAAGAGGAAGTTAAATGAGAGGAAAGGGCGGGAGAAGAAATAGTTACAGCAAGACAAACATCAGCGGGTGATAGAGGGGAAATAAAAAATGAAAAAATGAAATAAACAGAGATTAGATAGGCAAGGAAGTGGAGCCCTTTTTTTGCATGAATAAAGCTATAATTAGAGAAGTGTTCTCACCTAGTTAAGGTATCAGGGCTTAGTATCTTGACACTTGCTTTAAATGGAATGAATGATTTTATTTGTTTAACCAGCAGATTTATATTTCCTGCCCTCCTAGGACTGCTAAGGGGAAAGTACTCTGCAGATCAGAAATTCAAAGTCACAGTGTTCTTAAAATCTATGTGACCTGTGGGTTTTCTTTCTCAGAAAGAAGCTAGAGGGAAAACATAAGACCTAGATAGGCAGATGGACAAAGGAAAGTAATGTAAATGGTCACTTAATCTCAGTTGGGAAGGACAAGAAACTTCACATTTTCATCTTTACTTAGGGTAAGTGCCAAAGAAGTTTAGATTGTAATCCTTGATTTATTTGGTAACCATCAGTGATGACTGCATACTCTCAAAACTCAGAAAGCCATAATTCACTCAAAACAATACGGAAACAGAAGCATCCAAATGACCAGTAATCATAAAATGAATTCTTTTATTGGCTTTTTCCTATTCTCCACATCTTAACAGCTACCATTTCGCATTCTAGTAAGGTATGATTTACCTTCTCTTTCAGGTACAGAGAGTGTTCTTTATGTGACAGCTTTAAAAAGCTATTTATATTCAATTTGAATGTTGTCAAATGTTGACTCTTGTGCTGGGACTTAGAACTCTTGGAAATTCACTACCATCATGTGGTTTGCCTTAAGGGTCAAAAACTATCATAAATACTTTAACTCATTACAGGTAAAAGTATAATTAACCTAGAACTAATGAGTACAAATGCTACATCGGGTGAACTATTTACTGAGCTTAAAACTAGCTACAACTGTTTTAAGGTCAAAATATTTTGTTTTATGACTTTGATAACTACAAAAAAGAGAAATGAAATGGAATTTGCATATAGAGTCCCCTTTTAAAATCAAATTTCATTGTTCAGCATCTCTAATTTTTAATGAGAAAGAATTGCTTCTTAATTTATTACTCAAATTTCATATTCAGTTAAGTGTCAGAGAGCTCTATGAATATGATAATAAGCTATACATGAATTTAGGCGCAACTCCACATTGTTTAAAGCCCATATCACCACTTTGTTTTGAATAGAATCGATGGATACTAAATTCTGCATTTCAAATTCTGAGAAGAAACACCAAGAAGAAAGCACACATTTTCATAGGATCAAAGCTCTAGAGCTATCAGAGATCTCAGAGGCCATCTAGTCATTTTGTAGATGAGGAACCTGCATTCCAAGAAGATTAAGTGATTTTTCCAAGGTCAGACAGGTAAGAAGAATCTAAAGTGAGATTTCCTGCATTGGGGCTCATCATCTTGGTTTACTGATTAGAAATAAGGATCTCAGAATTAGAAGGATTTTTAGAGGTCATTTAGCCTAATGTCTTACTGTTCAAAGGAATTTGTGACATCCAGTGATACAAAATTCACCTTTCAAAGTTCCCATTGCAATTTTACACAGCTCTAATTGTTAGAAAGTTTTCCCTTTCTTTGCTTTTTCAGAAATGACATTTTAATAAATAGTACCTACGTATTATATGATTGTCCCAGGTTTTTCTGTCAGAGTTATAGCTTATCCGAGATAGCATTGAGGATGATTAGAATAATCCAAATGTTTTGCCCATTTTTAGGACTGGACTCTACCAAAGGACCAAAGGAACAGTAATGCTTAGCGAAACCTAAGTGTTACGTGTACTGGTATGGAATGATGAGAATTTGCTCAGCCTCTTTAAGGGGAGAGGTCCAGAGTTATAAAGACACATTCATTTTCCACATGGAAAAGTGGTTTTTTATTGATGATTATTGTTTTGCATGTGGGCAGGTAGGGTGACTCAGTGGATAGAGTGCTAGGCCTGAACTCAGGAATCTCATCTTCTTGAGTTCAGACATTGAGCCTCAGACATTTCCTAGCTGTGTGACCGTGGACAAGTCACTTAACCTTGTTTGCCTCAGTGTCCTCAACTTAGAATGAGCTAGAGAAGGAAATGCAAACCACTCTAGTATCTTTGCCAAGAAAACCCAAAACAGGGTTATAAATAGTTGGAAACAATTGAACAATGAAAAACCTTGCCCATAATAAACACTCAATAAATGCTTATTGAATTAAATTATTATTACATTAAATTTTCTTCTAATTCATACCAACATACCAATCATGTCTACATCCTAACTATTTAAAATCTAGCATGCAAATAACAAAAAAAGCATTTATTAAGCATTGATTTTGTACCAGGTGCTGTACTAGGTCCTGAGGATATAGACAAAAAAGTTGATACAGTCACTGCCATCTAGGAGCTTGTAGTCTACCGATGACAAAAACAAACTTGTAGAGATAACAACCAAACCCGTGATTACATTGGCATGGGTAATGCTTGTGTGAAGAAATTTCCTCTACTAATGAAGATTGGCACCTTATCTGCAACTTGCAGAGTTGCCTATAACACTGAGAGGTTAAGCAATTAACTGTGTCGGGGCAGCACTTGAACTTAGGGTCTTCCTGGCTCTAAGGCCAGGTTTCTATCCACTATGTCACACTACCTCTCTGCAAATAAGACAATACAGAATGCATGTGAAATAAATGTAGAAGTAATTTATTAATGGAGAGGACCAATTAATTTGGGAATCAAGAAAGGCCTCTTGTGGGGTGGCATTGAACTGAGCCTTGAACAGAGCTAGAGATTTCAAGAGGCAAAAGTGAAGAGTGAGTGCATTCACAGCCTATGGAAAGGTTCAGGGATGAGAAATGGAATGTCATTTGTGAGGAACCACAGGTAAACTGGTATGACTGGAACTTGGAGTATATAAGGGGAAGTAATATGCAATCAGTCTGGGAGCTAGATTGTGAAGGCCTTTTAAATGCCAAATAGAGGAACTTGTATTTTATCTTAGAAACAATAGGGAACCACTAAAGTTCATTGAATAGGGGAGTAACATAGTCAGACCTATATTTTAGGAATATAACTTTGCTAGTCAGACATGGAAGATGGGCCAGAGAGGGGAGACACAAGTCAGGAAGACCAATTATTGATCTGCAATACTGCTAGTCCAGGTGAGAAGAGATAGCCTAGGATCTGTGAATGTGATTGGTGAGGAGAAGTCATGTGTAAGACTTGTTGTGAAAGTAAAGACTTGGCAATTTAATGGATAAGGGGTGGAGGAGGGGAATGAGGGAAAATGAAATGTATGAAGATAAAACCATTGCTGGCACAGGGTGCTACAGGATAACCTCTTCCACTCTGGTCTCATATGGGAACCAAGTTGAGTCCTGGGAAAACATGTCTTTTAAAAGAGGGCTGACAGACTATCATTGTCTCTGTCTATGTCCCTACCACAGAGCCCAGGGAAAAACCCCTTAGAGAAAGCCTGTTTGGCTCATGTCTTAAGGGCCTAAAAGGGAGTACAAAGGTACTCAGTGTACAAAGTACAAAGGTGTTGCATATAATGTCCATTAAATATGGAACAACTACTTGCTTCTTCCATATACACACAAAAAATGCTTAAAATGTAAGTGAATCATAAGCACACATTGACAAAGACTTAAGACACGCAACAGTAATACATAACTCCTACTACATTCTCCTGGGAGGCTGACACTCAAAATATGAAATATTTATGGAATTTCTAAATAGCCATTTCAACTTAACCTCAGCTCTCCATTATCTGAACAAGTCAAGGTCCATGTCTTCTGGAAAGCCAGGCGGTAGATTGGGTCCATCCTCCTGTTTATGGTCCTCTTCTCAAAGATGTGTATAATTACCAAAAATTCCTCCTGTTGCCAATCAGCTCTAATTGAGAGACCCAGAAGCTTCTGAGGTCTCAAACTCACAAAGTTTCCTTCAAAGCTGGAAATGAATGGATGAATTTTTAGCCATCTAGGCTCAGGGAAAGAAACATAAAGCCGAAGAGGCATTCAGGTTCCTGAGACCCAGACTCAGGATAACCTAGCCAGTATATGTATTCACTGGCATATACAAAATAACCTTTG
This sequence comes from Trichosurus vulpecula, assembly GCF_011100635.1. Taxonomy (NCBI): domain Eukaryota; kingdom Metazoa; phylum Chordata; class Mammalia; order Diprotodontia; family Phalangeridae; genus Trichosurus; species Trichosurus vulpecula. The sequence goes on along the minus strand of NC_050573.1, from coordinate 513,816,741 downwards.
CTGCTAGGGTAAGATTGGAGTGACCTTCTCCTCTTTAATGGAAGCCCCTTCAGCGTTTGTCATATTCCTTTTTGTCATATTAACTAATCTGATAGGTGTGAGATAGTATCTCACAGGTGTTTTAATTTGCACTTCTCTAATAGTAAGTTAGAGCTTTTTTTCATATGTATAGATACTTTTGATTTCTTCTTCTGAAAATTGGCCTGTCATATCTTTGACCATTTAATCAATTGGGGAATGCCTTGTATCCGAATAAATTTGACTCAGTTTTCTATATATTTGAGAAATATGGCCTTTATAACAGAAACTTGTTGGAAAACAGTTTTTTTCCTCAGTTTCCTGCTTTTCTTCTAATATTGGCTGCATTGGTTTTGCTTGCGCAAAGCCTTTTTAATTTCATGTCATCAAAACTATCTGTTTTATATCCCATAATGCTTTCTATCTCTTGTTTGGTCATAAATACTTCCCGTATCCATAGATCTGAAAGGTAAAAATTTCCATGTTCCCCTATTTTGCTTATAATATCACCCTTTATGTCTAAGATCATGTATGTACCCATTTTGACCTTATCTTGGTATAAAGTGTAAGATGTTGGTCTCTACTTAATTTCTGCCATACTATCTTCTTGATTCTGTCATCAAACAAATTCAGTATCTATCCTAACACTCTGCTACCCATAAATTTGATAGGCTTGCCTTCTTTGCCTTTACCCAAGTTACTGATAAAAACATGTTTTACAAGACAGGGTCAAGGACAGAGCCACAAGACATGACACTAGAGATCTCAATCAATGCTAATCAGATAATAAATTTGGCGGGGTATGGTCCTTCAAATATCTGCGAATCTGTCCATCTCATCCACTTCTCCTAACCTGAACACAAAAGTATCATTAGGAACTTGTTGAATTTTTTACTTGGTCTAGTAGTATTTCTTGGTGTAACAAAAATGTTGCTAGCATCTGCTGTGCCTGTCTAAGGCCAGTAACACCAGCACACAGAAGAGCTGCCAGCACAAATTCTTTTCTAAGGAAAGCAACCTTAAGGGATTAACAATCTCACTTTAATTAAACATACATATAACATTCACTTAGTTCAGGGGGAAAAGCCAGCACCCTGAACTTCAGAGCAAATACAAACAGAGCCAATATAAACAGAGCAAATAACACAAACCAGTCTATCTATAGTAATACATAGTTACCATAAAAGCACCAACATCTGGGTTTCTTCAAAACTGGGGTGGGGTAAGGGGGATGGGGGTGGGGGCTCCTTAACTACAGCTACCCAGAGTCTCATCTGGTCAAATCACACAACACTCTTCCAGTGAGTGACAGCCCCAAATGAAATGCTAAACTCTGAGTTTAGACCTTCTTAGGGCCTGAAGACTTCATACTTAATCAGCAAAAGGGTGTGGGCCTGGGGCTTTACACCTAGCAAGACTTAATCAAAGGCACTTGATTACTTTAGCATTCTAAAAGAGAAAACAGTAAAAAAAAAAAAAAGTCCCACCTTAATTACCAATACACTTGGTTTAACAAAAATCTTGGTTTAAACACTTTGTGATACAGCATTTATGTCAATATTTGGTTTTAATGGCTGTCATCCAAATCAAAGAAATATGTTGCTGGTTATGCTTCCTAAATTATGATATTCCTTGTTTCAATCCCACTCACTATTATGTACAGATTTTTGTTAATATTTGCCTAGTGAATTTCTTCTTCCCTGATGTCATTCAGTTGTTCTTGAAACATTGAAAGGTAGTAAAAAACCTTACCTAGATACAAGTAAACCTTAATACATTGCAATATGCTAAAAGTGAATAACAACTGCAGGCATTTTCCCTTCTTATTGTGAAACTCCCACTCTTCTTTCAGAAAACCTCAAGTACCAAACATGAACCACCTGACAGACAGACCGATGAGAGTGCTAATGTCAATCTTTATATTAAACATGGAAAACTTAATTTGTTTTTAGTATGTTTATCTAAAAATAAATCTATTTAGAAATACTAGCATTTTTGAATTTTTACTTTGAATAGAAATACTTGTATTTCCTAAGTATACCTCAGTGGATTATCTTGTTCACTCCTTGGAGTACACATACGCCTCTTGGAAGGCCACTACTAGGAATGAATACATGGATAAAAAAAAATTAAGGGCTTTCTATGTGTCAAGCCCTGGGGATACAAAATACAAAAGTGAATATAGTCTTTTTCCTGAAGAAGCTTATATTCTAATGGGGAAGCAACATCTAAAAGAGATTGATGACCAAGAAGGAATATTTTGATTTGGAAAGTTATATGCGTGCTAAATGAAGCTAAATAACATGACACACCCTTTTCAAAATCAGTGGCAGTATTGATTTGATTATGATTTCACTTATATGAGACAAGGCTAGAAAAGTAGTATGGTGGCAGATCTTGGAGTGACTTGAATTCCAGGCAGAGGAGTTTAAATTTTACTGAGGAGGCGATAATGAGTCATTGAAGATTCTCGACTAAACACTTAACATGACCTTGTACATCCATGAGAAATTTTTCTGTCAGCAGTATGAACTAAAAAAAATTGTGCCTGTAATTGGGAAATATTTAGCAAGATAAATAAAATGTATTTTAAAAAGAACTCCCCCCCCCAAACCCTCAGAGTTATCCCTAGAACACTAAGGAGAGATGTAGCCAGGTACCATATAAGTACTGGTTCTGCCAGTAATTCTAGGCCTTAGGAGAGTGAGCCCCAGAGCTTAACTTCTACAAAAGCAAATCCCTAATAGGTTTTATATCCATTGTAGCTTTCTTCCATTACTATGTACATACTTAGGATTATTAGAGCTGGAAGATAACAGAAATCACCTTTCATTTTAAACAGGAGGAAACTGAAGACAGGTGAAACGATTTGCCCACCTGTTTACTGGCATAGCTAGAGACCAAACCCAGGTCTCTAAATTCCCAGCCCAATGGTCTTTCCACTGTACCACCTCCCACATGCAAGCAGTCATAGGACATGTCATGTGCTAAGGTATCCAGATACCTATAAGACATTCATATAATTTCAGAATTTCAGAGTTGAAATGGGCCTCAGAAGCTACCAAGCTCAGTCTGTACCAGGACCTCTTTTAGAAGCCAGCCCTCTTTTAAGGAAATCTTACCATCACCATTATTTGGAGAAGTTCTTTGAGGGAATGTTTCTGCACAGTTACCAGTACAGTGCTAATCTCAGCTTTGCTTTTCCATCTCCAGCCCATTGCCTGGGATGCTGGTCTATGTGGAATATAACAGCAGCACATTAGATGACCCTGTTCTTAAGATGACTCTGTGTTAGCAGCATCACAAAATCTTCTAGCCAGGAAGGACATTGATGGCTATCCCTCTTAGAGCACGTTGTTGTTGTGCTATTGCTGTTCATCCTTTGTTCTTGAAGAGGACCAATGATATCATGAGAGTGGTGTCTTGATTTGTTTGTGAATTGGATTTAAGTGAGGCAGAGCTGCCCAGACTCGTCAGCCTCACTATCTCCTCCAAAGTCATCAAAATCCAGTGGCAAGACCTACAGATGTGGCAAATGAAATCCAAAGAGGAGTCATGTACCTTAGGTGACAAAACTAGTGTATGATAGGGATGGGACTAGAATTATAGTTTCTTTCCTCTACAACATGCCATGTACATGTTTGTTTCCATCTGCTAGATTTAAACCCCTTCAAAGCAAAAGCTATACCATACATTTTTGTATCTGCTCCATTATTTGGCATGATGTGTGTATAAATACATATGTATACATATATATATTATATTATATGTATTATATATAAACTGTACATATAGTTTCCTCCTATGTACATATATAAACACATATATGTATATATTTATACATATGTTATATATATAATTTAGTCTGTGCTCAATAAATATTTGTTGAACTGAAAGAAATGTGTCCACAAGAAACTCATTATATTGAATGGAAAACTTATTGACCAACTGAATTTTTAAAACATATGTAAAGATGATGGAAATGAGGGCAGTTTATGTAGGATGAATATACTATTCTTGTATGATACTGAAAAGATAGTGTCAGGAGTCCTAAGGCACTGAATGTAATTTGACTTCTCAAGAAGACTTAAGGACAACAAAAATGTATTGTTGGGTTTTTGTAGTTGTTGGTTATACTGGAGAAAAGAAGAGGATCAAAGAAGGATCCTCTGATCATGTTGGGTAGGATAATGAGCAAGGTTGAGCTATTCTACTCTGATTTTGCTACTATTTACTCTGCCAAGAAGAATAGTCTTTGGACTTGGGGGAGGGAGATGATGGGGGGAGTACACATCAAAAATGGATGACAGGGAGTTGGAACCCAAGGTAGTGTCTAAATATTCTTGATGAATTCAAGTCACTCAGGCTAGATAAACTAAATCCTAGAGAATTAAACTGTCAGGTGTGAGTGCCAGGCCACTCTGAGTGATATTTGCCAAATCATGGAAAATGAGTTGTGCCACAGGATTAGAAGACAAATGTCCTTCCAATTTTTTAAAAAAGGAAGAGAGCAGAGTCTAAAAACAAGAATCCAATGAGCTTTACTTTTATTATTGCAAAATTCTAGGCTATATTCTTGAAGTATGGCTAATGATCATGAAGTGGTCTTCACAAAGAGGTTTTCTCCAATAGCAGATCATGACAGAACAAGCTCATTTCTTTTTATGATTGTGTTGCTAGTCTAGTAGATGCTTATTTAGATTGTGCTATGAAATTTGGCGATGTCTCTCAAGTTATCTTGGAGAAAAACATGGAGGAATATGATCATGAAAATAGTATGGTTAAGTGGATTCAGAAATAGTTACATTGCTGGGCTCAATGATTCAATGTCATCTTTGAAAATGTCTAGTAGAAGGACTCTGTGCTTGGCCTTGTGTTTTTTAGCATTTATATTAATGGCTTGGATTAAGACTCATCAAATTTTCACATAACCCAAAGCTACAGGCTAACATGCTGGGTAAAAGAATTAGCATCTCCCAGGCACTGTAGTGAAGTAGAAAGAGGACCTCTGTTCAAATTCCAGCTTTGCCACTTATTACCTTCATGACCCTTGGCGAATCCCTTGCTTGCTGTAAACCTCAACTCCCTCTGTAAAATGTGGAGTTTGGACTAGATGAACTTTAAGATTCCTTCTAGCTCTAGATCTATGATCCAAATAGATTTGGACAGACTAGAACACTGGATCTACTCTAACAAGATGGACTTTAATAAAATTGAGTGTAAAGTCTCATTTAAAAAAATCAATTCAAAAGTAATGGGGAAGGCAAGGCCAGACAGCAGCAATTCATTTAAAAGAAATCTGATGAATTGTAAATTCAGTATGATATGGAAAGCAAAAACCTATTGAGATTTTAGACTTCATTAAGGGAGACAGATTGCCCAGAAAAAGGAGGAGAGCCCTACTGTCCCTTGGGAAAAACACATCTGGATTATTATGTTCCATTCTGGGAGTGATAGTTTAGTAAGGAAGGCAATATGCTGGCAACTAGGATGGCGAAGAGCTTAAAGATCATGCCATCTGAAGATCACTTAAAGGGACGAGGAATGTTTAATCTGGCAAAGATGGAGAGGAACTTTGATAGTTGTCTTCAAATGTTGGAATGACTATCCAGTAGAAATATTAGGCTTATTCTGCTTTGTCCCACAGAAGAGAATTGGGAGCAATTGGTAGAAATTGCAAAGAGGAAGTTTTAACTTTGATGTAAAGAATAAATTCCTAGTAATCAAAGCCCTACAAGAATGAAATGATTTCCCTTCAGTGAAAGGATTCAAATTAAGGCTAGATATCCACTCGTCACATATACTGTAGAGAGGATTCTTGTTCAGGTATGAGTTGGCCTAGTTGGCCCCTGAGGTTATTTCTACCTCTGCGATTTTGTGAATCTATGATTTTGTAATATCCTGAAATAAATTATTGCTATCCAAAAATACAATCAATGTGAAATGCTATTAGGAAAATGAATGCTGGAGAAACTAAATTTTTTTTATATTATTTCTGCTTCTGGAAGAGAAGGCTAATCTTATAAGATAATCTTGGACTGTGTTTTTATAAGGAAAAGATGCGGATATAATAATGCCAAATTTGTAGCTGTAATTTGTTGGTGAGTTAAGATGTCATAATTTAAGCAATTATAGGACATAAATTAATCTTTAGTTTGTGACTTCTATTTGGTGGTCTTGGGAAATAAATGTTAGCTGGGGCAGGGGAGGATAGAGAAAAATTGTTGTTGGGAGGGAGGCAGGACAAGTTACCTTATCTTTACCACACCCTGCCATTATCAGATGAGATGTAGGAGCTCACATTGTCAGTATGTTTTATCATGAACTTTGTTTCCACCTGGGTGTGCTGTTCTTTAAAAGCCATGCTTTCCATTCAAAACACAAGTTCTTCTGTACTGGCAACTATGGAAAAATAATTCCTTGAAGTCTTAAAAATTTTAATAGTATTTTATTTTTTTTCCAATTACATGTAAAGACAAATTTTACCATTCTTTAAAAAAAAAATTTGAGTTCCAAATTTTCTCCCTCCCTGTCCCTCCTTCCCCCTCTCTATATAGGTTATATTGTGAAGCCTTAAAATTTTAATGAAAGTGTAATTCCATAAGGCAAAATTTAATTTTTGCATTATATGATCTTAATGTGAATATGCTAAATGTTGTTTAATTCTAACTCTTGTTTCTAATAATGAGATGCAGTTCTTTAAGCTCAGAAGGTTGAGTAGTCAGCCCTTCCCCCATTTTATTTTCTTATTTTTCTTTTCCTCTTGTGCATTTTAGCAACAATTTTTTTTCTCTGATGTCTCTATATTTAGCGATAGGAAGATTATCTTTACTTAGGCCTGCAACATTCATCGGCCCTACTCTATTTATCATGTTTAAACAAGAATTCCTCACTTGACTGTAATGAAGAAGAAAATGAATATTGTAGAAGGCAGAGGTAGGAGGTAATTCCAATTTGGCAAGAATTCAGCCTCTTGAAGAAAGGCAGATTATTTCTACAGAATAGCTCTTAGACACTTTGCACTTCTGTGTCTGTTTTTCCTGTGACTTGCTTTTCCCAAATCCTGAAACTAGTTATGAAGAAAACAACATTCAAAATGAAAACCTTTGACCCTAACAAGTTGAAAAAAGGGAACTGATTAATAACATGCCATTTCTCAGTGGATCCATGATGGGATTAATATGGGTTCTCTCTTCAATTGGTGCAAATAAATAATCCGTTCATGTCTTTTCAATATGTGAGGGACAGATCCCTCTGCTTTTATCACTATAAATTTCCTACATGGTAGCCTCAATCCTTGTGAATAGAAATATGCTGCTATCTACATGTATCCACCATCCATCTCTCCATTCCTTTTTTAGTCATGTAAGCTAGAATTCCTACAATGAATGAAAGAAAGAAAGATCAAATAGGCCCTTTTCCCTTTTAAAAAATCTCTTTGAGCAATAGCCCTGGAATCGGGAGGACCAGAGTTCAAATATGGCCTCAGATACTTGATACTCACTAGCTGTGTGACCTTGGGCAAGTCACTTAACCCCAATTGCCTTGCCTTCCCCCCTCTAAAAAAATAAAATAAAATCTCTTTGAGATACAGAACTAGCAGGGGTATTTCTGGATCCTGAGTTTTTTTCTTCCCTTTCTCACCTCTCTTCTCCCTATATAGGTTATATGTGTGAAGTCCTAAAATTTTAATGAAAGTATAATTACATCAGGCAAAATCTAATTTTCACATTATATGATCTTTACGTGAATATGCTGAATGCTGGTTAATTCTAACTCTTGTTTCCAATTATTGTACGCACAGTTTTATAGCCCTTTGGGCATAGTTCCAAATTGCTCTCCAGAGTGGTTGGGATCAGTTCACAATTCCACCACAACAGTGCATCACTGTCCCAGTTTTCTCACATCCCCTCCATCATTTATCATTTTCCTTTTTTGTTGTATTAGTCAATCTGATAGGTGTAAGATCGTGTCTCAAAGTTGTTTTAATTTGCATTTCTCTAATCAATGGTGATTTAGAGCACTTTTCATATAACTATAGATAGCTTTGATTTCTTTGTCTGAAAGCTGCTTATTCATATCCTTTGATTATTTATCAATTGGGGAATGACTTGTATTTTTATAAAATTGACCCCATTCTCTATATAGTTGAGAAATGTTGCTCTTATTGGAGATATTTACTAGAAAAAAATTCCTGTTTTCTACTTTCCTTTTAGTTTTGGTTGTATTTGGTTTTGTTTGTGCAAAACCCTTTTAAATTTTTTACAATCAAAATGATCTATTTTATATTTTATAAAGCTCTTTATATCTTGTTTGGTACTGAATTCTTCCCTTATCCATAAGTCTAACAGGTAAACTATTCCATGCTCTCCTAATTTATTTATGGTATTACCTTATATGTGTAAATCATGTACCATTTTGGCCTTATCTTGATATACAGTGTGAGATGTTAGTTGTTGACCTGAAAATTTGGTTAAAGAAGGCAAACAAGCTAGGCGATATGTAAATTCATGATGTTTATTCCCTTAAAGCTAGCAGAGCTAGCTTACTTGTACGTACAAGGAGCCACAGCATAAGTTCTGACTGTCTGAACAAAGGAATGAGAAGGTTTAAATACATTTTTTAGTCTCAACTCATGTCCGTGCTATTCAATTTCATGATCCCCATGTATGTTTAACCATGATACAAGAAAAGGACTTTTCTTAATTGAATAGGTTGTAAATACAATAAGAAAAGAGAGTTGACAAAGTTTCAATTGAAATCACAACCCAGGATCTCTGCGTTTAATTTACCATTAATATGCCATAACATAGTATATACCCATAAATTATTAAGAGAAGAAAAAGTCACATTATTCAAGATAGTGTCTCAGGTTAAGGGCCTCATCCTTAATGGCCAGAGGAAGGAATGTTCTTAAGTCAGCCCAATCTGGCCTTGTTGACATAGGAAAAGGTAGTCTCTTCCTCTGGTTAATCAATTCAGGCTCTGGCCCTTATTGAAGTTACTAAATTGATATTAAATGATTGTCATAGTCTATACCTAGCTTCTGCCATACTGTTTTCAAGGAACTTGTTTCAAAACTGGGGAACTGTGGCTAAGAGAGTAATGACCAGATGGGGGCATTTTGGTATGTAAAGTTATAGGGATAAAAAGTAAACCAGAACACAATGTGGCCCATGTCGCAGGAATTTATTCAGAGAAATAAAATAAAGAATGCCTCATCTCTAAGGTGATGGTGATTCCTGCCTTTGTGAGGAGAACATGGAGGGCTGCACCCTGCCATTAGTCTTGCCAGAGTAGGCGAAATCCAAGGCCGCCAGAGAGGCTTTTGTATATAGTCCTACCTCTAAGAAGGTTATCAGACTTACTTTATATATCTCAACCACACACAAAATATCTGCATTCCGGGGTCAAGGGTGTAAAGGGTTAAGAATAAAGGGTACTTTTTCTTATTGCTCTCAATGTGATGGTAATACTTAGCCTACTAGCACCAGCTTAGTTTCCTTCCACAAAAACTGGTAGTACAAAAATCATCACCAATGGTTAGTATATCTCTTTGTCAAACTAAATAATTACCAGATATTAGGGAAGTTATGGTAATTGGAATAGACCAAGGAATACACAAAAGTAAGTGGACTCATCAACTGGGAGCAAGCTAAGATCTCAGTTCAGCCAAGCAGAAAGAGAACAATATAACCTCTTAGCATACTCTAGAATTTCAGGCTCTTGGAATCAAGGGGCAAGTCTCCTTCCATGTGTGTGCTTCTAGGGCAATCTCCTATCCACCATTCAAAAGTCCTTATTTGCCTCTCTCAGCTGCCTCTCTCAACCTCATTCTCCTAGGTATGTGATATTATGGGCTCAGCAGTTTTTCAGACTATTAGGAGTCATATTTCCTTCCACATGTGCAGTATATCACACCACAGAACAATTACTTTGGAGAACTGCCCCAGGCCTGGGAGGAAGTGAGGTTACACAGGTTATAGGGGCATAGACTGACATACCCCATGTAGGAACAATGAAACAGTTGACCTGGTCATAGTTTATGGTTACAGAACTAGGGAGCCGGGGGAGAGGAGTGGTAGGCAAGGAAATGTTTATGGAAGAGGTACTTTCCTGACACACTAGTTCAGGGGAGGCGATCATTCACTAGTCAGGTGATTGATGACCCAGGGCAGAAATTACTCCAGTACAAAGACTCTGATGTGAGCAGCAAAGCGATTGGTAATGAGGTGGCTAGAGATGAGGGACTGAGTTCTGTTTCAAGATTTGCAAACTTCTGAAACAACATTTTTGTTGGAAATGTATATCTGAATCAGGTACCAGCCTGGAATCATTAAAAATTCTCGTTTCCCAAATGCAACCTAAACTATTCTCTTCCTTCTGTTTAAATTTGGGACCAACTCATTCTTCTGCAGAGCCTGTCCCAAATTTACATATCGCTGTACTAACTCAAAGGACTGGCTATCTAAGTGTGTCATATTTTGGACATTATTCGTTTTTCATCCATCTAATTTTTCTTGTGTAGATTGTCAGAATACTAGCAAATCTTATTAAAGAGGTCTTAAAGGACTTTCTGGAGTTTGATGCACATATGACTAGAAAAGATGTGCATCGGGAGAACATTACCATCTCTAGTGAATCCCTCTTGCATTTGGATTATATGCAAGATATCCTCTAGGATACTGGAAAACATCTTTGACAAGCAAACAACTCCTTGGTTTGTATCTTGCTTAATGTTAAACAGATGATTGTTGAACAAAGCACTGTGGGGAAGGAAAAGAAATAAACACTTATATTTTGCCTACTATGTGTCAGGCACTGTGCTAAGTAAGCACTTTTACAATTATCTCAATTGATCCTCATAACAACCTTTTGAAGTATGTGCTATTATCCTCATTTATGGTTGAGGAAACTGAGGCAAACAGATTAGATGCCTTTCCCAGGGTCATGCAGTTAGTAAGTGTCTGATGTTGGATTTGAATTCAGTTCTTCCTGACTCTAGGCCAAGCACTGTATCCACTGCTGCCTGTATACACACATACACACACACACACACATACATACATATGTGTGTATATATATATATATATATATACATATATCTCAAAGAATCTTGTATTTTTTTTAATATCTGCATGAGAGACTTCTTGTTGGAGAGGATTTAAAGCTGCCATTTACTCTATTAAATCAGATGAGGCTTTGTAATTAATAAATAATAAACACAAAAAGTGGGTCATTTTATTCTTTGTACCCTTGTGTGTCAATTGTGTGATTAAAAAAAATACAATTTAATATAGAATCATTCATGGAAACTGCTCCCTTTCTCATTGCAAATTCAATGAAAATATACATTTCAATATATACACACAGATCATTCTCATAGAGATGAAAATATAGGCATATACATTGGTAGTTATTGTTCACTCAGTCACCTTTGGGGGATATTAACATTATCTGTAATTTCCCTCCATCCATTCTTTTGTTATCTTACCCTTCCTCAGATATCTTGTAAAGCAATCCTTCAATATTTTCAAGACTGCTTTACCTTGAACTGATATTTTCATTGCGTACTTGGCCTTGTCCAGCTGTTCCCCTTAATTTCATATCCCAGGTGTTTTTTTTTAATAACATAAACATTTATATAATAAATTCCAAATGTAGTTTTCCTCTCTTTTGGTGAAAATGTGTCATTATAGGAATATTGACAAATTTGTTCAATTGTACATCCAATATTGTTCTCCTACCGATTTTATCCATGAATGTCCTTGGGATATGTGGCTTATTTGCATCTTATGCCAAGTAGTCTTGTTTTCATTTCCACTACATTTCACTCTTTTAATAGATATGTTCATAGTCTCCTCCCATCCTCCACCATGTTGTTGTACAAATTAGTTTGTTTTGTCAAACCAAAGCCACATTTTATAATTTTTAAACCATCTTTTCATGCTCACATTTACATTTCGTATCAAACCACGCATTCACCTGATTTGAAGGACTTTGTCAAGTTCTTTGTGGATTGTCTCTTTATCTGTAAGAGAGATTGATGTAAAAGGTAGACTTGTCTTCATGTTGGTGTTTTTCCTTATGTGTAGCATGGCCGTTGCAAGATGAGAGGATTCTGCCCTGTGAAATGAGGTTTTATTGCCCTTGGGTGCACAATAAAATGCCCTCCGCCAACTTTTTTGCCTCTCAAAGAAGACCCTATGATATATTTTCCATTTAGCTGCAATTTTCTTTTGTCTTCTGATTTTGTTCGTTTTGAGGATATTGATATATGTGTAGTTCATATGTATACCTTCTACTCAAGGTCCTTTCTGATTCCTCTTATTGTTAGCACTCTCTACCTCCTAAAATCATCCTTTTACTTATTTTATTTATTGCATCCCTCAGTAAAAAGTAAGCTCTTTAAGGATGGACAAATTTTCGTTTTCCCCTTTGTGTTCTCAGAGGAGGACAGAGTGTCTTGTGTGTACTGGGTGCTTAATGAATGGTCGAATGACTGAAAAAGCATTTATTAAGCTCCTACAATGTGTTAGTCACTTCACTAGGTGTGTGCTTGGGATACAAATACAAAAGTGGCACAATTCCTGTACTCAAGGAACTTATATTCTAATAGGGAGAAACAGCACATACTGAGGAGTGGCAGCCTCAGTATGTCTAGGAAGTCTCAGAGATGGTGAGCAGAGCCGTAAGACAGTTAATCATCAGGCATTTCAAGGACCAGTGGTAGTGTAGGTTTGTTTATTGTTCCAAGAGCAAGAAGTAGAAAAGGGATGGTGGAGATTTTAGTGTGTGTGTGTGTATATATATATATGTGTGTGTGTGTGTATGTATATGTATACACACACATATGTATATATGTCTATACGTCTATATACTAATATATACTATATATGTATATATACTAATATATACTATACACACATATAATACATATACATATGTGTATATATACATATATAATATATACACATATCACATATAATATATACATATATCATATCTATAATATACATATATGTATATACACATATGGAGCAAGAAAGGAGATGGTGAGATGGTTCAAAATTGGCTGGATATAGGGGGTTAAATGAGTTTGTACTTGGGCAGGTAGGTGATGCAATGGATAGAACACCAGGCCTAGAGTCAGAAAGATCTAAGTTCAGACACTTAGTCTCTGTGTTATCCAGGGCAAGTCACTTAAACTGTGCCTCAGTTTCCTCATTTGTAAAATGAGATAATAATAGCACCCAGCTCCCGAGCTTGTTGTGAGGAACAAATGAGATGATAATTGTGAAATGCTTAGCACAGTGCTTGCCACATAGTAAACACCATATGCTAGCTATTATTACTGTTTATTATTATTCACTCACAATCAGGACGTCTCAGCCGCAGGGTAGCGTTCCAAATGTGGAGTGGATCAAGTCCCCCAGGGAGGAGGGGCATGGCCTCTGGAAGGCCAGACGGGCAGTGCCGTTCTAGGTATAAAGGAAGGGAGATGATGAGATGCCAAGGGTGGATGCCTGGATGGAATGTGAAGCGTGGCCTGGGGTTGATTTGCACTTGCTCACTCAGTCACCAATCAAGACTTCTCAGCCTCCGGGTGGAGTTCCAAAATTCCAAGTGGATTTTCATTTTGTTGAAATGAATTATTTTTGAATATTTCAAACCCCTCACATTTAAGAGTATCTATAGTTAAGTAAATGTTTGAAGACATTTCAAAAGATCTAATCCTTTTTCTAACATTTGACCGCAGTCACTGTTGAAGCAGAAAGATGCTGCACAACACCAAGGGTTATTTAAAATGTTTTCATTCTTCTATGGGTTACTAAACCAAAGAATTTATGACCAGAGGTCAGCCATGGTGATTATCTTCTCTGTCCTTAGCTAGGATGATCCTCAGAAAGCAGCTGTATTCTGTTGTCTGGGCCATGATCTAAGCCCTTCCAGCATGTTAGAGCTTGCCAGAGCATATACTCCCTTGGCAAAGATTCAAGAACCCAGGATCACTTCCATACTAAGATGAGGTATCAGAGTTAAACTAAGTGACAGTGGTTGAAATTAAATCTCACCATTTATTTTTCCCTCATAGAGACATACCACATAGTAAATTGAGCTGTGTCTAAGAATCTAAGTTCTTGGGTATGTTTGAGGTATGCGAAATGAGGACACTTAAAGCTGTTTTCTCTCTATTATTAAAAAAAAAATTTGAGTATTTGTTATTTATTTGTTTCAGCTGTGTCCAACTCCTTGCGATCCCATTTGGGGTTTTCTTGGTAAAAATATTGCAGTGGTTTGCCATTTCCTTCTCCAGCTCTTTTTACAAATGAGGAAACTGAGTTAAACAGTTAAGTGACTTGATCAGGTTCCCATAGCTAATGAGTGTCTGATGCTGGATTTGAACTCAGGTTTTTCCTGACGCTAGTCTTGGCACTCTATCCACTGCACCACCTAGCTGTACTTAAAATGTTATATAATTATAATCCCTTGAACTTGATTCCTCAAGTTCCTAATGACCTTCTCATAAGGGACTTCACACAGAACATGCACTAATGCACTTATACAATATTTCGTGTTATAGATCTCTTTGATGATATTATCCCTCTATGAGATTCTAAGCTCCAAGTGGATAAGTTAAGGTGACTTATGTAAGCTTTTTAACTCCAAAATGCTCTGCAATCACTGCTAATAAAGATAATGAAATAGGACAATGATTCAAATTATCAAATTTTTGTTAAAAGGTTGAGTGCCATGTATATAAATTGCCTTGTGCTAGCTACAAAAATGTTTGCAAGACTAAATAAATACTTTAGAAAGCTAATTTTCTCCTAATCAAAAGGCAGTTTTGGCTCACAATATGGGAAGTAGCCCATTCACTAGTTTGTCTAAACTAGATGCTTAACGGAGTTGGGTAACCTCCTAATTGCTTCTCAAGAACAAAAGAATGGGCAACTAGTAGGAGAAAATACCCATGAACCAGGACAATCAAAGGAGGTCATCCAGTGATATCATTATTCATTTCTTCACTTAGAAATATCAATAATTTCTTTAGCTCTGTATAAAGTTTTGCATAGGTTCCCAAAGTGGGTGCTATTGCCCCCTGGGGGGTACTGGAATGATCCAGGGTGGCAGTAGTAGCCTCAGGTACAATGGGGAGGTGTTGAATAAATATACGGGGGTGATAGAAGTACAAGGAAAGAAGAGAAGAAAAGAAAATTTTGAAAAACCATTCATATATGTTTCATTTGTTGCGTAACAGAGTTAAAGTTGTACTGATTATACTATTACACTACACAAAATGCAAATTATAACTGATCAGTGGTCAAATCTGCCGACAGGTCTTAACAAGCACGTGTTGGCAGGCAAATACATCCCAAATTGTCAGGAAGTCCAGTATGCATGGGCAGGAATGTGTGTGTAATAATTTGTTTATAATATGATACTATATGGTTATATGATACAATATTGTATCATCAAAATTTCAATGTAGGAAAAACCCCACAAATTTATAATAAATTATTAAATTTAAGATGCATCATTTTAAAAAATATATATATTTTACGTGTTTTTGAAATGATGCAAATTTAGAAAAAAAAATTAAGAGGTTAAAGAAAGTAGATTTCTGGGAGAGTGCCAAGTAATTTTTTTTAAAGGGTGCAATAGGCTGAATAAGTTTGGGAACCTCTGGTTTAGAGTTTTAGATAATTTTTATCTCTAAGTTATCTCTAACATAAATTAGTCTTACCTCTGTACCTTCTTTCTACATTTCTAATTCCTGGGGACCCTGGAGGTATGAATGACCACAATAGCTTCTGGAATAATGGTCTTATAATGTAATAGTGAGTCACTAAGATATAGTGAGAAAACCATTGAACCTGGAGTTGGAAGACCTGGACTTGAGCCTCGGTTCTGCCATGTACTTCCCTGAATATAGTTTTCCCATCTGTAAAACAGAGTGTATAAGAACCTGCAGGTGTGTTGTAAGAATCAAATGGGAAAATGGATAAAAAGGAGCTTTGTAAGTTGTACGGTGCTGTATAAATGAAAACTATCATTAAGGGCCAAGATACTTTATTCTTCTTTTGTGGTTGATTCTAGGGAAACCTCATTTCTTATCTCAGAGGAGAATGGCTTTATTAATTATGAAAAAGAGGCATAATGGCACACGTGCTAGTTTATTTTCCTGATGATGCTAACTTCATGATGAAAGTTTATCAACTGCTAAGAAGCAGTCAAAGGAGATTCATCCAGGATTTGAAGTCTTCTGCACAATTTGTTTGTGGTATACATATAATTTGTGCTTATTGAGTTTTGAGGGGTTTTCCCCCTGGTTAATCTCTAACCATCCCCTGAGGGCTTAATAAATAAAAATTACTTTTTAAAAAGGCTTTGAAATTCTGTTTAGGAGTCAGACAAGATTCATCAACTGGGCCACACAGTGTGAAAAGATACTAGAAGAGGTTTCACATTGGCCATCATTTAGTAGGTACCATTTCGTAGGTTTTCCCCATTACACTGTGTGCAATCAAGCCATGGCAGTGTTGAGACACAGCTGAAGCCAGGCTATAAAGGGGATGCTGCCCAGACATCTGCCATTAATGACATGATGGAATCTCAGCAGTATTGCATATTTCACTGAGAATACAACCTTTCTCCTAACAGAAAGATGAGTTTATTGGGGGGTTTTCTCAGGGGATGGGACGGGGATTTCCTCCAAGCCTATCTATTTTTGATCTTCCTAATTTCTTTAATTTTCATTTCCTAATTTTTTAAATTTTCATTTCTACAAACCATTTCTAAATTTAACCAAAATGTATACCATAAAGAAACAAACCCGAGACACAAAAGGCCAGAATACATGCTTATTTACTGTACTGAATCTGTGATGTTTCTTTTCCTTCTCTGGTACCCTCCCAGGAGAGTTCACCAGTTCAAACTTTTTCACTGCTTGACAGTTCTCCTTTCACAATACAGCTGCATATAAAACACTTTGGGTTATTTTCTTCCTCCAAGGGCAGTTTCACTGGGTTCCTTCACTACTCAACTTCCTCTGTGTCTCTCTCTCCCCCTACATGCCCGGCTGTCACTGAGGCCTGGCTAATAATTTATAGAAACCATTAGAACTCTGACTGAAAGCCTGGCTTCCTGGACCCTGCAGATATGCTCTGGCTATGTAATGGGGGAGTCCAAAGGCAGACTTTTGCTTCTGAACCCTTTTCCTCTGCATCTTTCCAACAGATTCTCTCGAACCTTGAGATGGATGAGTAGTGAGGCTACCTCAGTGTGGTATCTAGCTGGATGTCACTTAATAAACCTTTATTGTCCGCTTACTAAGCAATCTTTACAAATTGTCATCGATGTCCACAGCAGTATTGCCATTATGACAAGCACTTGGTGCTCCTGATAAATACTCTGGAAGGCTCTCCATTTTGACCATTGGAGACTCTCGCTCTGCTTCCAGCTGCAGGATCTTCTTTTCTTTTTCCTCCAACACTTCTTCTAGCTGATTGATCTTCTCTGTCTGTAGTGAAACTTGTGTAGACAACTCCATAATCAGACTGATTCTTCTGTCTCCTTCTTCTACAGGTGGAAGGCCTCCACAGGACTCTTCCAGAGAGTTTTCTTCTAAAACAAACAAGAGAAAGGAAGTTGCAATAGTTTTCTTTTGTTTTTTGCTTTTTGGAAGGGGGAAGGCAGGGCAGTTGGGGTTAAGTGACTTGCCCAAGGTCACACAGCTAGTAAGTGTGTCAAGTGTCTGAGGCCACATTTGAACTCAGGTCCTCCTGACTCCAGAGCCGGTGCCCCAAGTTGGAATCGTTTTAATTGTATTTCCTAGAACCCAAAGATAGAGAAGAATAAAAGAGCTGTGTTTCTCGGTTCTTAAAAAGAAAACAGGAAACAGAGATGCTACATCAGCAGAAAGGAAGAACCAATCATTATTCATGTCAGGCTTTGTCAGTGAAGGGTAAGCAGTGCCATGCTTTAGATCACTGATAAAACAACAAGTGAGGATTAATCTTTGCAGACTCCTAGGACTTGTAAATTCATCATGACAATGGTTGAGACTAGGGATAGAATTAGCATAAACTTGTAAATGGTCCACCCCAAAGTTCCACAAGGAGAGAGTAATATATGGGTTTTATAAGAGGCAAGATCAGGCAAAAAAAAAAAGTAACCAGTTTAAGCTTCAATTCATTTTTATTCAGCTCAATTAAGAAAACATTTGTTGGGGCAGCTAGGTGGCACAGGGAATAGAGGACCGGCCCTGGAGTCAGGAGGACCTGAGTTCAAATGCATCCTCAGACACTTGACACACTTACTAGCTGTGTGACCTTGGGCAAGTCACTTAACCCCAATTGCCCTGCCTTCCCCCCTGCAAAAAAAAAATGTGAAAAAATGAACAAACAACATTTCGTGTTGGCCCCTTTTCAGATTAAAAATGTTAATGAGAAGCAAAATAACTCTCCTATAAGTATCAACCCTTCTATTCTCAATAGCTCACATCTATATAACACTTTTTCATTCTTTCCAGGAAACCTGTAAAATAGGCAGAATTAGGATTACTATCTGTGTTTTACAGAGAACACTGAGGTTTGTGCAAAGTCAACAGATATCGAGTAGCAAAGTCAGGAATTGAACCTTGGATTTCTGATAAGGCCCAACAGGGTCTTTTGAGGAATTTTCACTCTCACTTGACAGAGTAGGGAGTAACTTCATAGAGTAATTAAAGGAACTCTAAGGAAAGAAGCACTACCAGCCAGAAAATACAAAGATCCATTTCTTAGAGACTTTTAAATTTCTTACAAATTCTTAATACAACGTACATGCCCCCTTATAAGGATAATAACTTACTCTTTATCAATAGGTATCAAGTAGGTTAGGATCAAGACCCTGCTGAAAATGGGAACCAGGATTAAGGCTTATAGCTAGAAGTTATGAGTGTAGGAAAGTTCCAAAAGTGAAGTTCTCTTGTCCTTACTTCACAATTTTGCATGGGGCTGGAGAGGCTGGCAAGGCTGCCCTCAGGTTTACCTAGCCCAGGAGTCCAAACATTACAGCCACTCCTCTCATCTCCACAAAACAAGCATGGATCAAAAATAAGAAAGCTAAGCCAAAGCCTCAGTTGTCTAGTTGCAGTTAAATGACTATTGAATGTCAAAAAATGACTACCGTGACTACTGTAGTTAAAACAAAAATCAGCAGTGTTTGTATAGCATTTCCTGGGAGAAATGATTATGAAAGTGTGGACCCCGTTCTACTGATGAAGAAACCGAGGCTCAGAGAGCTTGAGTAACCCGTCATTATATAAGAGGAAGCAGAGCAGTGATTTGAACCCAAGTCTTTTGAGTCTGAGTTCAATATTCTTCCTACTAACGCACTGCTTCTAGTGCTTATCCAAGTGCCAATAAAAGTATACACTAAATAATGAAATCTTTAGCTATTAAAACATATTTTCTAGGGTGATTAAGGCTTTATCTCTAGGGAGGTAAAGCCCCACAGTTCTGTGGTACCTATAAAACTGCTAAATATAAGATAGACATTACTGGAGTACAAACCTGCTAATGATCTGAAATGTATTGAAGGAGGTGGGGGGGGGGAGGGGAAGAGAGGAAGAGAGGTAGGATTTGGAGTTTGTTGTGTTGTTAGTAAATTTCTCTAGGGACAATGTGATAAAAATAGAGTATATTGAATTGCATAAACAACAAAATTCCCTGGACTTTAAAAAAAATTAACTAGAGAGAGAATTCAGGCTTTTACTAGTTAGTCAGATGATTTGTAAGCATTTATTAAGTGCCTACTAAGTGCCAGGTATTGTACTGAGCCCCAGGGATACAAGAAAGGCAAAAGACAGTGACCATTCTTGAGGAATTCACGGTCTTATGGGGAGAAAACCCGAAAACTACATGCAAATGATATATGCACAGGATAAATTGGAGATAATCAGTTGAGGGAAAGTACACATATTAAGGAGGGTCAGGAAAAGCTTCCCATAGAAGATGGGATTTTAGCTGGAATTTGAAGGAAATCTGGGAAGCCAGGAGGTAGATGTGAGAAGAGAGAGCATTCTAGTTCTAGGGCAGGGCTGTCCAAAATGTGGCCCGTCTACAAGCATAGAAATTCACATAAGAAGCCGAGCTGCCACAGAGCTCTTGCTAAAATGGCAAATCAAAATACATTTTCTATTGTTTCAATAAAAACCTAAGGTTGGACAGCCCTGGTCTAGGGAATAGCCGGAGAAAATGTTCAGCGTCCAGAGATGCTGTCTTGTTGGAGGAACAACAGGAAAGCCAGTGGCACAGAGTACGTGGTGGGGAATAAGTTTAAAAAAGACTGAAAAGAGAGGAGGGAGCCAGAGCCGTAAAGGGTATTGGATGCCAGGGGTTTTTATATATGATCCTGGACATGACAGGGAACCTTTGTAGTTTATAGAACAGAGGGATGACGTGGTCGGACCTGAGCTTCAGGAGGATTAATTTGACAGAGACTCGAAGCAGGGAGACAAACTATCAGGTTATTGCAGTAGTCCAGGGGTGAGGTGATGAGTGTCTTGCCCGAGGGTGGCAAGTGCCAAAGGAGAGAGAAGTTAGGAAGGTAAGATGGACAGGACTTGGCAACAGATTAGCATAGTGGATAGAACATTGGGCCTGGAGTCAGGAAGACCTGAGTTCACATCTAGCCTTGGACTCTTACTGTGTAACTCTGGGCAAGTCATTTAACCTCTGTTTGCCTCAGTTTACTCATCTATAAAATGAAGATGGTAAAAGCACCTCCCTCCCAGGGTTATTGAAATAATATTTGCAAAGCACTTAGTGCAGTGCCTAGCACATAGGAAGTGCTATGTAAATGCTGGTTGTTTTCGTTGTTGTTGCATAGAGAATGACAGAGAGTGAGGAGTGATCCAGTGTCAAAGGCTGCAAAGAAGTCAAGAAGAATGAGGATTGAGAAAAGGCCATTCAATTTGGGAATTAAGAGATTACTGATAACTTTGGAGAGAGCAGTTTCAGTGGAATGATGAAGTCAGAAGAGTAAAGAGTTAAAAAGAGAGTGAGAGGAAAAGAAGTAAACTACTATTTTCTCCTATTTAAAAAGTTATTAGCAGATTATTAAAGTGTGGGGGGAAAACATGGGGGAGTTTGTTAAAAATTTTTTTCCCAATTTTCAAAAATCATTTGAATAGATCATAGTTTAAGTTCAACTAAGTTTATTTATTTATTTATTTCAATCTTACAACTTAAAATAGCTTGTAGTTTGTAATTACCCGGGGTGCAGAAATCAAATCTGTTTGTCTTAAAATGATGCTCCAGGGCTAACTTGAGACACAGTGGGTATTGGTTTAAAAATGATAGTGTCAGGAGATTGTCCTCAAGATGACAAATAAGAGGAAGCAGAAAGCCCCAGCATTGTCTTGCAACTACTCCAGCCAGGATAAGAAAAGAGCACCAGACTGGGAAATGATGAAAAATCCAGGGAAAAATGACAAGAAGTGAATTTTGCTAGTCCAGGTCCACTTAAAGAGAAAGGTAGAAGTTTGGGGGTCCTTGAGAATGCATCCAGCCAGAAAAGTGCAGGTGAGGAGCACAGTTTAAGGAAGCCTTATTGGACCAGGGTTGAGTCAGGGAAGTCCAGAGCCTGTAAGTATATCTTTCTAACCCAGAAGCTTGTTTAGCTAAGATTCAAAGGGCAACATTGGATGATAGGAAGCATTCCATGCATCAGACTGCCCAAGTGCAGATCACCCTTATAACATCTGCTTAGTATGCTTTCTGGAGTAGCTTGTGACTTTCTTGACCATGTCTTGACTATGGCTCATTACTTAGAACCCAGATGATACAGATCAGTACAAAAAAGTCCTCACTATTCCTTCCAGAAGTGCATATAGACTGGCCCTGACACAAAGTCCCAATATGGGACTAGAAAAAGGGGTAAATACAAGTAAACACCAATGATAAAGACATATTATGGAGTCATAGACACTTAAGACCCAAACCAAGCGTAAGGGTAACTCCACATCATTTATGAACAAAACCTCAAATAAAGTAACCACAAGTAATGGCTGAAATATATCATACAAAGGTTTAAAAGTGGTTATATAAACGAGAGAGAGCTTAGCTCTCTCCCACCAAACAATAGTTATGGTTACAAAAAAGATGATTGGGAATAGCTAGTAAACTTTTTTTTAATCAAAATAAGCATTAAAAGGAAATGAGGAAGTTACTGGGGTAAACAAAAAAAACTATTGAACTTATAAAAATAGATTATTAAAAAGTAGAATAGGTAAGCCATTAGCCAATCTGATTTTTTTTTACAAAAGGAAAAATAAATCACTAGAATCAAAAATGAAATAGGAGAAAATAATGACAAATAGAGAAGAAATAAAGGAAATTATTAGAAATATTTTTGCCTAATTATATGCCACCAAATTGATAATTTAAATGAAATGTATGCATATTTTTTAAAAAGCAACTTGATGAAAAGAATAAAAAGAGAATTTAAATGACCAAAGTAGGAAAAAGATACTAGACAATCCATAGATGAACTCCCAAAGAAAAAAATCCTAGGACTAGATAAATTTACCAATTAATTCAATCAGAACTTTCAAAGAACACTTCATTCCCTATTACACAAACTATTTGCAAAAATTGAAGAAGACGGGGGTAGTGCCATCATACTCTCTAATACAAATATGGTTTTGCTATCGATACAAGGGAGCAACAAAAGAGAAAAAGACAACTATGGGTCAATATCCCTAATAAAGAATAATACAAAAATTTGAAATGAAATTTTATCAAAGAGGCTTCAGTAATGCTTAAAAAAATTGTATATTATAATCAAATGGGATTTATACAAGGAATTCGGGGTTGGTTTAATAGGAAAAGTGTGAACATAATAGACCATATTAATAAGAAAACAATCAAAACCACATAATTATATCAATAGATGTAGGAAAACCTTTTGACAGAATACAACATCCATTCTTATTAAAAATATTAATAAGCATAAGAATAAATGGATCTTTCTTTAATATGGTAAATTTGTTGTTGAGTCATTTTCAGTTGTGTCCGGCTCTTCATGAACCCATTTAGGGTTTTCTTGGCAAAGATTTGTCATTTCCTTCTCCAGCTAATTTCATAGATGAGGCAACTGAAGTAAACAGGGTTAAGTGACTTGTTCAGGGTCACACAACTAGCAAGTTCTGAGGCCAGATTTGACCTTGGGAAGATGAGTCTTACTGATTCCAAGCTGGGCACTCTATCCACCATGCCACCTTGCTGCCCTAATATGACAACTAGGATCTACCTAATATCAAGAGCTAGCATTATATATAATGGAGATAAACTTGAAGGCTTTCCAATAAGATGAGGTGTAAGCAAGGATGTTTACCTTACCATTAAACATAGTGTTAAAAGTCGTAACTATAGCAATAAGACAAGAAAAAGAAATTGAGGGAATAAGTATAGTGAAAGAGGAAACAAAATTGCCACTTTTGCAGATGCTGGGACAATTGGATATCAATCTGGAATAAATTGGGTTTAGAGCAAGATCTTATGCTATGTACCATAATAATGTCCAAACGGATGCACAGAAGAGAACTGAAGGGAGATCAGAAGCAAGCGTATAATCAGGATAGCTTTAAAAGTAACATATTGAAGTTATTATACACTTAAAAAAAAAGCAATCTGCATATAACTGAGATTCACATTTTCATGTATAATCCTTTTTTTATACAAATGAAAATGTTCTCCTTTTGGGTGTTTGTTGAACTTTAAATAAAAATAATTTTTAAATGGTGGTATTATTATGTGCATCATTGTGAGTACAATTTGTAAATAAATTTGGCATAGCACACAACTTTTTTTTTAACCCATTGTGATCCTGTTGTTAAAAAATGTATTATCCATGCTGGGAATTTTGAACAAATATCTGTAGCCTGAGCTCTTTATAACGTATCAATGAGGGTAGTCTCAAAATAGGGGCAGCAGCATCAATGTGGGGATCTTGGGTTGAGAAAGAACATTGAAGAGGAACAGGACAGAACATTTATTTTTTCCAAATAAAATGTCTATTTTTAACCGTAGCAGTAGTCTGATATTGTGAGAAAGCACTATCCTGAGGTCAAACTAAAATTACAAGGCTAAAGGTATGATGATGTGAGGGAAATAACCTAACTGAACACAGAGAGGCTAATATAATAACATTTAGACATCTCAAGGGAAATGAGGAACAGGCCAAGAGAGAGAGGAAGGGAGGGAGGGAGAAAGGGGTGGAGGGGGAAAGAGAGAGAGAGAGAGAGAGAGAGAGAGAGAGAGAGAGAGAGAGAGAGAGAGAGAGAGAGAGAGAGAGGGAGAGAGAGCATGAAGCTGTGATTTACATTTTACCTGATCTTCCCTGTGCTTAAGATTAATTCTCTAGCCCCACACGCACAAGGGACATGGCCAAGATGAGTGTTTGAGGAAGTACAAAAGAGGTGACCTGTGAATGAAATGGATCTTTCGGTATCTCTACTCAATATGAAATAGTAACAGGAAACTAAAAACTAAACAAAACAAATCCCAAAATACTCATCACTCTTTCCGGATGTTCTGGAAGTAATTTAGCCAAGTTAGGACTGACAAAATTCTGTAGAGATCTGGTCAATTCAGAAGGAAAAAAAAAACAAAACAAAACAAGAGGACCTTTTCTCTTACTAACATTTACCGGATGGTTGCTTTGTTCAGAACATTGTAGAGAGATAGAAAGAGAAAAATAGATACGGTCCTCCATGTTGTCGTGTGATGGCAGTTTCAAAAAAGGGGGTTGCCTAGTATCTAAATCAGGCTGCAAAGTCTGGGTATTGTGCGCCATAGATTGTAGAAGCTTAAGATTGGGCGAGACTTCAAGCAACATTTCTAAAGCGCTTTCAAAGCTCATGAAGCAGTTTCCCCACAAGGGCCTGGGGGGCTTTGATACTGCAAGTGTTATTTTCTTCACTTTGCAGACAAGGAAACTGAGACTCCATAAAGTTAAGTGACTTGTTTCTAGGCAAGATACTAATCTAGATCTCCTGACTCAAAGTTCACCACCTTTTCTGCCAGCCCACATTACTTCATAGATGATCTAACCCTGTGGTAGAACCAGCGTAAGCACCGACACTGTGGAAATCAGCAAACCACAAATCAGGGTTTGATTTATTGTTTTGTAGGTTGTTTAAACTTAAGAAAGTGATGGAGAAAATGTTAAAAATGCAAATTAAACTTAAAAGTGGAAGTGGGTTGTGCAGACATTTTCCCCTCTAGAGAGCTGATGGTTAAATCAACACACCAATCAATCCAGGTCTCCTGACTTGAAGTCCATATATGTGTGTGTGTGTGTGTGTGTGCGTGTGTGCGCGCGCGCGTGCACATGCATGAATGTATATATATATATATGTGTGTATATATGTGTGTATATATGTATATGTGTATGTATGTGTGTATGTATGTGTGTGTATATGTATGTGTATGTATGTGTGTGAGTGTGTGTATATATATATATATATGAAATTTCCACTGTACCACACTATCAAGGTTAAGCAATGGTAAGCCAAGTTATTCAGCTTCTGAAGCTGAAAACTCAAAGTCTGAATCAAAGACAAAGTCCTACAGTCTGGGAAGCTGGTTCCTGCAGTGTCACATTGTCACACCAGCATCCCAAATGGAATATTGTACCAGCCAGTTTTACAAACCTCTCAATTAATTTAATTCTGCCTCTTCAGTCCCTGGGCTTCTTATCCCCTGACAGGGGATATTGCCTGACTTTTGCTTCCTCTATCCCTGATCACATTTACTGTCCTAGGCAAAAACAAAACAAAACAACACAACACAACACAACAACAACACTCTTCCTCCCATGGTATTCTCACACATTCTTATCCCTAACCAGCTTGGCCTGAACCTTCCCTATATCCGTTCTTACGTATCTCTTTAGTAGCCTCTTCTGCTGTTACCTCTGACTATATTGTGAACCACTTCTGTATGTTCTCTACCATTTCTGTAAATGATCTTTCCTTATTTTGTGCTCAGTTGAATCGTGGCTTCACCTGATGGAGCCACTTAACCTTGAAACATTCTGCAGTGGAGGCCAGTCAATGGTAATTGTAGATTTGAGGTTTGAGGTGTCAACATTATAACCTGGTGTAGATATGCCAGTGAAAATTAGGACGAGTAGAACCTATATTGGATTACATGCTGTCTTGGGGGAGAGTGGGGAGAAGATGGAGGGGGAGAAAATTTGGAACTCAAAAACTTGTGGAACTGAGTGTTGTAAACTAAAAATAAGAAATTCGTTTAAAAAAATTAGGATGAAAGCTTAGAAAAGAGAACATTCTTCAACTACCATCTCTAAATAACAACTTATACCGTCTCTATCCATATCTCATTAACCCAATAATGGTACAACAGAAAGAACACCATACTTGAGGATCGAATCAAGGACCTGGCTTCACATCTAGACTCAGATATTTATCATCGAAATATTTGTCATTGTGACCTGGAAGATGTAAGTTTCATCATCTGTAAAATTAGGTTGTTGAACGAGATAGCCTATCAAGTTCCATCCAGCCCTATGATCTTTGATCCTGTGTTTTGTACTATTCGATGATTTCAGCATCTGCATCAAATTCTTCTCTAACCTGTGGTCTTCTGTAGTGGCTAACATCTGCTAAAAATCCTGCCGACATCACGGTCTCAGAATTCCTCAGTTTCAATTAATTTTATTTCTGTTCCATTTCAGTCTGGCTCACCTGAGTTCATCAATTCTTAGAGCTGTTCTACTTCCAAGATTTTGAACTCAGAAATTGTCTTCTCTAGTTATAGTCTCTTATGCCTCTATCTCTTCAATGGCCTAATGGGAGGCCAGAGTTGGAAATGAATGAACTCATTCTTTACCCTCTTTGCCACTTTCAGTTTCCCAAACCTTTCCTATTTCTCAGACTATAACTTACTTAAATACTATATGGCATAATGAAAAGAGCACTGGATGTGAAGTCAAAAGATCTGAATTTGAAGTCCAACTCTGCTGCTTACTAGTTTGAGTCCCAATCTGTCCACTTACTAGCTGTGGGTGAAGTACTCACTATTTGGAGGCAGCTTTTGAGTGGTGTTTCCCAAATGGCTACTTTAGTGGAATGCTCCACAGACTGAGACAAAAGCTGATGAGAACCACAGGCCTCATGATGGACTTTAATTGGAAGAACTGACTTTCAGGCCACTTTTAACACTAGACACTGGAACATGTGTTCCCAAGGTTTAATTAAGAACTGAGAATGAAAAGGCCACTATGTAAAAAGGTTTCTACTGTCCGTGTCTCCTCTGGCGTGAGGGTCCTCATCTCTTCCCTCACCTGCACATCGGCAGTGCTAGGGAGGACTAGGACTATTTAAGCCAGTAAAAGCTAGGGAGAAAGGAGTTTCTGAGCCCATATTCCTGTGGATGATTGTGAAGTTAGCATTCAGAGTTGTAGAGTTGTCTAGTTCTAGAGTCCAGCCCATGAAAACAAATTCAGCGACAGTCAGCTTCCCTAGAAAGCTCACCTGCCTGTTAATTGTAGCTGGTCAGCAGTTGTTACTGAAGGTGGGCCCTTCCTCCATCAATGATTTCTCCCCTCAATGATGGCTAAAGGGACTGGGGTGGTAGTAGGTTTGGTGGTTGGACAAATACCATTATTCCCAAGTCTCTTGAATTCATAGTCCTGTGCTATCTCCATCAGGGTCTAACAGGAAATGATAATCAAAGTGATTTGACTCACCCAGAAGTTTTCAAGAGGCCATTGACTTTCCTGAGTCAGAAGAGTAAGAGGACAGATTTTATCTTACACTAGGGAGTAAGCGTTGAGAATTGCTGCAGTTTTCATGACACTGCGTACTGTTTTCGACATTGTCACATTTTTACTAATTAATTATTTTGTTTTGGGCATCCTAAGCAGTTAAGTTGATTTATTGACTGCATTATAACAAGAGACAAAAGGATGCCTGTAGTGAGGAAAGGTGCAAAGTATAAGTGTATAGCACCAAGGGAAGGAATAGGAAAAGCAGCTTCCTGGGGGGATGGTACATAAGTAAAGGGTGGCCTTAGATAGAAGCACCCTCTTTACACTTGTGTATCTCTGGACTACAAAATTCATTTGCCTATAAAAACTGGATGTTAAGAAGATCTACCTTATGTTTATTGAAAGCAAAGTACCCTGTAAACTTTAAAGGAATCTAAACAGAATGAACTAAACCACATGGTCAGTCATTCCAGTGAGGCTTTGGACACAACCATCTCATGTTGGATGACACCTTCTACATTTTTTTTCCTATTTTTATCTTAATTTTTGCTTCTGGGCTATTAATTATCCCTGGAAGAAGTCACCAAACTATGTTATTTGAGTCCACTACTGATCGGTCCCATCTGCCTCCAGTGCTGGTTGGCAAACCTTTTAGTCATTTCTAGCAGACTTCTGTTTAATTCTCCATAGCAGCTATTCCAAACCTCTTCTACTCTTCTAGAATCTCTATTTTACTTTTAGGACACAACCTTGCTGCGCTCTAAGCCCAATAATGCTGCCAGCAAACATCCCTGGGGAGGGGAAGTCAGGAGCAGGCTCAGATGATACAACTGAGACAGGCAGAGGGAGACTAGATCTGATGTGTCACATCTTCCTTATCTCTTGTTCCTCGTTCTGGTCCACTCCAAGTAGGCTGTGCTCAGTAACAATGTGAAGCATGACCCAGATTGACACCAAAACCTGTGAATGCTCGTAATTCCACATGAAGGTGATGCAAGGGAGGATTCTTAACAACACGACAGGCTTCAAAGCCACCCCGTCTCTGTGCTTGTTACTCAACAAAGGCTCTTTCCACACCAACAAATATTCTTTCCCCTCATCTGTGCTATGCCTCAAACTTCAGTTTTCACTTCCACTCAACTTTTAGTATACCAGAGAGTCTCAAGATTTTCATTGGCCAAAAGACTGCAACGAACTGATCAGGCTTTCCTCCCTGCAGACGTGCATTATAAAAATAGGAATTCACCGCTGGATTAGGGCTATTGAACACCACATGTCCAGAAGAGATAGTGTACCCAGCAGAGGAATGAGGATGACCTAGTGAGAACAGTACAATGACATTATCAGAAGAGGCCAGTGATCCTGCAATGAGCTGGCCCTCCACTGCCCCTTCACATGTGTGCTCTGGCCACACTGATGGTACCTGCATTTGGGGGAGGGAGGTGCCTTAGTTTTAGCGGGGGAGGGGGGTGGGAATTTTGTGACTTTTTTTTATGTTATCTCATCAATGCCTATTCTTTTAACTAGTTGATTCGTTTGGCTGCCTGGAGTAAAAAAAGTACATCAGCGGGGCTCATTGAACTGTGGTTTTTGTGTGGATATGGTCCCACAGAGTACCTTGAACCTGAGAGTGCGGTGTCCCAGGTGCTACATTTTTAGCAAAAAAAAAATTAAGAGGAAAAAAAAGTAAAACATCAAAATTAACCGTCACATATGCAACATTCCACACCCATGGTCCCCCTACATCTTCAAAAAAAGAAGGAAAGGTACATTTTCTCAAATCTTTTCCAGGGCCAGATATCTAATATTTCCTAGATTCCCAGATCTATATATTTAGGCCTAATCTCTTTACTGGGCTCAAGTCTTACATCAACAACTGCCTCTTACACGTCTCATACTGAATGTTCAATAAGCATCTAAAGTTCAATATGTCCAAATCAGAACTCATTATCTTTCTCCTGAAGCCCTCTCCTCTTCCCAATGTCTCTATTACTGTCAAGGGTACCACCAGCCTTCTAGTCATCTAAAGTCTAGACCCACAGCCTCAAAGTTATGTTTGACTCCTCAAATTCCTTCACCCCACAGAGCCAATATGTTTCTATCTTCAAAACACCATTTGTATTTATCCCTTCTCTTCTTTCGCATAGCTACAATCCTTGTAGAGTCCTTCATCACTTCCTCCCTAGACTACTCTAATAACCATTTAATTTGGTCTTCCTGCCTCGGGTCTCCACTCTAATCTATCCTTCGCTCACCTACCAACGTGATCTGCCTAAAGTATAGATCTGACTGTATCATCCCCACCCTCAGTAAACTCTAGTAGATTTCCTTTACCACCATGCTCAAATATAAAATCATTTGTTTGGCTCAATTAAAACCCTTCACAACCTGGTCCCTTTCCATTTTTTTTACATTAAACTCCTCTCCAATCATTCTATAGGCCACCTGCTCTTTCTAACACACAACATGACATCTGCTATCTCCATCTATTTATTTTCATTGCCTGTGCTCCATGCCTGGAAAGCTCTTCCTCATCACCTCCAGCTCCTAGACTTAGCTCAAGTTCCACCTCCTGAAGGAGAGCTTTATAGATCTACCCTAATGTTAGTCCTCATCTTCCATTTATACTGTAAATATCATATATACACCCATTTATTTGCATGTTGCCTCCCTCCTTAGCTTCTTTTTTTTTTAAAAATCATTTATTTATCTTTATTTCCCTCATTAGCTTCTTGAGGTTGAAACTGTTTTGTTGCTTTTCTTTGTATCTCCAATGCTTAGCTCATAGAAAATACTTAACAAAATGGTTGTTGAATGACTTACTGATCATATTCATAAACCCTAGTATATTTATCCGTTCCCCAATAGATGGCCACCTGCTTTGTTTCTATTTCTTTGCTACTGCAAAAAATGCTAATATTAATATTTTAGCACATATAGACCCTTTCTGTCTTAGAGCATGTCTAGCAGTAGGATCTTTGGGTCAAAAGCTATAGACACTTTAGTCACTTTTCCCCCCACATAATTGCAAATTTTCTTTCAGCTGGGTGAACAACTTAACAGCTCTACCAATGGTGTGTAAACATTCCGATGATTATGGATCCTCTTCAATACTGACTATTTCTACCTTTTTTTAATCTGTCTTTTGTCATCCTTTCAGATTCACTAAATACAAAGTGATGCTTCAGAATTGTCTTGATTTGCATTTTCCTGAATGAAAAGCAGCATGGCAGACAGAGTGGCCTCAATGCTAAGACTGGATTTCAAGCCCTTTCTCTGACACATACAAACTTTGTGACAAGGGCACATAACTTCACAGTACTTCAGGCAACTCTCTAAGACTATAAAAGTTGCAGAGAATGTGCCAACTTTTACTGCTAAAGGGAGTTTCTTGACCTGGGAATTCCTCATACCAATTAAATCACAAGTCAAATCTCTATCTCTTTTTCTTAGTGATTTGGAACAGTCTTTCATATGATTGTTAATAGCTTATAATTCTTCTTTTAAGAATTGTATGTTCGTAGCCTTTGATCACTTATCCATTAGGCAATGTCTGTTGGCCTAATGGTACTCTTAAGGAACTCTCCAGGTGTGGGGAACCTGCAGCCTTGAGGCCACATGTGGCCCTCTAGGTCTTCAAGTATGGCCTGAATCCAGTCAAAGGGTTGCACCTGAGGGCCACATGTGGCCCCGAGGCTGCTGGTTTATGCTGTGCTTTTGTAGCAATCCTCCACTACCTGCCCTTGCTTCCTTCTTCTATATATGTCCTTAAAATCTAAGTTGTTGGTAAATTTCATGTGAATTCACATTTGTCCCTTTAGACAACTCCCTTTTTTCCCTCCTCACCAAAACTATTTCTCTTTGATTCTTTGGAATGGAATTCTTAAGATCGTCCTCTTGGCTGACTTCTAAAGAATTTTTGTGCATGGAATAATACTCTTTCCTGTCCTTTCTCTGAACCTATGAAATCTGTTTTCTCACAATCTAGGGAGGTATATGGCAGGCTCTTCCTAATCTGAATTTCTACAGCTTCCCTGTATTCAGGCCTATGTTTCTGCTACTCATCCACTTAGGAGCTATCTTCTTTTCTTTAAGTCTGTGAAGTGACTTTTGAAAAAGGTTACCCCCAGGAATGGCCTGTCATTTTTATCCTATCCTAGTTTTCATTCAGATTCATTAAGGGCGATTTTGTACCTCTTAAAC
The DNA here is from genome assembly GCF_011100635.1 of Trichosurus vulpecula. Taxonomy (NCBI): domain Eukaryota; kingdom Metazoa; phylum Chordata; class Mammalia; order Diprotodontia; family Phalangeridae; genus Trichosurus; species Trichosurus vulpecula. The sequence goes on along the minus strand of NC_050573.1, from coordinate 513,784,734 downwards.
TACATATTCTATAGTAGCCTAACACTGTCTTGGTATCCCTTTTCTGTTATTAGGTCCTTGGGTTTCAAGAATCACTTCTTTACCCAACTGAATTTTAAAATATGTTGAAAATGCACTGAAATAAATTTTAAATTTTTCTTTGTGTGTACTTGCACACAAGCCTTCTTTGTTAACCTTAGAATGGAATTAATTCTGAAGGTCAGACTCCCTGATGTTTTTTCTCTTTCAAAATGATTCAATTCCAATTCTAATTTCATTTGACTGAACAAACATTTATTAAGGATCTATTTTGTTCAAGTCAGGGGCAAGAATGGATAGAAGGATTTTTTTTAATAGGCAGTAACATCTAGGTTCAAGTAGGACTCTAACATGCTATGTAACCCAGGGCAATCCATAAGACTATAAATTGTAAAATTTTTACTAACATTCATTGGTAGATAAAGTTTCTTAGATAGAGTTCCCTTTACCAACAAAATCTCAAGTCTATAATCCATCCCTTAACCCTACCCCCAAATGTACATGATATTGTGCTAGATTCTGGGGATATAAAGATAAACATCAAATATAGTTCCACTGGGAATACAACATATAAACAGCTAATATAATATGATTTGAAGAATACTAACAAATTAGGGGATCAAAAAAGGCCATAGGTGGCATCTGAGCACAGAATCGATAAAAGCTGAATGAGTGTATTTCAGGCATGGGAGATGGAAGGAGGAGATGATGTGTTGAGTTCCAGGAGCAGCAAATAGACCAGTTTGGCTGAACTATAGAGTGTGAAGGGGAGTAATTTGAAATAAGCCCAGGAAGGTATGCTCTGGCTAGATTGTGAGTAATTTTTAATGTCTACCTGAACAATCTGTATTTTATCCTAGAAGCAATCAGCTGTCACTGAAGCTTCTTAAGCAGAGAAGTGACAAGGTCAGGCCTGTTCTTTCAGAAGGTTATCTTTCTGCTTATTAATGAAACTCTACAGCATCTATAGAGAGGTACAGACAGACTTGCCTAAAAAGAGCAAGAGGATTGAGAGACATTCTCAGAATACATGATAAACAGATCAAGAATCTAGAGAATTACTTTTGGGGGAATAAGTGGACATCACTTCCCTGAGTAACAGGGAAGACTGGTAGTAATTTGTCTAATATAATCTAAAGTGATTTCCTTCCAGATTGAGCCTATGAAATGACTAGGATGCAACAGTGGAACCAAAAAGTTTTCTACATGAACTCAAACAACATAATATAATTAAATAAGACTTGAACAAATGGCTAAGTCATAAAGATTTATTTGTGGAAATAGAGAAGTTACTGACGATAATTTAGGAGTAATCAGCACCATAAATTACAGAAATGTTATCCTTAAAATGCCCTCTCCATGATAAATGCAGACTGCTCCAGAGATATGTAGAAATTGTGACAGATGACCATAGGCAGCAATAGCTTCTCACTTATCCAACAACTTGCAAAACATGTCCTGGTGGCTAGAATTATACATCTGAAGCTTGTTATCACTCATGGACTGACAAATGAGAAATACTTATATTACAAATGCATACCTCAAAATGTCCTTGAGAATCCAACAAATAAAATGTAGTGAAACTAGGCTATGTCAGCACCTGAACTGTTGCCCAGAACACTGATTTTAATAGATGCCACCAAACCAAATTCTCATAATCTCTCAACTGAGTAAAACAAAAAGCTTAAAAAATATTTTTCTCCATCTAGTATAGGAAATTAAAACCATATGGAAAGGGGATAATGTCATGCCCATTATCCTGTCTACTACTAGAGCTGTACTTTAGAGGATTTCAGAGAGACTACAGAAAATGAGGGTGAATCTTTTATCCAACAATAAAAAACAGTTATTTGATCCACCTGTGGCTTTCAAGTGATGAAATTTTGTTGTCCAGGAAACTGTATTTTAAAGCTAATCCTAAATTTTCTCTTGGAGTTATAAAAAGTGCAAGTGAAATTGAGAGTAAAATTCCCTCTAGTTTCAGCACAAGAAAGATCTGCATCAAAAATTTAGGTTCTAATGCAAACAACTTGGAAATTATAATGCTGATACCTTCTATTTGTAGAGAGCGTGTTTTAAAATTTCAAAGTATTGCATATCCTCTGAGAGATGCAGATGATCAGCTGCATACAGAGAGAAGCCTAACCATCCATGTGACCTTTATAGGGAGCCGTGTAAACCTAGAGGTCAAATGTAGATGCAAAAGAAGATCTGGATCTTGAATGAGATCAAGAAGAAAAGGATTTTAATCTTGACAAAACAAGTTAGAAGAGGACAGAGAATCTTCGTTTGGACTTGGTCAGAAGCCAAAGGCCATACCAACTGTGTGGCCCTAGCTGGACAGGAGTATCAGCATATCTAGGAACACCTTGGCCACCAAGAATCAACCTGAACCTATCTTTTTTGCTAAAAAAGTTTGTGGTGGTTGTGCAAAACGAAATCCGTATGTTGGGGTCAAAGTACAGTGTGTCTAGGCTCTTCCACAAGTGGGACACAAATAGTCCATATGAATATTTGGAGTGGAGATGTCTTCAAGTTTGTACATCACATTTCTTTTGAGCTACTACAGTTCTGCTTTGCTCATAGAACACAGTGCCTTCTTTGATATGGGCACACTATACTGGACTGTCCTGTGCCAGCATTTCCCATGTCTCATAATCGATTCCAAAGCTCTTCTAAGATACCTTGAGAGTGTCCTTGTATCACTCTGTGTGAACTCTTGCCTTGTGTGAGTTCTCCATAAAATAGTCTTTTAGGCAAATGTATGTTTGGTATTTGAACATTGCTAGCCGATTGGAGCTGTGCTCTTTGCAGTAGAGTTAGAATTCTTGGCAGTGTAGCTCAAAAAAAGACCTCAGTGTCTAGTACCTTATCTTGCCAGGTGATCTTCAGAGTCTTCCCAAAACAATTCAAATGGAGGTGATTCTATTTCTTGGCATGGTGCTGGTATAGTGTCCAGGTTTCACAGGCATACAACAATGAGGTTGGCACAAAAGCTCTGTAAGCCTTCAGTTTGGTAGGCAGCCTAATACCTCTTCTCTCCCACACTTCCTTTGAAGATTCCCAAATACTGGGTTAGCTCTGGCAATATGTGTTTCAATTTCATTATCTATGTGGAAATCCCTGGAAAGTACACTACCAAGGTAAGTGAACTTATCCCCAGCATTCAGAATCTCTCCATTTGCTGGAACTGTTGGTTCCATGTACAGATGGTGCAGTGTTGGCTGGTAGAGAACCTGTGTTTTCTTGGTGTTAATTGTCAGGCCAAAATTGGCACAAGTAACAGAGAGTTGATCCATACTCCATTGCATCTCAGCCTCAGAGGCTACATTGAGTGCACAATCATCTGCAAATAAAAAAATCATACACCAACTCTCCCTCCACTTTAGCCTTGGCTTATAGCCTTTTCAAGTTAAATAATTTACCATCAAAGTGGTAGCTGACGCCATTTTCATTTTTGTTGAAGGCATCTGACAACATCGCTAAAAACATCATGTTCAGCCCATCTCTCCAGGATCATGTCCTTATCATTAATCAGTGTGCTTTCATCAGCACCACTGATGCGCCATAGGTCTTTAGACCATAAATAGCCTTCATTTTGGATTGTTACTATCAGTGCAAAACTGCCTTCTTAGTGAGCCAAGAATCCTTCATCTCTCTAAGATTCACTTGCACTTTACTCTTGATGGAGTTAAATGCTTCCTTCTTAGAGACAGATGAACTATCCTGCTGGAAAACCCTATAGAGTTCTTATTTTTCATTTAGCAGCTTCTGAATTTCCCCATCATTTTCATCAAACCAATCTTGGTGTCTGTGAGTGTTCTGGTCCAGATGAGTAAGTGCAGTTGTGTACTCCAGATGTCTGAAAGCCGCCTACTCCTTTTCTGCTCCACCATGTGTTGGCTTAACTTTCCCTCCAAGTTAGCAACAAATTGTTCCCACTCAGAGAAATGCTCTAATCTGTTGACACTAAGTCTTCTGGTAGTTGTCTTGCATTGGGGCTGCTGCTTTGGTTGAATGTGAATATTTAGCTTGGAGAGGATAAATCTATGATCAGTCCAGCACTTTGCAGCACACATTACCTTCGACATTCTGACATCCTATCTCCTTACAATGACATAGTCTATTAAATGCCGTTGTTTGCTGAGAGGATTCATCCACAAAGTTTTATCACATTTAGGTAAATAGAAGATAATGTTGGTGATGAGAAGGTCATGAGATGCACAAATCTTCAGTAGTAAGTGACCATTGGTGTTGCTGTTTCAGACTCCATTCCTCCCGAAGACTCCCTGTCATGTCTAGGAGTCTGTGCTTACTCTTGTATTACAGTCACCTAGAAGTATAAGTTCATCCTCTTTTGGCACATTGATGATGAAGGTCTTCATAAATTTATTTAATCTCGCCAGAGTTCATCATGGTGGGAGCATATACACCTACGATGGTGGCATAGCACTTTCCTGCAAGTGGCAATCACATTGTCATGAATCTGTCATTCACTCCTTTTGGGAGGCATACAAGCTTGTTGACTAGGTTAGTTTTGATTGTAAAACCTATGCCAGTCTCATGGCACTCCCCATCACCATGGTCACTCCAGAAAAATGTGTGTGTATCCAGCTCTGACTTGGATAAGCTGACCTTCATCTGCCAGCCTTGCTTCACTCAGGGCTGCTATTTGGATGTGAAAGCTGCTGAGTTTTCTCACAAGAGTTATTCGTCTTTCATGTCTGCTGGGTTTTGTGTTGTCTGTGTGCAGACTCCATGTACCAATGGTGAGTGGAATCATCTTTTTTGTATATTTTTTTATGTTTTGATCACTGTAAGCAGGCCAGGGTTGGATGAGGCAGAAAATTTTTAGGGCACCTTTACTAGCCCCTTCCTCATACCAGGAGGTTAGCAGTACAGTTCTTTAAAAAGTCTGCTCACATACCCAGGGGGCTGACAAATCCCGCTGCTGCTTCAGTCCAGTGATAATATGACCCTATGGACTGGGCTGCCTGTACACGGGGTTGTGACTACAGCTCCCAATGTATCCCACCTGCTACTTTGTCACTTGTCGGTTACCACAGGACTTTGAGGTAGATAAAGGTGATAAAATGATATGGGTGATTTCTTTTGACCCCTGTATAAATTGAATTTAAGTGAGGCAGACTAGAGTGAAGTCACTGGCCTCACTCTCTCTTCCAGAGTCATCAAGGTCCAGAGGCAAAACAGAAGTCAAGACAGACTTGTGATGGATGCAGTGGATGACCTTGGCATCTTTGACGTGGACTCTAAGAGCTTCATGGCACCTGCTTCAGCCTCTTTCATGGCTGCTAGAACATATTGTTCTCATCCTTCCAATCCACCAGGGAATGTCTTCACAAGCTTAGGATAGACAACCCCTCCCCAACTCACTAAAGGAGTTGTGACACCTCAGTTCCCCTCAACTTGGTTTAGCTCATCTGCCAAAATGGTGTACTAGGATGTGTCTGCTGGGAATGCTACAGCTCCTTGGAGCCACAGGTGAAAGTTGGGTGAATCAGGGGTACAACCAAAGTGGAAAGAAGCCCAGAAAAGGGCTCAGCAGCACTCACACTGGAGGTACTAGTCCTCCCTGAGCACCCACACACTCCAAAGAAAGTAATGCTTACTTTGCTTGAAATATGTAAGTAATACTATCTATATAGGTCCAGAGGGAAGCAAAAGCCTTCCTGTGGGATGAATTATCTTATGACCTTGGGAAAAAGGGAAGAGCATTTTCCTAGCTGTTGAAAAACATAGAATTATAGATCTGGAAGAGACATTAGAGGTCATCCATCCTAACCCTCTCATTTCATAAAAGAAATTGAGTCACAGGGAAGTTAAGTGCTTTCCTCAAGTTCACACAGAGCTGTGGGCAGTGATTCCAAACCCAATGTTTTTTTCCATTATACTATCCTGCTTCACTGAGTAGGATGAGCCAATGTGATTGTTAGGGGAACTCAGGTCATAGAGAAACATGAACAAAATTGTAATTTTCCTAGGGAGAATTCCATAGTGGGAGGAAACTGAGTCACAACTTTGAAAGAGGCCCCCGAGGTATACCTAATGTGTTGTGTACAGCATGGTGCCTGGGACCCAATTGTTACATAGGTCTATAGAGATAAAAAGGATATGGACTAGGATAATGGTAATGGGAAAGGAAAGAAACAGATAAATAGGAAAGAAACTCCAAAAGAAGAACTAGCAGGGTTTGCATATTAATTAAATATGGGGACCACTGAGAGTAGGCAGTCAAAGATATCTTTGAGGCTTGAGCCTGGATGACTGGGAGAATTGGCAACAACAAGGTGGACAAGAGAAGTAATGAATAAAGTTGTCTCAAGAAATTATGATGGTGTTTAATCTATATCAAATTGCTTGCCTTCTCATGGAGAGGGAAGAGGAGAGAGGGAGAGAGAGAATTCGGAACTCAAGATTAAAAAAACCAAATGTTAAAAATAGTTTTTACATGTAATTGGAAAAGAATATTTAAAATTTTTCCAAATAAAAGAAATTATGATGGGTTTCTACAGGCAAAATTCTCATCAAATTTAATAAGCATTGACTCAACTCTTGAGGAATAAAGCTAATTATGAAAATAAAACATCTAGAAATTTATGGTAATCATAGAAAATAACCACATACAAACCTAATAATTTGATCATTCAACATACCTATATATATATATATATATATGTATACATATACATATACACACATATGTATGCATGCGTGTATTTGTTTTTGACAATGGTTGTTTCACAATGATATATTATGACATTTCCAAGTGAGAGGAAAATAACTTTTTATTTTAGTTCAGTTTATTTTATTTAATTGAAGCAAGTTTTCTCCGAAGACATCATCAAGGACCTAAGACTAGAAAAAGAAGTGGGCCAGTCATATGGCAAGGTTAGGGATAATAAATGAATAAATAGCCAGAGTGTTGCTCTGGTATCCATGAAATATTAAAAATATCCAGAGGTAAGTTTCAAATACATTAGGCAGATAGCCTATGGAAGATTTAATGGAAGCAAATGGACAGACTTTGCAAAAGACAAGAAGTCACTTATTGGTTTCGATTAGTGGAAGAAACACCCCTATTGATGAGGTTGCAGATCCTCTGGAATAGGGAATGCTGTTGTTTCCCCGAGATCCAACGCACAAACTCCGATTCACTTAAAATAAAGTTTGATTTCAATGGAAGTTTATGATTTGAGGGTTCTTAGGCTACCACAAAAAAAGAATATTTTTACAATATAATGCATGTCCCCTCTAAATAAATATATGTGAAAATTCTAGCACAATGACCACAAAAATGTATAAGACTTTTCATTGTTGTCATTTAGCTATTTATATTACCTGGGGGATAAGAGTAATCATTACTTTTTCTTCATTCTACCATTGGTGTCATATACACATATGAATTAGATTTACTGGCTTTATTTTTTGCTTAATTTTTAATTTTTTAACCATCAGTCAGATAATTACTGGAAATTATTTTGGATCACTTTAATAAGTTTGACTAGACCATACTGATCATTTTCAACAAACTGGTTTTTATTATTGGAAAAACATGAAAAGCTTGAAATGTAATAGGTGCATTATGTTTATTGAAGTGGAATTAAATCTGCAGAGGGTAATGGTGCCTATGAGTGTTTTCAAAATGGTGTTCCTAAAGAGAGTAAATGCGTATATTCTCATTTACCTTTTTTATTATACATATTGGACATGCTTGAACAGTAATGTTTATTTCTACTCTTGCCAGATCAAAAACATACAAAACGTCTATTCTGAGACCAGTATTTCATTTAAAAATGAAAGAAAGAAAGAAAGGAAGAAAGAAAGAAAGAGAAAGAAAGGAAGAAAGAAAGAAAGAGAAAGAAAGAAAGAAAGAAAGAAAGAAAGAAAGAAAGCAAGAAAGAAAGAAAGAAAGAAGGAAAGAAAATCTTGAAAGTACCAAGTGAAATAAAAGTGCTTAATAAATCTTGGCTATCTATAGAGAATGGAAACATCAGAATAATACCTAAAAACTGCTTCCCCTATGTGGAATTTTGCTAATATTTATCAGGTACTACCTTGAAAAATTTTGCACCACATCTATCCCCTAAAGAGAGATTCTCCTTCCTGCCCACAAATTAATATGCATATTCTATGTTGTGCTGTCTTCTAGCAGCAGCTCCAATTTATCAAAAATTGCTGGTCAGAATAAGAGACAAAAAAACTTGGTTAACTGAGTTCTCAGCTTGAACAGAAGTGTCAAATCAAAGTACTTTTTATGTTGCTCCTAAGTAGATAGTGGCTATCAAATCTGTGACGGTAATCAAACAATAAATATTTATCAATCACATGCCAGGCCATCTCCAGTCATCCTGATCTATATCTTATCTCTGGGTCCAGATGGCTCCAGAGGAGAAAGTGAGACTGGTAACTTTGCATATCCCTTCCTCACTTAAATCCAATTCACTTGCAAGTCGTGGTATCACCTTTCTGATGTTGTGGTTCTCTTTGCGGATGGACAAACAACAACCTGTGAGTAGTATGAGCTACCCCATTAGGGACCCAACTCCTCTTATCCCTTCTCCTTTCCTCTCCTCTCCCCCTGTTCACTTAAGGTTTAATACTCTTACCTGCTGGTGCTCTTACCGCTGGTGATTGCTGAAACCTCCTAAAATATCTTGGGGTTTACGGGCTAGATTTCTTTCTTAAGGACCATGCCTTCAACCCAAATCACTCTGGCTCTCATTGACTGGCCAACGATAGGTCCCAGCCCAAGCCCCACCCGGTCATGGTTTGGGGCCTGATGGTTCAGAGTGAATATAAATAGCAACTTGTTTCTGTTTTGGGAGAAACTATGTGGGACTTCCTCTCCCAGATTGATTTTTTTTTGACTAGGTAAAAGAGATCATTCTTTGCCTCATTTCTTACCTAGCTTTAATCACTGAATGGGCATTGCCTCAGTCAAACTGAGACCTGGGAAAGACTTTAGCTTAAAGAAGCCAAGATCTCTCACTGCATCCAGGTCATCTCTAGTCTTCCTGATCTATATCTTGCCACTGGGCCCACATGGCTCTGGAGAAGAAAGTGAGGCTGGTGACCTTGCACATTCCTCTTTCACTTAAATCCAATTTACTTGCAAGTCATGGCATCACCTTTCTGATGCCTTCTGGATCCTCTTCGAGAAGGAATCACAAACAACAACAACAACATGCCAGTCACTGTGCTAAGAGCTTGACTTAAAAATATGAGGTTTGAAGGCAGAATATTTAAAAGAGCCCTGGACAAGAAGTCAGGAGACCTGGAGTTTCTAGAGCTAGGTGCTGCGGACACTGACTGATTGGTGTTAAACAAAAATTGTTGCATTTTTCTGAGGCTCAGTTTCCTTTAACTGTAAAATGATGGAGGTTAGACTAAAGTGGGGGCAAAGCACAAGTGGATCCCACTCTAGTTACCTTTTCTTTCCACATCAATCCCTACTAATTTGACTCAATTCAACAAACATTAAGCATCTACTATGTGTCATTGAGAACACCAAGTAAAAACTAAAACTCTTCATCCAGCAATGACTGGATTTTGTCTCCTTGCTGTCAATACATCCTTGCTAAAGTTTGCCTTGTAGTGATACTTTATTCACGTAGCACTACTGGTTGAGACTCTTCTCATACTTAATTAGTGTTTGTTTAGCAATCCCATCCAAAGGATGAGACATCTACTTAAACCTTAGGAGGGATTTAACCTTTAACTCCAGGTTAAGATTCTGTGTTTCTAGAATAGAGGGAATTTAAGATTCTGTGATTCTAGAAAAATAGCATAAATATGGGAATATAGATACGGGAATAGTGGATATGTATAGAGGAGATCTTGATCTGAGAAGCAAGACGAGTGCAAAACAGTAATGTGAGTGTTTCACTAACTATAAACATCCTGCATCAACTGATTTTTCTGTATCTGAAAGACATACAACTTATTTTTGTTTGTGACATTTCTTTAATCAGTCCTCCCTTCTTCTTGATCATTCAGCTATGCTTTCCAAGAAGCAGTTATTTTTGTCTCACTTTGTACTAATCTTTTTTCTTTTCTTCCTTCCCCCTCCTACCTCTAATCCCAAGTAAACATCTTCCAAAACAAACTCTCCATCACGCTGAGAACAGGAATGCATCATCTCAATCCAAGCCCTGCTGGCTTCCGCTGGCTCCACTGAGGAGTCGAGAAACCCAATAAGCTCAGATTTGCCAAGTGTAATACTTCCTTCCTCTCTCCCTCCCTCTCTCTCTCTCTCTCTCTCTCTCTCTCTCTCTCTGTTTAAGCTTGAACGAACTGTAGTTCAGAGCTTCTCCGTGTTTTAGCAATTCATCTGACGTCATCCCAGGAAATTGACAGCAGATTCCAATTTAATACTAGCTAGTGTTTATATAGTGCACAGAGCTTTATGTGTGTCATTCATTTGCCCCTCATAACCACTCAGTGAGGTAGGAACTATTATCATACCCGCTTTACAGATAAGGAAACAGACCAAGAGAGAGGTTAAGTGACTAACCTAGGATCCCACAGCTAGCGAGTGACTGAGGTGGCATTCAAACTCAGGTCTTCCTGACATCAAGACCGTCACTTTACCCATTACACCATTTAGTTGCTTTACTGAGCCCACTGTTACTATCTAGACCCCCGATGCCTAGAGACATAGTAGACAATTCTTGCTATTTTTAAAAGAGAAAATTTTATCGATACCCTTGCTTTTATATCAATTCATTTGTGTACATACAGATTCCTTTCCCTACCCAGCAAACCTTCTAGTTAAAAAAAAATCCAGTACAACAAAACCAGTCAACACATTGGCCATTTTTTTTTGACAGCAGTGAGGTGTCTCAGTGGGTAAAGAGAGTGCCACTGAAGTCAGGTAGAACTGAGTTCAAACCCAATCTCAGACACTAGCTGTGTATCCCTGGACAAGTTGCATAACCTCTGTTTGCCTCAGTTTCCCCCTAGGTAAGATGGAGATAGTAATAGCAATTACCTCCCAGGGTTGTTGTGAGGACCAAATGAGATAATAAATGTAAAGTGCATAGCATGGTATGTGGCACATGGTAAGTGCTCTATATAAACATTAAATATCATTACTATCATTGTTACATTAGGTGGAATTTCATGGCCAAGAATCATAGAAAACTCCTAACTGGAAGGGACTGCCAAGGTCATCTAGTCCAACCCCTACTTGAACAGGACACTCCTCTCTACAACTGCCCCCATGTTCCAGTATAAACTAGTATGGTGGTCGAGTCCTGCTGATGTAGGGAAGGAACCCCATTTGGGAAGGAAGTAGATGATGATAACTTTAGAGCGAGGACAGTTAGGAAGGGTTTTTAACTTCTTAGGCAGAGAAAGTTTTCCTCAAGAAAAAAGCCCTTTGATCCATTTCTTTGGTATGGAAAATCTTTTTTGTTTTTTGCATTAATATTTTCTTCTCATCCTACTTGTCATTATTGTGCTTAAGTTCTGTAGAAATCCTGGAGCTAAAGGTTAAATCCCTCCCAAGGCTAAAGTGGGAGTGCCACTTGCTGTTTGGGTCCTAATTGCTAACCGAGCATAACGCTAAGTAAATATTAGAAGAAAGAGCCATGACCAGTACTGAGGCTTATTGAATCCAATTAAATTGGCATGGATTGATGTGAAAATAAAAGGTAAAGAGAGTGGCATCCACCTCTACCACAGCCTCTTCTCATTCTCAGTCCATCAGGGGTAGGGAGTCTGCCACCTCAAGGTCACATGTGACCTTCTATGTCCTTGGATGCGGCCTTTTGACTGAGTCCAAGTTTTACAGAACAAGTCCTTTCATTAAGGGGATTTGTTCTGTGAGGTTTGGATTCAGTAAAAGGGCCACACTTGAGTACCTAGAGGGCCACAAGTGGCCTCAAGCCGCAGGCTCACCACCCTGGGCCCAGACCATATGCTAATTTTAGAGTCGAGGAAAAAAAAGAAAGAGAAAGGGATAATAGAGATAAGGGAACAGAAAAGTAGAGGGGAAAAGCAAAAGTATGAAGAGCAAAATTTCAAGTGTTATCAAGTTGATTAAGTGTTTCCCGTGCAGGCTGGAATAGAATGGGAGGAGGATGATGACTTGAATTTTGCAGGCCAACTGTCCCTGACTTCCTACTTCTCAAAAGGAAGTAATCAAATAAATTTGGGCTGATGGTAGTTTGCAAGGCGAACCAATCATCCTACCCTATGAATTTCTGATTGATTAAGGTATATATTTAAATTATTAAACACTGTTTTTTTTCTTTTTCTCGGAGGGGGGGGAAGGCAGGGCAATTGGGGTTAAGTGACTTGTCCAAGGTCACACAGCTAGTAAGCAGGTCAAGTGTGTGAGGTCGCATTTGAACTCAGGTCCTCCTGACTCCAGGGCCGGTACCCTACTTACTGCGCCACCTAGCTGCCCCGTATTAAACACCGTTAAGCAGCCAAATCAATTTGTTTATTGAGGGTGGAAGAAAACATAGTTAAGTTTTATAAGCATATCACTATAAGTCAAGGGTTGTTAACCCGGGACCCAGGAATGTCTAAAAATTTTCTTAGTTGTGTTTCAATATAATTGGTTTCCTTTCTAATGCTATGTATTTGATGCATTTGAAGTAGTAACAGTAGTAGTCATAGTAGTAGTCGTCACTGTCATAGTCACAGCAGCAGCAGTAGTACTGCCATTGTTAACTAATACTAGTCTGAGAAGGTGTCCATAGGTTTTACCACATTGCAAAAAGGGTTTTATGACACTAAAAAGTGAACAATTGTTGCTTTAAATGGTGAATCAGTATTGCAGGGGACAGTTCGTTCTGGAAGAACGAGGTTGCAAGTGGGAAATATTTAAGAACAACATTTAGACTCTATAAGCTTAAATGTGGTCATTACATTAACCTAAAATTGTAATAGGGGATAATGAAGAACGCAGTAGGTTGAACTGAGTGGGGCTGCATGGACTTGAACATTTTATGAATTTGTCTACCATCAAAAAACACAAACATATCCTTACACAAAGAAGGAAGAAGGGATGTGGAAGAAGGAAAAGAGAGGAGAGAGAAGGGAGCAAAAGAGGGGAAAAAGAAAGACTCCTTTGGAGAAGGGACGAGGCACACTAATAACAAGTGCCTCGAATGGGCAGGTAAACCCAAAAGCCCCCCGAATAGCCATAGCCACATGTCCTTCCTTGCTGCAGCCATCAACCACTTCAGCCAACCCTAAAGCCACAGTCAAGGAGAGCAATACTTGGAAAGATGGGACCAGCAAATGTTTCTGCAGGTGCTGCAGACTCTGTCTCTTCAGCAGCCATAGCTACTGAAGGGGAGGGAGGGAGCAGACAGTGCCAAGGACTTTGGTGGTGAGAACTTTCTTGTCTAAAGGATAAGATTTTATACATGTAAATGACATTAGAGAAAATGTATTGTCATCTTCTACAGGGTGTCCCTAAAGTCTGGACACATAGGAAAAATGCATATTTTGAAATATTTGGAATATTAACAGACCTTAGCCCCCTTGACTTCTTTTTCTGGGGTATGCTACAGGAGAAGATATACTCAATGAAAATCACACATGCAACACACTTGACTGAACGCGTAATGAGTGAATGTGCTAAAACTGACAGCAATGTGGAGTTACTGCATCAAGTTCATGTGAATCTTGCAAAGCGCATCAACCTTCCATCACAAATGATGGAAATCATATTGAAGATGTTATTTGTTAATATTCCAATTAAATAAAATGTTGAAAATTGCATTCATTTCACTTCTTGAAAATATGCATTTTGCTTATGTGTCCAGACTTTAGGAACACCCTGCATGTAGCTGCACCCTAAGAACCAGGGTCTTTATGTCTGACTTGTTACTGAAACTTCTTACATGTATTGTCTCTTCCATTAGAATTTGAGTTCCTTGAAAATAGGGATGTCTTTGTTTTTTTATTTATAGCCTCAGCTCTTAACACAATGCTTTACATATTACTAGTGCTTAATAAATTCTTCATTCTTTCATTCATATGACCCTGTGAATCTCTATTACATAAAACTTTTTTAAGCATATGAAATTCCCCAAGGTATTACATATATATTAAATTTAATTATGTGGTTCCAACACTGCCCAGTTTATCTGTATTCCCTTCCTTTTGCTCTTTTTTTGTATATTTTAAAAATGTTTAATTACCATTTCTTCTTATTTTGTGGCTGTCTTTTATTACCCCCTCAATCATCTCCACCTCTCATAACTCTACCCTCTAGATGGCTCCGGAGGAGAAAGTCAGGCTGATGACTTTGCCCAGCCCTCCCTCACTTAAATCCAAATCATTTGCAAGTCATGGCATCACCTTCCTGATGTCATGGTCCTCTTAGAGAATGAAGGACAAACCACACAACTCAACCCTCTCTGTGGAATAGGAGAAACATAAGAACTCCTGCCCCAGGCAAGTTAAATTAATTTTCCTTTAAATGTATTGAGACCATCCTCAAGACTTGATTGGCTCAAGGGACTGAAGGCTCATATTGTTGACAACATTTCTTAGTTGCCTGAGTAGAAAACAGTCACAAGAATTCCAAGCTCCCTCTGATACTTGGCTGGAGGAAAACAATGGGCAATTCTCAGCTTCCCAGCTGAATCAGCTCTCAGGATCAGGTGTCCTTAATGCCTCTCCTTACTGACTATCTACTCAGGCTAAGTGAATCTCCTTTTCTGTAACTGTTAAATGTATTAATTGTAAGTGTCTCATTGTGTTCTGATATTTTACATAAATTAACAGGGGTCTGGCCTGAGTCAAACCCTCACACAATATCACAAGTATAGTGAAGCAAAACAAATCCACACATTGTGTCTGAAAATGAATGTCTCATTCTGCACCTCTAAACCATCACCTCTCTGCCAAGAGGTGGGAAGCACATTTCATCATCAGTCTTCTGGAATGAGGACTGGTCATTACATTGATTATAGTCCCTAATTTTTTCATAGTTGTTTTTCTTTACAATGTTGTATTCATAATTGTCCTACCGGTTCTGCTCAGTCTTTATTAATTTTCATGAGTTCTTACAGGTTTCACCGAATCTGTTCCTTTTGTTATTTTCATAGCCCAATAAGTTTCCATTACATTCATATACCATAATTTGTGGAGCCTTTCCCCAGTTTATGGGTATCTATTTTATTTCCAGTTAGAAATGAAGGTGATGTAAAAACAGAATATATTAATTTTTTGAAGAAGAGACAAGTAATCTTTCTCTTTTTCTTATTATGTTTTATCTCTGGTATTTTGTTTCCCTTCTTACAGAAACACATCTACTTTAGCAAAGCTGGTTTTTTTTCACCTTGTCTGTGGAGGTAAAAGGTCATTTCAGAAATACTTTATCTTTAATATAAAAGATTGAAAATAAAATGAGAACTTCTTAAGTCCTGAAGTCATCTAGTTGATAAAGTTGGTTCATGGTAAATGTTTCTCTTTTAAAATGCATTCTAAGTTCCACATTACACATTAACTTTTGGAACAAGCTATCAATTTACTGCCTATACTAAAAAGCTAGGTGGCGCAGTGAGTAGAGTATTGGCCCTGGAGTCAGGAGGACCTGAGTTCAAATGCGGCCTCAGATACTTGACACACTTACTAGCTGTGTGACCTTGGGCCCAATTGCCTTGCCTTCCCCCCTCAGAAAAAAATAAAAAAGACTACTAACTAAAAGATGAAGATAGTGGCATACAATAGGTAGGTTTATCCTAGCCCCTTTTCTTTGTACCATTTCACTTGATGATCTCATAAGCTTCCATGGTTTTAATTATCATCTCTATGCGGATGACTCAGATCTTGTTAAGCTTTAACCTCTCTCCCAACCTCCAGTCTTGAATCTCTATCTATTTAATATCTCAAACTGTATGTCCCATAGACATCTTAAATCCAACATGTCCAAAACAGAACTCATCTTTCCCAGCAAACCCTCCACTCATCCTAATTTTCCCATTATTTTCAAAGGTCCCCAGTCAACTAGGCTCACAAACTAGGTATTATCCCCTATGCCTCACTCCCTTACCCCTATCAGTTGTCAAGTCTTGTCTAGTCTATTTTCATGATATCACTCATATATACCCCCTTCTCTCCTCAGACACTCCTACCACCCTAGTGCTGGCACTCATCACCTCCTACCCAGACTATTGCACTCAAGTCTCTCCCAACTCCAATCCATCCTCCACTCAGCTGCCAATTAAGTCTGGCCACCTCTCTCTCTCTCTCTCTCTCTCTCTCTCTCTCTCTCATACACACACACACACACACACACACACACACACACACCCTTCAATAAACTCCACTGGCTTCCTTTAACCACAGGATCAAATATAAAATATTGTTTGGATTTTAAAACTCTTCAAAACTTGGCCCCTTCCTACCTTTCCAATCTTCTGCAAATATTTTACCCCCAAGTTTCCTGTTTCCCTTCTAATTTTAACTGCATTGATTATGCTGCTTGGACTTCTTGATGGATTCAAGTTGTGCAGACCTAACACCCCAAGTCAACAAAAAGACACCTAACATTTACAGTAGGTAAGAAACCGGTAGAGGAGAATCAGTGGATAGTAACTAGATGGCAGAACTTCAGAGAATATGGACCAAGAATTGGTGGCACCTAGGGAATTGTTCTATTGCCTTGAGAATGAGAAAGTTTGAATGGGCCCTTGCCAGGGGCTGGGAAAGGCAGGGCAAAAGACTGAGTGGGAAAGAAAAAAGATTCAGCTACATCTGGGGAAATGGGATTATTCTTTTTTCCTTAGGAATTGACTATCCTTTAGTTTAAGATTTAGCTAAAAGTTATATTTCTCATATGAATTTGGGTTTTTTTAAAAGTTTATTATCCACAGCTAGGGAAAGTATAATCCATCTCCGCAGAGTAAACTGGGGGATGAATGAAATGAAAAGAGGCTGAATTCTACAATGTGTAGAAGGGAGGGTCACTGACTAGGACTGGAATCTGGAGGAACAAGGGACAAATCCTCTCTACCCTTTCTTCAAGGATCTGAAAGAGTAGAACAATGAGTGGAAAAGGGACTTTAAGCTTGAAGAAATCAAGTGAAACTCAGAAATTGAGATGCTTGTAAACTCTACCAGTGTGGTGCAGAGAGTTGGATTAAGAGTCAGTTAGGCTTCTGATACATATTAACTATGTGGTCCTGGGCAAGTCACTTAATGTCTCAGTGCCTCAGGCAACCCTTTAAGACTCTAAGTTTTGAGAAGGTATCAATCTGCATCATTAGAGGAAGGTTTCTCTTCAGGGATCCCTCTCTGAAAAGGTCTGGTACAAAATAAAATATGTGTTGCAGAAGTAACCACTACCTTCGTTCTCATCAGCTTGCACCTTAACTATTGTAAGAAATTCCTAATTGGTCTCCTTTGCTCCAGTCTCTCAAATCCACCTTTAACACAATTGCCAAATAAGTATTACAAAGCACAAGTCTGACCATGACTCTCCCTAGCTCAAGAACTTTAAATGGCCCCCTATTACTTCTAGAAAAAAAATACACCCGCCTCCTTTTGTCTGGCATGTAAAGCCCTTCACAATCTGATTCCAACCTTTTCAAACTGGTTGTACATTGTTTCCTTTCACATGTTCTATATTCCAATCAAATTAGCCTACTTGCTATTTCCCATATATGACATCTTATCTCTGGTCTCTGTGCCTTTTCACAAGCTGTCCCTCATGCTTGGAATGTTCTCCTTTCTCATCTCCATCTCTAGAAACCCTAACAGATGCTACTTCCTTAAGGGAATTCCCCCCCCACACACACACACCCTATAAATGTTTGTTTTGATGTTTTAACCTCCAAATTTCTCTCTCTCTCTCTCTGTCTCTCTCTGTCTCTCTCTCTCTCTCTCTCTCTCTCTCTCTCTCTCTCTCTCCACATACACACATAAATATCTTGTGTGTACATGTGTATATATGTATATATATAAAATTCTAAATCTATTATTCTAGTAGACTATAAGCTCCATGAGGCTAAGTACTATCTATTTTCTGTTTTTGTATCCCCAGTGCTTACCACAGTCCCTGGCAAATAGTAGGTGTTCAACAGTTTTTCAATTGAATTCAAATAGCTACTCTGTTGTGAACTAGGTGCAACTCTGCCTTACTTACCCTCTAATGCACACACAAGTCATCATTCATCATACATCATGATGCCGTTGGTGCACTTCAAAAAGTGAAGGACAACCAATAAGGCTGCTCTCTCTAAGTACTTGTTGAGGGCATTTCCCTTATGAATAGATTGTTTGTATATCCCCATAAAATCATCTTAAGACTTTTAGTGACCTTATTATAAAGGCTGTCTTTCATTATCTGAAAATCTTCGCTTGTGCAAAGTATTTCCCTGTGTGTTTGTCTTAATCCACGTTTGCAGGAAGTGCAATATGTGACTTCAGAGGTAAAAAGCAATAAACTGCACCTGAGGTTGAGGAGAAAAAACCAAGGACTCAAAGTAGGCACCAGAAGCAAGTTGTCCTGGGGTCAGGGGAGTGTCTACACTGCATGCTAGTGGGGTTTCCTGGCCCACAGTGAGGATTGATTATCATTTATTAATGACATTAAGGTCAAATAACACTAGTTAGGGCAATGCTGGGGGTGGATAGATCTGCCTCCCCCACCCACCCACTCCAGTTAAAAGCATTTGTGTTGCAGAAACATTACAAGTCAGGAGTCCAAAGCCAAGAATTCAAAATACAAGTAAATACTCCAGGTTCAAAGTAGCGTTAGTTGCAATACTGAATACACAGAGAGTATTGCAGTGACCACAGAGCTCTTCGAGACCCACTGCCCAAATAGCAAGAGGTTAGAATTCTGGGAAAGTTCTCTATTGAGAGCTAAAGCACAAACCCAGCACCAGCGCTGTTAAAATGCATAATATAATTGGAAAGCCTACCTAGGATTCTGTTAGATCTTTACTGTATTAATCTAACATTTGAGATCCATAGAGCAGCCTCCAGGAGAACCTGAAGCAGCGTGGGAAGGAAGAACAATTCCTGGTGGAAACAAGCCAAGCAAATTCAGGGCTGAGCAGAAGACTGATAGCACATAGAGGAAGGTTCTAACTCCTTAGAAACTTTAAACAGGAAGGGGAAGACTCGATTCAATTCAGCAATTCAACAAATATTTGTTAAGCTCCCACTGTGAAAAGAAGACTGGGGCTAGGCTCTGGGAGAAATACAAAGCTTAGATAAGACACAGCCTCTCTCTTTATGAAGCTTAATAGTCTAGTAAGCTTAGTCCTAAACAGTCAGTTTCAGATAAAATCATGGGGATGCCATTAACTACTGATTTTGTTATAATCAGGAGTCAGATTTTACATATAAGATGGTGGATTTCACCCCTGATTCATTGTTTACCCAGAAGTTTCTGAGTCCTTGGAATTTATAATAAAAACTTCTAAATCTCTCAGCCATACTTTCCCAACACCACAATATTAGCTAAGAAACGGTAGAATGAAAGCATATTCTTTGTTCCCTTCAACTTTGAGCATTAGTCCTCAGGACAGGAGAAAAATACCCGGGCCAAATAGAGCCCAAAAAACAACCTAGTTACAGATTATATTTGAGGGTGAGGAGGAGACATTCAAGGTAGTACCACAAATCTGGAGGATTGTAGAGGACCCTTGAGAGTTGGGGCTTAGCAGGGGGAGGGCTGGTTGATTCTCTAGCAGCCTGACATGCTTTCCCCTTACACCAAGAGGGAGGTGCCAATCAACCCTTCTCCCAACCCCATCCATGCCTATAGAGTCCGTATAACTTATAGTACCACTGAGAGGCAAGATCCAAATTTCCTTTGGACTGTCTTGTGTTGTATTTTAGCCCTGACTATAGATGATTTAGGAATTTGGCATGATGAAGGACTCCTCTGCTTGGCATTACTTCCTCAATGTATACACTTGCGGGGATGATGTGGAGAATGAAGTTCTCTGGAAGGATCACTCAGAAGTACAGGGACTTGTCCGGGAAATCAAGTCCAAATTTTTATATATTATTAAGATCAATTTGCTCTGCTCAGGAAGTAAAGGTTAACTATGTTCTTCTGGGACCAAACTATCTTTACTTCTATTTCCTGTCAATATATCTATCTATCTATCTAGCTAGCTAGCTAGCTAGCTATGTTGATATACAGATAGATAGATAGATAGATAGATAGATAGATAGATATCTTCATTCATTTTAGTTTTTCATCTATAGTGTTGTGGGGAGCATCCCTAAGGTACACTTCATTTCTGGCCACCTATAGCTTACAGGAGTGTCCAGGTCAGACCATGGGTGCCATGATTAGTCATCCAGAAGCAGAACTTGCAAAGCATAAAAATAGAGGCACACTTGATTTTCCTCATGCTGATGGCTGCGGAAGGTTCATCTCCCTTCTCCTCAGACATCACAAAATGTTCTGAATTAGAGATTTTCCTCATTCAAGTCACACCGTAGCAGATTGATGAGATAAAATGAGATCAATACGATGAATGAGATAATTGGACTAATCTGCTCTGAAGTGTCTGGGGCTCTGTGCAAGTCATTTTCTCATTCATATTGCTGTGCGTGCTTTGTTTTACTTCAAAGAGTTCATTCATATTTCATAGAAAAGTAAATATCTCAATGGGGTTAGCACAAATCATTTGAAATATGTTTGCTTATGTCTAACAAATATTGGACAATGCGCCCACACTCCAACTTAAAGGAACTAAAGGAAATTCCCATTTGGCTTCTCCTACTGCTATAGCTATATTAGGCTCAAAGAAAGGACGTAAGCTTCCCTCTCACAGGCTGCCACTTTTTACAAGTGAAAATGCATATTTCCCATGGGCTATAATTTGGCAGAACACTCCAGTTAACCTATCTGAAGGGTCATGTGAAACACTGTGATTTGGACAGCCAGCAAAGGACTGCTAACTACTAGGATACGCCACATTTCTTCTGCCTACTGCCTGGAAAAAGAAACCTAGGTCATGTTTACCACGGCAGTGAAATGGTGGGAAAGACTGTGGGGAAGTACAGGGGAAAATATATCTGGTTCACATTAACGAACTACTATTGATTAAATACTCAACATGGTACATGGAAAAACGAAGATATGTAACATACAAGACAGAGTTCTGGCCCTCAAAGAACATATAGTGAAGGAAGAGAGAAACAAACAGGTATTTGTTGAGCACCTACTATGTGCTACCACTAGCACCACTTCACTACATACAGTGAGGTATAAAAAATGTCGAGCTCGTAACTGTCCCTTTAGAGAACTTAGAGCCCCAAAGGAAAGCTAAGATATATACAGAAATAACTTTAATATAAGGAAGAATGTCATATGACAGCAATACAAGAATAAGTAATATTAAGAGATATAAAGTAATATAAGAATTTGGAAGAGGAGGAGGTTATCTCCAGCTTTAGAACTGGAGAAAGAGGAACAGAGAGACAGAGACAGAGAAATAATGGGAGCCTTTACTGACTGGGTAGTATGAGTTGGTCCTTAAAAGTAAAGCATATTCATACAGTTCTGAATAATTGCTGATTCTGAACTGCTATTTTTTTGTTGTTTTTTTTTTAGTACTAGAAGATTGGCCACCAAGATATGATTTTTTTGGCCACAGTATAGAGGGATTCTGATCTACTGCTGGTAAAGAAGAAACCCATGAAATCATGGATTTTAATAGGGCTTTGGGGTGCATACGTTTGTCACAACTGTAGAAACTTTCTGGTTCCTGGTTGGATATACCTTGTAAAAAAAGTCTGAACCAAAATATGTCTTTCCTTCCAGACACAGAAAGTCAATGCAGACAAGTACCAAAGGTTTTCTAGTGATTATGTTCTCTAAATATGCAACAGCAGTTGGCAGAACTTTTCTTTTCGCACAATTATCATGTCTCACAGGTGTTAGTGTCATACGTGGCTATCTTGGGCCAGGAAGATCTTTTAAAATGTATAATAATAACCACCAAATCATAGAAAAGTTCTTAGATCTCCCAGATTCTGTGGTTGTGGACAAGCCGAGAGCACTCCTTTTTTTCTTTGGGCCAGTACTTACGCCTTATTTAGCTATTACATAACCCAAAAACTTGACAGAGACTGAAAAGTTGTCATTTGTCCATTGAAAGCTTCAGAGCATTTTCTTCTATTGAATCCACCATTTGATCAGTATCTCCTGATGTTTTTCCAGGGTCTTTCTAAAGCTAGTGATATAATTAAGGTATGCCAACATTACTAACTCTTTAACAGTTGTTGGAAAGTAACAGGTACCAACATGCCTTGGGGCATATGCTCAAAGTGCTAAGAACCCAAATGAGCAGATGAAAACAGTGTTCCTTTTCTTCTGCCATAGCAATCTCATAGTAGCTACTGCTTAGAACCACTAGATGACCAATAGACAATTCAGGACAGCTTGAGTCCTTGACATTGTAGAGTGCAAGGGCACTTTGGTTCTGTTATTCAAAGTCCAGTAGTCTATACATATGTATAATCTTTCTATTATCACAATAGGGATACATATGGACTTCTAGACCCTGTGGTGAGGCCCTTGTCAACAGATCTTTCAGATGGTTTCTCAGGTCATCCATCACGGAGAAATGGATTTTTCTAAATCATTACCAGAATGTTCAGGAATCCATGAGTTAGATCCTGAGGGTGGCTTCTAAGGCACATTCTTCACCTCACTCATATTGTGAGAACACCCCTGGCCTCTGTCTGAACTTCAAACTCAACTGACAAGAATCACTAAAGTAAAATTTCATGGAATCTACTTCTGGGGTTCAAGAGTCTTTTCATTTGTGGTATTCACTGATATCACTTAGAGAGGTCTCTCTCTTGTAGATCTCTGCAAAGGCTGCATAGATCGTCAAAGTGTGAAAATATAATGTCCCAGATTATGGTTTGAAGTATTCTGCTAGTACTTTGAACAGAGATAAACTTGAACAGAGTGGAAGTGGTTCCAGTCGGTGCTTATGTTTCATTCATAGATGAGAACGGATATGCCAAAGTCACAGGATACACAGTCCTGTCAATACCGACCTTCTTGGGAAATTTCAAGCTCACTTTCTTGTATCCCAGAAATAGGTAATTTTTAGTTTCTCAGTCCTCCAAGTCCCAGACTTTTAAAAAGCCATAAAAGTTATTTTTGGGGAAATATCTTTTATACAATGACTGTTCAGAACCTTCGTGCATTCCACAGTCTCAATCTTCATCATCCCTTTTTATATAAACACATGTAGCTCTGTTCTCTTTCTTCCTTACTTTGCTTCTTGTAAATTTTTTTAAAGCTTCAGATCCCCTAGGATGCATTCCTGGGGGCTCTACTTAGTGGTCTTTTAGAATTAACCTCCAGTGAGGGAGATATTCATTACCTTTTTGTTTTAGGCTATTGTTCTTTCTTTCTTTCTTTCTTTCTTTTTCTTCCTTCCTTCCTCTTCTTTCTTCCTTCCTCTTCTTTCTTTCTTTCTTTCTTTCTCTTTCTTTCTTTCTTTCTTTCTTTCTTTCTTTCTTTCTTTCTTTCTTCCTTTCTTCCTTCCTTCCTTCCTTCCTTCCTTCCTTCCTTCCTTCCTTCCTTCCTTCCTTTCTTTCTTTCTTCCTTCCTTCCTTCCTTCCTTCCTTCCTTTCCAGTCATTTACCTTTAGGTAGAGCTTAAAAGGGCCAGCTGTGAGATCTTTCTTCATTTCTCTTCACAACGGGTCATAGAAATTGATTCCTATCTGGGTTAGAGTGAATTTCTTTTACTTTTTCCCTGCCTTAGGGTTAGGCATCATACCTTCCCACACTGACACTGGTCAAGTCTTACCACTATCTCCCCTTCCCCCTCACATTTTTTTTCTGAGGTTAGACAAACAGATTGCATATGTTGGTCCTTTCAACTTCCACGGCATGCCATATTAGTGTAGTCCCATTTGAGTTGGTCAAACAAGAGAGGTGAATGACTGTTGTTCAGGATGGAAATTCCCCAGCTTTCCTATCCTGGATCCTCAGGAAGCTAGCCTTGACCTAAACTAACACAGCCAGACTTTAACTGACAAACCAGGCCCCTGCATCATAAGGGAGGGGCATCAGCTGAAGCTGGACATGTAAATGCCTATAAGCAAGTAGATGAAGGGAAGAAAGGAAGCTGTTTCTTTCACTGGCAGTTGCTCTGGGAACTGAGAGGAGCACCCCAGGGAACCCTGGCTGTCTTTTCCAACTCTGAAATTCTCTATTTCTCTGATTCCATGATTTAAATCTGAGTTGGTAGGGGAAAGAAAGGTATGTCTTAAGGGAGGATAAAGACTGAGTTCAAATTGTTTCAAGCAAAACAAACTCTAGGAACTTTGTTCTACCCAATCAAGATGCATGGGAAAGAAGGGGGAAACAACGGGTGGAAGCTCCCAGAAAAGACAGCAGGGCATGCAGGACACACTCTTACTGAGGAGGACTGGGGGGACTTAAGTGATCAAAGGGACTGAAGAGAGAAGATTATGTTACTGAAAAATGTTATGAGAATTGGAGGAAGACAGTGGAGGGAATAGCTTCTGATGGCCTTAATGCTTCTTAGTGAAGTAAGAGACCAAGTAATCTATTATGCACAAGTGTGGGAGAGAAGGGCACAGGAAGAGAGAAAAGAAGAAAAGCTTTGGGATACTCCACTGTGGGAAATGAATTGGGGAGTTGATAAGGAGATAGGGCAGAAAGATTTCAGAGCAAAAGGGAGGGCCCAGCCAAGTTTGTGTACCATGAATAACTCATAGCCATTTACCACCACCACCACTACTACTACTACTACAACTACCACCAGCAATACCACTACCCCCCCCACCACCAGTACTATTACTACTACTACTACTACCAGCAATACCACTACCACCACCACCACCACCAGTACTATTACTACTACTACTACTACCATTACTACTACTACCTAACACTTACATCAGGGCTGTCCAAAATGTGGCCCGCGGGCGGCTTGCAGCCCCCCCCCCCCCCCACCGTGTGATTTTTGCAGCCCGCCTACAAGCATAGAAATTTACATATATGCTTTAGTAAACGAAGCCGAGCTACCGCAGAGCTCTCACTAAAATGGCAAATCAAAATATATTGTCTGTGGTTTCAATAAAAACCTAAGGTTGGACAGCTCTGATTTCTATAACACTTACTATGTGCCAGGTACTGTGCTACGCACTTTACAATTATCTCATTTAGTCCTCACAATCACCCCGGAAGGTAGGTGTTACTATTTATCCCCATTTTACAGGTGAGGAAACTGAGGCAAACAGAGGTTAAGCGACTTTCCCAGAGTCGTATAATAAGTGACTGGATTTGAATTCAGGTCTTCCTGGCTCTAGGTTCGGTACTCTATCCATTGTACCACCTAGCTGCTATCCTCAGAGGCTATCGTGAGAATCAAATGAGGCGATGAATGAGAAAACACTTAGGAATTAAAAATGCTGTATGAATGTGAGATATTATTACAATGAAGAATTCCTTCTCAATGCCCGACTTAAATCTTTCCTTTTTGGACATGCTGAATTTGAGATGTCTCTGAAACATTGAGTATGAAATGTCCAATAGGAAATTGGTAATGTATGAATGAAAGTCAGAGAACAAACTGGGGCTCAATTTATAGATCTGGGAGTCATCATATAAATAATAAGTAAAACTCTGGGAGATGATGAAATCACCAAAAGAGAAAATGTCAAAGTATAGGGGACCTAAGTCAGAGCCTAGGAGAACATCCAAGGTTAGGGGACATTATAAGGATGATGAACCAGCAAAGGAAATGGAGAAGCACTTAGAAGAACTAAGATAGAGTAGGAGTGTCACAAATACCCAGAGAGAAGGGAGTACCAGGAGAGGATGGTCACAAATGTCAAATGCAGCAGACAGGTGGAGAAAATTAAGGATGGGAAAAAGAACATCAGATTTTGGTAACTTGTAGCATTTTTTTTAAAAAAAGAGATAAAGAAACCACTAGTAAATTTGGAGAGAGGGGTTTCAGTTGAATGATGAGCTCAGGAACCAGACTTCAAGTGACCTAGATCTTATTCTGAGTTTATTGAAAAATAGTTATAAATAGGATTCTTCAACCAATTGAATTAAAGCTACCATGAAGAAAGACCACAGTTTTGATAAATATTTCATAGTCAGAATTTTAGAGATAAAAAGGATCACTGAACTTGTTAATTTTTATAAGGTAAAATACGTAGATAATATATTTTATATATTTATATCAATTTTCATTTATTTATATAAAGCTATTTTAAATTATGTTATTAAATTATATAAATTTGTTCATTTATATTTATATTGACATATAAATATAAAAATATGAATAAATCCATTCCCAATACCTTTTAGGGGGATGAGGAAACTGAGGTTCAGAAAGATGATCATTTGCCCAATATGACAGAAGAAGAGAGTGAAGAAGGTAGGCCTAGAGTCCAAGTTTCCTAAGATAGCTATAAAAAGTCATAAAATGTCAGTGAATGTTTAAAAGTATTACAACACAACATTTTTTAAATTATTGGCATAAATGAGTAATGAGAATTTATAAATGCAATCAAAAGATGTAATTAATTCTAGCCATAAGATAAAAATGTCTCTTAGTCCATTAATAAAATATAAACCATACTCTAACTCCTTATATTTCACTTAATTTAATACTCTCATTTAGTTAAGCACTTGACGCTAGTGATACACTATGTAAATACCTATGCTACATTGTGTTGGTAACCAAAAATGGGCTCCTTAGCACTTAGTCAACAAGTGCCCTTGACTAGTTTGGCTTCAGGGGACCTGAACTGAATGCTGTTTGTATGTTGGACTGGAGTAAGCTTGTCGGCCCCTTCACCTTGCTTCCCTTGCTTAAGCTGATCGAAAGAACCTGTGTTTTCCCGGTCAACCCCTTCACCTTGCTTAAGCAGATTGAAAGAACCTATGCTTTCCCCGACGTACCTTACACCCCCGCAGAAGCTGGATGGTTAAAAACAGCTTCCGTTGGAGCCAGAGGCTGCTACAGCTACAGCCACAGCCGAAACTGAAGCAGGAGCTGCCGGTAGCAGAGCTGACCTATGTGAGGAAGCTGAACAAGGACTTGAGGCCAGTGGGTAATCTTTTTACCATAGAGGGGAAGCATGTATATGATTTTGCTGTACACCATCATGCTTCTCTGTGGCCTCCTGGTTACTCTTGTGAGGCGTACTTATTGGGCCTGGAAGCTTTTGATCAATATGTCAAAATGGGGATGCTGGTTCATGGGTTGGTTACTGTGGAGCCTAAATATATGCTTTGATTCTTCTGCCTCCTACTTCGAGAGTTTCTTATATCTGGTGGTTCCGAACCTTTCAGACATATATATGATCCTCTTTGAGATTATAAACTCTGCCCTCCTAATACATAAGATAAAAATGTCTCTTAGTCCATTAATAAAATATAAACCATACTCTAACTCCTTATATTTCACTTAATTTAATACTCTCATTTAGTTAAGCACTTGATGCTAGTGATACACTATGTAAATACCTATGCTACATCTGCTAGTATCATGTACCATCAATTTGTGCATTAGCAGCACCATGGGCTTATTATTACTGACTCCCACTCACTAGTCACAATATATTCAATCATAGCATACATTGAAATATTCTTAAGCAAGATGCTGGATCATTGGTTAACATTTAGAGTTTTTGTCTGCTCTGGCAGTTTCAAAGTCGGCATATCAATTTTCAAATGAAACTTCAATGACTATGATTGTGGCTATTATAATCTTTTGGTCTAAAATCACTATGTCTAGACAAAATACCTCTTACTCTTTGGTTGGCATGAATCTCATTGGTGTCTGTCATTCTAATAGCTTTCACTAACTGGTCCGATGTTACATGCTGTTATTATTATGTTATTATTCATAGTGTTGACAATGGCACAGCACATGTGGAAGTCTCTTATCAACTGAACTAGCATCAACAAGGCAACACACATTTATTAAGCACCTGTTATGTACTGGGCATTGTGCTAAGTTCTAGGGATATAAAGAAAGTCAAAAGACAGTCCCTGCTCTCAATGAGTCACAGTCTAATGGGGGAGACAAAATGCAAATAACTATGTATAAACAAGGTAAATACAAGATAAATTGGAGATAGTCAGTAGAAAGAAGGCAATACCATTAAGAGAACTGGGAAAGCTTCTTGCAGAAAGTGGATATTTTAGTTGGGACTTGAAAGATCCAAACAACTCACAAAATCGAGATGAGGAAAGAGAGAATTCCAGGGACAGGAAATAGCTAGCGGAAATGGGTGGAATCAGGAGATGAAGTAACAGCAAGGAGATAGTGTTATTAGATTATAAAGTATATGGAGATGACTCACGTGTAAGAAAATTGGAATGTTGTGAGTGAAATCAACTTATGAAGGGCCTTAAAAATCAGTCAAATCATTTTGCATTTGATCTCAGAGGTAATCAAGAACCATGAGAATTTACTGAATAGGGGAGGGGCAGACTTAGACAGACCTGTGCTTTAGGAAGAATATTGAGGGCTAAATAGATGATAGACATGGAGTGGGGAGAGACTGAAGGCTGGGAGCCCAACTAGACGGCTATTGGAATAGTCGAGGCAGGAAGTGATTAAGGTTTGTGTCAAGATGGTGGCAGTTTCAGAGGAGAGAAGAGATGTTACAAAGAAATATTACAAAGGTAAAGTTGGAAGGATTTGGCAGCTGACTGAATATAAGGGGTGAAAGAGAGTAGTCAAGGTTGACACCTAAGTTTTAGGTCTGAATGATGACTGGGAGGATGATGGTGCCCTTGTCAGTAATAGGGAAGTTAAGAAGAAGAAAATGTGTTTGGGGAAAGATAATGAGTTTAGATTTTGGACATATTGAGTTTAGGATGTCCATAGGACATCCTGTTTGAGATGTTCAGTAACTGGCAGTTGAAGAAGCAACTGGAGTTCAGCAGAGAGGGTAGCACTGAACAAGTAGATCTGAGAGTCATCTGCATAGAAATAATAATTAAATGCATGAGAGATGATGAGCTGATTTCACCAAGTGAAACAGTATAAAGGGAGGAATGAACAGGGCTCAGGGCACCTACAGTAGTGGTTATTACCTGGATGAAGATCTAGCAAAGGAGTCTGAGAAGTAGCAGTCAGGGAAATTGGAGGAGAATCAGGAGAGGGCAGTGTCATGAAAAGACGATTGGCAATAACAAAGGTAGAGAGGTTGAGGAGTATGAATATTGAGAAAAGGCCACTAGATTTGGCAATTAAGAAATCATTGGTAATTCTGGAGAGGGTAATTTCAATTGAATGATGAGATTGGGAGCCAGAATTGAGAACATCAAGAAGAGAAGGAGATGACAGAAATGGAGGAACCTTTACAGATGGCCTTCTCAAGGAAGTTAGCCACAAAAGGCAGGTGAGGTATAGAATGAGTGAAGGTCTTTTGAGGAGTGGGGAGACATGGGTCTGTTTGTAGGCAGTAGGGAAGCAACAGTAGACAGGAAGAGACTGAAGACTAGTCAGAGTGGGGACGATACAGGGTTCAATATGTTGGAGAAGACTGGATGAAATGGAACCATTCTACATGTAGAGGGATTTGGCTTGAGAAGGAGGAGGGCCACCTCTTCATATGAGGCAAAGGTGAAGGAAAAATAATGGTGGAAGTCCTCTGAGTGATGTGAGATGAAGAAGGGGGGAAAAGAAGGAGTTCTCATCAAATGAGGCAAGGTTCTCAACTAAGAAGATGAGAGAAGGGGAAGGGGAAGCCATGAAGAGGGATTAAAAGGTTTGGAAAAGCTCTTTTGGTGAATAAGATCATGAGCTGATCAGAGTGGCAAAAAAGGATCATCTTATATCCAGTGAAGGAATAGCTGAGATAATGAAATAGAAAATGTTGTCATGCACCCTTTAAAATGTAAGCCCAGTCCCAAAACTCACTGGTATGAGACTCTCTCCTTATTGATGGAGATGACTGTCCTGCCCTGTGTCCTCACATAGGGAGGTAGGGAGTGAGAATGGGAGAGCTCTAGCTTCTTATATTTTTCTTTGGACCGTCTTCTAGTTGGTTCAGGCTCTGATTTTGCTTTGAGCACTTCTGGCTTCTAGCTTTGAATAGGAAGATAGATAAGGGCAACCTCACTTCAGGTTGCTGAAGGAAAAGACTCTGGGAAAACATGAGAGGAGCTTGCTGTCTCCATCATTTCTGCATCTCCAGCTTGCTACATTAGAGACTTTAGAGAGTTTCTCCTTGGGTGAGAGCTGGAAGTCTCTCTTGGCTAAGCTGAACTACTTCACTCCCAAAGGGAAAGCTCTTTCACTTTGTATTGTCTCCTGTATGTTCTCCTATATGTTCTATTTCTGATTTCTGCTTTCTTTTGATTTGGATAAATGGGTTTCTTGGCTAATTCTTATATGTGTGTGTTCATTGTGGAACTGGTATTTGGCAGGAAAGGGGTCAATCCTTGGATATAAAGCTTGGGGGTCCTCCTTCCCCCAAATAATGAAACATGATCAGACATCAGCTTGAAGCTGATCATATCCCATACATAGAATAACAATATTTAAGGGATCAGATAGACATAATTCTAGTCCAGTGCCCCCTCTCTCTGAGGACAGCAGAGTGTCCTCTGCCTCCAATTTCCTGCTTCTTCTCCTGGAAGGAATTAAAGTCTGCCTTAGAGAAGGGGGGTGGGGAGAGAAAAGGTTAGACATAGCTATTCTGCCTACCTTCCAGTAACATGACAACCCCAGGCCACATAAGGGGGGACAGAGGTTTGCCACATGGAAGCTTTTGATACAAAATTAACAGTCTAATCTTGCATGGTGCATGAAGTACTCTTTGGCAAAATGAATAAAAGTACTCTCCTCATTAAAAGAGAGAGAGAGAGAGAGAGAGAGAGAGAGAGAGAGAGAGAGAGAGAGAGAGAGAGAGAGAGAGAGAGAGAGAGAGAGAGAGAGAGAGAAAGTTAGCTGGTACAGTGGATAGAGTACTGGGCTTGGAGTCAGGAAGACTAATCTTCATGAGTTCAAATTCAGGTTTAGACATTTACTAGCTGTGTGACCCTGGGCAAGATTTTTAACCCTGTTTGCCTCATTTTCTCGTTTGTAAAATGAGCAGGAGAAGGAAATGACAAAGCACTCCAGTATCTTTGTCAAGAAAACCCCAAAATGAGGTCATGAAGAGTCAGACATGACTGAAATGACTGAACAACACACATTTAAAAAAAAACCAAAATCTAGAGACTATGCTATCAGTAGTTATTTCACGTACTTTTCTTTGGTTGGATTTAAAAAAAATTTTTTTGCCTGTTGGTCATTGCTTTTAATGAGGATTCCATTCCTTCAGAGGACAAATGAATGGCTGTTAAGCTTTAATGATTTATTTTCACATGAAGGCACCTCCGCGCATTAGATAAATTTGCTATTTTGATGCAAAATCATCTTTCATTGAGCTATTAAGAAATTAAGCTTAGTTGATGATGGATTGTGTCTCACTTTGTTCTTTACGGTTTATCAAAGAAGTTGGTGAGAGATAACCCAAATCTACTGATGCATGTATTCTGCCCCCACAAACCATCTAACTAAAAATGAAAACTACAGTCAATGTAAATTAATCCTACCCTTCTTATTGTGTAGGTCTAGTGTTTCTACATTAGCTCTCTGGGGAAGATTTAATCATTTTTTTGGCCTGCCTTTCTAATAATTCTATCCAACAGGATTAAAGTATCCTCAAAGACCACATAATTCATTAAATATAATGTGACACTTGGAAAAATAAAAGTGCCAAGAAGTCAGCCCTAATTGTCAAAATTTGAACTGCCTGCTATTGAGCTATGATATAATTGGCTAATTTAACAGTATAGTACTCTGTGAGAATATTCAAGTGGACATGGATGTTGTCCTCTGTCCTCAGAGACTAGCTCATCTTATATATTCAATTATGTGGGAATTAGACAATTTTTCATTTTTGAATATTAATTAGGGTATACATTTCTTATCATTAAACTAATATCCTGTCCATGAAGTAGTCACTGATGTTATCAAACATTTAATACAGTACCTGTGGAGGATCTGCCACTTTGGCAAGATCAGTTGCATAAACCATGTTTGCCTTCTCTTTATGTAGGTCATACCCACTCCTGTCTGGGTCGGTCTGAATTATTATTTCAGACTTTGTATCATATGACTTTTTCTTTTCTTTTTTTTAATTAAAAAAAATTGGTACTTAAACACACACAAAAAATTACAATATACACAGCAGAACACAAAATGATACTGAGGCAGGCAAAATGAATTCCTCAGTATGAGGGGAGGCTGAGACATCTGTGAAGTCATGCCCTCAGGGGATCCCCACTATCAAAGAAGAAGGAATCAGAAAGTGAATGATAGGAAGATGAAAAAGACTGAAATCACTGAAGGTCTCAGAAGGAAGAAAACTCATTTCAAAAACCTTGAGCACAAATAGCTAAGTCAACAGGGAAGATATTAAAATGGAAGAACATGAGAACATATACACTAGTCCAAGTATCTATAAATAAATACTGCAAGACAAAAGAAATTGAATCAATACCAAATGAGGCAGAGGATCCTGTGGATTTCCAAGAGAGCATGAAACCACAGCAGGATGTTTCTGAATGATTCCAAGAGAGATCAGAATTGCAAAAGCAGAATTTACAGCCTATATAGCAGGCATAATTGATGATAAAATAAAATAAAATTTTAAAACCTTGAATCCCCAGTTGTGAGTCTCTGAATAGAAACAAAAGAAAGAACAGCTATTGGGAATATAAATACTGAAATAAAGAACAGTCTGGAAGAAGAGAAAAGCAATAATGTTAAAAGAAAATATGATATCTATATAATCAAAACGTATTAATATCAAAGATAGAATACATAGAGACAATTTAAGGATTATAGGTCTCCCAGTAAAATATGACAATGTTTTAAAAAAAAACCTGAATGCCATAAAATAAGAAAATTGCCTAGAACTTTTGAACACAGATAACAATATGCCAATTAAAAGATCCACAGGTCAGATTCAAGAAGGGAAAAAAAAAACAAACAAAACCAGTGCTATCTTATGAACTCCAAGACATGTTGTGGTTAAATCTAATAATTCCAATGACAAACAAAAAATAATACAGTTAATCAGGAGAGATGTGTTCAAATAAAAAGGAAAGGAAATTAGAATAACACATGACTATTCTGCACCCACCAGAAACCATAGAAAGGAATGGAAAAATATGTTCTGATGAACAAAGGAGCTCAAGATTCAATCCAATATGATATATCTGGCAACCTTGAGCCTAATTATCAATGAAAAAAGAGAAGCATTCAATAAAAGAGAGTTACTTGAAAAATTTCCACAATAAAAGAGTTAGAGCAGATTATTTGCTGTGTCAGAACCTCAGAAAACCAGAACACAAGAAAGTTAAATGAACATAGCTACCAAGGAAATAACAAGTAATGAAATAAACCACCCCGGGGGCGGGGGAAGGGGGAAAAACTAGAAAGAAAATGACACTTATGGGATTAAAAATAACAACAAAATAACAACAGAAGGATCATTAAGATATTTCTTTCTATGAGGGGGAGGGGAAAAAAAACAAAGTAAAAGTGCACAGCAGAGAACAAAAGAAAACTCACAAGGAAGCAAAGAAAAGATGGACAATTCTCAACACAACGTGTATTACTTGTCATACAAGCTTTCTTGAAATGAAAATTAATTGTTACATATTTTGAATCTCTTAACTTCTGCTATGCATACAACATGTGCTTTTTTTCTTTCTTTGTATTTAAGTATCAATATTTAAGTTTATGATATGTTTTGTTTCTTTTCTCTATTCTGTATTTGTGTTCTGGCCCTTGAGTCTAAAATAAAATTTAAAGAAATGCAAAAAGGGGGTGGGGCAGCTAGGTGGTGCCGTGAATAGAGCACCTGCCCTAGAGTCAGGAAGACCTGAGTTCAAATGCAGCTTCAGACACTTAACACTTACTAGCTCCATGAACCTTCGGCAAGTCGCCTAATCCCAATTCCCTTCCCCCCTCCAAAAAAAAAAAGATATTGCTTTCTAAAAGTGAATAAAGAGACAATAACGAAAGCAGGGCACAAATAGAACTGATAATGAAGAATCAGGCCTGAAACACCAAACACTAAAGCTCACAACACTTCATCTATAGGTGAATTACTGTTTTTTGCATGATCAAACTTCAGGAGGTGCGGACTCATAAAAGGTGAGAGAGGAGGAAGAAGATGGGGTGATGTGTGATATTCTCTAATCAAGTCAATGGTATAAAATAAAGGGAAAATTATTCCTGTAGTCTCTCAGGAAAAAGAGAGAGCATGGAGGAAGGAATGAAGTGTCAAAAGATTAAAACAAGAAGACAGAAAGCAGGACATTTTCATTCTGTGTTGGGAGGGAATTCCACTGAAAAGCATTCCCATCTAGAGAGAGATATTCTATAATGAGATGTAGGGGTTTTATAATAAGTATAATCTACAGAGATTTTGTACTTAGACCACTACCTCTCAGTGTTGTGCCTCCATGAACGTCTTGCCTTAGGAAAAAGGAAATCAGAAATCATGGGAGCGATGGATGTCTGGAAGTGTGGGATGGCAGGGATCCAGAGAGGAGATTTCATAACAAATGGGGAAAAAATGATCGTGGGGAAGGCAGGGGGAATCAATGAACTACACAATCAAGGACACAGGAAAATTTCAGCCATAAGCACAATAGAATAAAATTGTTTAGAATAGACAACTCAAAACAGGCACCATAGAAGCTTTGATTCCATGAAGAGCAAAAAAATTCCTAAAAATTGGATAAGCAAGGACAAAAGCCAGAGATCAAAGAATAAAAGTTTTGAATAGACAGAATACATGAGTAAAATCCTTTGTAGAAAAAAAGATGCAGAAAAAAAACAATAAAGGGAAGGAGAGCAAGGGGAATTTTACTTAATTACTTTAAGAGAAAAAAGAGGGAAAGAATAACTAAAGAAAAGAAAGAAAAGAAAAAAGAATTAATAAATTAAACACCAAAATTAGAGAAAAGGTGACAAATAACAGGGTTTTAGGATTAAAAGTGAGGGGGAAAGAGCCTGAGATAAAAGGACCATCTTAAATTTGATTATGCAAAAATAATTGAAGAGATAAAATACTATATAGAGGAAGAGGGGAAAAAATCACAGTTCATTAAAAAAATTAGACATAATAAGGAAAATAAAAATCTAACATATAAATTTAAATGTTAATGGATTAAATATTCCAATAAAACAAAAAAAGTGATAGATTGGATTAAAAAAACCCAACATTGGGGTAGCTAGGTGGCACAGTGAATAGAGCACCGGCCCTAGAGTCAGGAGGACCTGAGTTTAAATCTGGCCTCAGACACTTGGCACGCTTACTAGCTGTGTGACCTTGGGCAAATCACTTAACCCCAATTGCCCTGCCTTCCCCCCTGCAAAAAAGGAAACCCAACATCCAGATTCTTTTGCTTATAAGAAACACACCCATGTAATGTTAAGCAGTTTTTACTGTTTTCTCTTTTGGAATGCTAAGGCAATCAGGTGCCTTTAATGAGTCTTGCCTTTGTTTGAATTGGGCAGGTAAAGTGAGACCTTTTGTTGCCTTTTGTTTTGAAGTGCTTCTCAGCACTGAGGTAATCAAGTACCTTTGAGTCTTGCCTTTCTAATGTAATGGCAAGCAAAGTGGGACTTTTTACTGTTTTTTGTTTGAGTGCTTCTCAGCACTAAGGTGATAGAGTGCCTTTGATTGAGTCTTGCCTTTGTTTCAATCAAGAGTCTTTGATTGAATCGGGAGTCTTTGATGACCTGCTTAAGTCATGGGAAGGCCTAGGTCACATGGGTTTGAGTCACATGGTTGTGATACCCTCTGATCCTGAAGAAGTGTATATATACTCTGAAGTTGGTGTTTTGTTTTCGGGGTTTCACTCATTGGAAGAGTGGTCACGTGGTTTGGAGAGATAAGACTCTGGGTAGCCATTAAGAGCCCCTCTCTAGCTTTGAAAACCCAGATGTTGGTTCCTCTATGTATGTAATATACTGGTCAGACAGCTAGAGGCCTGTCTGTTGATCTCTGTGTGTTATTTGCTCTATTTATATAATTTCTGCTTATAATTTCTGTTTGTGTTTTCCCTGAAGTTCAGGGTGCTTGCTGACTTTTTCCCCTGAACTAAGTGAATGATATATGTATGTTTAATTAAAGCAAGATTGTTAAACACTTAAAGTTGCTTTCCTTTCCTTAGAAAAGCAGATCAAAGGACCTGTGCTAGCAGCCCTCCTGTGTGCTCTTGTTGTTGGTTTTTTTGTTGGTCTTTCACCTCCACAGTAGCTGCTAGCAACATTGTTGTTACAACCTAAAGTGCAAAGACATTAAAATACTTAAAATGAGGGACTGAAACATTTTTTTGGCATCAAACGAATCCAAAAAAGCAGTAGTTGCAATCATGCTATCACAAAACAAACAAACAAAAAATCAAAACATAAACAAAAAGTATATTATGTTGTTTGGAACCATAGACATTAAACCAATATCAATATTAAAAGTATGTGCTTCATATGCATCTAAATTCATAAAGGAAAACTCAACTGAATTATAAGAAGACATAGTAACATAATAGGAGGCAACTTTAATGTCTTCTCAATTAGGAGCAACTCTAACAGAAAGACAAACAAAAGAGAACACAAAGATTTGAACAAACCAGTCTAATAACTAGAGCTAAAAGAATTATGGAAGCTTTTAAATAGGATCATGAAAGAATATACCTATTTCTCACCATCACATGAAACTTTTACAAACATTAAGGATGTCACATAGGTTGCAAACCTAAGGGGTCTGAGCAGATGCTGGTGGCAGTAATTGAGAAATTTGGAAGAATGGAAGATTTGGGGGGAAAGATGAGTTCACTTTTAGGAATGTTCAGTTTAATATGTCTACTTGACATCCAGTTTGAGATGTCTGATAGGCAACTTGAGATTTAAGATTGGAGGTCAGCAGAGGGATTAAGGCCGGATAAGTAAATTTGAGAATCCTTAGCAGAGATGGTAATTGAATTTGTGGAAGCTGATGAGATCATCAAGTCAGAGAAGATAAAAAGACCCAGGAAAGAACACTGTGGGACACCCATAGCTAGCAGGCTCGACGTGGATCAAGACCTAGCAAAGGGAACAGAGAAGAAATAAATAGGTAAGAGGAGAATGAGAAGAGATCAGCATCACAAAAACCTAGAGAAAAAAATAGCAAGGAAAAGAGGGTGATTAATAATGTCAAAGGCTGCAGAGAGGTTAAGAAGCTTGAAGATAGATAATAAAGACCATTAGATTTTGCAATTAAAATACCATTGATAACTTTGGAAAGAGCAGTTTTTGTTGAATGTTGAAGCCAGAAGCCATACTGTAGAGAATTTAAAAGAGGGTGAGAGGAAAGGAAGTGTTGGTAACTTTCTCAAGGCATTTAGGCAGAAGCAAATTGTTTTGGAAAGCAATTTGGAATTATGCAAATTTTACACACACACACACACACACACACACACACACACACAGATATATATCAGCATTTTTTTGTGGTAACCAAGATCTGGAAACAAAATAGAAGCTCATTGATTCAGAAATGGCTAAACAGATTGTGGTACATGAAAAATAATGGAATGTTATTGTTCAGTAAGAAACAATAACTATTATGAATACTGTAAACCATGAAAATACATAACTTGATAAAGAATGTTGTAGAGCCAGGGAAAAAAGTGCATGGCTACAACAATATAAATGGAACAAACAACCACGAAACACTTTTATAAACTGACGTTGTGAAATTATAAAGAACAAACATGGCCACAAAGAAGATATATGAGAAGACATTCCCATCCCAGTTCTTTGCAGAGGTAAGAGGTACATAGGAGTGAAAAAATCGCATATGTTTCCCAGACTTTTATGATGTGTTGATTTGGTTTGCTGATTTTTTTCTCTTCTTCTTCCTTTTTTCCCTAAAAAATTTCAATTTTTTGTATGGGGTTGCTCTCTGGGAAAAGCACAGGAGAATACTGAGAGAAATTCTCTTGATGTAAGAGATACCAACAAAATTTATTTGAAAATATTTACTTTTCAAAGTTTCTCTTGACTTGTGTTTGTATTTCAAAGATACTATTTAGCTCTATTCTTTTCATCAGAAGTTCTTAAAAGTTCTCTATTTAAAGATCCACTTTTTTCATCATAAGATTATATTTAGCTTTATAGAGTAAGTTATTCTTAGTTGTAAACCCAAATCTTTTGCTTTTTAAAATATTGCATTCCAGGATCTCTTCCTGTTTGTATCGTGCAAGTTTCCAGGTCTTGTGTGATCCCAAATGTGGTTCCTTGGTGCTTGAATTCCTTCCCTCTGGGCAATTGAAATATTTTTCTTTGACATGGAAGCTCTAGATTTTACCTGTGATATACATGGGACTTTACGTTTTGGAATTTATTTTAAGAAGTAATCAGTGTATTCTTTCTAACTTCACTCTCCTCTCTGGGAATAACAAATCTAGGCAGTTTGCATGTGTGAGTTCTTTAAATATAATACCCAGGCTATTAAAATCATACTTTTTCCAGGGTTTCCAATGATTTTAAGATTATTTCCCCTTGACCTTTTTTTTCCAGGTCAGTTGTTTTTTATAGTAGATACTTAGCATTCTCTTCTATTTTTTTTTGGTCTTTTGATTTTGTTCTAATATTTCTTCTTCTCTTGCCAACAAAGCCATGTGGTCAAAACTATGGTTTTTCCAGTAGCAATGTGTGGCTGTGAGAGTTGGGCTATAAAGGTAGTTGAGTGCAACAGAATCAGTGCTTTTGAATTGTGGTGTTGAAGAAGACTTTTGAGAGTCCCTCAGACAGCAAGGAGGCCAAATTAGTCAGTACTTAAAAGAAATGAATTAGACTATTCACTGGAAGGTTAAATATTGAAGCTGAAGCTTAAATATTTAAATACTAAACACTAAAAACTTCAATACTTTGGCCACATAATGAGAAGGATGGGAATCATTGGAAAAGACCCTGATGTTGGAAAAGATGAAAGGTAAAAGGAAAAAGCAATGGCAGAGGATAAGATGGATAGATAGTATCATGGAATCAATGAACATGGACAGACTTCAAGAGATGGTGGAGGATAGAAGGGCCTGGTGTGCTATGATCCATGGCCTCTTAGAGAGTCAAACATGACTGAATGACTGAATAGCAACAACAACAAATTTCATTGAGTCATTGTTTTTTGTTTAGTCTAATTTAATTTTCAAGAGTGTGCAAGATTTATCATTTTCTTATCTAAGCTATTTATTCTCTTCTAATTTTTTCCTCCAGAGTTTTTATTTCATTTATCATCTCTTGATTCATTTCTTCTATATATTCATATAGTCTCTGTAAGAAATGCATTTTTCCCCTTAATCTCTGCTTACAGTTATTATGGAATTACTCTCTCCTTTTGGGTTGTATTTTTTGCTATTTGGAGGTCTATTATAATTCATCATAGTGTTCTGTATCTTCTAGTGGTCTTTATGGTAGTCTGCACCATCTTTTGTTTACTCATTTCTCCAGCCTAAATTGGGGCTTTGTCTAAGAGGCAGAATCCTCCCCCTGCTATGGTTTTTGGATATGGTGACCAACCCTGCTAAGTCTTGCCTCTATGAACTCACCTGGTGAGTACCTGTACTAGGCTGCCAGGATTAGGCCCCCCATAGATCTTTGGTGTTTAGAGTGCTGGATCTTCAGGGCCCTTTACAGCATCTCAGGATAGCATGCCAAGAACCGCCACACCCCTAGATACCTAGATTGAGAGCTACTGTATGCTTATTTATTGTTGGTACTCTTGGTCACTTCCAAGGTGTCCTCTGTGGATTTCTGGCCATCCTGAGGGCTTTCTCAGGGAAGCCTTCCACTCTTTCACACTACCACAGGAGATGGAACCTTGCAGACTCTGGTCACTCTGGGAGACTGCTATCTGGTTCCACCTGAACTGGTGCTGGTTTTGCTGGGAGCTCCTTTCACTATTATTGCCCATGGGTATCTAGCTGACTTCTGATGCAGTTAGTTCTAGAGTGTAAGAACTCACTATAATTTCCAGCTGGACCTCTCGATCATTATTCAGGTTGGTGTGATTTTTAGATTTTTTACTGGAGCAGGTATTTGTGAGCTGGGCTGCCTACCTCCATTCAGGAAGTCATCTTGGACCTTTATCTTAGTGTAAGTAGAAATACTTGGGATTACTGGGCAATCCTGTCTTACTCCTCAATATTCAGTGATAGCTAGAATAAAACTAGTACTACTATTTATATTCCATGGGATATGGTAAGGTAAGAAACCAACAGAGATAACCATAATATACTAAAATGGGGTGACCAGCAGAACCAGATCAATCTGATGACTCCCTGAATCCTTCTATGGTGGTAGATGTTCATCCTAGCTTGCTCCTTAATGAGGATACAGGGAGGTCCTCTGATTTGGTCTCCAGTGACTGGTGCTTTTTCTAAGATAACTGGTGATTGAAATTAGAGTGGGGAGAACAGTTCCCCTGTAGTCTGTGAGTAAGCTGTTATATGATTCATTTGTCAACTTTTCTTGGACTTTTGCTCCCTTGCCCTTCCAGTCCAGAGTGCAGTGGGTTACTCTAGGGTCAATAAACATTTGAGAATGTTATGCATTTGTTCATGGGAACTTGTGAATTCTTTTCTCATTCATTTTCTGTGATTTGTGTAATAAAAACAGCCCTATACCTAATAGTCATATTGTACATAAAGTACTTTTGTAGAAGGGAACAGTATTACTCATATTTGGAAAGACTTAGACATAACCTATACCTAAGCTTTGTTTTAGGGATGAGAAAGGTGATACTGAAAATGAAAAAGAGAAGAGTGAGGTCCAAAGAGATTAAGTGACTTGCCTAGGTCATATAGACATAAGGTGGCCAGTCCACAGGGTCCAGACTGACTATATGATATTAAGTAGCTGAGCTGAAATTTGAATTCAGGTCTTCCGTCTGCAAATGCCTGGGGCATTCTTTTATTAGAGGTAATAAAATACTGATGTGACATTTCAAGAGAAGAATCAATAGTTGTTGCTGACTAATTAAACTGAATGATGCATATGAAGACTCAATTCTGGGAGAATGGAAGAATGCTGGTGCATTAGTGAGTTCAAGAAGGAAAGAAAGAAGGTTTGTTTGTTTTTGTGTTTGTTTTGTTGAAGTGAAAGGTAGAAATATGGTGATGATGAGTTTGATTTGGAAAATTTGCGTTTGAAGGGACTGTGGAACATCTAAGTTCAATGTATTTCCTTCAATTATCCATATATTTTTAGAAAAGATAGAAAATATCATTTTAAAATATAAAAAGATACAAAAAGGTGGCACAGTAGATAGAGCACTGGGCCCAGAATCTGGAATATCTGAGTTCAAATCTGGCCTCAGACACTTACTAGCTGTGTGACCCTGGGCAAATTGCTTAACCCTGTTTGCCTCAGTTTCCTCATCTGTAAAATGAGCTGAAGAAGGAAATGGCAAGCCAATCTAGCATCTTTGCCATGAAAACCCCAAATGGAGTCGCAAAGGGTCAGACACAACTGAAACAACTGAACAGAAATGACAAACTTAAGAAAGAGAAGGGCATATATGTAAGAGATGATATGAAGGTAAAATTGACAGGTCTTAGCAACAATTGGATATTGGGGGGTAAGAGAGAGGAGTCAAGGCTGACATCTGGGAGAATGGTGATGCCCCGGACAGTAGGAGGGAAGTTAGAAAGAGAGAAGGGTTTGGAAAAGATAAAAGTGCTCAATTTGGGACATGAATTTAAGATATCTACAAGCCATCCTGCTCAAGATGTCCAGTAGAAAGTTATAGATGTAAGACCCGAGGTCAACAGAGAGGTTAGGACCAGATAAGAAGATTTGAGAATTGTTGGCATAGAGGTGATAATTGAGTCAATTGGAGCTAGTGAGATTACCAAATGAAATACTATAGAGAGAGAAGAAAAGAGGGCCCTGAAGGACCTCCTTGGTTAGCAGGTGTGACCTGGAGATCTAGCAAAGGATGTGGAAGATAGGAAGAGAACCAGGAGAGAGCATTGTCATGAAAACCTAGAGGGAATAGAATGTCAAAGAGAAGACAGTGAAGGTTGTAGAGATATCAAGAAGGATGAGGTCTGAGAAAAGTTCATTGGATTTAGCAATCAGGTCATTTGGAGAGAGTAGTTATGGTTGAATGATGAGACCAGAAGCCAGAACGTAGCGTTAAGAAGAGAACGAAAGGAAAGGAACCTTCTCAAAGAGTTTCCCCACAAGAAGGAGGAGAAATATGGGATGATAGTGGAGAAGCAGATCCTGTAACACTTACAGGCTTTGAATACAGACCTGTTGATTGATTATATATCTGTCTTCTAAGCACCAACGTAGCTATGTTTGGAGCAGCAAATCTCTAGAATGCTGGCCACCAGAAGGTGATTTTTGTTGTTGTTTTTGTTATTACAAGAACACACAAAGACTGTCTTTGCAGGCATAGAAAGGTTTGTAACCTAGATGAGTTGAGGGTGTAGCCACAACCATCATAGAAATCACAGGTTCTTGAAATATTATGATCATTTGTCCATGTGTCCCTATTAGAGTGTAAGTTTTGTAACGTATCTCTCAGTGTCTACCTAGCACAGTATTCTGTACATAGTAGGCATTTAAATGTTAAATGAATGTAAAACAGGAATAAAGTAAGTTACATGTGAGGACCAGGATTTGGAAGATGTTAAAAGCTGGGCAAATGTTCCCTTCCAGTCCTTCCACATTCCAGATCTTCTATGTACTCAAATATCTCTCTATACCTGTGTAACAACCACCTAGTCTTTATTTATATTCTTGCTTCCTTCTCAGGTGAGCCTAACATCTTTGTGCAGCTAGTCATCTGTGCCTCTGATTACATTTGTCTGTGTATCAATTACTCTACAAACTGCTTTTCACTATAGAGGTACTTTGTAAAAAAAAAAAAAGTCATGAAATAGTCTCATCAGATCTTCCGTAACAAATTTCATGATTTAGCTGGATACGGAATTTCATAAGGCCACTGAAGTGCCCCTTACTAAATTTGATTCTCCCCTACTTCCCTTTATCTAGGGGTGCATGAGAGCCAGTTTCAAACAGAGCCAATTATTCAATTTCCAGTATTAGTACTTACTTCTCAGAAGTCAGTAAACTCTACAACTCATGGCTTGATTTGTTGTTTTGTTGGTTGTACAGACTTGAGAAAGTAATGGATGAAATGAAAATAATTCAGCTTCACCTTAAAAGTGTGTCATTTATTCATTTTTTTAAGGTACCAATGTACCACTGCCTCTGCCACCTGTTGCTACTAGTTAATTAGGCTCATTAACTTTTCCAGGTAATTAATACACTAAGTGCAGTTCCCTGAGCTCTTACTCTACTGTCAGAGAAAGATTTA
This sequence comes from Trichosurus vulpecula, assembly GCF_011100635.1. Classification (NCBI taxonomy): domain Eukaryota; kingdom Metazoa; phylum Chordata; class Mammalia; order Diprotodontia; family Phalangeridae; genus Trichosurus; species Trichosurus vulpecula. The sequence goes on along the minus strand of NC_050573.1, from coordinate 513,741,280 downwards.
AGACCTAGGAAAAATTATCCAACAATCTGAAGCACATTAACTAACATGCTAGGATTCTCAAATGTGCCTTTGAAAGAAAAATAACTAACCATGGCAAACTGAATGATTATCAAATAATTATTAATTTTCAAATTAAAGAAATAAAATTTGTTATTCCTAAGTCTTTTTTCAGTCACATCCAACTCTTTTTTCCCCATTTGGGGTTTTCTTAGCAAAGATACTGGAGTAATTTGCCATTTCCTTCTCCAGCTCATTTTACAGTTGAGTGACTTGCCTAGGGTCCCAAAGCTAGGAAATATCTGGGACCACATAAAGATAAGTCTTCCTGACTCAAGGCCCAGCACTCTATCCACTGTGCAACCTAGCTGCCACAAGAAGTAAAATTACTTATGGGGGGAAACCTGTTAGCAGGATAGCCATCATAATGGATTTGAATGCAAAGCTCTGGAAGAATAAACAAGGAATGAAAGAGCCCCTAGCCATCAAAGAAGAAAATATCTCCACATATCCTCTATTCTCTAACACCATATAGTTCTACATGTACATTCATTGCTCTTCCATGAACGCTAAGAAAACTTCCAAGGCCCCAACACTTGTAATAAGAGAGGATCGCTAGTTATACATGCTTTAATAATATGAATTGTTCTTCTGTCAGGATTAACCAACTGATTGCCTAAAAATTTCAAAACTATCCTACCATGAATTGAACTGGATGGATTTTTTTTTCCAACGTGGTATTACTATTGGACAATTTCAGTTGGGATTAACTTATAGACAGACATCGTGTCACATTTTGACAGTTAAAATCTCCCTTGTCTTGGACCTAACTCATTTCGTTATCTTCTCCTTAGCTGACCATTTGGCTTTCTTTAGATAGCACAATAGATAAAACTGATCCTTAATTATTAGTCAAATGGTGAACTGTTGTGAGGAAACCATGTGCAGCAACTTAAAAACTATCTAGTTCTATTGAAAAGATTTGGGAACAAATAAACAGGTTGGCCTGTAATTTGAGACAAAAATCACAAGAATTGCTAGGAGGCCTATTTTAGTAAAGAAAATTCTTTCAATACTATCGAAGTATTCATTTGAAAGGGGGAGAAAGAAAGATAGAACATCCACAGAAGTTAGGATGATATACATACTTTTTCTATTTTAAATTTAAAATGTAATTTATTTGAAACTAGTACAAAGGCCCCTAACCTTGATATGAAAAAGACTTCCTTGTTTTCCCAAAGCCTCGAAATTCCTAGACTAATCCCTCTCCTCCTTCATTCCCTCTCTCTCTTCCATACCACTCCCTGAATCTTTTTTATTCCAAACTGACTTTCCTGAGGCTACTCATCCCACTCTTGCCACAAATGACTCATTAACTCCCAAGTAAAAATGCTTATCTTCTGGTCCGCATTCCTTCCTTCACTCAGGCCACTTTTTGATGTAACCTTTCCTTCTTCCCCAGGGGTATTATCATGGAGACTTTGAAAAGTGGGAATCCTAATGCACAGGCATTATTCAGATTTCTACAAGTTTCTGGGATTTTATTTTATTGTATTTTGCCTTGGTAGACGCTTTCCTCCACTGAGAAGGCACATGGCCAAAATGCAGAGAAGCCACATGGAAATCTGGAAGATAAGACAGACTATGAGCATCACTGGTTCCCCATTCTCTTTCTGCGCCAGAATGGGGATCTGAGTGCTGTTTGGACAGATTTCAAGGAGCTGAGACCTCATGGTGTGGCATAATTTGCAGAAAGTCTGGGAGAGACATGATGGGAGATGCTAGCAGACTCTAGTTTGGTGAGACTACTAGAATTCAATCTATAACACCTGCCTTCCCCCTGCTTCCATGGAGCACTGCTTAGGAAAACTAATATGCCTGTGGTCTGGTACAACTTTCTCATTATCCAAAAGAGAAAACCAAGGCTCAGCCAGAGCTAGAATCCCTGTCTCCTGACTCCCATTTTAGAACTCTGACCTTCTGACTACTTACTTCCTGCTTTCCCTCTGGTCAGTGGGAGGGATCCATGAGAGGGGAAAAGGATTCAACTCCTTCGCTACAGCAATTTTTACCTACAAGTGGAAGTCTGTTCCTTTAAGTGCTTTTTTTTATTCCTATGATATCTGAAATTGTTAGTAAAGGGCATGGCCATTTATAACTCTTCTAATCCACAGGATTGAGAGAGGTGAAGGCCACCTAAAAGAGGAAAGTTTTCCTCTGCTCAGGCTAAAGGAGAATTTATGCAGTGTTGGTGTCATTCCTCTGTTAGAAGGCAAAAAAGTTCCAGGATTATCACACAGGATTTTTTCTTTTGGAGGAGAGGAAAAAAAAAACCTGTGGAGATTTTTTGGATGTCTGTGGGAGTGTGGGGTGGGGGGTGTATGAGAGTGTGTGTGTGTGTGTGTGTGTGTGTGTGTGTGTGTGTGTGTGTGTGTATGCCTGCAATTGTTTCAGAGACTGCTGGGAAGAAGAGGAGAGAGGGAGAGGTATGCAGAGTTTGAATGATGGATAGATTTTTCTTTCTCTTGAGAGGAAACGTGGATCTCCTCAATATGTCTTTCTAGTGCCTGAATCCAGAGGGCCTATGAGAACCAACCACAGCATGGATCCAGTTTCAGAGACTATACATACAACTCCCTGTGGATGTTATTCCTATCCCTCACTCTCATCTCAGGCTTCTGGAGAAGGTGCCAATGAACTCCCACTCTTCAGTACTAAGTAGGAAGCCCTTCAGGGGCTCTTGGCAGTCAGGAAAATTACTGGTTTCTGTACTCTCACTGTACAGATCAGCCCCCTTCCTCCTCGCCCTCCCCCCCCACCAGTGCCATATTTGCTCACTGTTTATGTTCTAATTGGCCTTCCTTGGTGATTAAAACTGTTATTGTGTTATTGTGTTAGCCTTGTGTGATCATTTTGGGAATGGTAGAGGCAGGGAGGGAGGTCGAACCTGTTCCGAATAAATGCAATAGATTCACCTAGTGTTCAGGTTCAGGAGATAACCCCTGGGGCTAAAGTGTCCAGGAGAACAATGAGCTGTTCCTGGGAACCAGTCCAGGATACTGAGCCAGCACCCACCCTGTTTTAAACCGTCCAAGTTTAAACAGGAAAAGTTAAGACCAGAGAAAGTGGTTATAATTCAACCTGAAGCCCCCCCAGACAACCTGTGAGCCCAATAGTATAAGCCCAATAGTAACAACAGAAAGAGAAACATAAGCAATGGATTATACTATCTGGGTTCTTTTGCCTTTGGCACTTGACCCTATTAATTACAAGTAAGCTAGGAATGCTTTGTTACATGTTGAGCCCTTACTTTCATTACGTTAGTGATTTCTTGTGGTCTGCTTTTGAATCTAGAGAGAGATTTATAAGGAAAGAGCTAGTACCTGTGATAGGTGGCTCATTGTACGAACAAATGGCCAAAGCTATTTCCCAAAGTCAAGTAGGGCCACAAATCACAAGGAGCTGCGTCTAGGGTATATAGCCAGTTACCTTTTCCCTAGCACTCTCAACCCCTGGATGAAGTGGGGAGAATGCTGCGGCAAAGCCCCTCAGTCGAAGAACAAGGGTTATATTATCCTCCTTACTCTGAATTCCAGGAAACTACAAATAGGGAGACCCACTGAGAGATCCGACAAGTTTTGAGACCTAGGAGTAATAACAACTCTCACTTCTACAATACTTTATATACAGTATCATATCTGATATCCACACTTGATGAAGTAAGCAATATGTTACTGTCCCCATTTTACAGATGGGAAAATTGGGAGATTTTAAGTGACTACTAGACTACTAGACAGCTAGCAGAGAGATAACAGAGTCAAAATTTAAGCCCAGGTTGGGGAGGGGGGAGGGCATCACAGCATAGCTATAGGATAACTCCAAATCAGCCTTGGAGCCAAGAATACCTGAGTTTTTCTTGTCTGTGACACTGGTTGTGTGACCCTAATCAAGTTACTTAACCTCTCAGGATCCCAAGCAAATCTCTCTCTCTCTCTCTCTCTCTCTCTCTGTCTCTCTCTGTCTCTCTCTCTGTCTCTCTCTCTGTCTCTCTCTCTCTCTCTGTCTCTCTCTGTCTCTCTGTCTCTCTGTCTCTCTCTCTCTCTCTCTCTGTCTCACTCTCTCTCTCTCTCTCTCTTACTCTCTCTCTCTCTCTCTCTCTCTCACACACACACACACACACACACACACACACACACACACACACACTCATGGCCAGCAACCATGATCCACAGGAGCAAGACCTATGGAGTTAGGGTCCCTATCCCCACCAACGCTAACACCAACTTCCTAGCAACTACCACTGACAGACAGGTGTGCCCGAGAGCCCCTGGAATAGCAGTACCACCCCCCCCATAGCACCTCCAGATTACTGCTCTAGCCATTGCTCAGAGGAGCAATGAGAGAACGTTTCTGTAGATGTTATAGCCTCCGCCTCTTCAGGAACCATAGTTACTAAAGACCCAGAAAAGAAAATTCCAGCCATTAAATTCTCGTCATTATTAAGTGGTTCAACATCACAAATATTTTGTGGTTTTATCAAAGGAAAGATGCTAAAGAAGATGCATTACTTTGTGCCTTGCCAATGCAAAAACCACAGAGTCTTTCCATCTGTCTTGACAATGGGCCCTTTTGTATGTGTTGTCCCTACCTAGTTGAATGTGAGCTCCTGAAGAACAGGGACTGTTATGCTTTTCTATTTTTACGTACTCATAGTGCTTTACAAAAAGTGAGCACTTAATAAAAATTTTTTCATTCATCCATTTGTTCATTCATTCATTCATTGATCAAAGCTTAATGGGAAGAACACATTAAAACAACATATATTTACACAAAGCCTGTCCTAACACATACTTTTGACGTGTTATGACAACAGACATAGAAGGTATCTGAACAAAAACATGTACCATGTGAATGAAACACAGAATTTATCACACCAAAGAAACTATAAAACAATTGTCACTTATCTAAAAGGTAGAAGAAAATTGACAAACATTTTCAGAGCGTACAGGTTAAAATTTAAAAAGCAAGAACTACTTTTGGAATAAGAAAAGCTCACTTCACAAAGAAATTGAAAATAAAAAAAACCTGATGATCCTCATAACCAAAACTGGTTTATCTCTAGGCACAGCATATAAAACTACAAAGATTTAAGAACAGAATTAAAAGGTCATCCATGGGTGATATCTACATGAACCCAACTAAAAATATGTTGACAAAGACATGTTGAACAGATAATTGGGTCAAGAGGATTTATTTATAGAAACAATGTATGATAATGATTCATGATAGGTCACTGGAACTAGAAATTATAGAAAAGTTATCCTTAAGAAGCCTAGACATATTGATTAAACCCAGATACAATGGAATGGTGGAAACTGTGTAATATATCACTATAGATTGCAAAAATATAAGGTCTATTGGATATAAAGAGACATGAATAGTTGATTCAAATCATGCACAGAAAACTTGGTATCATTTGTAAACTAAAATAAATCTCCATCTCAAAACATCCTTGAGAATTCAACAAGTAAAATGGCCTGGGAACTGGACATCATTATAGATAGAACTGCTGTGCACAAGTGCCTAGACATAATGGTAAACCACGAACACTTTTTACGTTCATTTTAAAATTTTGAGTTCCAACATTCTCCCCATCTCTCCAGACCCTCCTCCACCCATTGAGAAGGCAAGCAGTGGGATACCAATTATACATTGTTAGGTCAGGCAAAACATATTTTCATGTTGAAAAAAAAGCAAGAAAACCATAGCGATAAAAAGTTTAAAAAAATATCCTCCAGTCTGCACTCAGAGTTTATCAGTTCTCTCTCGGGAGGTGAATAGCATTTTTCACCATCAGTCCTTTCGAATTGTCATGGATCTTTGTATTGATCAGAGTAGCTAAGTCTTTCACAGTTTATTATAGTTAGAATATTATTGTTGCCATGAACAATGTTCTGGTTCTGCTCACTTCACTTTGCATCAATCATGTAAGTCTTTCCAGATTTTTCTGAAATCATCTTGCTCATCATTTCTTATAGAACATATACCATCTTATACCGCAACTTGTTCATGCCCAACCGATGGGCATCCCTTCCATTTTCAACTCTTTGTCGCCATAACAAGAGCAGCTATAAGTATTTTTGTATACGCAAGTTCTTTGCCTTTTTCTTTGATCTCTTCGGGATACAGATCTAGTAGTGTTATTGCTGGGTCAAAGGATATGCACAGTTTTATAGCTTTTTGGGTATAGTTCCAAATAGTTTTATATAATGGTTATACCAGTTCACAACTCTATCAACAATGTATCAATGTAACTGTTTTTCTGCATCCCCTCTGGCATTTGTCCTTTTCTGTCATGTTAGCCAATCTGATAGGTCTGAAGCAGTACCTCAGAGTTGTTTTTATTTCCAGTTCTCAAATTATTGGTGATCTAGAGCATTTATATATATATATATATATATATATATATATATATATATATATATATATACTGATAACTTTGATTTCTTCTTCTGAAAATTACCTGTTCTTATCCTTTGAACATTTACCAATTGGGGAATGACTTTTTATTTCTGTAAATTTGGCTCAGTTTTCTACTTATGAAAAAATGAGGCCTTTATCAGAGAAACTTGTAAAAAAAATTTTCTTCAGTGACATTTTGTACTTCTTTTACCATTTGGCCAATTTTGTTTTTGAAGGAGTTATTTTCTTCAGTGTATTTTTATGCCTCTCTCACCAATTCTCTTTTCATAATTTTCTTGCATTACTTTCATTTCTTTTCCTAATTAAATTTGTTTTGCTCTTTTAAAAATATCTTTCTTTAGCTCTTCTAGGAATTATTGTTGGATTTATGTCCAATCTGCATTTTTTGAGGCTCTTCTTGTAGATATTTTCGTGTCATAGTCTTGTTCTGCATTTATGTCTTGAACTTCCTATTATGATATCAGCTTTTTATATTTGGGTTTTTATTGTTGTTTGCTTATTTTTCCAGCCTATTTCTTGACTTTGAACTTTTTGTTAGAGGTGGGCTTTGCTCACTTTTGGAGATTGGGTAGGGTCATTGTCCCAAGCTTTAGCCTTTATTTGCCTTGTTTTCATAGCTAGTCCTGGGGATCTGTAAGTTATGAGTGCTTCCAAGGTGGTATGATCCAGTGAGAGGTGTGGTCACTGCTCTCCTGGTCTGAGCTCCAGGTAGGGCCCTTGATCTCTTACAACTGCAATTCCTTTCCTCCCTGGAACTGCAACTCAACTCTAACATGGGTAAAACCCTTGCTTCTTTGCAACTACAAGTGCTAGCTCTCCTTTATGCCCTGGAATTGTTATGTGGAAATGGGTAACAGGCAATGGAGTTGTTAAAGGGCACCTGGTCCTATGCCCAGTGCTAGTACAGGGACCCCTATAATCCTTTATCCACGTGTATCCACTTCCTTTACTGTCTCTGGACAGTGGGAGTTCCTGGTACTGTTACTACTCCTGCTGTTACCACTGTTGCCTCCATGGCTCTCAGCTGGTGTTGCTGCCCTATGTTTTTGGCTAGCCCTCATCTCAGCATCACAGACTTCTCCTTCTGACTTCCCAAGTTGTCCTGGGCTGGAAAAATATCTCACTCCAACCTTTTGTTGGTTGTACCACTTTAGATTTCTATTTGAAACAATATTTTTTAATTGTTTGGAGGGGAACTCTGAGAGAACTCAGCTACTATGTTCTCTTTGCTTGGCTAGCTTGAAACTGAGTGACAAACATTTAAACATAATGATTTTAACATAGCCTTACTGAAGACTTTTGATCTCTAAACTATATGGAATGAAAAGCTTTTGAAATATAGAGATCTCCAAGAAATTAAAATCACGTGTAAACAGAATAAGCTATATGTCAACTCTCTTGTTAATTGGATGCTGGTAAAGATGCTAGCATCTTCATATTCTTATTCAATTACAAAAAGGAATTATTTTATATACCTGCACAGTAGCCCACAGGATATTAAATATAAAAGAATAAAAGCAGGATAGGAACTCTTGGCCTCAGACCATATCAAACCACTGAATCTCATTAAAAAAGATTTGAACAAAATAATATAATAATACCATCATCATTATAGTAATAGTAAAACCTACATTTTCAACCTTGTTATAGATTACTCCCATTCCTGTACTCTACGATCTGATCAAACTGGACTCCTTGCTGTTAGTCCTCATATCTGATACTTCATATTTGATCTTTCTGCTGGTGAGGGCAGTTCCACCTCACCTTTTACCTCTTAGAATCCCTTGTTTCCTTCAGAGCTGTGCATAAGGGAAACCTTTTACATGAAGCATTTCCTGATGCTCCCAGCTACTGGTGCCCCACTAAAGAAAATTTAGTTATGTATGTATTGTCACCTCCGGTGTAATGTAGGTCTCTCAATAGCAGGAGCTGTTTCATTTTCCCCTTTGTGTCCCCAGCACCTAGTATAGTGCTTAGTGGATGTATAATAGGTACACAATAAATGCCTATTGATTGACAGACTATTTGATGTCCACATGGAAAACTAATTAAAACATGCTACCAATACAACAATTGATATAAAACATGACCACTTCCAGGAAGATAGTTTCAGACACTGATGGTTCTACTTAGCCTTTAACCTTTTACTATCTCTCCTGTTGTTGTTCATCTTTCATTTTCTAAGAAGACCGATGACATTATGGGTGATGTCTTGACTTGTGCATGAATTGGATTGAAATGAGGCAGAATTGCACAAAGTCATTAGCCTCATTTTCTCTTCCAGATTCCTCAAAGTCCAATGGTAAAACAAAAGTCAGGATGGCTGGTGATAGCTGTGGATGCAGAGGATGATCTTGGTGTCTTCAGTGTCTGATTAAGCTTTTAGCACTTCACAGCACCTGCTTCAGCTGTCTTCAGGGCCACTGGAACAAGTTGTTCTCATCTGCCCATGCTAAGGGTTTTCTATTTCATTCTAGAAGCAGTAGGGAGCCATGAGATCATCACTCTAGCAGAGTACTGCAAAACATTTAATTAGCCATCTAATAACATATCTCACTTTGAAATACCAAAGTCACCCTTCAGAACCATACATGCAATCATTTTTGGAATGCAAATATAGAACTTTATTACATTTCATCTTATTAGATTTGGTTGATAAATCTAGAATATTGAGTTGTGTTATTCTGATCTTTTCCTAGTTATTTAAAAAAGTTTTTTCTGATGACTTATCTTAATGACACAGGACTAATCCCAATGTATGAATCATAAAAACAAACCTTTGTGTAATATATTATTAAGAAAAGAAATCTTTCACAGATAGTCCACTTTTTTCTCCAGGAACAGACTCATAAAATCTGTTCTCAAGATAACCTCTTCCTTTGAATTCCAGAACCGTTCAGCCTGCTTTAAAAGTAGAAGTGAATAGTAAAAGTTATAATTTTTCACTATTTCATATTAAATTTTCATTTGTTTAAAATAACTGCTTTGTCTGGAATGATTGACAATATTGTTTTAATTGCCATGATAATCAGCTAAGGAAATAGTTATCAGTGGTTTATCCCTCTTTGTAAGACATTCACTAAGAAGGGCTGGCTAATGAACCTTGGCAGGAATATATACTTATACTTTCCTAATTTTCATAATTCAATTATGGGGTTGCATGTGTGTGTGTGTGTGTATAATTTTACTTTTAGATAAGAAAAATGCCCTTTTTTCTACTATACAATGCAAGGATGAGTAATATCCTTCCTTCCTCTCACCCCTAGAGAGAGGGGAAAAAAAACAAAACTAAAAATCCCCGTGCCTGCTTGCTTTGTCTCTTTAACAAGATTCTTCTTTGTTTTCTGTAAAATTAGTATGGATACAAAGTAGGAAAAACACACACTGATGACTCCTCTTGCTCAGAGACCTGTTCAACTAGCAGTTACTAAAAGTAGATAAGATTTCTTGCTAAGAATTATACCAATATATTTCTTGGGCACATATATGCTTTATTGATAGAATTGTTTTAGTTAGAAAAATGTTTTAATTGTAATGAGGGATATGTAAGTATGTGTGTGTGTGTGTGTGTGTGTGTGTGTGTGTGTGCATGCATTTTTTTATACAGTTTTTATGCCCCTGTGATGCCTAATTAATTAGCTAATTCCTTGGATTCTCCAGTTTCTACCTGCCCTCTAACAAAAACTTTGGGTCCACTTATTAACATCAATCTAAAGTTCTCTCATCTCATTCTAGACTGGTTTTGTTAGAATCAGGGTTGGGGAACCTGAGGCCTCAAGGCCACATGTGGTCTTCTAGGTTCTTAGGGTGAGGCCTTTTGACTGAGTCCAAGTTTTACAGAACAAATCCTTTTATTAAGGGGATTTGTTCTGTGAAGATTGAATTCAGTCAAAAGGCTTGCACTTGAGGACCTAGAGGGCCATATGTAGCCTCGAGGCCTCAGGTTCCCCACCCCTGGTGCTGGATCTAGCATATAGGACCCAGGGCTGACAAGTTTGGCCTCTGATACCATAAACCTATAGTGCGGTAGATTACAGAAGCAGAGAAAACTGATAGGAACCTCATAGCAGTAGTGAGAATCCTTCCTAGAAATAAGGTCATCATTTCATTATATAATCTCATTCCAAAATGAACTCGAATAAGCTGTTAAAAGTTAAAAGTTTAGGATCAGCAATATGCCAAAGAAGAGATAGGGCATTGGCAAAGCAGAACCTTAAAAAAATGTAATAAAAAGTATCTATATAAAATCAAAAGCTAGCAGCATGTGTAATGGGGCAACACTAGAAGCTTTCCTAATTTTATATATAAGAGTAAAATGGAGCAGCTTTATAGATAAAGCACTGGGCCTGGAGTCAGGAAGACTTGAATTAAAATCTGGGAACTTACTAGCTATGCAACCTTGACCTTAACTTCTGTTTGCTTTAATTCACTGGAGAAGGAAATGGCGAACCACTTGGATTTTCCAAGAAAATCCAAGGACAGTATGGTCCACGGGGGTCGTGAAGAGTCAGACATGACTGAATGACTCAACAACAACAGTAACAAAATAAAGACAACCCCTTTCCCTGACATTATTTGATACTGTTCTAGAAATACTGGCAATGGAACTAAGACTTATGAAAGAAAATAAAGGCATAAAGATAGACAAAGAGAAAACAAAACTATCCTTAGAAAATCCTAGGGAATTAGCAAAGAAATCAATTGAGAAAATTAATAGCTTAAATAAAGTAGGAGATTACAAAATACCTTTATATAATGATTGTAAACAAATTCTAGAGTGGTGGAACCAACAAAAAGACAGAGTGAAACCATTTTCCAGCCCAAGACAACTTAGAGGGTCAGCAGGAAAGGTCTCCTGCACTAGCATGAGAGAGGAACACAGTCCAGCACAGGCTGTGCCAACACAGACCTGGCCCCAACAAACCACAAGCAGGCCTCAGGGTGACTGAATCAGTGGCAGAAATGGTGGTTTCCAGACCTCTCAACCCACAGACACCAAAGACAACTTAGAAGATCAACAGGAAAGGTCTGTCACACCTGGGTAGGAGTGAAGCACAGTCCAGCACAGGCTGCACCCGCACAGCCCTGGCTCCAGCAAACCAGAAGGAGGACTTCAGAGCCACTGAATCAGCAGTGGCAGTAGCAGCAGCAAGCGGCAGTGGCTACTTCTGGAGTTCTCAGCCCACACATGGTAAGGGGGTGGAACAACTGGCCAGAAGGAGATTACAGGGGTCTCTTTGCAGCAGGACTCTGTTGCTTTGCCTATGCTGCGATCTGGGTTGCAGTCCTGGGTGGCAGCCCCAGGGCAAGGAGGAGCAGCACTAGCACAGCAGAGCTTGTGGACACAGTGGAGCAGAGGATTTTCCTCACAGTTCCAGAAAAGAGTGCTTGTGGTCACTCACAGATCAGAGCACAGGCCAGGAGAGGAGTAGATACCTCTCCTTACATCACACCACCTTGGAAGAACTGAAAACTTACAGATCCCTAGCAGTATCTCTGAAAACAGCTGCACAAAACCCCTGAAGCTTGGGACAGTGCCTTCTCCACACTGGAAACAGAGCCCTACTTTGACAAAGAGTTAAAAGTCAAGTTAATAAAAGGCTGAGAATATGAGCAAACGATGGAAAAAAATTCTAACCATAGAAAGTTACTATGGTGACAAGGAAGATCAAAACACACACTCAGAAGAAGATAATAAAGTCAAGGCTCCTATGTCCAATGTCTCTGAGAAAAATATGAATTGCTCTCCAGCCATGGAAGAGATTAAAAAGATTTTTTTAAATCAAGTGAGAGAGGTAGAAGAAAAAATTGGGGAGGGAAATGAGACTGATGCAAGAAAATCATGAAAAACATGTCAACAGCTTGGTAAAGGAGACACACACACACAAATACTGAAGAAAATAATACCTTTAAAAAATAAACTAGGCCAAATGGTAAAAAAAAAAGCCCAGAAAGCCAATAAGTAAAAGAATATTTTAAAAAGCAGAATTGGCCAAATGGAAAAAGAGGTACAAAAATTCACTGAAGAAAAAACTTCCTTAAAAAATAGAATTGAGCAAATGGAAGCTAATGGCTTTATGAGAAATCAAGAAACAATAAAACAAAACCAAAAGAAAGAAAAAATAGAAGGCAATGTGAAATATCTCATTGGAAAATCAACTGACCTGGAAAATGGATCCAGGAGAGATAATTTTAAAATTGTTGGACTACCTGAAAGCCATAATCAAAAAAAGAGCCTAGACATCATTTTTCAAGAAATTACCAAGGAAAACTGCCCTGATATTCTAGAACCAGAGAGTAAAATGAAATTGAAAGAATCCATTGATCACCTCCTGAAAGAGATCCCAAAATGAAAATTCCTAGGAATATTATAGACAAATTCCAGCTCCCAGGTCAAAGAGAAGATATTGCAAGCAGCCAGAAAGAAATAATTCAAGTATCTTAGAGCCATAGTCAGGATGACACAAGATTTAGCAGCTTCTACATTAAAGGACTGGAGGGCTTGGAATATCTGGAGGGCAAAGGAGCTAGAATTACAACCAAGAATCACCTGTCCAGCAAAACTGAGCATAATGCTTCAGGGGAAAAATGGATATTCAATGGAAAAGGACTTTCAAGCATTTATGATGAAAAGACTAGAGCTGAGTAAAAAATTTAATTTTCACATACAAGACTCAAGAGAAGTGTAAAAAGGTAAACAGGAAGGGGAAATCATAAGGAACTTAATAAGATTAAGCTATTCACATTCATACATGAGAAGATGATACTTGTAACCCATAAGAACTTTGTAATTATTAGGGCAGATAGAAGGAGTATATATAGACAGAGGACACTGTGAATATGAAGAGATGGTATCTTTAAAAAAATTAAGGGTTGAGAGACAAATGTATGGGGAGAAAGGGAAAGGGAGGGCTAGAATGGGGTAAATTATCTCACATAAAATAGGCAAGAAAAAACTATTACAGTAGAGGGGAAGAGGGGAGAGGAAAGGGTGAGTGAGTGAACCTTATCTCATCAGAATTGGCTTAATTAGGTATAGAAATCTATTTTACCCTACAGGAAAGTAGGAGGGAAAGGGGATAAGAGAGGGGTTGCAGTGATAGAAGGGCAGACAGAGAGGAGAGGCAGTAATCAGAAGTGAAACACTTTTGAGGGGGGACAGGGTGAAAAGAGAGAGAATAGAATAAACAAGGGGTGTGGGGAAATAGAATGGATGGAAATGCAGTTAGCAATAGTAATTGTGAAAAAAAAATTTGAAGCAAGTTCCTCTGATAAAGGCCTCATTTCTCAAATACATAAAGAACTGAATCAAATTTATAAAAATAAGAGCCATTCCTCAGCTGATAAATGATCAAAAGATATGAATAATTTTCAGATGAAGTGATCAAAGCTCTCTATAGCTATAGGAAAAATACTCTAACTTACTATTGATTGCAGAAATGAAAATTAAAACAATTCTGAGGTACTACCTGATACCTATTAGATTGGCTAATAGGATAGAAAAGGAAAATGACCAATGGTGGAGGAGATGTGGGGAAAATGAGGCATTAATACATTATTGGTGGAGTTGTGAAATCATCTAATCATTCTGTAGAGCAATTTGGAACTATTCCCACAGGGCTATAAAACCAAGCATACCTTTTGACCTAGCAATACCACTACTAGGTCTGTATCCCAAAAGAGATTTTTTAAAAAGGAAAAGGACCTATATGTACAAAAATATTTACAACAGCTCTTTTCTGGGGACAAAGATTTGGAAATGGAGGGGATGCCCATAAATTGGGAAATGGCTGAACAAGCTGTGGTATGTGATTGCGATAGAATACTATTGTGCTATGGGAAATGTTGAGCAGAATGTTCTCAGAAAATCCTAAAGAGACTTGCATGAGCTGATGCAAAGAGAAATGTACTGTGTACAAATTAGCAACAATATTGCAAGATGATCAGCTGTGAGTGACTTAGCTTTCTCAGCAGTACCATGATCCAAGACAACTCTGAAAGACGTTTGATGAAAAGGGCTATCCATCCCCAGAGAAAGAACTAATGGTATCTGAATATAGATTGAAGCATACTTTTTTTTTTGCTTTCTTTATTTTTCTTGAGGTTTCTTTTTGGGGGGAGTCTATGTTTTCTTTCACAACATGATTATTATGAAAATGTTTTACATGACTATGCAAGTTTAACCTATACTGAATTGCTTGCCTTCTAAATGACGGGGGATGGTGAGGGAGGAAGGGAGAGAATTTGGAACTCAAAGTTTTAAAAAGGAATGTTAAAAATTGTTTTTGCATGTAACTGGGGAAAAATAAAATATGAAACAAAGAAAAAAGAATAACTTTGAGTGAATAAGCAATTTTTACTATTATAAATACCCAAATTAACTACAAAGGAAATATGAAGGAAGATGCTATGTGCATCCAAAGAACTGATAAATAGAAGTATGTATAGAATGATTTTACATATATGTACATATTCATGTCTAATGGTAGTCATATGTAGGGTGGAAGAAGTGGGGAAAAGGAAGAGAAAAAAGAAATTTACATGACTATTATATATTTTAAAAGAATAGCAAGTTATATACAATAAATTTGCAGTTTCATGTGCAATCATCTTTTTAAAAATTATGTTAATGTTGTGGAAACGCTTGTTGTATTCCTTAAATTAAAAATAAAATAAATTGAGATTTAAAAAATATTTGGTGCTAGTTAAAAAATAAAACAGTACATCAATGGAACATACTGGAAAAGAATCAGAAGTAATTTAATTCAATTAGCCCAGTGGTCAACTGACCTGAAAACATAAATTACCTAGGAAAGAGCTCCCTATGTGATAACAATTGCTGAGAAAACTTGGAATTTGTCTATGATTAGGTTTCAATCCACATCCTACAAGAGTAAATTTTAAATGGTTATCTTACTTGAATATTTACAATTATACCATAAAAATGAAAAGAATAGAAGATTAGATACTTTTCACAGCTATGGTTAAGGGGGTGAATTATTAAAAAAAGAATAAGGGTGATTACAAAATATAAGACAGTAAGTTGTGCCACAGAACCAATGCTTTTGAATTGAAATTCTGGAGAAGATTTTTGAAAGTCCTTTGGACAATAAGGAAATCAAATCAGTCAATACTTAAAGAAATTAACTCAGGCTATTCACTAGAAGGTCAAATACTGAAGCTGAAACTTAAATACTTTGGCCACATAATGAACAGATGGGATTCATTGGGAAAGACGCTGACGTTGGGAAAAATTGAAGGCAAAAGAAAAAAAAAAGGATAGCAGAGGATGAGATGAATAGATAGTGTCATAGAAACAATGAACCTGAACTTGGACAGACTTCAAGAGATAGTGGAAGATAGGGAGCCTGGCATGCTATGGTTCATGGGGTCATGAAGAGTTGGACATGGGTGAACAACAATTTTGACTGCATGAAACTGAAAAGCTTTTGCATAAACAAAATTAATGCAACTAGAATAACAAAGGAAGCAGGCAACTGAGGAAAATATTTGTATGAAATATCTTTGATAATGATATAAGGGAATGATAGAATAGAATTAATATAACTATATAACAAAGTTATTCCTCAATAGATTAGAAGTCAAAGGATATGAACAAAAGTTTTCAAAAGAATTGCAAAGAATGCTCCAAATCACTAATAATAAGAAAAGTGAAAATTAAAACAACTCTTGGGTTTCGTCTCACACTCAGTAAATTGACATAGATGACAAAAGATGGGATTAGTCAATGTCAGAAAAGTTGTGGAAAGACAAGAACACTAATCTATTTTGGGTGGTACAGAGGTTTGACTTAACCGTTTTTTTTTTTTTTTTTGCATTTTCAAATAGTATTTTATTTTTTCCCCCAATTCCATGTGAAAACAATTTTTTAACATTCATTTTAAAAAGTTTGAGTTCCAAATTTTTTTCTTTCCTCCCTTAACCCCTCCCTAAAAAGGTAAGAATTTGAAATAGGTTATACATGTGCAATCATGTTAGTCATGTCAAAGAAGAAACAGACCAAAAGGAAAGACCGCCAAAAAGATAAAGAAAGTGAAAACAGCATGCTTCAATTTGCATTCAGACTCCAATCAGTTCTTTCTCTGGATGTGGATAACATTTTCCATCATAAGTCCTTTGGAATTGTCTTGGATCATTGTATTGCTGAGAAGAGCTAAACTATTCATAGTTATCACACAATGTTGTTGTTATTGTGAACAATGTTCTCCTGGTTCTGCTCACTTCACCTTGCATCAGATCATGTAAGTCTTTCCAGATTTTTCTGAAGTCCGCCTGCTCATCTTTTCTTATAGCATGATAGTATGCCATTACATTCATATACCACAATTTGTTCAGCCATTCCCCAATTGATGGGCATCCCCTCCATTTCCAATTCTTTGCCACCACAAAATGAGCTTCTATAAATATTTTTGTACATGTATGACCTAACCATTCTTAAAAGTAATTCGGAATTATGTGAAGAAAGTGACTACATAGTCCTTATCTACTGACTCAAAGATTTCACTGCTAGATATATACCCCTAAAGCAGTCAGTGACAAAAGATCACCAAAATATTTATGCCAGTACTTTTTATAGTAGTAAAGAATTAAGGAAGAGTAAAGGCCCATGAAATATGATGAATACAGAGAACATATGAACGTTGTTAATTTCGCTTTGCATCAGATCATATATCTTCATATGTATGCGTGTACATATATATTCATATATATGATTAAAACATTGTAAATATAAATAACAACAATAATAAAATAAATGCTATGAAATTTAAATGACCAAGCTTTGTCTCAAAGAAGAGATGCACAAAGCTTCCTCCCACCCCACCCCTACTTCTATGAAGAGATGAGGGACTCTCAGCATGTAACACTTAATATGAAGGTAGATTTTTTATATATGTAGAGTAATTAGTTTTATTGTACTTGTTTCTTCCTCTTTTTCATTCTTTATTATGTGGGATTACTCTCTGAAAAGGGTATATGTCAGGAAATGAAAGTCCTTTTAAAATAAAAAAATCAATAAAAAGGAATTTAAGATATATTTTTGTAAAACAAAAGATCCAGAGACTGGGACTCATGTGAGTAAAGACAGTCTAGTCCAGATAGAGCACAGGAGTCCCTAGGTAGACAAGGGATAGTCTAAGGGCATTAGAAGGTTTGAGGGAGATATTTAAAGGCAAAAGGTGAAGTAGAGGGAAGAAATTTAGCTTTATATCACAATTTTATTTAGGCCCATAGGGGCAGGGGGTAGGTCTATATAGTTCCTTTCAGACTAGTAAACCAATGGGAAAAAGTCAAGAAGGGCTCAGGAGAAGCCACAGTGTCGTGGAGAAAGTAACTTGGGCAGAAAGTACTAAGGAGGACTTTAGAGAATGCCTTAGTACACTGAGCTGGGAGGTAAGAAAATTCTTTATTTGACACTGCTCAAAGCTTTATCTGGAAGTCCAAAATTTTGACATTAGGATTGGGGAGGGGGTGTGCTTTGAGGTTTCTTCTTTATTCATTCAACAAACATTAATGAAATACCAAATGAGATAATTTTGTAGAAAAAGAAAGTGCTTAGTACAATACCTGGCACATAGAAGGCACTGTATAAATGCTTGTTCCCTTGTCCTTCTCTCCTTCCCTCCCTCTCCCTCCCCTTTCCCCTACAACTTATTCCCCTACAACAATATTCAAGGTACTGGTAATATAAGAAGATTTTTAAAACAATAAAACAAAACAACAGGTTCTTTAAGCATCTCTCACTTAAGGGAATAATAATCCTACATTGCTTAGGAATAGAATCAGCTTTCAATACCATTTTTATATTATAGGAATTAACCTATATATACCAGGTACCTTATGGGACACATTGTGTATGCTTACCAAAGAAATACAGAAAACACATCTACAAAACGGACTTGAAGCTATTCCATGCTGTAGGTGCTATACAGGTTGGATCAGAAAGGAGAAGTTCCCCGTGACACTGAATACCTACAAATGGCCGATAGGGCCTATACTTGGAAAGTTTCACTGGAAAATTACTCTAGTAGACCCTAGTAAACATGCGTCCATTTTACCCAGAAGGAAGATAGAAATGTCTTGTGAATTGCAGCTCAAGTTCCAACTCAGCTAGCTATTCTAAACCCAAGGATTAAGTGAAGCTTGTATGTTCTAATGGGCAGTTGGTACATTTCAGCAAAAGCAGCCAGCTGGAAAGACTGAAAAAGAATGCACCATATGCCTTGGTTATTTGCACAAAGTAAAATCAACAAATAAAACGGATTTTGTAAGTTGTTTGCTGTTTTCTTTTCAAGTAAATTTTCTCTCTGACTGAAGTTACTTGTTTATTTAGTGCTGACTTAAGCACATAGCAAACAAAATTACTTATTTTGTTGAAAAGATGTGTATTTGATCACAGTAACTATCATTAAATGTTCCTCATACTTCTCCTGGCTCCTTTTTAATAAAAAATGAGAGAAGAGACTAGAGATGTCTATTTGCCTCCCTTTGAACCGCACAATGATCCCTACCATGCTGCATGTTGGGGATAGCCCTCACTACAACAGGGTAGTTCGCGAGTGCAGTGGAAAGGCTCAGAAAGGACATCATGGAGAAACTGGCGTTTGACTGTCATTGACAAGTCTGACAGGAAGAGTGGGTCCAAGAGTGGTGGGGCAAGCCTGTAATCTCCACTGCTGGGGAAGGCTGAGGCTGGTTAGCTTGAGTTTGGGAGCCACAATGTCGTGGAGAAAGTAACTTGGGCAGAAAGTACTAAGGAGGACTTTAGAGAATGCCTTAGTACACTATGAGCTGGGAGGTGAGAAAATTCTTTATTTGACACTGCTCAAAGCTTTACCTGGAAGTCCAAAATTACAGTTTTGACCTTAGGATCTGGTGGCTGGGGTGGGGGTGGGGGGCAGGAAAAGGTAAGGTGCTCTTACTAACTCCAGTACAAATATGGTGATCTCCCCAGGCTGGAGTACCACTAGGCTACCTAAGTAGGAATGAACAAGCCTAGGTCAAAAAAAGTGGAGGAAGTTAAAGTTTCTGTGTGGAGATTTCCTTGAGATTTGGGATTAAAGGTTCAGATTGCTAGCAACACTTCCTTTCCACCTGAGTACAAAGAAGCCACAGGGGTGCTTGATGCTTGGCTGGCGGATCACATTGGCATGGGAATTTCATTCAGTTGAATCTGCTCAAGATGTCCTCAATGCCCGTGCTTGTTCAATATCCTTATTCTCCTATGGCTAAGTAAATGTCTTTTTTTGTTAACTGGTGAATGACCTACAAATGTCTCATTTTGTTTAAATATCAAATCTAAACCGCCTGAATCAGGCCCAGGCCAGAACATCAAGAAAGTTAAAGAGGTCACTGAGAGAGTGTAAAGAAAGAAACATAGGGGACCCAAGAGAGAGTCCTGAGGAGCATTACATGTATGACGGGACAGTAAAGGAGATGGAGAAGGAGCAGGAGGTGTACCAGGAAGGAATAGTTTAATGAAAGCTCAGAGAAGAGAGAGCATATAGTAGCAGAGATTAGTTAGCTGTGTCCAATGGAGCAGATAGGTTTAGAAGGATTAGGACTAAGAAAAGACCATAGATCTGACAAATAAGAGATCACTAATAATTTTGGAGAGAGCCTCTTTAGTTGGGTGGAGATCTAGAACCCGAATTCCTGATGGTTGAGAAGTGAGAGGAGAGGAAGAAAATGCAGTGAATTTTTGTAGGAGTTTGGCTGAGAAAGGAAAAGTTTAGGACAATACCTAGAGGGGATGGGGGGAGTGGGGTTCAGTGAAAGTTTTTTTTTAAAGAATGAGAGAGACTTGAACATATTTGAAAGCTTTAGCAAAGGAACTGGAAGATAGAGAGGGAATCATTAGTTACTATAATGGGATGGAACTAAGCCCACTTCTTGGCCTTGTCAAGGAGAAAAGCTACCTCATTGTCAAATATGGGAACAAAGGAGGATATAGTGGAGATTATGTCCAGGGGTTTTGAGATGAAAGGAATGGGAGGAGATGGAGCTCCTGTTGAATGGCCACAATATTCTCCTTTGAGAGATAAAATCCTCAGCTAAGAGAGAGGGAGGAGAGGTAGGTGTGGGAAGTTTGAGCGGGAAAGAGAAAGCTCAGAGAGCTTTTATGGCGACTGAGGCAATCAGTTTGGGAGGGATAAAAAGATTCCCTTATTTCAATGAAGGCCTAGTTGAAGTTGGATAACATGAATTTACAATTTACCCAGTCAAAATGTTGTGGGACCTCCTCCTGTACCATCTGGCTGTACTTGAGATAGAGCAGAGATAGATGGCGGGAATAATTTAGGGCTGAAGTTTGTCAAGAAATGTGCAGTGAAGTTTAGGAAGTGTGCATGCAGAGGGAGACATAGAATGATAAGTGATTATGGTCAAATAGAGAAATGTGAGAGTTTTTAATTAAGGAAATAAAACATTTGTGGGTAATGATGAAATCTAGCCTGTGACCATCCATCCTGATATGTGACTGAAATGGAGAGAAGAACTTGAACCTTAGTCTTTTCTTAACTTTTTTTTTTTAATGTGTGGTGGACCCTTTTGGTATTCTTGTGAGGTCTATAGATAGACCCCTTCTTACAATAATATACTAGAGAACTTCAACATCCATGCTGATGCTCTCTAAAATTCTCTATCTTTCCTACTTCTCAGGCTCCTTAAATCTCATTACCTAGTCCTGGGGTTCTTGCTGGGGCACATTAACTTAAAAGTTATCTTGATCATTATTATTCCAATATAATTGGTTTCTGTTGTAAATCTGTATATTTTATTTTGTGCACTTAAAAACTGTTATTCTGAATAAAGGAAAGGCTTTTCAATGATTTTGTTTTCCTTTCTAGGACACTGGTACTTTGCAATGCTCATCTGGTTTTTCTGTTCATTTTCTCCTCTGTCCTGAAATGGGGACAGTCTTTGCATTCACTGACAATCTTGATGCTAAAGAAACAGTGGTGTAAACTCATGTCTATTCTGGTAACAGGTTGTCCTTTTTGTGACTGTTTCACATTAAATTCAGATATGTCAGTAAAAAGTTTTTCCAAAACAATTTCATGACCACTGTTCTCCAGAGTCATCACACCTACTGATTCCTCCTCATCTTCTATTTGTTTCCACATGGTCCCTCCTCCCCCTTCTCTGAGTTGCTTTTAAGTAATAGAGGGCTCTAAAGTAAGAACAATGGCATGAAACAGGTCTTACTAATGTGGCTCCTACCAAAGGAAGGAAGAACTACATTTGTGAGCAAGTATTGCAAAACATCCCCCAAAGAGAAAATAAATCTTGTATGGATTCTACAGCCTAGATTAAATTGAAGGAACCACACATACTTGAGGAGCACCGGTGTTCGTGAGAATCTGATTTTCTTACTCTGTGCCCCTTTGGGATAGAAACAAGTTGCCGTTACTGTTTCAATAGACACTGATGATTGTTAAAATTCCTCCGAACACTCAGATAACATTTCCAAACAATCTTTCCTATTCATTCCTTGACCAAGCTCATTTAGTTCCAAAGCGTTGTCTCTTGTACTCACCTGCCTCGCTTGTCTTCCAAGGCTGCCATCCATCTGCAGATAAATGATTCACTCAGTTTCTGAACCGTGCTCCTATGGGTAGTTAGTCCTTTCTTCCCTACTCCCTTTCCCCTTCTTGTATTATTGCTGTTGGTTGTAGCCAACACATCATATTCAACTCAATTCAACTCGATCCCATAATGTCTAAAGTTCTGTGCTAAATACTAGAGGAGATAAAGGAAAATGGTTCAAGTCCTTAGGAAATATGAAATCTAGTTGATTACACCCTACTTTTCATCTTCAAAGTCTTTTTCTGGCGAGCAGTTAGCAAGGCCTTTTCTATCTCAGTTTTCTATCCCCTGAATAAGGAAAAGTTTATCCTAAATCATGAAAGAGTTGACAGTGCATTACTTCAACCCATGCTGCAGAGGGGTCAGGCCAGGACAGGATGCTAACACTAAACATCCTTATTCTTTGGTGTACTGCATAGGCCTAACATTTACTCAGACCTCTAGTTCCATGTATATACTGACCTCTAGGGGTTGGCTTTCCTTCATATAAACTCTTTATCTTCTCATTGAGTTCCAGCTCTGTGATGGCAGCCTCCTGCTTAGCTGTTGCCAAATCAGTCTGTAGTTTTTTCATTTTCCTTTTGTGCTTAAGTTTCTTTAAAAAAAAAAAAAGGAAGAAGAAAAGAAGGAAAAAAAAGAAAACAAGGTTTCTGTCATGAAAAACAGGTGGGGGTGGGTGAGGGAGAAAAAGGAACGGAAAGGCCAAGAGAGGAAAATAACTAACAATGCCCATACACATAACCTTGGAAGAATGACATAGCTGGAAAATGTTTGGGGCTTGTACAGATCAGATCCTGTTTGACTTTTACATAATAGGATGTGCATGTGTACTTGTGTATGCAAGGGAGACAACAAATTGAAATTCAAATCACTTTAATATTCACTTAACTTTTAAGATTTAACTTCTCTGTGGGTTCCCAGAGTGGAAAAATTTAGACTTTTTGAGGTCATTTGGAGAAGCAGCTAGATTAGAAACATTATCTGCCAACCTGCACTTAACTACCACTGATAACCTACAGTGGAGTCAGCTGTAAATTTTCCTCACTTCTTCAAAATATTTGGAACTTTTCCTGATCTGGAAATATATCCATTTGAATCTGAATTTATCATATCATTCTAGATTCCTTATGTCTTCAAAAAAGAAAGAAAATGAAAATGAAAAAGGAAATTATTTGGCTCTAAATATCACATATGCAAAGAAATCATGTAGATCTCACATATGGATGCCACCAAATGATATAAATATTGAATATGAATATTCATATGAATATAAAAATTGAATATGATACTCAAACAATTGGAGGATACTTGATAGCATGTTACCGTGTATGAACGTGTATGATGCAGCACAAGTGTGTCCATATATACAAATAGGAACTCAAAACAGTTAAATTTGGGAGGGATTACTTATTTCACTGGAATATTTGTTTCAATAGAAAGCTCTTCAGGTACATTTACAATATGATTTAAATTAACCTAAATTTGATACATGTGAAAGTCTTAGGGATACACCTGTTGTATAAAGTGATAATTGATAACGTTTTCTTTCTCACTAAAAGTTTTCATTTGGCAAATACATGTATTTATATTTAAGTCCTCAAATATTGTCACATATGTTGAAATCCTCAAATTATTTTCCCAAATATCTCCCCCTAAATATGAACAGTCAACAAACATGGTCAGATGTAAGGAGCTTGAGCAGGTTGGCTGAGGTTGAGGTGGAAGATGGGGCAGAATTAATTTGAAATGGAAGCCCAAATCATGGATCCAAACCAGTTTGGGTTGTCTAAATTACTTATAAATTACTTTTTATTCGTTGTTGTTCTTTTGAGTGAAGAAGCAGGTCAAAACCTTTCCTTCCCCCCCCCCCCGCCCCCCTCCCCCGACAGAATTGGTACATGACATTCATCTGTATTCCTCCTGTGGGCATTTTAGGAATTAAATTAAATTAAATTAAATTAGCCAACATGCTTGTTATTAGTCATAGACATCAAATTATTTCAATCAGGGTAATATTTTCCCTCATTTTTACATTCACATGCCCAGCAACTATAGTGTTATATTAAGGCTCTAATTAGGCCTATTATTACTTACTTTGTAACTATATACTGTACTCTATGATTACGGAAACATCGAGGCTTTATGGCCTGAAGGCAAATTCTAAGTGCCTGCTATTCCACAAATTTTTACTACTGGGTGGAACAAGAGAGGAAATCACACATTTCTATGTTGTTTTTAAAAGGAAATATTTATCTGTATTATACTACTGAATAGCATGAACTATGCCAGGATTCTAGGAATTAGAAATAAAGAAAAAAATATATAAATTTAGAAGTGTTTCACCTGGGTTTACGATCTCTCAGGGAAATTTCAGGGTATTTCTACAACTTTTCAAACAGTGAACTTGAGACATTTTATAAGAAAATAAATTCACCAATCAAAACCAATCTCTAAAATGTCTGTCTTCAGGCTCTGAATGTCACATTCAAAAATAACTATTAATTTGTGAAATCAGTGCTGTATTTTGAATAATTTTTCTGCACGTTTGTCTCAGTTCTCCTCTGTGAAGGTAGAAGTATCTTAAATGAACAGAGAAATGTAAATAGCTTTGATCCAATCTGCAACTAATCAGCTCTTTGTTTAGGTGAAGTTGGTGACTGCCTAATAAAAAAGATAACATCTGTATAGCAATTTAAGGCTCACAAAATGTTTTCCTCACAACATTAAGTTAAGAAGCACAAGTATGATTAGTCTTATTTTACAAGTGAAGCAAATGAGGCCCAGAAATGTACACAGGATAAAATAGAAACTCTTTTGTTTGGCTTATAAGGTTCTTATCTGACTCAAGCAGAATCAGACTTTGTGGGGAAGGTGCCAACAAAGAGCCTGGACTTGTGATTCCTACTTATTCATGCTGGGTGGGGAGGGGTAGGAGAAGAAGAGGGAAGAGGAGAGAACATCTGGGGAATAATGATACTCAAACATTCAAACTCTCCACCAGTGGGGAAAAGGGACTTTGAGCCATCACTACAGGCCTTCCTTTGACAGGGTGACTCAGAGATAGGCTTTCCTGGATCTTCTTCCTTTAGTGGGATAGGGAAGCTACTGAAGTCCTTATAATCAATCATCTTTTGTCCCTGCGACACTAAACAAAACTTCCGCTAGATCTCATTCAGGGAAGCCTGCAGCTGGCACAAAATCCTAGTGCTCACTTTCACAAGGAACCAGACATTTAGGAGGATTATGAACCAATCCTAGAAAAAACTACCTTGGTCAATTCCCCTTGTTGTCACCCTGTTACATCCATCCAACCTTGTGGCCTTTTACCTAGGGAACATCCCTCCATCATGCCAGTCCTCTTTCTTGGCATGAGGGAGCCTCTATTTTGGGGAGGAGTTCAGGCTGGCCAATCTTCATTCCCCCTCCCGACCCTACCAACAGTACATTAGCATATCTATTTTTCCACATCTCCTCCAGGACTTGTCATTTTCCTGTACTGTCATGTTAGCCAATCTGATAGATAGGAAGTGGTACCTCAGTTATTCTAATCATTTCTCTAATTATTAGTGATTTAGAGCACTTTCTCATAAGACTGTTGATAACTTTGATTTCTTCTTCTGAACACTGACTGTTCATATATCCTTTGATGACTTAGCAACTGGGGAATGGCTCTCATTTTTGTAAATTTGGCTCAGTTTCCTATATATTTTAGAAATTAAACTTTTGTCAGAGAAAGTTGCTATAAAATTTCCCCCCAGTCTCCTGCTTTCCTTCTAATTTTGGCTGCATTGGTTTTGTTTGTACAAACCCTTTTTAATTTCATGTAATCAAAATTATCCATTTTACTTCTCATGATCCTCACTATCTCTTTGCTCATAAAATTTTCCTTTATCTATAGACCTAACAAGTAATTTTTTGCCATGCTCCTCTAATTTGCTTATCACCTTTTATGTCTAAATAATGCCCTTTATGTCTAAATCACGTATGCATTTTGACCTTATTTTGGCATACAGTGTGAATTGTTGGTCTATGCATAGTTTCTGTCAAACTGCTTTTCAGTTTTCCTAGCAATTTTTGTCAAATAGTGAATGCTTGCCCCCAAATCTTGAATTTTGGGGTTTATCAAACACGAGATTACTACAGTCCTTTAAAACTATGTATTGTATGCTCGATCCATTTCACTGATCAACCACTCTATTACTTAGCCAGTACCAAGTTGTTTTGATGATTATTAACTTGTAATGTAGTTTGAAATCTGTTCGTGCGAGGCAACTTTCCTTTACTTTTTATTCACCGATTCCCTTGATATTCTTGACCTTTTGGATGGAGGGAAATAGGATGGAGGGGAATGCACAGCAATCATAATTAGGAAAACAATATACAGCCAATTTGTCTGACAAAGGCCTCATTTTTCAAATATATAGAAGACTGAGTCAAATTTATAAGAATACAAGTCATTCCCCAATTGATAATCGGTTAAGGGATATGAATAGGCAGTTTTCAGATGAAGAAATAAAAGTTTTCTATAGTCATATGGGAAAATGCTTTAAATCACTATTGAGTAGAGAAATAAAAATTAAAACAACTCTGAGGTACCATCCCATACCTATCAGATTAGCTAACGTGATAGAAAAGGAAAACAACAAATGTTGGAGGAGATGTTGGAAAATTGAGATACTAATGCACTGGTGGTTGAGTTTTTTAATTGATTCAGCCATTCTGGAGAACAATTTGGAACTATTCCCAAAGGGCTATCGAACTATTTGTACCCTTTAATCAAGCAATGCCATTACTTGGTCTGTATCCTAAAGAGAATTAAAAAAACAGGAAAATCACCTATATGTACAAAAATTTTTATAGCAGCTCTTTTCGTGGTGGCAAAGAATTGGATATTGAAGAGGTGCCCTCCAATTAGGGAATGGTTCAGGATGTTGTAGTATGTGATTGGGATGGAAAACTATTGTACTATAAGAAATGACGTGTGTGTGTGTGTGTGTGTGTGTGTATACATATATATATTATATATTATATATTATATATTATATATTATATATTATATCAAACTGCCTACCATTTTCAGAAGAGGGGAGGGGAGGGAACAAGGGAGAAAAATTTGTAACTCAAAATCTTGTAAAAATGAATGCTAAAAATTTTCTTGATATGTAATTATGGGAAAAAATAAAATACTATTTAAAGCAAAAAAAATTCCCTCCCAAGGAATTCCCCCCAAATTTTTATTTTTATTTTTTTGGGGGAGAAGGGTTGGGTCTCTTTTCTTTCACAACATGACCAATATGGGAATAGGTTTTGCATGATGGCACAGGTATAACCTATATCAAATTGCTTGACTTCTCAATGAGAAGCCAGTGGAGCAAGGAAGGAAAAGAATTTGGAAATCAATTTTAAAAATATTAAAAATTGTTTTTAGATGTAATTGGGAAAATAAAATAATAAATTTAAGAATAAAAATTTTGCATAAATATTCATTAAGGAAATTGGTCTATAGTTTTCTTTCTCTGTTTTTGACTCCCTGGTTTAGGTATCAAAACAGTATTTATGCCATAGAGGGAATTTAGTAGAATACCTTCTTTACCTATGTTTTTTTTTAAAGTTTATATATTATTGAATTAATTGTTCTTTAAATATTTGGTAGAATTCACTTGTAAATGTATCTGATCCTGAGGATTTTTTTTTCTTAAGGAACTCATTTATGGTTTGTTCAATTTCTTTTTGTAAGACAGAATTATTTAGGTATTCTACTTCCTCTTCTGTTAATCTGGGTTATTTATATTTTTGTTAATATTTCACCATTTTGCTTAGATTGTGAGTCTTATTGGAATATAATTGAGTAAAATAGCTCCTAATAATTGCTTTAATCTCATCTTCATTGATGGTGCATTCACTCTTTTCATTTTTAGTACTAATAATTTGATTTTGTCTTTCTTTTTTTAAATCAAATTAAACAATGGTTTATTTTATTGTTTTTTTTTCATCACAAAAGCAGCTTCCTGCTTTATTTATTAGTTCAATTTTTAACTTTTAAATTTATTAATCTCTCCTTTCATTTTTAGTATTTATATTTTCTTTTTTTCTATTTTGTTTTAACTGAGGATTTAAAATTTGTCCATTTTAAAGCTTTTTTTAATTGCATGCCCAATTAATTGAGCTGCTCTTTCTCTCTTTTATTAATTTGGGCATTTAGGGATACAAATTTTCCTCTAAGTACTGTTTTGACTGCATCCCACAAATTTTGATTTGTTGTCTCATTGTCATTGTCTTTAAGGAAAGTTTTGATTGTTCCTATGATTTGTTCCTTGGCCATTCATTCTTTAGGATTAGATTACTTAGTTCCTAAATAATTTTTAATCTATGCTTTCAAGACTCTTTATGGAATGTCATTTTTAGTGCATTGTGGCCTGAAAAGGGTGCATTTAATATTTCTACTTTTTGGCATTTGTGATGTTTTTATGCCCTAACACATGGTCAGTTTTTGGAAGGTGCCATGTACAGCTGTATAGAAGTGCTTCTGATCACTGTCTCCTTTAAATCCACCCTCCATCATATAACCACCCCCTCCATTTTGCTTAGCTTCTTCCCCTCCTACTTCCCTGTTGGGTAAAACAGATTTGTACACCCAATTGAGTGTGTATATGTATTCTTCCCTCCTTGAACCAGTTTAGATGAGAGTAAGGTTCAATCATTGCCTGCTGTCCCCATTTTCCCCTCCACTATAAATACTCTTCTTCTTATGCCTCTTTTATGTGAAATAATTTTCCCCATTCTTCCTCTTTCCTCTCCCTTCTCTCTCACCCTCCCATTGTGCTTGTGAGATAATCTCAACATAACATACTCACACTGTTCTCTCTGTGTAGACTTCTTTTAATTAAGTTTTAATTAATAAAGTTCTTAGGAGTTCCATGTATCATCTTCCCGTATAGGAAGGTAAACAATTTAAGCTTATTGAATCCCTTATGATTTCTCTTTCATATTTAACTTTTTATGTTTCTCTTGAGTCTTGTATTTGAAAATCAAAATTTCTATTCAGCTCTGGTCTTTTCATCAGGATGCTTGAAAGTCTTTTATTTCATTAAATATCCATTTTTCCCCTGAAGAATTATACTCAGTTTTGCAAGTGATTCTTGGTTGTAATCCTAGCTCCTTTACCCTCCAAAATATCATATTCCAAGCCCTTTGCTTCTTTATTGTGGCAGCTACTAAATCTTTTGTGATTCTGACTGTGGCTTCATGGTATTTGAAAGATTCCTTTCTCATTACTTGGAATATTTTCTCCTTGACCTGGGAGCTCTGGAATTTGACTCTAATCTTCTTGGGGGGTTTCCATTTGGGGATTTTTTTTTACTAGGTGATTGCTTTCTATTTCTATTTTGCCCTCCAGTTCTAAAATAACTGGACAGTTTTCCTTTATAATTTCTTGAAACATAATGTTTAGGTTCCTTTTTTGATCATTGGTTTCAGATAGTCCAATAATTCTTAAATTATCTCCTTTCGATCTATTTTCCAGTTCAATTGTTTTTCTAATGAGATATTTCATATTCTCTTCCATTTTTTCATTCTTTTGACTTTGTTTTATTGTTTCTTGATGTTTTGTGGAGTGATTAGCTTCTATTTGACAAGTCTAGTTTTGAAGGAATTATTTTCTTCTTTGGGGTTTTGTACTTCTTTTTTCATTTGGCCAATTCTGCTTTTTAAGTTTTTTTCTTAGACATTTTTTGTGTCTCTTTCACCAAGTTTTTAATTCTCTTATAATTTTCTTGCATCGCTTTCATTTCTTTTTTCATGTTTTCCTCTACCACTCTTATGTGATTTTAAAAATCATTTTTTGCTCTTTTTTTAAAGCTTTCTTTAGCTCTTCTAGAAATTCTTGTTGGATTTGTGTCCAATCTGCATTTTTCTTTAAGGCTTTGCTTTCATTGGTTTCATGTTATTGTCTTCTAAATGTTTGTCTTGGGCTTTCCTGTCACCATTGTAGCTTTTTATGGTCGGGTTCTTTTTGTTGTTGTTGTTTGCTCATTTCCCCAGCCTATTTTTTGAATTTGAACTTTACATTAGAGTTGGGCTCTGCTCGCCTCTGAGCAGAGGAAATGGGGCATTACTGTCCCAAACTTCAGGATTTTTTGCCCTTTGTTTCCACAGCTAGGTCTGGGGGTGTGTGTTTTTGGTGCTTCCAAATGGTGTTATCCAGGGAGAAGTGCGTGTTCTGGTCCTTATCCAGGAAGGGCCCCTGATCCCTTGTCACTTCAAGCACTCCTCTCCACTCTGGAGCTGTGACCTGGAACTGGGCCCTTAACAGATGCTTATTGATTGATTGGTTGGTTTATTTATTGGTCTGGGGACAAGGACACCCTATTTTAATCCATTTATGTTTATTTACCTTGGGATTTCTCTCCCTAAGTCTCAATTTCTTCTTCTGTCAAATACAGAAGTTTCACAAGATGATTTCCAAGTTTCCTTTAACCTCTGATCTTTAATGTTCTTATCCTTTGCCTTCCTCCCTGCCTTCTCTAATCTTTCTAACAGAATGTTAGATGTGGAAGAGACCTTAAAGGTCATTTAGTCTAATGTCCTCATTTTTCAAATGAAGAAACTAAAGCCCAGAAAGGTGGAATGATTGCCCAAGACAAATGAATAGATAAAAGGCAAATCAGAACTGAAACTCAAGTCCTCTGGTTCTGAGATCAGCATTTTTTCTCCTTTATCACATCACCATCTGCTCCAGAAATAACTAATGTAGGTTTATAGATTTAAAGTTGATTTGTCACATTAGAGACAGCAAATACTGTCCTAAGTAAGTTTTAAGCTATTAGATTAGCAAAATAGGAAACAAATATAAATATTTAAGTACAGGCCATAAAAAGTAAAGGAAATTTAGCTAATCATACTTAGAGCATAATCCTGTCAAATTGGTCCTAAAGCCAACTCTAAGTTTTCAGTTCAAAGGAGGGATAAAAATACATTGGCACACCTTAATGAGCCTGCTGTAAAGCTATTTTCCAGCTTTTTTCCCCTGGGGGTAGAGAGAGAAGACTGAAATACCAAAGCTTCATATGAAGCAATTTTGCAGTTTCTCAGCCCCACCTCTTACAGGTGTTGATATCACTGGCAAACAATCAAAAAAAGTGATGTGGGTGGAAGGGGGAAGAAAACAGAAACTTGAGATGACAAAATATGCCAATGATGAAAAATAATCCCCACATCTTGTGCAAAAGCTCCCAAGCTCATATAACATGATTAAGAAATAATGAAGAATTTTATTTCATGACTTTATACTTAGAGAGAGCCTCAGAATGTTTTATGCTCCACACTGCCTCTAAAGTTTTAGGGGGGCTTCCAGCTGAGAGGAAATACAAAGCAGGTGACTAGAATTTAATTGACTATTAGATCACAAAGCAAAGGTCTGTGAAATTTAGATCTGAAGTTTCACAAGGGCAGGGACCTTGTTTGCTTAATTCAACTCAGGACATCTAGCCCAATTCTAAATGATTTTGTTAATACTACATGGGATGTATTATTCATCTTTCAGTCAAATTTTCACACCTTTACTGAGTTTCACTCTGTCATTGCCAACTGTGGGAGCTCATGGCATGAACAGACAGGGTAGGGATGGAGCTGGTCCTCAAAGGATGGAAAAATCTACAGGGAAAAAGTAAAAATGGCCAGAAACAAAACTGATGCTGATAAAGGTTATAATAACTTTTGATGCTGGGTAAAAAGCAACTATCCAAAGTAGCAAGAGGGAAGTATTCTATGACATGATGCTTTTTAAACCTGCTATATGTAATTATTTTTCCATGAAAGAGAATGTTCACAAAAACCACCATCCCATTTTTTTAGCAGAGAAGTAAAGAATTTTAGAAATTTGCAGTAGAAATTCCCAAGTACAAAGTCACATGCAAGTTGATTCAAATAAAGTTTTCTTTGGAAACTAGATATTTAACCTTTAAAAATATTGACATTAAATCCATCTCTTTCTGTCTCTGTATGTCTCTCTGTCTCTCTGCATTTCTCTGTGATTATTTCTTTCCCTGTCTGTCTCTCTTCTTCTGAAACTATATGACCAGCTTGACCCCAGAGAAGAGTAAAGAATATGCACCTCCTCTCCCTTCTTTGAAGAAATAAGGAGATTACAAGTGTGAAATAATGAGAATGCTGTCAGATATAGTGGAAAATGAAGCAACTAGGTGGTGCCACAGAGTGCCAGACCTGGATTCAGAAAGATCTGTATTCAAACCCAGCCTCAGACACTTATTAGCTATATTACTTTGGGCAATTCACTTAACCTCAGTCTGTCTCAGTTTCCTCATCTGTAAAATTAAGATGATAATAGCATCTACTTCCCAAAATCGTTCTGAGGATAAAATGAGATAATATGAATAAAGTGCTTTTGCGAACCTTAAAGTGTTATACAAATGCAAATTATGATCGCAATAGGCTAATTATGATTATGATATGATTATGATGATAATGATGCTGATGCTGATGACAATGATGTTGAAGATGATGTGCTAGTTAATTCTGATAAACTGATTTTCCCCCTCTTTTTGTTCTTTGTTAGGAATGGCTTACTGAGTAAGGAAGGGGAAGGGCCACATTGGGAAGTGAAGGTGATGTAAAAATGAAAGATATCAATAAAGATAAGATTTAATAATAATAGCTAGTTTTATATAGCACTTAAAAGTTTAGAAAACACTTTATAAACATTATCTAATTTTATCCTCATAACAACTCTGGGAGGCAGCTGTTACTACCATCCCCATTTTATTTATAAGGAAACTGAGGCTGTCAGAGGTGAAGTGACTTGCCCAGTGCCACACAGTTAGTAAATATATGAGGCTGGATTTGAACTAAGGCATCCCTGATTCCAGTCTGGCACTCTATACACTTTCCCACCTAGCTGAAATCTAACTGATATAAAAAAAAGTACTTCTGAGGTTGTCGTTGTTTAGGAGCAAGGAAGCCAAATATTTTCTTCCATTCTTCAAAAAAAAAGACCATTAAAGCTGTACAAATCTTTCATGATGCTGGAGTTTAAAATGCAAATTCTGATTATCACTTTTATTTAGTGAGTTTCTGAAATAAAATTAGTCACATGACAATACAGAACATGAAGTCGACCTTTATAAGGCTTGATATTTAATCAAACATTCCTAAATCAACCACTTGTAATTTTCCATCAGTTTTTAATCCATCCAATATCTGAAAGCTGAACTTAACTGAATCCACTTCGATGTACTATAGAAAGTTTAAGGCATCAATGCTGGATTCTAACTCAAAATAAAATCTTGTCTTTTTTTTTTTACTAGAATTTTACTACTTCAAAGCTCTGTGATTTTTGTGATACAGATCACAATGACTCTTTGCTTTTAGTCTTGCTGAGTTGCTATGGTTGAAAAAAAAAAATTACCGCTCTGTGGTCTGCCTTTAAGGGGAAGAATCTCTCCAAATATAGTTAAGCTGGTCCTCAAATAACAAATAAACAGTCTGTTACTCACAAATACTTAAAACGTGAAACAGTAACCTATCATTACTACTGTCCATTCTCGGGAAGTAAAGACAGCTTTGTAGGATGGCTCATCAGATATTTCACGTTTATGGTTTTTTAGTCCATTCATCTACAGAATTTTCCCGACAGAGCTTCCCTCTTGCCCTGAGAAGTTGTTGCAGAAATCAGCTCCTGACCTCTCCAGAACTCAAGATTAGAGATGGGGCTAGAAGAAACTGTTTCACAGGGTCTCTGTTCAGGGAATTAGACCTAGAAATACAATAGAAGAAGCAACCAGGCACTTGAAGTACAGTTTTAAATTTGCCTTAGAAAGCACGTCTTCCTGCTGCTATGTGCACATAGGCACTGTCACTATAGGGTGAGAAGGAGAGATAATCCCAGTTCCTCTCACTGGAAATCCAGTGAAGAGCCACAGTAGGGTGTGTCACAACAAAAAGTCCACCTATAAAGAGACAAGTTCTTTCCTTGCCCACAAAGTGAATGGTTCTTCTTGATGGAGTTGCCAATCACTCCTCCCTTAGTTATGGGGACACAGTAGGATCAACCAGGACCTGCTGGTACACACATATTAACACTGCTAATGTACACACATAACATTAGCAAAGGTCCAAAACATGTGGTACACAGGAAGGGACAAGCATGCATGGCTAACCCCATCACCTGTGTTTATGCATATTTCCTTGAATATGTCATATATTCCCAGTCTTGCTAGACTGGGCTCCCCTCCTTGTACTCTACAACCCAGCAACACTGGCCTTCTCGCTGTTCCTCACATACAATACTGCCTTTTCACTGGCTAGTCCCAGTGCCTGGAATGTTCTCCCTCCTCACGTACACCTCATGACTTGCTTCATGACTCACCCTAAATCCCACTTTTCTGCAGGAGGCCTCCCCATCATATCCCTCCCTCCACGGCCAATACATTCTCTCTGGGATTAGTTCCCATTTATACTATATACTTTTGCATGTTTTCTCCCCCATTAAAATGTCAGCTCCTTCAGATCAAGAACTAATTTTTTTACTTTCTTTATATTCCCTGTGCTTAGTGCAATACCTGGCACATAGTAAGCACCTAATGAATAAATGCTTAATTTATCAATCAAATGATTGATTCCATTCCATTATCTTAATTTGTCTAGTCATTCTCAAATTATTGCACACATAGGGTATTATCAATTTTTTGATGTTACAAATAGGTCCTTTTTTTTCCTTTTTTATGACTTTTGGGGATGAAGTCCTAGCAATGGAAAGACCAAATTGAAAGTTACAATCAGTTTTGTTACTCTTACAGTATTCTGTCATATAGTACTACAAAATGTTTGCACCAGTCTACAGTTCCACCAACAAAGTGATAGAGTGCCTATAACCCTACCTGCCTTCCCCTTACAACTTATCTCCTCCATCCCCCCGCCCCCGCCACCAGGCTTCTCACTTGCATTTCCCATGGACCCCACCATTCTTTTGCACACTTCTCCTAACCTTATTCTCTTACCTATGTCCCTTCCCGATCTCCCTTCAGTATGATCTTGATCCAAAGCATTCTTCTGTTAGAGTAGCCCCTCTAAAGTGGCTCTGTCCAAACAGCTTCAGATTTTCCTAGTCTCCATGGAACGATCCATAACCATAGCATCAGGTCTTTAACGCATCCTCTGGTGTGCCTAGCCCCATGATGAACTAGTCTTTGGAAGACAAAGTGATAAAAATGTGGGCCTCTATACCATATTCATTATTAATAGTGATGGAAGACAAAGAAATATATTTCAAGACCTCTTATTTTGGGGTCTTCTTTGAATGGCATACCTGGAGCAGTGGTACCACGTGTAAAAACTCATCTTTGTGGCATAGCATCAGGGACATTTGTCTGTCATGTTTTGTGAAGGTAGACCCAATCTGTCTTTGGTATTTGGAAAGAGTACCAAATAAAATGAATTTCCAGTTTGATTCTCACATTCAACATTCTCTCTCTCTTTTTTGGCTATAAACTAGACAAATATTTGTGTTATTCTGCTATACAGTGTGGAGCATATCTGTGCTGCTGCTAAAATATTTGTTAGGTTGTATCTGGTAGGGTTGTTTTTCATGGAGGAGGGGAAGTGATGCTTAGAGTTCATATAGAGTATTTTTAAAAAATTCTTTGTGAGAAAATATGAACTATTAAAAGGCTTCATTTAATGACAAAATGGCATTTATGATGAAAAGACTGCTTGTATTTTCTCAACAATAGCTTTACATAAGATTTATATAAATTTCAGGGAGATCATGCAAAGTGGGAATACAAAAATATGACCCAGTTTTTTTTAAGCACTGAACTTTTGTGAACAGCATGCAAAGTCAGAAGGAATAAGGTGTGTCAATGAAGTGAACTTCTGCTATGAAGACATTAGTAAGTTTCAGATTGCATGTTTTAACAGGTCAGAACAAATATTTGCTTTAGTTGCCATAGATCAGCCTGTCAAAGTCAGCTTGCTACTTGGTTTTATTGAAATCTAAGGTTTACCCATCTCCAACAAGATGCTTGCTAAGTTCAAGTAGGATGCACTTAGGGCACAGGTTCCCAGCCAATAGGAGGCAAACTATAGATGGATTTCAAAACATTACTTGGCATATCATCAAACCAGTCACCACTCTGGCATGCCCCTCCCCTTGTTGGCTCATGGGAGTTTCCAGTAGGGAAGAAAGGTTGACCAACAGCCAACAATGACTTATACTCAACACC
This sequence comes from Trichosurus vulpecula, assembly GCF_011100635.1. NCBI lineage: Eukaryota > Metazoa > Chordata > Mammalia > Diprotodontia > Phalangeridae > Trichosurus > Trichosurus vulpecula. The sequence goes on along the minus strand of NC_050573.1, from coordinate 513,704,957 downwards.
CACCATCCCCCTTGTCAACAAACAGAAGTAGTTCTTCCTCAAGAAAAGTTGGGATCATTCACACAGACAAATGTCAGATGTTCTGCTTTAGTTCTGGTCCAGATAACCCACAGGATACTAAGTTTGGCCTGATCAAGCACGTATTGAACATTTCAACCAGCCTCAGAACTGCTTTAGTTTACCGAGAATCCTCCAGCAATCAACAGTCATTTACTAAGCACTTACTATGTGCCAGACACAGTGTTAGCTGCTAAAGATACAAATAGAAAGAATAAAACAATGCCTACTTAACAAGGAACTTATATTCTTTTTTTGGCAGGGCAATTGGGGTTAAGTGCCCTGCCCAAGGTCACACAGCTAGTACATGTGTCAAGTGTCTGAGGCCAGATTTGAACTCAGGTCCTCCTGACTCAAGGGCTGGTGCTGTACTCACTATGCCACCTAGCTGCCCCAGAACTTATATTCTAATGGGAAAAAACCAAAGATATAGATATATAGAGTGTATAGGGTGTTCAAGGCGGTCTAGCACCTCTGGTGTGAGGGTTTGCTGAACACTTTTCAATACTGTTCATTCACCTTGAATGTCTACCTGATACTCAACTCTCACCTGCAGCTGCAAGAAGCTGTAGCATGCCTTGTGGCCACATGCTGGTAAAACCATCTCAGTAAATGGGCTAATCCAGGTTGAGGATAAGTGAGGGACCTCAAACCTGTCAGTGAGTCAGGGAGGTGCCTACTCCAAGCATGTAAAGATTTCCCCCCATGAAGTGGGTGGATTAGAATAATTTGTTCCAACAGCCATGCAGGCAGCTGAAGCAGGCACTATGGAGAGTTTAGAGCTTGGTCAAACATTGAAGATGCCAAGGTTAGCCACTGCTTTCTGGTCCATTGCCAATCATCCTCACTTTTGTCTTGCCACCGGACTTCTATGACTCCAGAAAAGGGAGTTAAGCTGACGACTTTGTGCAATTTTGCCTCATGTAAATCCAGTTCCCACACAAGTAAAGACATCACCCTGTGGTGTCACTGGTTCTCTTTGAAAACAAAGGACAAAAAACAGTAACATCAGTGTAAGTATTGGGCTAAGAATTGGACCTGTGATTTCTTTAGTGAGAAAATTCCCTTTACCAATGCAGATCAGTACTTCTCTCTAACTTATAATGTTAGAGAGCTGGCTGGAGCATTGAGAGCTTAGGTGACTTGCTTAGGGTCACAAATCCAATATGGGTCAGAGGCAGGACTTGAACCCTCATCTTCCTAACTTCATGTCCAGCTTTTTATCTACTATGCCAAACTGCCTCTCAAAAAGAATAAACAAAAAAAAAAGAGTAAATAAACATTCAAGGTAGTCAGGGAGGGAGTGAAGGATGTTAGCATTTGGGGGAAACAGGAAAGACTTCACATATAAGGTAGTTCATAAGCTTTACCTTTAAAAAAGACAGGGATGCTATAAGGCAGTGGAGAAGACGGTTGCTGAAAAGCCAAAGAGTCTGTCAATGAACTGCTCACATGTGAGGAACAAAGACTAAGCTAGTTTGGGTTGGATTGGAAAATGTAAGAGGAGGAATCATAATGATTTTGGAAAGATAGCCTGAGGGCCAAGCAGTAAAAGGCTCTAAAAGATAAATAGAGGAGTTTATATTTTATCCTAGAAGCAATAAGGAGCCGTAGCCATTCATTGAGTGGGGAGGTGACACAGTCAAATCTATGTTCATGATATGACACTTAGTTGGACATTCCTAAGCACTCTGAAGTGAAGTCAAACCTGTAAGAATCAAGGGCAGGATTTGCCCTGAATCCAGACTGACTTACATCAAATCGTAGTGAAATCATTTGCACCTGAGTTTTGGTCTAGTTGCCTTCTCTTTGATGGCAGACTGAGACTTACTTCCATGTGTTTTATTTTCGGTTCAAGCGCACAGCACTTTTTCAAGCTAAAATGTACACTGGGATGATTGATAACATTCAACTGAGTTATATATTAATTTACTATTATTCCTTTTTTTTTACTTTGGACACATTCCTTGCAACAGTAGTCAAGTAAATAAACAAATTCTAATCCGAGTTACCCCAATGTAAACACGAAATGTTCATCCCTAATGCATACATCCCTTTCCCCTTGCATTTATGTCCCCACCCCACCAAAACAATCAAACTTCCTTTTGTTCCCAATATCAATGAAGCTTATAATGCCAAATACAGTAAGACAGGTATTAAATGGCTAGGCTAATATTCTATGAAATGGCTCTAGTTACACAAGTTCACTTGAAGTTCACTGGAAACCCCTTCTTCCCTCAAGTTTTTGAGTCAGGAATTAATTACATCTTTGTTCTATCTGTCTACTTTCTCACTTTTTTTAAGAGTGGAACCTACAGTCACTGTGGCTGACAACCAGGGTATATCACAAATTCTGCTGAAGGACAAAAGAAATTATCCAGATGTAGCCAAGGTTTGATAAAGGTCTGGGATCAGAGTTAGATAAAAATATGGTGGAAAACTAGCCTCTCTTACAAAGTCATTAGAAATTGAAGAATGCAAAAAGAATAATAAGTCCTATTTATATAATGTTTTAAGATTTGCAAAGAGCTCCATATTCGCAACACCCCAGACTGGGCTCACTACCCTACTCCAACTTGTACTCACCCTCAGCAGGGTGGTCTTAGAGTGGGCTAGAGGGTAGTCCTTGTGATTGGCTACATTCCTAATCCTGAAACCCTTCCCACTAACATTTAGTCAGTACACTCAACAAACTCTTAACAAAAGAATAATAGTTAGAAACACCCTTCTCATAAGCCTGGGATGTACTGTCCCATTCATTGGAGAGAGGGCGAACAAACTTTAAAGCACAGTGATAAGGAGGCCTTAGCCAAGTTGTGAGAGTTGGCAGTACAAAAAGACACAGCCTCTCCTTTTCTTTTCTTTGACCACCCATCTTGGTCCACTCAGTGAGAGACCTCAGTTTAGCTTGTTAGAATCCAGCACATATCCAAACTTAATCTCCGCAGGTTATGACCATTTATCCAGCAATCACTGAGTAACAAGTAGGTTCAGCCTTCTCCAGTTTTTTAAGTCTAATTTGATTCTGTTGGTGTTTTACACAGAAGGATCTGAGAAACAATGTGCTGAGATGGTTGCTGTACTTGGGGGGAAGCTCACTGTCTGCTCCTTTCCTGGCTTGGCAAATCAGCAACAGGAAGCATGGTATTGCTTCTGTCCTTCCACCTTATGACCTGCAAACTGGCGAAAGTCTTAAAGGGGCACATCCTTATACATGCATTATCATACTCAATCCTCACAAAAAGCCCTGTGAGGTAGGTGTTGTTATTATGCTTGTTAATGTGAAAACAGAGGTTTGGAGAGGTTACATGACCTACCCTGGGTAAATGACTTAACCCAGGATAAATGACTTGTGACTTACCCAGTCACAAGCAAGTGACTATCTGTGTGGCAGGATTCAAACCTGGAGCTTTCTGGCTCCAAGTTCAGTCCTCTATACACTTTGCTAAAAGCATAATGGATAGAAATCCAGTGGATATGCGTGATTAAATTAGAAAAATATTTGCATATTTATTTTCACTAATCTCTAACTGAAAGTCAGCATTTCTTTCAATTATGAATTCTCAGAAGCATCATTTTGAGAAGCAGTCCTAGGCTTTATCAGACTGCCTAAGGGGTTCATGATACACAAGAGCCTTTGGGCTGCATTGTACTGCCTTTCTATTCAGTAAATGATGATAAGAGAAAATAGACTTGGTAAAGGTGATTTCTACTACCTACTACTAACCTTAGGAGAAGAGTTAGCCTTTCAAAATTGGGATGCCAAGGCTCTGACTCCTTTCTACCCTGTGGTAGCAAGGAAAGCACACTCAAGGAAAGTCTGGCAGCAGACGTTGGCCTTCAGTGGTAGGCACCAATTCATGAAAGTAGTGGAGTGGGGCAAGATGGCACCTCATGAAAATAATGGATTGGGGGAAGGAAGGGGACATTTTGTGTCAGAGAAGTGCTCACTCTTCCTAGCGCTATACATTGGTCCATGTTTGGTTGAGAGATGTGTGTTGCCAACCATTGCCTGAAAATGACTTTTGGAGGATCAAAACATTCTCAAGAATCAGCATGTAAGTTAGAAAATAGGAGGACATATGCTTCCTTTCCTTTAGGGTAATTTCGGAGAGACAGTGATCTAAGTACCAAACTGAATCAAGCTATTGAGAGTTCGTGCCCTGACGTTCTCTCTGACCTGGAAACAAATGGCTCAGCCTATCTGATGCTCTTTCTTTTCCCACCACAATCCCCTCGGCTCATGGCAGGTCATAACAACTAATGAAAAAAGCTCTTGACTGTTTTCATATGCTTTGCATCGCCCAAAGTGATTCAAGTGACCTTTACAAGCTTCAAGGGAATGAAGCAGAGTGTAAGGAAGTGCCAGTTCCTGTTTCCAATAACAGTGTATCCTGAGGCAAAGCAGTTAATTTCTTGATATTCCACTTCTCCACCTGCCAAATGGGAATTTTTACCACTATATGAGTTCTCAAAACTACGGTAATATAGTTCTTCTAAGCTGGAATGTCTTAGAGCATGGAGGTTGTCTGACCCTAAGTACAGAAATGTTCCTCATCACTAGAAGATTGGCTTGCAAAGGAGGGGTTTTCATTTGTTTGCTTGTGTGTGTGTGTGTGTGTGTGTGGAGGGGGTTGTTTTATTTGGTGGCAATAACTGGTATTAATGAAAACAAACATAACTCTAACAGTTATGTAAGTGTAGAACCTGTATTACAAGCTATATTATGGAGATGAGAGATTTACGCCGATACAGTCCCAGACTTCACCATTTGGTGACGTGTTTGAACTTGGATTTCTGGGTCTGTGTTTCTGGAGAGCTTCTGGGAGAGAGAAGGTGATATCCAACACATATACAGGAAGGGAGGCCCAGCCTCTGAATGCTGCCCCTCCCTTTCTTCCTCTGAGACTTGAGGAGCAAGGAGAAAATGGGAATCAGGAAGTTGAATACTCTGTCCCTAACCTCTAGCGTTAATGAGCATACCGTGATGGAAGTACAGAGAGGCCAAAAGAAACTGTGTTTTTCCTCAGTTGCCTATTAAAGAAGGACCAGGTGGGTCCAGAAGGGAAAAAGCATTTATTAAGCAACTATCATGTGCAAGGGAAGGGCTAAATATTTTCCAAATATCATCTCATTTGATTCTTGCAACAGTCCTGAGAAATAAGAGCTATTATTAAACCCCTTTTTATAAATTAGGAAACTGAGGCAGGCAATGGTTAAGTTGCCCAGGAGCAAACAACTAATAAGTGTCTGAGACCAGATTTGAATTTAAGTGTTCCTGACTTCAAGCCCAATGGGCCATGTAGCTGGCTTGACTGGCCAAAAATCCAAGTTCCAAGCCAAAAGCTTGTAACTCTGTTAAATTGCCCTTTGGGACAGAGATGAACACAGAAGGTGTAGCTGACTCATCTTTAGCCAGAAGCATGAACCACTGGCTTCCCAACCCAACAAATTGTCCTTCCAACCCCATCTTCCCAATCCCCATTGCTCGTTGTCTTTTCATGGCTGCAGTTTAACTCCTCCCTTTATCTGACTGCACTTATCCTTGTTTGTGTGATTAATGTGGCTTCAGGTAAAGATTTAGGAAAATGTGCAGATTTTTGTACAAGTAAAGCTTCAGTGAAGCTAAAGGGAGGGGAACAAATAGGAGAAGTGATTCCATTTAAGTCACAAACACAATGGGCATCCTGAAGCAGAACCACCAAGCAAGCACACATTTCTATAAATAGAAGAATCTCCAAGCAAAGAGAGGTTAATAACACGAATGTAAACATATCCCTAAATCTAGAAGAGATAAGCTCTTGAGATAAAAGTGAGGCAAGACTGGGAAAAGAGGAAGTATGTACCAGCCATGGGCTCTACCTTCTAAGCTCTACAAGTAGGAGACATCCCCATTCAATCATATTAGTAAATGTGTACACACATGCATGCATTTATGTAAACTACGTGTGTACATATGTATATATGTGTATGCATACATATATATACATGTTGCATACATGTGGTAAGAGATACCCATGTGTAACATGGTTATAGTACTAACACAGGTAAGATATACATAGATATGTATGTGTTTATATGTAGATATCAATATCTTTCTACATACATATATGTCTCTATCTACATATGCACACGTGTATATACAACATACATGCACACACATGTGTCCATAATATTAATGTATGCATGGCATGCTATGCATACATGTATAGATATGCAGTGCATTTTGAATGCATGTATAAATGTGTGCATAGGTATGTTGTCCTGTATGTGTGAACAGTACACGTGTGTCATGTATGCATTCACATGTAGGCAGGTACATAGATATCTATTATAAATATATAGATATTTTCATACATACACATACACACATATACTCATGCACACGCACATACACATATACATATACATGTACCATGCATGTGTTGTTCCTGTAAAAACATTACACGTGGACACCCCTTACTATTTTCTTCATTAAAACACTACAATCATAGGCATCCTATAATTTTGTATAAGCATCAGTCACTTTGAATCCAAGGGGCTTTAAGCCCCTTGAAAGATGTGATGACATATCCAGAAGTTTGACCAGTGTAAATTAATTGTTACCACAAGGAAACCAAGATAACCTGAAGGGGAGAAGGGTAATTAGTCAGCTAAAGTCTGACTCAATTGCCAGGAGATGGCTCTTAAAGATAATGCCAGGTTAGAATAGAAATTCATTTGTGAAATCTCACAAAGAAAAACGATGGACAATTATGAGCAGTATCATATCACAAAGCAGAGAGGAGCAGTAGAGGACAAAGTCAATAATTAAATAAAGATTTAAAAGATGCAATTATATAAAATCACCCCAAAGACATTCAACAATAAAAATGAAGAAAGGACTACAAACAGAGGAAAAATGGAAAAGATTTGCAAAAAAAAAATAATGATTGTAAAAAACTGTTTTCTCCATCAAGCGCAGTGGCTCTGCCACACTCAGACCCCAAAATCACAGTCCCATATATGCTTCTAGGTGAAGTAGAAACAGCACTAAAGAAAACAATAATGTGAAAAGCAGTCAGGTTGAAACAAGAGTATATAGAAGAGATCCATGCACGAAGAGACACAATTATGGAAGGTGCTAAAGCACTGAGACATAAAGTATGAAGGAAGGAAAGATACCAAAAGGCATGGAAAAAACTAGGATATTATTAATATTGGAAAAAAGAAACTGAAAGGACATCAATAACTAATGATCTACTCTCCCAACTATTAAGAAAATTCTTTTCTTTTTTTTGTTCTCCCTATCACACACAGCCTGGAAGTACAGCAAACAGTCATTAACCCTAACCTAACACTGACCACCATGGGGCTTTGACCTGCTCCATTTCCAACCTGTGCCAATTCACCCCCTTTTAGGCATCTAGTGGCCCCACATTTTAGGGGCTTACCATTAACGGCACCCGAATTAGTGAAAATACCCAATGAATTAGTCCCCTATAGCTCAGAACGCTCAAATTCAAGAGATCCTCCAGCCTTAGCTTCCCTGATATCAGAAATTAAAGGTATGTGCCACTATGCACAGCTATATAAAATCTTTATGAGAGTGTATCAATAAGGCAAGATTCATAACCTCGAAGATGACCATGAACATGCCTATATAGTTCAGTACTGCAAAGCATAAGAAATTCTCTAGGTAGGAGGCAGGGGAAGTATAACATTTATTTAGACACCAGAGGAGCAAATCCCAGACCCAATAACCCAAATCTGATATAGCAGTAATTGTATTCCAAAACCAGTAAATCCACCTCAATGTAAAAACAAGGAAATCATAACATGGTACTACAGCAAGGAACCAAGTCATCCTGTAACCTTTCCCCCACCTGAGGCCTTCCTGTAGACACTCAAGAATCCCAACTGTCTGCTTGCCTGCATCCTCTCCCCCCTCAGTTCTCTGTTCTCCGCAGCTCCCTGGATTCTACTCTCTGCTCTGTACTCTCTCTGTAGCTCTGTCAACTAGGAGTTCTTATTCCTTCTCCTTGGACTGAATTCTGAATTCTGACCTTACAATGGCTACCTTCTGGGTATTTGTAATCTTTTAAGGACCCGAGGGCTTCACACCCAATCAGCAAAAGGGTGTAGGCCTGGGGCTTAGTACTTAGGAAGTGTAAGGGTGTAGGCCTGCCTACAAACAAACCTCTAATCAAGCTTCCCTTAACTAGCCCCACCTGAGGCCTATTGAATGGGGTGGGGAAAGGTCTTTAATCACTTATTGGCATCTATATATGAATTGAGGCTATCCTTGGGATATTCAAAAGGAACAAGCAGGCTTTCACAAATACTATTCAACAAAGGACCACATCTTTACCATTTCACAATTAAAGATATATATCTATATCTATATCGATGTTGATATAGACATACTATAAAATCCCGTTGTGTTTAGCACTTATTGATCATGAAAAGAGCATTTAATTTAGTAGAATGAAACACCATTTTATAAGTTCTTTTTCAATGAGGTCTACCATCCAGCCAATGAAATCATTCAAGATCTCTTAGAAGAAATCATCTTATTTGATGATCGTTGGATATAAATGTTGGGTGAGGCAGAAAACAGGAAGACGTATGCTCAACAAACATACTCATTTCTATAATGAAGAAGATCCAGCACAGAGTCCAGGCTGAAAAAAGATTCACTGTGGTTGATATTCCCTACAATATATTATCAGGGAGCCTGACTTTAGAAAAGGTTTCAAGGAAGATTACTATCCTTGACAGTGTGAAATACAGAAATTAGAACAGAAGAAACCACTGGGCTTAAACTAAAGTAATTGCTTACTTTGGAACAGTTTTAGCACAGAAGTCAGGAAGGGATGAAATGAGCAGAAGGTAACAAGTATAGACTACTTACTAATGGTTCCTAAGTTCATTAGGCCATGGAACTTTTGGTTTTGAAATATTCTGACCAAATGGATAAATGTGGAGTTCCAGAGGCAAGATGTGGATTTATTAGGTAGAGTTAGAGTTAGGAAGTATTCACAAAGTAAAGCTAAAAAGTAGAGATCAAGTCTCCCAAAGCATTTTCCCAAAGCAAACACTCATTAGCCCAAACCTAATACATCATGATCACCATGGAGGCTTTGATCTGCTCCAGTTCCAACCTGGACCAATTTACCCCTTTTTAGGCATCCTAGTGGCCCCACACTCTGGGGGTTTACCATAATGGTGCCTGAAGTTAGTGAATTAGTGAAAACACCCAGTGACTTAGTCCCCTGGAGCTCAGAACTCCCAAAATCAAGAGATCCTCTAGCCTTAGCTTCCTAATATCAGAGATTATAGGTATGTGCCACTATGCATAGCTATATAAAATCTTTATGAGAGTCATCTATATATGAATTGAGGCTATCCTTGGTAAGGGAATTGAAAAAGAACAAACAGGCTTTCACAAATACTATTCAACAAAGGACCACATCTTTACCATTTCACAATTAAAGATATATATCTGTATCTTTAGGAGAAGCTTTTCTCCTTCATCTTGGGAGATCCAGTGGAATCATGTGTATAGAGAATAGTGAGGGATTTAGGAAATCAAAGGATGGGGTTGAGTCCTGATAAAGATGGACAGTCTCTTTTCCCTCACTGAAATGGACCCTTACAGACCTAGGGAGGAAGTTAAAGCTATGGATGGATAAAGGAGAGAGCCTTGCACAGCTCTCCACTCTCCTACCCTCTGATTATAGAGTCCAGAGGCTGACTTGGGCAGAAAAAGAGGCCAAATAACCCATTTCTATATAACTCAATAGCATTGAAATTTTCTCACATCATACAGAACACTAGGGTTCTATGGAATACAAACAATGGTTTGGGAAATGCTGTGTTCAAGGACATTGTCCTTGAAAGAGAAAATTGAGTGGAAATAGATAATTAGGTCACGGATGACCTTAAGATGGCCTCAAAGAATTAAAGGAGGAAGAAATATAGGATGCCAGAGAACTATAGTAAGACTGAGGGCATATGGCCACTGTGATTCAGTAGGTGTACTCAAGAGTACATAGGAACACATGACGTTAACCACAATGTGCCTGGATTAAATACATATAAACCTAGAAGAGCATTTCCTAAAGATGAGATTTCTGAATTAGTTGTCATCCTCAGTACCTTCCCCTATATATTGATTTGTTTAATAAACATATTCCTAATTTAGTAACAATTTGTGGGAATCTATACTATATGTATGCAATAATCTCTAGTTATACCACTCACTAACTGTGAAAAGAGATGTACTTGTGAACAAAGATGGTTAGGATTAGCCAGGATAGGGACTGACCCTGGATCACAGTTACGGGAATTATCCTTCAGGAGTACAAAGAACATCTTTTTTAATTTTTTTTCTTAATGACCTTAAATTACCTCACAGACTCCACTTACTTGGACAATGTTCTCATTTAAAGAAAACTGAGGAGCATGGAGGTGAATGACTTGCTCCCAGCCTATACCTAGAACATCCTGCCCCCTGTTCCTAACTTTGTATATACAATTTCCAGTGACATTTTGGAGCCTAGTCATAATAAAAATTGTTGGGTTCAAGATTAATAAAAGACCTGTTGAAAAGCAGACATCTGAGGGGATTTTCATTTTCACTTATTATTAACTTAATATGTTTTCCAAATGATATCTTTTGAAAACCTCCTTATTTTTCCCTCTCACAGGGAAAAAATATGTGATTGTTATCTTGGTTACCCTGAATTCCCTTATGACTTTATTCCCTTGATAAGAAGACAGACAAATGTCAAAAGGGGAGTTGTTTCTGTGATAGATGAAACCCAAACCTAGAAACATATTGTATCCATATATTTCTCTTATGCCTTTCTCAATTCTCAAGGTCGATCTCTTATCACAATCTATTGCTAAATGGGCAAAAGAGATAAATAGTAAAATATTTACCATAAAAAACACCATTAAAATCTTAACCATTTCTATTTTAAGAAAACTAGAATTAAGGGCAACTAGGTGGTACAGTGAGTAGAGCACCGGCCCTGGAGTCAGGAGGACCTGAGTTCAAATCCAGATTCAGACACTTGACATACTTACTAGCTGTGTGACCTTGGGCAAGTCACATAACCCCAATTGCCCTGCCTTCCCCCCTCAAAAAAACTGGAATTGAGCATCATCAGGGTTAACATCTCTATTGACTTTATTATTGCCATGTTGTACCCAATTTTTTATGTACACATACAATAGAAAAACCCTTTGGTCTGAAACTTTCTTTTAAAAAATTGTTCATTTTAAACTTAAATACAAAATGGGGGGGGGGGGGACATCTTCATGTACACAGCAGAACCTAAAGAGAGGATTCAATATAAAACCATAAATTTCCATTTCGGACTTTAAAAAAGAAACTATGTAATAAATACTATACATTGTTTTCAAAGCTACCCAGCTTTTCTGTGCTTCCTTCTAAGTTTTCTTTTGTTCTCTGCTGTGCACTTTTTTTCTCCCTCCATCCCACCTTGTGCTAGAGAAGGCTGCAATTAAACACATATATTGTGTATATGTATGTGTATATATATATATATATATACATATATATGTGTGTGTGTGTGTGTGTGTATATATGTGTATATATATTTACATGCATATATCTATATAAATATCTATATCTATAGTTATAGATACACACAGATACATATGTGTAAGATCATTCAGTACATATTTGTATTCATCAGTTCTTTCCCTGCAGGTAGATAGGATCTTCCTTCATAGGTCCAAATCTTTCCACATTTTTCTAAAATCAATCAGTCCATCATTTCTTATAGCACAGTAGTATTCCACCACAAACATATACTACAACTTGTTTAATCATTCCTTAATTGCAGGGGATCTGTCATTTTAGCCAATCTGATAGGTGTGAGATATCTCAAAGTTGTTTTAATTTCCATTTCTCTAATCAATAATGATTTATACAATTTTTTCATATGACTATATATAGTTTTGATTTCTTCATCAAAAAACTGCCTGTTCATATCTTTTGACCATTTATCAATTGGGGAATTACTTTTATTCTTATAAATTTGACAAAGTTCTTTATACAGATGAGAAATGAGACCTTTATCTGTGAGATTATCTATGACAAATTTCCCCCAACTTTCTGCTTTCCTCCTAATCTTGCTACATTGGTTTTATTTGTATAAGAACTTTTTAATTTAATATAATCAAAATGATCCATTTTATATCTCACAGTGCTCTCTGTCTCTTGTTTATTCATAAATTATTCTATCTATGAGTCTGAGAGGTGGGTAATATGTTCCATGTTCTTCTCATTTTCTTGTAATATCTCCCTTTATATCTAGGTCATATATCCATTTTGACTTTAGCTTACTTGGTATATATTTTAAGATATTAGTCTACTCCCAATTCTGCCATACTACTTTCTAGCTTTCCCAGAAATTTCTACCAAATAATGAATTCTTATCCAAAAACTTAAATTTTTATATTTGTCAAACATATGCTTACTACAATCACCACTGTTTATTGTATGTCTATTCTCTTCCATTGATCTACCTTTCTATTTTTTAGCCAGGACTAGATAGGGTTTTTATATTTACTGCTTTATAAGCTAGTTTGAGGTCTAGTACTGCTGAACTTCCTTCCTTTACATTTTTTAAAATTAGTTTCTTTGAAATTCTTGACCTTTTGTTCTTCCAAATGAATTTTGTTATTATTTTTTTCTAACTCAGAAAATTTTTTTTAGTAATTTAATTGGGATGGTATTGAATAAATAGATTAGTTAGGTAAAATTGTCATTTTTATTATATTGGTTTTGCCTACCCATGAACAATTAATATTTCTCCAGTTATTTAAATCTGATTTTATTTGTATGAAATGTTTTATAATCTTGTTCATCTAGTTCCTGGGTCTGTTTTGGCAGTTATGCTTTTAGGTATCTTATACTGTCTATAATTATTTTAAATGGTCTAAATAAACAATGCTGAATAAAGTTGAACAACACCAAATAATATTGGTGACACATTGTGTAGTTTCCTTGTTTCTTTCTCTCTTTTAATTAAATCAATTTTAGCTTTAACTTTGTCTGAGATTATGATTGCTATCCCTGCCTTTTTTACATCAGCTGAAGCATAACAAACTTTACTGTGTGTGTCTCTCATTGTTTGTTGTGCTTCTTGTAAACAACATATTGTTTAATTCATTTTTTTTTCTGCCCAGAAGGACCTCACAGTCTAATGGGAATATTCCACTAATTTTTTTTTTAATTTAAATTTATTTATTTGACATATTTAGTTTTCAGCATTGATTTTCACAATAGTTTGAATTACAAATTTTCTCCCCATTTCTACCCTCCCCCCCCAACTCCAAGATGGCGTATATTCTGGTTGCCTGTTCCCAGTCAGCCCTCCCCTCTATCACCCCCCTCCCCTCTCATCTCCTTTTCCCTTCCTTTCTTGTAGGGCAAGATAAATTTCTACGCCCCATTGCCTGTGTATCTTATTTTTTAATTGCATGCAAAAACTTTTTTTTTTTGTTTTTGAACATCTGATTTTAAAACTTTGAGTTCCAAATTCTCTCCCCTCTTCCCTTCCCACCCACCCTCCCTAAGAAGTCGAGCAATTTAACCTAGGCCACATGTGTATCATTATGTATAACCCTTCCATAATACTCATGTTGTGAAAGACTAACTACATTTTGCTCCTTCCCAACCCATCCCGCTTTATTGAATTTTCTCCCTTGACCCTGTCCCCTTTCCAAAGTGTTTGTTTTTGATTACCTTCACCCCCATCTGCCCTCCCCTCCATCATCCCCCCCCTTTTATTTTTTTTTCTTCCTTCCTCTTCTTTCCTGTGGGGTAAGATACACAACTGAGTATGTATGGTATTCCCTCCTCAGGCCAAATCTGATGAGCGCAAGGTTCACTCATTCCCCCCTCACCTGCCCTCTCCCCTCCTCCCACAGAACTGCTTCCTCTTGCCACCTTTATGTGAAATAATCCACCCCATTCTATCTCTCCCTATCTCCCTCTCTCAGTATGATGCTCTCTCATCCCTTAATTTCATTTTATTTCTTTTAGATATCTTCCCTTCATCTTCAACTCACCCTGTGTCACACATATATATACACATAGATATATACATACATACACATTCACTTATATATATACATAAACATATATATATATATATGCATATTCCCTTCAGCTACCCTAATACTGAGGTCTCATGAATCATCCATGTCCTCTTTCCATGTAGGAATGTAAACAAAACAGTTCAACTTTAGTTGCAGTTTCTGTTTCTTGATTACCTTTTCATGCTTCTCTTGATTCTTATGTTTGAAAGTCAAATTTTCTATTCAGTTCTGGTCTTTTCACTGAGAAAGCTTGAAAGTCCTCTATTTTATTGAAAATCCATATTTTGCCTTGGAGCATGATACTCAGTTTTGCTGGGTAGGTGATTCGAGGTTTTAATCCTAGCTCCATTGACCTCCGGAATATCGCATTCCAAGCCCTTCGATCTCTTAATGTAGAAGCTGCCAGATCCTGGGTTATTCTGATTGGGTTTCCACAATACTCAAATTGTTTCTTTCTGGCAGCTTGCAGTATTTTCTCCTTGATCTGGGAGCTCTGGAATTTGGCGACAATATTCCTAGGAGATTTCTTTTTTGGATCTATTTGAGGAGGCGATCGATGGAGTCTTTCAATTTCTATTTTGCCCCGTGGCTCTAGAATATCAGGGCAGTTCTCCTTCATAATTTCTTGAAAGATGATATCTAGGCTCTTTTTTTGATCATGGCTTTCAGGTAGTCCAATTATTTTTAAATTATCTCTCCTGGATCTATTTTCCAGGTCAGTGGTTTTTCCAAGGAGATATTTCACATTGTCTTCCATTTTTTCATTCCTTTGGTTCTGTTTTATAATATCCTGGTTTCTCATAAAGTCACTAGCTTCCACTTGCTCCAATCTAATTTTTAAAGTAGTATTTTCTTCAGTGGTCTTTTGGACCTCCTTTTCCATTTGGCTAATTCTGCCTTTCAAGGCATTCTTCTCCTCATTGGCTTTTTGGAGCTCTTTTGCCATTTGAGTTAATCTGTTTTTTAAGGTGTTGTTTTCTTCAGTGTATTTTTCAGTATTTTTTTGGGTCTCCTTTAGCAAGTCATTGACTTGTTTTTCATGGTTTTCTCGCATCCTTCTCATTTCTCTTCCCAATTTTTCCTCTACTTCTCTAACTTGCTTTTCCAAATCCTTTTTGAGCTCTTCCATGGCCTGGGACCAGTTCATGTTTTTCTTGGAGGTTTCTGTTGTAGGCTCTTTGACTTTATTAATTTCTTCTGTCTGTATATTTTGGTCTTCTTTGTCAGCAAAGAAAGAATGCAGAGTCTGAGACTGAATCTCGGTGCGTTTTTGCTGCCTGGCCATAATCCCAGCCAACTAACTTGACCTTTGAGTTTTTCAGTGGAGTATGACTGCTTGTAGACTACAGAGTTCTATGTTCCACGTTTGGGGGGGAGGTGCCAGCTCTGCCGCACCAGCACTGCTCCTTCCCCAAGGACCCCCAACCCGAACTGGGCTCAGATCTTCGGCAGGCTGTGAACCCCTGCTCTGATCCGCCACTTAATTCCTCCCACCAGGTGGGCCTGGAGCCGGAAGCAGCAGCAGCAGTAGCTGCCCCACCTCCGCTGCCCCCGGGGCTGGAAGCTGAACCGCGAACTCCTTCCACTCCCGCAGCTTTTCCCACTAACCTTCTCAGCAGTCTTTGGTGTTTGTGGGTTGAGAAGTCTCGTAACTGCCGCAGCTCACTGAATCAGGGCGCTGGGGCCCCCTCCGCCCGGCTTCTGGTCTGGATGGTCCAAGTCGCTCAGGCTGGGCTCTGCTCCACTCCATTCCCAGCTCCCAGCTCCCAGCTCCATGCGGGATAGACCTCACCCAGAGACCATCCAGGCTGTCCTGGGCTGGAGCCCTGCTTCCCTCTGCTGTTCTGTGGGTTCTGCCGTTCTAGAATTGGTTCAGAGCCATTTTTTATAGGTTTTTGGAGGGGCTTGGCAGGGAGCTCAGGCTGGTCCCTGCTTTCCAGCTGCCATCTTGGCTCCGCCCCCCCCTTAATTCATATTTTTAATCTATTCTGCTCTCCATTTCCATTTTATGGGTAAATTCATCCCATTCACATTCAAAGTTATAGTTACTAGTTGTGTATTTCCCTCCATCCTATTTTTCCTCACTATCCTTCTCACCCTATTTACCCTATCTCTGGGAGGGTCTGAAACTTTCTGTCACTTGCATTTCTAACCAAGGCAAACTTCCTAAAAAGGATGAAATTTTAAGGCACAATCAGTCCAGCAAAAAAAAAAAAAAAAAAAAGTTTCAATGCTCTTAGATTCTATGATAAACCTGGTGTTAGAAGAGTACTAAGTAAGTAGTCTGCAGTCCAGGAACTGGGAAGTATTATATGAAGTGAAGAATGGGAAATACTAACTGTAGGATGGACAAGACACTACAGGAAGTGTTTGATTCTCTTTTTCCAGTTGGTCTATTTTCTTTTCCTGATTTTCTTGTTTTTCTTGGATTGCTCTTATCTTTTCCCCTAATTTTTCCCCAATCTCTCTTAACTGATTTTTAAAGTCCTTTTTAAGTTGTTCCAAGATCTCTTTTTGTGTTTGTGACCATTTGACGTTTCTCATTGAAAAAAGAATGGCTTTTTTGCTCTTCTATCTTCCTCTGAATATGAATCCAGATTTTCTCTGTCTCCTTTACTTACTCATTTTTATTTTGTTTTATTTTTTAGCAGCTTATTAGTATAATCAAATTCTAGTTTCAATGTGTGGGGAATGATGTCTCAAGTCCACTTTGCTGTTATTTTCTAAGCTCGGTCCTGGGGCCCAACCCTGGGCACTCCTCTCCACCCCTAAACTACAGCCAGGTCTCCCCTCCTGCTGTCCTGAGAATGCTCTTGCTCCTTGCATTTCTTCCAGTGGCAGCAAACTTCAACTGTCCTCTCCATCCTGGAACCAAAACCAAGGACTCTGTTTTCCTGCAAGTGCTTACAGCCAGCAGGGTTCCCACTCCTCTGCTACCACATTCACCAGGTGTGTGTTAGCTCCTTACCTGCAGCTGTAGCCTGGGACCTCATCAGGTCAGCACGGCTGTGCCTGGTGTCTCTCAATAGTGGTTGGTCCTTCAATTTTCTCCTACTCAGCCATCCAACCCACACACTGTTTGTGAGGTGAAAGTTCCTGAGGCTGAGCCTGCCTTCTAACCCTGCTGCCCCGGGTGCTTGTAGTTGATTCTGCAGAGTCAGCCTGGAGATGTTTGCATTTCACTCAGGCCAAACCTCCACTCCTGGAGGTCAAGTCTTTCCTGGAGTCCTCTCAAATTGTCTTAGGAGAACCTTGACTTTTGTTCATTTCTGCTTCTCTTGCAATCACTTTGAGGCAATGTTTTGCCCTTTTTTGTGGAGGAAATTTGGATAGCCAGAAGTCTTCAGACCTATTTTGCCATCTTCCCAGAATCTTCTCTATATAGGATTAATCATAATAATTGTTTCCTAATGCTGAAATATCCTTGCATTCCTGGAATAAATCCAGCTTGGTCATAATGAAAAATTTTTTGGAAAAACTCAGCATGGTGTGGTAGATAGAGAACCGGCCTGGGATCCAATAAGGTCTGAGTCAGGTCAATAAGCACTTACTAAACATCTATAGTATGTGCAAGGCACTGTGCTAAGAATTAGAGACAAAGGGAGGCAAAAACCCCTACCCTCAAGGAGCTCACATTCTAATGGTGGTGATAATATGCAAACAACTACAGTCAATCCTCAACATTCAGGTGTTTAATTTCCTGCAATTTTATTAGTAAGCTCATTTTCACTTTTTCTTTGCCAACTGCATAATATTCATGGCTTTGCACAATAGAGAAAAAAATAAGAGGCCCGATACATGCAAGTTTGTAGAGTTACTGCTATCCTACTATGTGATTCACCCTTCTCGTTCACTCGACCATTGTAAAGAGCTCTCATGCATTTGTTTGCATAATTTTAATTGTTTGCCTTTTTTCAAACTTACAATTATGCCCCCAAAGTATAGTGAAAGTTCTTCAGGCTCTAAGTGCATTTGTGCAAATTCGGTGATGCAGCTTAGTGAGAAAATAAAGGTAATAGATTAAACTTCATGCTGGAATATTTGCAGCAACTGTCACTGTGAGTTTGGTGTTAAATAATATATGATTCATTATACAATACAATGCCCTTATACAAGACAACACCCTCACACCACCATCTGACACAGCAGAAGGTAAGATTTAGGTTAAAAATGTTTTAGTTTTAAGAATTTTATTTGTTGCACAGTATTTCGGGTACTGTGGATTTGCATGTTATAAAAAGTGAATGTTGTCTGAAATATATTTTTTTAATTGGGATGTTAACACAAAAGGTCACAGAATTCTAGGGAGTTACTAGTAAGAAAAAATGTTTTTCATGGCCACCAATTTTATTTTGTGTACTACATTTTATAGGTTATTTTACAGTCACTATGTTCGGAAAAGTACATAGTATCAGAATTAATATTTTGTTATAAAGAATTGTATGCAGCCAAGTGTATTTTCAGTAATCTCTAGTGGAAGATCACAGTTTTGGGTGGTCGTAGGAACCTAGCCTATTTCCCATAGTTTCAATGTATCAACATGCACGTGTTTGGCTTTCACACCATTTTCTAGGAATATTACCCCTGCAAAAGTTGAGGATTGACAGTATGTACATATGAGATATATTCAGGGTAAATTTGAGATGATCTCTTAGGTAAGACCCTAGCCTTGAGGGGGACAAGGAAAGAGGGTGGGATATGAACTGAATCTTGATGGAAGCCAGGGAAGCCAGGAGGTAGAAAGGGGGAGGGAAAGAATTTCAAGAATGGGAGATAGTCAGAGAAAAGGCACAGATTAAGGAGATAAAGTGTCAATCATTTAGTCACCTGGTATCTCTTAAGTACTTAACGTGTCAGGCCCCTGTGCTAAACACCAGGGACACAAAGAAAGGAAAAAAAGAAGAAAAAATGTCCTACCTCTAACACATATCAGCTGTGGAAGCCTAGGCACTTAACATCTCAGTGCTCTAGGCAACTCGCTAAGACTCTAAGTTACAGAGAAGGTAGGTAACAAGCATGGGTAGGGAGAAATTACTCATCCAGGAGTTCCCTATTATGAAATCACAGGTCCAGTCCATATCCTGATTACTATAGTATGTTTGCTAAATTTTTAGAGTTTCCCATCAATATTCATTAGTGGAGAGGTAGTATATCATGGTGGATAAAGAGTAGATGGTTAACCTTAGATTCAGCAAGACCTGATTCAAAGACTTGCCTTTGGCACATACTAATAAGCATGATTAGGGGCAACTCAGTGGCACAGTGGATAGAGTGACAGGCCTGGAGTCAGAAAGACCTAAGTTCAAATCTAACCTCAGATACTAGCTGTGTGACCCTGGGCATGTCACTTAACTCTGTTTGCCTCAGGTTCCTCAGATGTAAAATAAGTTGCAGAAGGAAATGGAAAACCACTCCAATATCTTTGCCAAGAAAACCCCAAATGGGATCACAGAGAGTTGGACATGACTGAAATGGCTCAACAACACCAGAGAATTATTGATCTCAACCAGCAGAGGAATTTCCACATGAAGAGTTCCTTATACTAATAAAGGTTTAAGCCACAAAATACCATTAATCATATTGGTCTATAGTTCTCTTCCTCTGCTTCATACTTCCCTGGTTTGGGTTTCAGGACTGTATCTATCTTAGAAAAGGAGACTAGTTAAATGTCTTTTTTAAAAAAAAATTGTTGACAATAATTTGTATAGCCTACTGATTAGTTCCCTTGGGATATTCAATAGACCAGCTCTCCCCCCACACCTCCCACCTTGGTAGTTTATTTGTAACTTACTCAATTTCTTTCTGAGATTGTTTAAAAAGCTCTTCTTCATGCTTTGTTAACTTGGCTATTTAATATTTTTAGATGTTTCCATTTCTTTAAATTCTCAAATTTTCTGATCATTTTCTTTTGTAGTAATTGTGAATTAATCGCCTTTTGTTATTTTGGCAATTTGATTTTCCTTTCTCTTTCAAAAATCAAATTAACTAGTAGCATTGATTTTTCTTAAAGAAAATCTTGTTAGCTTTGTTTTCAATTTTATTTATTTCTTCTATTTTTAAATATCCACTTTTGCACTTATTTTAGTTGTGAATTTGTTGCTTTTTAAAGATTTTAAGATTGTATGCTCAATTAATAATTAATCCTCCTTACATTTTATTATTATTTTCAGAGATATGAATTTTCTGCAAGGATAACTTCAGCAGCATCCCATATGTTTTAGTGTGTTCTCTCATTGTTGTGATTATGTTTAAAATAATATTTCTTTGATTCCATAATTTATTCTATGACCTATTCATATTTAAGATGCCATAAGTCTCCAGTTAGATTTTTATCTTTTGTTCACAGCTACTTTGCCTTTTATTCATAACTACTTTATTATTTGTATTCAATTGTGGTCTACAAAATAGGCATTTAATAATTTTTAATTTTAGATTTATTACTATTTCTTAATGCCCTAGTACATGATCAATATTTGTAAAGGCACCCTTAGATGATGAAAAATTGCTATATTCTCATTCATAAATCACTGCAAGTATAACAAATCTACTTTCTTCATATGTTCAGATCTATAATTTTTTCCTATTATTACTGTTAAGCTCTGAAAGAGGAATGGTAAAGTCATCCACAGTTATTATCTCTATCAAGGTCTTTGAACACCTTATTTCAGTACTTAGACACTCTGCCAATCGAGTGAATCTATGTTTAATGATGTGATGTTTCATTATACATATTGCCTTTAGGCATAATGTAGTTTTCTTGTGTGTCTGTAGACAGTATCTATTTTTTATTATTGCCTTGCCAGCAACTCTTTTTTTAATCACCTAAAACATGGTTTTATTCCAGTCCTCTGTTTTGACTTTCCATGTTTTTTTAATGTTTTTGTCTTTTTTTTCCCATTCCTTCCCCCTTCCTAATTTTTCTCTCTCCTGCAATAGACTTTCAGGTTAAAATAGGGGTGTGCTGGAGCCAGCTCAACCTGGCTTGCAAGATCCAATTGTTTAGTTTTCAGTGTGAACATTTATGCAAATACTACAAATTGGGATTTAGCTTATTTCTTTGTTGATTGTCTAGACTTAAGAAAGTGATGGAAAAAATGTGAACAATGCAGATTGAAGTTAAAAGTGTGTCATGCTAACATTTTTTTTTCCAAAGGAACCACTTGTTGGACATTTAGCAGCACATCTCCAAAGCTAAAGACTAATAAAATCAAAGAGAATATGGACTTTTCCACTGGATGGAGGCAAGAAGATTAAAAAAAAAAAGGAAGAGGTTTTCCTTCAGAAGATTGAGGTTTCAAAAGAGACAAATTACTTGGGTAAAAATTGAAAGAAAATGGATAGTCAATCAATTAGCAAAGAAGAGCACAAACAGTTTGAATTTAAAATAGGCTAAAGTGTCTATTCCTAGATAGAGGTACAGAGAATCAGGGAACTTAGATCTGTGCCACCACAGAATTAAAAACAAATTAGGCCTAAGGTACAAATGGGCAATTTTATCGACAGTTTGTATTATGGAATTATTAAGGGATGAATTGAGACACCTTTTCCTCTTAAAAGATGAATAATGAAGAGTATTTTGTTAAAGATTTTTTGATCTTGCAAAATTATGTCCACTTTGTAGCCCATTCTTTATATTTCCTCTGTTATAATAAGCTTTTCTTCAAGTCTTCTCCAGATGGTCTCTTTGGTGAGGTCAACCTCAGGCTTTAAGAAATACACCTCAGAAAAACTCTGTTCCCATTCTCCCTAATCCTACACAGATAAAATCTGCCTAGAACTCACTTTTAAGATCGTGTCCTTCAAAATATGCCTCATTATGACATGGCAAGACATTTGACATTTCCTGACTGAACAGTTTCAGTCTTCTAGCTGTGTGTAATTTATTTCTCTTGAACTATTAGTAAGCCTTTTTTATTTTTCAAAAGCACAAACTACATAGCACCAAAGAAATAAACTCAAGACTCAGTAAATTCCCATCTCATACGGATACATTTCCCTTGCTCTAATCCCTAAGGAGAAAGGGAAAGAAGACTGGGGGAACTGAGCTGTTGCTATCTTCATTAACTGTGATCATTGTTATTGTTGAGGACTAGAGTGAAATGCAGGAAGACCTAGATTCAAGTCCTCCTCTAATACACACCTCAGGCAAGTCTCTTTAACCTTTCATTTTTCTGGACAACTCTCTAAAGTTGCAAAAGTAACAGCCTGTCTTGATAGAAGAAATTTCTGTACCTAGAGGCTCTCTATGCTGAAGAAATCACAGATCCAGTCTCTATGCCTATTCTATCATTTTGCTTTTCGTCTCATTCTCATCTTTTTCAATGGAATTCAGATAAAAGCAGTCCTAGGACAAATTGCTATCCAGATATTATTCTTTTATATTAATATTCTGTGAACTATTTCACAGATAGATAAAATGCCTCCTTTTCATAATTGTATGAAATATTGGAATGTAAGCTCACTATTGAAAGCATCTTTGGAACAACTCCAGTACCAAGTGAGATGATGGAGACAATATGTTTCTCTTCCTGTTCTACATGATTCTGAGTTATTCTGCTGGATATCTGGATTTTCAAGGCTTTCCTTTCCACAAAGTTAACAGTTATGAATATTTGGTATGGCAACATCTATTGAAAACATCATTCTTAAATTTTTTGGATCAATATTATGCCCATGAGATCAGTTCATCATTAGTTCTGTCTGAAGTAATGGTCCAATTTCAGAATGGTTTGTCTGTTGGATTTTCAAGGATACCTGAGGTCTGTATTTGTGCCACAGGGATTTTTTACTTAATAGTTTACAAAAGATAGTGAACTTTTGCTCACCAGGTCATTTCTTTCTAGGTATCTGGTACATGCTAAATCTTTGCTCCTTACACAGTTTCTACCATACCCTTGCATAGTCTGCATTGATCGATAAGTTTGGGTTCCTTAAGGATAGCCCACCTACAATTTCTGGTAGCTATGACCTGGTCCTGAATTTCAATCATAACACCCCCCAAACCCATTTCTGTAAAGAAAACCATATCATCCAATCATTTGTTTGATTCTTGTTTCTTGTAATAATTTTGGTTAAGTTCATGTGAATGTCACCCATGGAGCTAGCTAGGTAGCCAGATAGTGCAATAGGCAGTAAGGTGGCACAGTGGACAGAGCATTGGCCCTAACACCAGAAAGACATTAGTTCAAATTCAGCCTCAGACACTTTCTACCTGTGCGACGCTGGGCAAGTCACTGAACCTCTATTTGCCTTAGTTTCCTCATCTGCAAAGTGGTAATAAGTCAACCTACTTCGCAGTTGTTGTAAGGATCAAATGAAATAATAATTGTAAAGTGCTTAGGATACTTCCGGTCCATAGTAAGCCCTATGTTATCTATTATTTCTATAGAATACTTTTTGATTCCACTCTTGGATTTTAGCCATTTCATGGGCTCCACCTAGAGGTTAACCACTTTCAGTTACGTTTCACAAATTCGAGGAGGTGCGCCTATTGTCAAGCTAAAGTGGTGTTTGCTTGCTCCAAAAGTATTGCTGTGAGCTTTTGACCTGTTTATTCTGTACTCTGATAAGTCTTATGGAACCGCTTCCTCTTTTTTGGTGAGGAAGTATTCATCGAGTTGGGTTTTTTGTTGTTGTTGTTCTTAGGATATTTGCCATTTGCTTAACTATTAATTGTTTTAAACATGGTCATCCCCTGTATTCCCATTAAGCGGTGATTTCACTACGCTTACTGATATACATAGCAGCAACCTTCTCCTTAATAGTTTCGTTACTTAGTATGAAGAACGCCAAGGTTTTTGAAAATATTGCTTCCATCCATTGGTTCAATTTGAATTCCAAATTCAAACTTGGAACATCCTGTCTTTACCTTTCCTAGGTGTATGTTAAGAATTTTATACTTATCAAGCCCAAGTAACATTTTTATATGATTGGAGAAAAATTTTAAGAGATGAAAAAACTGCTACTAAGTCTTTTTAATAGAGTCATATAATTTGATGTGACTATTAGGATACTTTGGCATATCTTACCCATTAGCCTAGAAGCTGTATAATTTCTATTTAAAACTAATCAATAAATCAGCAAGCATTTATTAAGTACTTACTATGTGCCACACAATATCCTAAAGTCACCAGGATACAAAGACAAACATCTGAAATGATAATGTGTTTAAGGCTAGGCAAAATGATAAAAGGCACATTTTACATTAGTTGTTCTTAATGTTATTGTGCTGATGGCATATTTTAAATAAAAATCAATTATTGATGAGGACACCAAATATTTCAGGGTTTTCGTTATGCGTGCATGCAATATGTTATGTATATATACACACATATGTATATGTATATGTTTCTCTTTATATGCAGTACGTGTATATGACATGAGAGCAAGATTAAGTCAGAGTCACTGTGATGATTAAGAGAGTCAGTATAAATGTTATATAGCTCTTTCAGTCAGCTTGTTTGATGTTTACCAAAACAATAATAAGTTGTTCTTTATGTTTCAGGGACTCTTTGGCACATGTTTTTGCTCTTCAGCTCTGTTTTCTTCTAAGTGTCTGTGGAGTGTTTTTTGGTAACACAAGCTCTGAGTGCATTGTATGAAGTACATAAACACATAATTACCCTATATTTGGAGGGGTCACTGATGTTCCAATCTTTTCCTAGTAGATTTAGGATGCTTTCTGTTAAAAAACAAAAAGTTGGGATCAGGCTTGCATCTGAGAGGCAGCTGGCAAAACAAAGTGTTTGAGCCAATAATTATGTATCTTTTTCAACCCTAACACTTTCCAGCTTTGGAAAGAAGCTAGAATTTCAGTCTCCTCCCTAGACGTAATGGCTCTGTTGTTCATTATATTAGTGGTTTCTATTTTATATTTGATTTAATGTGCCTTTCAATATATTGGATTTCTTGCAACCATGTAGACGATCAGAGAATTTTAAAATCTGCTTTCTTCAGAGATTGTCTTCTTCGATTTATTTGCTTCTTAAGCTTCTACAGTAAAATTTCTGGTTGATGTAGAATTATTTATTTTGTTCTTTGTGATGCTTTGAATCTTTTTGTTTCCAATTGCTGATTAAGAGAATCTAACATGTCCAATATATATTTTGTTTTCTATATTCCTTTTCATGATTCTTTTTGTCACTTTTGATTGGATGATATAGGAGGTTCAGGGTTTTTACTGCATGTCTCAACTAGATATTAATGTAATCTACCTATACCTTTCAATAGATGTTTAACAGCTTCCTCAAGTAGCTCCTGCCATAATGATGTTTGATGTCTGTCCCAACTGGTATTCCTTGGCAGCTCTCCATTTCTTCCTAGGGCTCATACCATGGCAATGGTCACCATATATACTATTGTGCATGGGTCCTGAAATGTTTTTACACTTTCTGTCAAATATTGCAGGAGAATCTGTTTGTTTATAATGTATACAGCAAATTGTAGCTATTTTGAATTACCCTGATATGGCATAGTTGATTGGCTAGTTGTATTCATGCCATCAAACTCAAAGTGGGACTTTTTAAAATTTCAGTCTAGGTACGTTAATCTCCTCTCCAAAATCATTTGAGACATTAAAATCACTTTTGTATCATGCATTTTATTATTAGATGGAATTTCTGGAGTTTGTGTTTAGTGAAGATTTTCAATGACCGCAAATTCTTTCATTATTTTCCTCTTTAGATAGCACTTAGTTCTCAATTTTAGCTCTTATTTCATCTAATCTAGGCTTAGAGATGAAGCTATTTCTCAGAATTGCCCTTCAAGTACATGGTACCATTGATAAGCGGTATTATGAAGCCCATGATTAGAAATGCTAAGATCGATTTCCAGTTTGATTATGATATAGTGCCAACACATAATGAAAACATTCATATCTTCAGTCTATCACATGCACGCTAATGATTTGCCTGGTTTAGTTGTTAGCACCTTCTGCACTAAAGCATTTCCAACAGATGAGGTACTGGTATTTCTGGTTTGTTCTGATGCATCTTGCCTTCTCATGGTACGAGAACACAAAGGGGTGAAGATGACTTCATGACGAGCCAATCCTCACAAACTATATCACACTGAACATTTCTTTGGCTCCTAGAAGCAAGTTAATCATACTGACCAATTGTGTTCAGCAGTATTTCAAGGACAATGACCCTTTTCTTCCTGTTGGTGGTATCCATTGGCATTATTCCATCATGTGGACATTATTTATAAAGAACTTGACAAACCACTGCTTGGGGACACATCTAAGAGAAGTTGCAGAAAGAATTCCTCCTCAGATATAGGTTGCACTAGACGGTCCATTTAGCTCTGAGATTCTGTGACTTTATGAAAAATGTGATGTTATATTTATGGGGAACCTGTGACAGTACAAATCCATCAAAAAAATCCTGAGGAAGTGATATGACATAGTAACTTGAAACTGGAAAGACATAATCATTCAACAATTATGCCCACTGAATCCTTTGAAAATGAGTTCATTTGATTGAGGTATTGTTCAACAAGGAATCAGGAACTTTGAAAAGAATCTAAGATGGCCAGGGAGGCAGTGTTGTAATAAAAAAGACAATGGACTTGGAATCAAAAGACCTTGGACAAATCATTTAACTTCTCTGAATCTGGATTCCATCTGTATCATCTGGGGATAATAATACTTATGTCACTTATACTACAAGGTTGTTATAAAGATTCAATTAGAAGAAGTATGTAAAGTTTTTGTAATTATAAAATGCTATAAATATAAACTATTAATAGAAGGTACAGGCTCTGAAACGAGAAGATAAGGCAGTGCTCTCCTGGGCCTTGAAGAAATTTTTAATGTGGGAGATGGGTTCCAGAACTCTAGAGGAACTATGCATAAGATGCCTGCCTAGATGCCACAAATAGGGAAGGAATCAAATTTCCTCATAAATGCAGCACCCACGTTTTCAAAGAATCAGATTCTTAGCATTATAAAGACCACCTAGTACAACCTGTATGCACACAGTAATCCACTGTGAAATAACACCAACAAATAATTATTCAGCCTTTGATGGGGAACTTGCAACTTTTAGAGGCAGTCCATTCCATTTTTTTGATAGTCCTAATTGTTAGGATTCTTTTTTCTTACATTTGTGCTTAAATCTGCCTCCCTGAAACTTCCACCCAATTCTCCTAGTTTTTTCTTCTGGGACTAACTAGTACAAGTGTAGGTCTTCTTCTATAATAGCAGCCCTTCAGATGCTTACAGATATCTATCTTGTCTCTAATAAAATATTCTGAAACAAATATTCCTTTGGTAAAGCTCAATCACTTACTTAACTTTCACTTAATTTTTCTTGAAATTGAAAACTATCCTAGAAAATTCCATGTTGCTTTAACCATAAAAGTAGAATGAGCCTTAGCCAATGAGGGAAGAGAGGCCAGGACAGAGTCAGGAATATCTCGTTTCAAGTCCTGCCTCTAACACATACTATGTGAGCCTGGGCAATAGTCAGTGGTCAATAAACATTTATTAAGTGCCTATTACATATCAGGTACCGTGATAAGTAGTGGGATTACAAATACAGAAAAGAAAGGCAGTCCCTGCCCTCGAGGCGCTTACAATCAAATGGGGGAAGACAACACTCAAAAAGAAGCTGAAAAAAGAGAGAGGGTATGGTGGAAAAGTCAAAGAGGTCCAAATTGGGTGCAGTCAGATAAGATATAGCTTGGAACAGATGAAAAACTTTACCCAGTTAATGGAATCTATTTTTTAAAAAATGAAACATAATTCCATAGCTACATGAGACAACATGAAATATTAGAACAAAATTAAAAGATTGAAAACCTCTCCCTCCAAATTAAGACACTCAGAAAAGTTATTGCCAAAATCTGAAATTTAAAAGTAAAAGTACTGCAAGTAGTAACAAAGAGTTCAAATATCAAGGAACCACAATCAGGATCACACAAAATTTGGCAGCAAGTACTATAAAGGCATGAAAAACTTAAAATGTGATGCTACAAAAGGCAAAAAATAGGGTTTACAACTAAGAATTAATTGCCCTGAAAAACAGAGTCTAAAGTGAAGCTTTAATGGAATACAAAATTTTCAAGCAGAGGGAACAGAGTTAAACAGACATATTGAAATGCAAACACAGGAGTCAAAAGAAACCTACAGAGGTTTCTGAGCAATTGAAAGGAGCTTACATTGTTTACAATGAATCTAATGAGGGAGAAGAGAAAATAAAGTCCTTTGGGAATCTCAATGCCTCAAGGATCATTGACAGGCTTAAATTTTAAGACAGACTCAGAGTCAGAATGTATTTTTGTTCTGTTTTGTTGGTTTTAATAGAGGAAAGAAAAAGAAGGCAAAAGGAAGACACTAAAGAAGAAATGAGGAAGAAATGTGGAGGATCTTCATATTTTATTTAAATGGAGAACATGAGAAGAATATATAACATGGAAGAAGGAATGGGAAGAGGGGGTTATCTCATGGCTTCATTCTTATATGTCCCAAATGGAAAGGGAATGAACACATGCAGAGAGAAAGAGAGAGAGACAGAGAGAGAGAGAGAGACAGAGACAGAGACAGAGAGAGACAGAGAGACAGAGACAGAGAGACAGACAGACACAGAGACAGACACAGAGGGACAGAGAGACATGGGGGGAGAAGAGAGAGAGAGAGAGACAGAGAGAGACAGAGACAGAGAGACAGAGACAGAGAAAGAAGAGGGAGAGGGAGAGAAAGAAGAGGAAAAGAGACAGAGACAGAGAAGGGGGTGATAAAGAATAATCACAAGTAAAACAAACCTCATGATTAAGTATGAGCTTAATATAAAGGGTGATTAAAAAGAAAGAAAGTATAAGAAATAGATTCTGGGGTCTAGGACTGGTGAAGAGAGGAGAAGGAAAGGAATAAAAACAGACCACTTTAATTATAGGTTACTACTTTGATCAGATTCCTTCTCTTTTTCTACTCCCCTCCCTTTTATAAAAGGTTGGTTTGGAGAGAAAGAGGAAAAATTAAAAGAGGATATGATGGAGGGAATTGCACAATTAACAATTATAACAGTAAATGTGTTTGGAGTGAATTTATCCATAAAAGGGCGAAGCATAATAAAATTATTCAGAAAACAAAATCCAACATTATGTTTATAAGAAATATACTTGAAATACAAAGATTCACAGTTAAAATGAGAGTAGATTTGATTGGTTCAGGCGAATTTTTGGAAGCAGGAGTAGGAATTGTGAGAAATGTGCTTAATCTAGAAAAAAAAACAATATGAATAATATGAAAAAATGTAACAACAACAACAAAAAAAAATATGAAGCCAGGAAAGTTCTCATTTTATTTTAGCCAATTATTCTACATTTCAAATTGTAAGAAAGGGTGGAAGCAGTTTTGTTTCCACACAGTTGAAAGTATCCCTCTTCCCTCTGCCCCCAGCCTTAGCAGAATACAAGTCAGGTGACTCATTAGAACCAGTTCTAATCAGAGCTATAATCTAGCAGAGACCAGGCTTCTGATCCAGTTAAAGGTTAGAGGCTTGTACGTATTCTTAAGGACTTGTTTGAGGGAGGCATGATGTGGGCAGTTCAGGATGAAGAGCCAGGTGGGAGATTCAAATTAGGAACCAACAAAAGGACTGACATTTGTCTGAGTCCCTTGTACTCCCCTTACTCTGTTAAGGGGACATACTCATTTATTCAGGAGGAATAAATGTAAGATATAATTAAAACCTTCTTGGCCTTCCAACGAGTATTGTTTGTTCTAGATTAAGTATGTTTCTAACAAAACGAATGGAGACTCTGCTTGCTCAGACAAATGCAATGCTTTTTATGCTGTTCCCAATTTGAATTTCCCTCCTGCCTCCCATTGGTTAGGTACTTCAGGGTTTCTAAACCCCATTCCCCCTGATTACATCTTCTCACTTCCACATTTCAATCCCTCCCTGCTTTTTCATCCTCATACACTTTATTCTTTATAAAAGGAAATGTTCCTGTTCATCCCTTCCCCATCTGTCTGCATCTGGTAGCACGAGAAAGGATTTTCTCTATGGCTGAGAGAGTTGACAAAAGCTGTGAGTATGAAGATTCGAACCTAGGGTATCAATGATAAAAGTCCCATTATCTAATACCTCATCTGAGTTAATGGATCTCGTCCTTTGTAAATGATACCTGACTTGGCAGTTCTTTTGGGATACAGGAAAGGGCCTTCTTAGAACAGAGAAAAGGAGTCTGCCTTTTAGATATGTTAATTATCAGCTGGCCAACATCCCCCACTGCACCCTACAAGCAATTTTGTCTTTGACCTTAGTCACCAGTATGAATTATAATTTCTGTGGAAACTTAATTCAGTCATACCTTACAGAATCATGATCTTAGTCAAGACAACAGTAAATTGGCTGTTAAAATAGATATGAAAAATGTCCATAGATAATGGATATTTCCAAACATAGATCTAACATATATGTAATGATTGGCATGGCATCTAAATACTTGAAAAAAAAGTTAATCAAATGAGGAAAAAATAGAAAGTCAAACTGTAATAGTTGGGGGAAACTCAATATGCACCTTTCAGACTTACACAAATCAAATCAAAAGACAAATAAGAAAGAAATTAAGGACCTGCCTAGAATTTTAGTTAAAGGTAGCTATGTTGGGCTCTGATAATTCCCGAATGAGAGTAGAAAGAATTATGCATATCTCTAAGCTATGAATGACACCTTTACAGAAACTGAGTATAGGAGATTAAAACCTCATAAACAAATGCTAAAAAGCAGAAATAGAAAATGCATCCTTTACTCACTGAAATGCAATGAAATTGCAATCAATAAAAGGCATTTAAAAAAAGATTCAAACTTTGATGAAGACGAATTTAATCCTAAAGATTCAGTGAGTGAAAGAAAAAAATCTTAGAAATTAGAGATAATTTCATCAGTAAAAGTCACAATAACAAGAAATCATACCAAAGCATTTGGGATGTATCCAAAGCAATCAATCAATCAATAAACATTTATTAAGCATCTACTATGTGCCAAGTACTGTGCTGAACACTGGGGACACAAAAAGATGCAAAAGACAGTCCCTGACCTTGAGTAGCTTACAATCTAATGGAAGAGACAATGTGCAAACAAATATATACAAAACAAGCTAGATTGAGGATAAATAGGAATTCTTTTAATGGAGTAAACATTTATACAGTACCTACTACAAGCCAGGCTCTGTCCTAAATATGTATATGTATTAACTGTCAACCTGAAAGTTTGGTTAAAGGAGGCAAATAGGCTGGGTGATATATAAATCCATATAGTTTATTCCCTTAAAGCTAGCAGATACATGATCATGGAATCAGAAGCAAACTTCTGATTGAAAGAAGACAAGGTTTAAGTAACAATCTCAACTCCAGTTTTTGATCTCCATATCATAGGAAAGGAAGTTCTTAGTTGAACAAGATAATTGACCAGGTAGTGTCACTTAGAGATTACAATCACAAGATGCACATGTCCCTAGAATATAAAGATAAGAGAAATCCCACTGTTCTGGTTGCAGACATCCTGTCACCAACAGGAAAGATACCCCTTATCTATCTTATATGGTCTTTGAAGTTGCTGACACAGAAAGGGCATTTTTAGAGTAGAGCAAAAGCATTTTGGATGCTTTGGCTATAATTGGGGTTCAAATAATCTGAAAAGATTGCCAATACACATATATACATATATGTGAAATTATTAACAGAGGAAAGGCACTAGAATTAAGAGTTTAAGAAAGGCTTCCTGAAAAAGATGAGATTTTAGCTGAGACCTAAAGAATGCCAGGGAAATCAGTAAGTAGAGTTGAGGAGGAAGAAGATGGAATGGCATGGGGGACAGTCAGAGAAAATTCCTGGAACCAAGAGATAGTGTCTTGTTTATGAAATAGCCAGGAGGCCAGTATTACTGAATCGAAGAATACGTGGCAGGAAGTAAGATGTAAGAAACAGACTTCCAGGTAAACCGTGTCACTAAATACTCTCATTTGCAAAAGAGAGAAAGAACAAGTTAACAAATTTCGCATGCAACTAAAAAGACCAAGCTGAGTAAAGCACCTTTCCCTCACATACTCATCATGATCCATCATCCAAACATGTAGGGCACCCTGAAGCAACTCATGGCTGCTTTTGCACTGAGAAAATGAAGAAGTGACATAAGCAGTCTGAATCTTCAGTCCTCTGAAGCAATCAATCTTCAGAAAGGACTTTTAAGGAAAAACTAGCATAACTTGTATGGAGAAAAGGTTGGGCTGTTGCCCCAACCTCCTTTCTAGGTGTTAAGATCCTTCAGCTCTTCTAGTGACCTACCACCACTTAAATCATTTTAGGACTGTTACTGGCCAACCTGGCAGAGTTGCTGTCTGTCTTACAGAGGCAAGACTAGAAGAAGAAGAGAATAACTAAAACAGAAGCATAACAAAGACAAAACAAAACATGTAACAAAAATATAACAGTTCCCTGAAGGAATGATTGGATCTGGAGATGACCAGGAAGGACCAATTCCTGAGTCTAAATGATAAGGCCCATCTTTTCATCGAAAGTAATGAGTAAAATGTGAGTAAATAGGTGACAGTAAGCAGCAGCAGGAGCAGCAGGAACTTTGGGTCTACAACAAAGATGATGATGCTTCTTGCATAATCACTAGTCTTTATCACAGGTCAGAGAGAACTGCCCCATACTCACTCCCACTTAGTGTATCTTGGCCCACCCAGCCAGGAGGCCCACCTCTCCGGAAGCCCCTTAGAGGAGAGATTACAAAAGGGGTCTCTGAGTGACTGCCCCCTTTATTCTGTTGGGGCTGCTTAGACACTTTTACCTCTCCCTTGTTGCCATAAAGCAAGCCCTCCAACAATATCATTTGTATCATCAAGCCTACCCTTGGGACGATTTGTACAATGATAACTGGGTATTAAATCTTGGTATTGTATTTGACCTCATAGAGCTTGGTGTTTTACTGTGACTGATCCTGTTTCATCATAGGCATGGATGATCCTTGAAACACTTGATTTTGCCACAACAATATCCCCTACAGTATCTCCAACAGTCACTGAAGTGTTCTCTTTAAGATATACAATTTTTACGTATTTTCTTGGAATAATAACTATATACTACTAATATCCATTCTACAAAAAAAATTAATTAAAAACTGCAAAATTAAAACAAAAGAAGGCGATGACAAATATGTATGGCACAAAATCTAGCGTTCAATTGCCAGTGAACTAACTAAAGATGGGGAAACCAGCTAAATCTGTTTTCATCTATCTGGTCAAAGTCAGATGTTGTGAGTCAGCCAATCCGATTTACATTACAGTAAACAATGGGCTACTGTGGGCCTGGCTTTTGATCCTGAACATGCCAATGCCCACTCCTCTGCCACTGGGCTGCCACTGATACCGGGAGTGCTCCATTGTCTGCTGCTACTGGGGTCTGTGTCTGAGCCTACTGCTTGGTTCCCTGCCAGGAATACTGAGGCCTGTATCTGTGCTGCCTGCCCACTGCCAGCCACTGCTGCTAGGGTTTGTGTCTGTGCCTGCTGCCTCTGACTACTGATGCAGGAACCTGGATCTCCTGCCCATTCTGCCAGGGTCAACTATTACACCTTGTGCCAGGAGAGGACAGCTGCCACTAATAGGGCCTGAATTCTTCTGCCCTATGCTAAGACAAGGTGTTGCTGTCACTCTTGGACTGCCAGCACTAGGGCCTGATGCCACTGAGCTACAGCAAGTCTGACTGCTCCACTAGGCAGAAAGTTGCTATGGGCATGTGCTTCCACTGCCCTCCTGTGTTCTCAGGAGCACTGTGGGAGCTGCTGCTGAGAAGGCCTGACTCTGCCTTACTGTGCTAGGGAAAGATGTAAGACCAAAAAAAGCAACAAATCTAGAGGCTCTCCTAGACCAGAATGTGTGCTCGATCTCCCAGGCACAAACAGCAGTTGTTTATTCAGTGGTTTCGGAAATGTTCCTGAGGCCTGAACTCCAACTCCCCAGACCCTCACTGGAAGCTACAGAGTGAGAAGTTCAGTTCACAGTTTACAGTTTAAGGGTGAGAGTAGAAACTGATGCAGCACATCCTACCTGTCCTCAGCTAATTGAATGAGTCATAATTGTCCAAATTCTCAACTCCAGAAATGTTTCTGGGCTCCTGGAGATGTTAGCATTGTCTTTACAGGTGAGTTCCCCAGTAGCAAACAATCACAACAAAATCCTTATGGTAAAACTGTGGTTGGTTTTTTTAAATTTCAAATTAAGAAACAAAACTTAAACAGTTTTCTCAGGACAGTTGTCAAACAATTCTAAAATTACAGGGATCTGCCATGGATTGCATTATCTCCCCGTTGAGGTCCCAGGGGCTGACCCTGTCCATAAACAATTACTGTACTGCTGGTTCAGGGGCACTGGAACTTTCAAAAATCCTTTCAAAACTAAACAGTTTACATAAATACGATTCCCTTGAATCTGGTAAGACCCTCCTTCCAGGAGGACATGCCTGAGGCAACTGGGTGACCATGACCACAAAGACTGAGCACAACTAGCGGTCTGAATTTAACATTTGCTAATGGGAGCAGAAACTCTCAATATTTTCCCCTCCTCTCCCTTTCCCCTGCCACCTCAAAAATCCAAAGCCTCCAGGCTGTTTCAAAGGTAAACTGAATTCTGAAGAATCCCCCAGTACTTGGAAAAGTCTAAAATTACCACACTAGAAGGCCCCAACAAAGATGCAGGTCCTCAAACAGCTTACCACAAGTATCTTGAAGGCATAGTTCTTATGGACACATTATAGGCACCCGACTATTTATTGACTGATAAAGTTTCAAAGAAGGCTGGGAAGAATTGAATGCACTGATATAGAGTGAAATGAGCAGAACCAGAACAATAACTAAAACATTATGAAGGAAAGAGACTGTGAAAAACTTTTAAACTGACAATGAAACGACTCTGGAAAAGTGAGGTTGAAACTTGCCTCCCACCTCTGGGTGGCAAAGCTAACAGCCTTGGGTCCTTGGGTGCAGCCTTTTGACTGAGTCCAAGTTTTACAGAACAGATCCTTTTACTAAGGGGATTTGCCCCATCCCTGTAACAGGTGCGTGATGAGACATACATTTCCACACATGACTGTTAAAAACCAAATCTCTTTTGTTTCATTATACTGTTGTCACAAGAGCAAGCCTTTATTTGGGAGGGGGGCATTGCAACAGTGTTGCCAAAAAAAAAAGAAGAGTGAAAAGTAAAAAAAATGAATCGAATTTTTTAATAATACACAAAGGAGATGAAAGCAAATTCAGAGAGGATAGAGATAAGTAGGGCAATGTTGCTACTACCACATTAAATTTAATATATATTAAAAGGAACAAGCTATATGTGCTGGATTTATTGTTTCATTTACAATCTCTATGGCCTTATTTGTACAGGGAAATAGCTGTGTTTGTTAATGAATTTTTAATGCACAATAAAAAAAATTTTATAAAAGAAAGAACAGTAATAACTGAAATAAAATTGAATGCTGCAAAATTACAATGTCCAAGCATGGCCTAAAAGAAGAGATATGGTAAGGTACCCTCTCCTGATCTTTGCAGATATGGTGTGCTACAGGTGTGGAATACTGCACATAATTCTAGACCTTTTTTTTTTGATATGTTGGATAGTTTTGCTCAATTCCCTTCCTCCCTTTTTCCCTTTTTTTTAATAGGAGATGTGTCTCTGAAAAGGGAAAAGGGAAGGGATATATCAGAAAAAATGTAAGTGATATAAAAATGAAAGATATCAATACTTTTTTTTCTTTAATGAAGAAAGGTAAACCTATTTAAGATGACCCAGTATGGGAAAAGCAGCTTCTTCTCAGCTCCATTGTCTTCCCTCACCCCCCTGCTACTCCAGCCAACCCATGCCAGAACCCAACCAGGACAACTGGACAGGGGAAGAGCTACCACCACTGGGGGGAGGGGGAGGGAGAGTATGGAACTCTCTTTCATTCCTCCCTTTCCAACCAGGTCTGTCCCAGAACTTGACCTGACCGCTAGGATGGCCAGGGAACAAGAGCATCACCACCACCACCCTTTACCTTCCCTTTTGTCTTGGGCCACTCGACTGCTCAGAGGGTTTGAGTGAGATGCAAGTTAATAACTCCATTCCTTCTAATGAGATGGAGAAGCATCAGGCCTTTTGCCCTGTCCTTGCCTCCTAAGATCCTCCAGGCCTTACCATCTGTCCTGTGTCTATGCCCTGCAGTCCCCTGGCACTGCCATTTTAACCATCTTAACTACCCAAGTGATCTAAGGACCTCTGGGCTTTGTCATCTGTACCACTGCTAAACCCTTAGGACTTCTGGAACTTTCCATCTGCCCTGAAGTTGAACTTTCTTTAATGTGTTGTCTCGCCATCCTCCCCACCTCCCTACCTTTAGAGTATCATTCCTTGAGACTCACTAGTCTATCTAACATTTTCTATTTGTATCCCTTAGCACAGTGGGAAATGTATTTTTCATTTTCATTCATTAACTTGCTGTCATGTTAAGTGGTGCTATGCATGATACGGTCTCAAACTCTAATGTTTTTCCCCTTCTTTAGCATTCTCATAATTATTCTGTCTTTTGTTGGCACCTACTGGCTCTTTCAGCTGCTAGGACTATTGCTGGCACCATGTTGCATGAAACAACAAAGAAGTAAACACACTGCAACTACCGCCGGCTTGTTTGCCTGGTTAGCCAACACTATGAATGCACAAAGAGAAGCATCAGCATCCTGCTGAGATCAAAAATATGTCACTCATTCCTGACACTTCCTTCCTCTTTCCAAATGCTAGAGGTCTGCTAATGGTGACCTGGGTCTAGCTCATTAGATCACTCAAAGTAAGAAGGAAAGGACAAGGTGCCCTCTTAACGATGAATGTGAGAATGATAAATTAATGTGGCAGAATTCAAAGCTACCCTAAATAGCCAGAAAGGTTGAGGATGAATAAATTTCTACATTAAATAAAAAATGTGATTTAGCATTGTTTTTCTCTGCAGTCTGTGCTATTTGGTGCATAACCACATTTATACAAAATAATACATTTCAATCAAAGTGCTCATGGATCTTCTCCCTTTCCTTACTGAAAGAGATTAACCCCATTTTCCAGACGAAGGAATTGAGACTACAAGTGATTTTTAAAAAATGAGAGTGCTAATGGTAGTGCCAGGCAAAGTCACTACCAGCTCTCCCCAAAATTCAATTTATTCAAAGCTAATGTTAAGTATTCTGCTAATGATCACACCTCCCTTGCAAACCCTGTCCTTTGACTGGTCAATTCCAGAAATCTTCATTTTAAGGAAAGTGCCCAGACTGACCATGTTTGATCTGTCCTTTCTTCTGGGCTCGGCTCCAGACTTCTTGCTCATCTCCTCTAACCTCTAGCTTTTCAGTTTCTTTCTGTGCACGGTCTAGAATGCAAGATTCTTGGGGGAGGGGCTGTCTTTTTTTTTTTTTGCTTATTTTTGTACTTTCAGTGTCCAGCACAGTGCTTGACACATAGCAAGCACTTAATCAATGCTTGTGGATTTTACTCGAGTTGAATAATGATCACCATGCCATTTTGGTTTTAGCTTGTTTTGTTTTTAAATATCGGGTCTTCTTATTTCACCCGGGCTGTAAGTACAGAAGGCCCAATCCCACCCTGTTTGGCATGGGGGTTTTGACTTGTTCCATTCCCAACCTTGATTGGCCTGTTTGCCCCTATTTAAGCAGCCTGGTCCCACTCCGCTCCTCCTCCATATTAATACCAAACTTGGTATAGATATCATCTTGGCTTAACCCGGTCGCCCTCTGAACTACCAAGCTCAAGAGATGAGCAAGTCTCAGTCCCTTTTCACAGGAATTACAAGTGCACACCACCACACCAGGCCAGGATTCTTATCAGTGAGCTCAGGACTCTGACACTTTGCCATATCACAGACCTGTGCTCTTGTATCACAGACCTATGTTCTTGGGGCTACCTTAGTGAATGCTGCTGATAGGGAAATGGAAGAGGCAGATGTGATGGCAGCAAAACTTTAACAGGTGGAAGGGGAAAATAAGCATGTTATAATACAGTAGACAGAGACCAAAGTCCTCAGCCCATTTCAGTGTTCTATTTTTGCTGCCCCCTTGCCCAACTACCAGAGGCCTGCTAGTGGTGACCTGGGTCTTATACTCCTTTGTGTAGCCCCAGAGTCTGCATTTGTAGTAGCATGATGCCTGACTATATTCTATCTGCTACAGTGAATAGGAATGAAAATATAGTGGGGGGAGCGGAGGG
This sequence comes from Trichosurus vulpecula, assembly GCF_011100635.1. Lineage (NCBI taxonomy): Eukaryota > Metazoa > Chordata > Mammalia > Diprotodontia > Phalangeridae > Trichosurus > Trichosurus vulpecula. The sequence continues at coordinate 513,666,527 of NC_050573.1, read as the reverse complement.
GGAAAAGAGAGGAGGAAGAGGAGGATAAAAGCCCATTGGTAGGAAAAGTCTTCCAAATGAAATCCAATTCTTATGGGATCACACACTGGAGCTATGAGGACAAAACTCTCCTTAAACATCAGGAAACCACAAAAGCTGTTCATATTGGAACATAGTGTTCAGATCACAGAAACATCCAATTTAGAACTGGAAAGGGCTTCAGTGTTTAAGTAGTCCAACTTATGCATAAAAACAATCCCCACTATAATAAAACAAACAAGTGGTCATCACTCTCTGCCAGAATTACAGGATGGACAAAAGGGCAGGTATTTGTGAAAGTAAGGCAATGAAATCTGAAGCAGCTATTATTTATTGTTATTGTTAATTATTATTATTATTATTTTATATTTTGGAGGGTAATTGGGCAGGACCAAGGGAACTTGTGTGTGGGAACCTAGTATGAGCTTGGGAAGATTTCACAATTTCCAGCAGCAGCAACTGGTCTCTTCTACTTAGCTACCCCATAGACAAAGCAGTGCCTCCGGACTTAGGGTGGGAGTTAGAGCTGAGTGTGAAGAGAGTAGTCTGGTCTGTAACCTGGCACAGTCCCACCTAAGGTCAGATGCTTCCTCTGCTGAACTAGACATAGACTTTCTGGTGTTGACTTTTCTGGTTCCCATTCTTCTACTGGCCTTCTAACCTTTTCCTCACCCCAGCCCCAACCATTGGTATCATACTTGCTTTATTTACTATCTGTCTGTGTTCTTGATCCTCTGTTGGGGAGTCAGGAATCCAGGCAGGCAGTTAAGAACCAGGGCACCAGGGAGGCTTGGAAAAGAGGTAGGAGAGCCAGTGACATCACTAGCACTGTCTACCTACAACTCTCTTTTTTAGGTTCAAATCTTTTACATGGTTTCTGTTAAAGTGGGGGACCAATCCTAGTTTGGCAAGACCATTGATACTGGAGGTGGAAGTACTTAGCTAAAGTAAAGTAGGGGTGACTGAAATTGTGTGGGGAGAGAATAAGGCAGCAGCTTTGGGAAGTATTCTCACAATGGTTCATTCAGCACATTGCTAGCCCATCAGAGCCTCAGGATATTTTTTGGACTTTGTGAACAGGATATTTATGTCATAAAATAACACTAAACTAATCCTCCCTTTCCCACCACCCTCACAGTTACTGTTTATTGTTCCTGCTTTTGCCTATCAACAAGCAGAAGTAGGTGGAGTATTAAGTATTCATAGATTGTTGGAATTCAAGGGGACATTAGTTCATTTCGTCTAAACCTCTCACTTTACAGAAGAAGCTGGCGCTCACAGAGGTGAATGGACTTGATCAAGGTCATAGAGTGAACAAGTCGCAAAGCTAACACTAGGAGCCAGGACTCCTCCCTTCTAGTCCAGACTTCTTTCTACTCTGCTTTTGGTCCTTCCTCGCCCAATATATATAAGATCTAAAAAATCCTAAATCTACATTCTGGAGGGAATTTTCAATTCCCTTATCAGGAATTAGTTATTGCTTTTTGTTAAGTTGTTTACATTTTCAAATTTAATCCTAAATTTTGTAGTAGCGTGTGTTCAAAGCTGAGTGGAGAATCGATCCAAGGAAACACATGGGGCAGGAAACAAGGAAAGATTTTGCTAAGTATAAGGATATGGAGATTGTCTCTACAACAGAGTCTTTCAGAGAGTTGCTGCCTACAGTGAGAGATTTGGCAATGAAATTCCTAAAGCAAGGGCTGTGACTAAAAAATGTCCCACCCACCAATGAAATGAAAAGCCATTAGCAAAGCAACAACCATTGTCAAGGTAATTGAACTCCTAGAAAAAAGAGGCATTAACAAAAAGGACACGTGAAAGTCAGAAATTTATTGGCAGAAGCATAATCCAAGTATAACAAGTTATTAGAGAAATCGTGGTGGAAGCACGAGCCCAAACCCCACCTCCTCATGAAAGTTAGGCCAGTTTTTTCCTTAAAAGATATTGAAACTGTCCTTGAGATAAGATTGACTTAGAGGACTAAAATTTGGGCCATTGTTATAGCTTCCTGGTCACCCATGTACAAAAGAGCCATAATACAAGGGGCCACAACCCCCACCCCCACCCCCACCCCCCAACCCCTCGGAAGGTTTAGACCCTCAACATGAACAACATGGGGAAGTTAGTTGTGTTCAGTGGAATCAATGCTCTGTCCTGGATGAATTCCTGCTATTCTCTGCTCTGAATGTATGTTCCCTGATATGGCTAAGTGGTACAATAGACAGCTTTAGATGGCACAGTGGATAGAGTGCTGGGCCTGAAGTCAAGAAGACTCATCTTTCTGAGTGCAAATCTGGCCTCAGACACTTATGAACTGTGTGACCCTGGGCAAATCACTTTACCCTTTTTGCCTCAGTTTCCTCATCTGTAAATGAGCTGGAGAAGGAAATGGCAAACTACTTCAGTATCTTTGCCAAGAAAACCTCAAATGGGGTCACAAAGAGTCAGACACAATTCAACAACAACAGATAGACCGCTGGGCCTGGAGTCCCAAAGACCTGAGTTCAAGTCCAATCTCAGATGCTCACTAGCTGTGCGATTTTGAGAAAGTCACTTAACCACTAGTCTGGTTTAGTTCCTCAACTGTAAAATAGGTTAACAGTAGCTCCTACCTCCCAGGGTTGTAAGGATCAAATGAGATAACATTTGTGAAGTGCTTCATAAACTTTAAGATGCTATATAAATATTAGTTGTTATCATTATTATTCTTTGTTAATGAGTGTTTCATTTCATTCCAACTTTAGGACTAGACTACCAGGGCACCAGCAGGAGTCAGGCCTCAACCAATACAACTGTGTTCACTTATAGACAAGTGTAACCACAATGCTATTTGCCACTACTATGGCTGTGTAAGGCCGATAACACCAGCACACAGGAGAGTACGAGCACAGGGAGAGCAACTTTAAGGGGTTTACTATCTTACTTTAATTAAACATACATATATCATTCACTTAGTTCAGGGGAAAAAGACAGCACCCTGAACTTGAGAGAAAACACAAACAGAAATTACAAATAGAGAAAATAACACAAATCAACAAATCAACAGACAGACTTCTGTCTGACCATAACAATACATACACAGTTGCCAGAGAAAGAAGCACCAAAATCTGGGTTTTCAAGGCAGGGCAGGGGGTGGGGTGGGGAAGGGGTGAGGAGAGGGATCCTTAACGGCTACACAGAATCTCATCTGGTCAAATCACACACTCTTCCAGTGAGTGAGCCCCAAACAAAATGTTAACCTCAGAGTATATATACACTTTTTCAGGGTCAGAGCACTTCACACTTCTCGAGGGTTTCATACCTCTCAAGACCTAAGTAGCAAAAGGGTGTGGGCCTTCCTACAAACAAAGGCAAGATTCAATCAAAGGCACTCAATTGCCTTAGTGCTGAGAAGCACTCCAAAACAAAAAACAACAAAAAGTCCCACTTTGCTTGCCATTACAACAAGAACTACCTAATGTTGTTCTACTTGAGTCCCTCGAAGATGTATCTGAAACTGTATCTATTTCTTAGTAAGGGAAGAAGTCTCGTATAAGGAGAGCCTCCAAAGAGTGGAGCTGAAGTGAAGATAGAACCCTAAGACAAATACATTAGATGGATTAACTCAGTAAGATGCTGTTGTTGTTCATTCAGTCATGTCTGACTCTTTGTGACTCCATGGACCATAGCACACCAGGCCCTTCTATTCTCCACTAACTCTCAAAGTCTGTCCAAGTTCATGTTTGTTGTTTTCCTGACATTATCTGTTCATCTTATGCTCTGCTGTCTTCTTTTCTTTTTGTCTTCAATCTTTCCCAGCATCAGGGTCTTTTTCAATGAGTCTTATCTTCTCATTATATGGCCAAAGTATTGAAGCTTCAACTTCAGTATTTGACCTTCCAATGAATAGTCTGAAATAATTTCTTTAAGCATTGATCGATTTGATCTCCTTACTGTTCAAGAGACTCTCATAACTCTTTTCTAGAACCACAATTAGAAAGCATTGATTCTATGGCATTCAGTTTTCCTTATAGTCCAACTCTTACAGCCATACATCACTACTGGAAAAACCATAGCTTTGACTCTATGGACCTTTGTTGACAAGGTGATGTCTCTGCTTTTTAGCGTGCTGTCCTGATTTGCCATAGCTTTCCTTCCAAAGAGCTAGTGTCTTTTAATTTCATGGCTGTAGTTGCCATCTGCAGTGATCTTTTGAGCAGAAGAATATAAAATCTGACACTGCCTCCATTTCTTCTCCTTCTATTTGCCAGAAAGTGATGGGGCCAGTTGCCAAGATATTATTTTTTTTACGTTAAGCTTCAAGCCAGCTTTTAAATTCTCCTCTTTTACCCTCATCATAAACTTCTTAATTCCTCTTCACTTTCTGCCAACTGAGTAGTATCATCTGCATATCTGAGATTATTGACATTTCTCCTGGCAACATTTATTTGGCTTTTGATTTGTCCAGCCTAGCATTTGCATGATATACTCTGTATATACATTAAATAAATAAGGTGACAACATACAGCCTTGTCATACTTCTTTTCCAGTCTTAAACCAATCAGTTATTCCATGTTCAGTTCTAACTTTTGCTTCTTGGCCTGAATACAGGTTCCTCAGAAAACAAGTAAGACGATCTGGTACTCCTATCATTTTAAAAACTTGCCACATTTTGTTGTGATCCACACAGTCAAAGGCTTTAGTGCAGTCAATGAAGCAGAAGTAGTGTTTTTCTGGAACCCTCTTGCTTTCTCCATAATCCAGCAAATGTTGGCAATTTGGTCTCCAGTTCTTCTGCCTCTTTGAAGACCAGCCTGTTCTTCTGGTAATTCTCAGTTCATATACTGCTGAAGCCTCACTTGCAGAATCTTAAGCATAGCCTCACTGGTATGTGAAGTGAATGCATTTGTTAGGCAATTTGAACATTCCTTGTCCTTGCCCTTATTTAGAATTGGGATGTAAACCCATCTTTTCCAATCCAGTGGCCATTGTTGAATTTTCTAAATTGCTAAGTGCAGCATTTTAACAGCATCATCTTTTAGGATTTTAAATAACTCAGCTGGAATTTCATCACCTCCAACTGCCTTATTGTTAGCAATGCTTCCTAAGGTCCACTTGATTTCATTCTATAAGATATCTGGCTCTAGATCAGTAACCATACCATAGTGGTTATCAGTGATGTTAAAATCTTTCTTGTATGGTTCTTTTGTGTATTCTTGCCACCTCTTCTTAACCTCTTCTGCTTCTGTTAAGTCCCTACTATTTTTGTCTTTTATCATGCCCATTTTTGCATGAAACATTCACTTGATCTCTCTCATTTTCTTAAAGAGATCTCTTGTCTTTCCTATTCTAGTCTTATCTTCTATTTCTCTGTATTGCTCATTTAAGAAAGCCTTCTTATCTCTCCTTGCTATTCTCTGGAATTCTGCATTCAGTTGGGTATATCTGTCCCTTTATTCTTTACCTTTCATTTTCCTTCTTTCCTCAGATATTTGTAAAGCCTCATCAGACAACCCAGTACTAGGGCTACCTTACGCTGTTGCTGCTACCTACCGCCTAGGTCACAGCCATGAATGCCTTGGCGTGGAAACAAATGCTGAAAGGCTAAGGCAAAGATTGTAGCCAAATTATTCAAAAAATTATCTAGAAGAAATACAGAGTGGCTAAAGCCTATCATGTTATTAAAGCAAAACTGATGAATCAACTTTCCTGGCCTTTGTTTGATTCTCATCCTCTCTTAGGAGAGAAAGGAGCCTGTTTCCTGATCTCAGTTTCTTAAGAGTTTGTTTTGCTTCCTGATTCATGGGTCCTCTGAGATAAAATGGTTAACCATTGAATTGTTGAAATATGTATGTCCTTGGGTAATAGTGGTGGAGAGAAATCAGTGGTAAAGTATCCAGAAGTCAGAAAGATCCTTTCCCCCTATAAATACCATGACCTTTCCTGAAATAAGGAGACTCCAGAACTGTACAGAAGGGAGGCTCTATGGATTCATTTTTTAAAAAAACATCTTCCCAAAAGCCAAAGAAAAGAAGGTAGATCCAGACTGGTCCTAGACAAAATAAACTAAACAGATTTTGGTGCTGAGGAAAAGTTTGTAAGTGAGCTGGGAATTACCCAATCTTAGGTAATTACCTCAGGCACTTTGCCTTTTCTTTTGTTTCTTCCAAAAAAAAAAAAAAGGATTGAAAGGAAAACCCTTTCCCTGGGGGGTGGAGCCAAGGGAGTAACTAGAGAAAACTGTCCTGCCCAAAGGGCCACCTGAAAGTAGAGGTGTAGAAAGTGAAGAGTATAAGTGACTAGCTATCTCTGTCCTTGCTGGATAATAGCACCTACTCTATCCAATAACTAGATAAGAAATTAAAGGGATGACTTGAAAAGTCCATCGTGACTTATATGGTTTAAACACAGTTATGTGCTGGTAAACATTTGACAATTGGCTTTCAAGGGAAAAAATAAGTATGCACAACATACATTTACGTTTAATGTATGTTAACATTTTTCCATAACTTTATTAAGTCTAGACAACCAACAAAACAATTTTGTAGAATTTGCTGATTTCTGAGATGTAAACATTCACACTGAAAATTTAACAATGTGTCTCCTGAGCTGCTTCAACTAGCTCTGTTGTACTCTGTTTAAATCTCATGTTCCTTTCATCTGCTTTGTGTGGAATCTGTGTGGGCACTCCCTACGCTTAGGAAGAGGACAACCCCTTTCAGGCTTACATCTGGGTCATTATAAATAAGTCACTTCAACTCTCTGAGTTTCAATTTTTTTTTTTAATCTATAAAATGAGGACGTCAAGACTGAATGATCTTTAAGGTCCCTTCCAATTCTATGATTCTATGAATTACTCTCATTATAAGGCTCTGGTCCTCAACAGGCACTAAGTCAGTTACTGGGGCTGTACGATGGACAAGACATTGAAAAAATGAACAATAGATGAGGGCATCTTCCAGCAGGTCTAACATGGGAAGGAAATAATAATTTATATAGTGCCTACTCTCTGCCAAGCACCACACTAAGTGCTTTTTACAAATATTATCTCATCTGGCCCTCACAACTTTATGGGGGAGGTGGTATTATTATCTCTATTTTATAGGGGAGGAAACTGAGGGAAACACAGGCTAAGAGACTTGCCCAAGATCACACAGCTAGTAAGTGTCTGAGATTGGATTTGAACTCAGGGGTCTTCCTAACATCTACTGTGCCACCAGCTACCACTAGACCTCCACATAGACCATATGCTCCAATTCCAACATAGGGCCACAGATAATTTGTAAAGAAGAATTACCGAGGTTTTGTTTTATGAAGTTCCACTTATTTGTTTGGAAATGACAAAGTCTTTCAGCAGATGGTGTGAAAATCTATGATTCTGAGTGATCAATCTCACTCTCTTGGCAGTCAGCAATTGACTTCACTAATAGAGGAAGAGATCGATGCCAATTGAAAATTTCTAGGATCAATAAAAAGGCCACCAGGCTCTTTCTGGCTGCTAGTATATGCCCAAATAACCCTTTCAACTTCTATTTGGGAATCAAAGAGGAAAATGAAAGAGGAGCTACCATTATGTTCACATTCTTACACTCATCTTTTCAGCATACATCATATTTTGCATTTGTAAGTTTATTGAGGACCAGAGATTAAAGATATGTGACTTTCTTTTGAATGCTCTTCCTTACCCTGTCACTAACCTCCCCAGAGGTCATTGGTGCCTTCTGCCTCCCTTGGCACCAGGAACCGTTCCCTTCTTTTGGACCACGTGTATGCCTAGTCATACACATTTTTTTCCTAGACTAAATCTTTGAAAAGTTCAATGATTAGCTATCTCTCTGATTGATTCCTTTCAATTTTCTCCCACTTGGTCAACATTCCTTATTTAGAGTCTTAAGGGCACTAATCTATCATCGGCACCCAGAAGTCAAATATTTAGAAAGTCCTTCATAAGCAAGGAAATAAACAAATATCAGATTTAATCCCTTAAGTATCCATTATGATGAAATATATAGTATGCTTTTGAAGGCCTCTAAAGACTTCATCTCATTCGTTTTTCCAATTATTAAGTCAAAATAATTGCGAATGTGTTTAAAAACTATAATGTCTTTCCTACTTTAAAAGTAGAACTTGAAGAAAAGAAACATGAATACCTAGAACATTGCTACTGCTAAGAAAATGTTAATAATAATAACATCCACAGAATGACCTATTCTCTTTTTCTAAGTACAGATTCCACATTTATCTCTGTTCATGTGTCTATCTCTGCACAATTATAATTTGATGCATATGTCTACATATATGTTTACCCTTTGTTTCTACCAACTGCTTTATTCCTGAAGGACTTTTCTTCACTCATCAGATTAGCAGCTCCTTGAGGATAAAGGTCATATTAGATTTTTCTTTGCATTGTACTTAGCATAGGATTTGTCACACTGCAGGGTGGTTAATAAGCATTGAAGGTGAATTCACAGAATCAAAGAACTAGAAGGGACCTTAGACATCATTTAATTTAATGCCGTCATTTTGTAGATAAAGAAACTGAATCTCAGGAAGCTTAACTGACTTATTTAAGAGCATATAGACAGTTAGGGAAGCAGCCAAATTTTGAACCAGATCCCCTAACTCTTTGACAAGTGATTTTGCTACTGTACCATAGCTCCTTCTTTACTCTCACGATACTCTTAAGTCCAGATTTTCTTCTTCACATATTTCTGTTCTTTCATTCATTTCAGAATATAAAATTCCTCTTCTTTCCTCAAGCAATCAATCAGCAAACACTTGCTATTGTACCATGCAATGTGCTACATACAAAGAACAAAACAATCCCAACTCACAAGGAGCTTATGTGTCATAATAAACCAGTGACTTTCAAATTACATGCCACTAAATCCTTGTATTTTGTAACTCCCATTTATCTAATGTGTTAAAGCAAACCAGAATTTCTTTTAAAACGAGCCCCCAAGTCCTTCATCCCAGGGGGTCTTCTCTTCTATCTATGTATCCTGTCCATCCTTCTCCTGTCACTCCATGTTCTTCTTATTTTATCAAAGTAGAATCTGTGGAAGGCTCCTCTTCCCCTTGAATGACCTCCCTATAGTTCTGGGCACATGTACTACTCCATTTATCTGGCACTCCTTTTATAAAACAAGATAAATCTATACAAAATCTTGAAAGTTTCAGTGATTGGCTCTGTGGTTTTTCCAAGAACCTTATGAGTCTTCAGGCAGGTGATCATTCTACCCTTCCTTATCTCATTTTCTTTAACTGTCTTTCCTTCTCTGGTATTATACTCAAATTAACTTTCTTTCCAGGTCTACCCTGTCTTGCTCTCTTATGAATAAGCATGAAGTTTCTATATCTATCTCTTTTTATAATTTCTCTACTTGCTGTCATGTTATCTGAAATCATGATTGCTACTCCTGCTTTTTCAAGTTCCAATAAACCATAATAGATTTTTTTCAAATCTTTCAATGTGAATCTTTATTTTTCAAGTGTGTTTCTTGTAACAAAAATATTGTTGAATTCTGCTTTCTAATCTACTCTGCTGTACTCATCTGACTTATGCGTAAGTTCTTCCCATTCAGTTATGATTGCTAATTTTTCCAAGCATCTCTCCTAATCTTTCATTAATTTTTCATTTCTTTGCTCCCACCTCCCTCTTTACAAATAAAAAGATAGAATGTGAAGGAAGGCATCCTAACAGTACCAAATTTCAAACTATATTACAAAGTGGTAATCATAAAATCAATCTAGTACTGGCTAAGAAATAGAGTGATGGATCAATGGAATAGGATAGAATAGAATACATAATACACAGAGGCAAATGACTATAGTAATCTATTGTTTGATAAACCCAAAGATACAAGCTTTGGGGGCAAGAACTTACTATTTGACAAAAAAAATTGCTGGGAAAACTGGACAGCAGTTTGGCAGAAACTAGGCATAGATCAACATCTTAAATCATACACCAAAATAAAACCAAAAATGGAGAGATGATTTAGACATAAATGGTGATATAAGTAAATTAGGGAAACATGGAAAAATTTATTTGTCAGATATATGGATAAGGGAAGAATTTATGACCAAACAAGAGATAGAAAGGATCATGAAAAGTAAAATGATTAATTGTGATCACATGAACTTAAAAGGATTTTCACAAACAAAATGGATGCAGTCAAATTTAGAAGGAAAGAAAACTGGCAAAAAAAAAATTATACCAAGTTTCTCTGATATAGGCCTCATTTCTCAAACATATAGGGCACTGGGTCAAATTTACAAAAATAAGAGCCATTCTCCAATTAATAAATGGTCAAAGGATATAAACAGGCAGTTTTCAGAAGAAGAAATCAAAGCTATCAATAGTCACATGAAAAACTGCTTTAAATCACTATTGAGTAGAGAAATGAAAATTAAAACAACTTAATACCACCTCACACCTATCAGATTGGCTAAAGTGACAAAAAAATGACAAATTCTGCAGATAATGTGGGAGAAAAGAGACACTGATGCACTGTTGGTGGAGTTGTGAACTAGTCCAGCTATTCTGGAGAACAATTTGGAACTATACCCAAAGGGCTATAAAATTATACATACCCTTTGACCCAGCAATAACACTACTAGGTCTGTATCCCAAAGAGATTAAAGAAAAGGGAAAAGGACCTATTTGTACAAAAATATTTATAGCAGCTATTTTGGAAAAGACTTGGAAATGGAGGGGATATTCATCAATTGGAGAATGGCTGAACAATTTGTGTTATAAGATTGTGATAGAGTATTATTATACTCTAAGTAATGACAAGAAGAATGATTCTAGAAAACCTGGGAAGACTAAAATGAACTGATCCAAAGTGAAGTGAGCAGAAGAGAACGTCGTACACAGTAACAACAACATTGTAACAATGATTGACTGTGAAAAATTTAGCTACTCTGATCAAGGCAACAATCCAAGACAATTCCAAAGGACCCATGATGAAAAATGCTATCCACCTCTGGAGAAAGAACTGATGAACTTTGAGTGCAGATTGAAACATATTTTTTTCATTTTCTTTATACGTCTGGAGGAGGGGCCATGGTTGTGCTTTCTTTTGCAACATGACTAATATGGAAATATGTTTTGCATGACTTCACATGTATAATCAATATCATATTGCTTGCATTCCCCAGGGGTCAGGAAGGAAGAAGAGGGAGAGAGAGAATTTGGAATTCAAAATTTAAAAAAAATCAATGTTAAACATTTTTAAATGTAATTGGAAAAATTTAACAAAATAAATTAAAAATAAATTATTTTTTAAAAAGTAAGAGAGGGAGTTTGCCTGACACTTATGATTTTATAAGTGAAAGAGTCTGTGTGCTCTCTGATGCAACTCTTCTCTTTCCTTTGCTCCACCTCTGATCTCAGGTTTTTATTTTTTATTCCTTTCCTCTTTAATCTTTTCCTTTACATTACTTCTCCTGATAGGTGAGTTTGTTTCATTTTGGTTATTTCCTTACCTATTCCATCCTATCATTTTGAATTCTTTCTAGCCCTGAGAAGACATTTGCTTCTTATTCCCTATTAACATATAAACAATCCACACCCACATAGTCTACTTCAATTAAACAAATATGTATACTTTAAAATGTTACTCTTGGAGACTGGGGGGCGGAGCCAAGATGGCAGCAGGAAAGCAGGGACTTGTGTGAGCTCCCTGCCAGGTCCCTCCAAAAACATATAAAAAATGGCTCTGAACAAACTCTAGAACTGCAGAACCCACAAAATAGCAGAGGGAAGCAGGGATCCAGCCCAGGACAGCCTGGATGGTCACTGGATGAGGTCTATCGCACACAGAGTGGAGGGGAGTGGAACCCAGCACTGGCGGCAGGACCAACTAGACCAGGAGCTGGGCGGAACAAGCCCTAGCACCCTGAATCAGTGAGCTGTGGCAGTTACCAGACTTCTCAACCCACAAACACCAAAGACAACAGAGAAGGTTAGTGGGAAAAGCTGCAGGGGACAGAGTGAAAAGAGTTGCAGTTCGGCCACCACCCTAGGGGGCAGCAGGGGGAGGTGCAGCTACAGAACTAGAGCTGCAGTTGCTTCCGGCCCCAGGCCCACCTGGTGGGGGGAATTAAGTGGCAGATCAAAACAGGAATGCAGAGCCTGCTTAAGATTTTTGTCAGGTCCGGGTTGGTGGTTCTTGAGGAAGGAGGAGTGCTGGTGTGGCAGAGCTGGCTGTATAGAAATAGTTCTGAAATCAATGGTGCATCCCCTCAAACTTGGAACAAAGGACTCTTTACTCTACAAGCAGTCATACCCTGCTGAAAAACTCAAGGGTAAAGAAAGTTGTCTGGGAATATGGCCAGGCAGTGAAAACGCACTCAGATTCAGTCTCAGACTTTGGAATCTTTCTTTGGTGACAAAGAAGACCAAAACATGCAGCCAGAAGAAGTCAACAAAGTCAAAGAGCCTACATCAAAAGCCTCCAAGAAAAAAATGAACTGGTCTCAGGCCATGGAAGAACTCAAAAAGGATTTGGAAAAGCAAGTTAGAGAAGTAGAGGAAAAATTGGGAAGAGAAATGAGAAGGATGTGAGAAATCCATGAAAAACAAGTCAATGACTTGCTAAAGGAGAACTAAAAAAATACTGAAAAAAATATTGAAGAAAACCACACTTTAAAAAATAGACTAACTCAAATGGCAAAAGAGCTCCAAAAAGCCAATGAGAAGAAGAATGCCTTGAAAGGCAGAATTACCCAAATGGAAAAGGAGGTCCAAAAGACCACTGAAGAAAATACTACCTTAAAAATTAGATTGGAGCAAGTGGAAGCTAGTGACTTTATGAGGAATGAAGATATTATCAAACAGAACCAAAGGAATGAAAAAGTGGAAGACAATGTGAAATATCTCATTGGAAAAACCACTGACCTGGAAAATAGATCCAGTAGAGAGAACTTAAAGATTATTGGACTACCTGAAAGCCATGATCAAAAAAAGAGCCTAGATATCATCTTTCAAGAAATTATCAAGGAGAACTGCCTTGATATTCTAGAGCCAGAGGGCAGAATAGAAATTGAAAGAATCCACAGATCGCCTCCTCAAAAAGATCCCCAAAAGAAAACTCCTAGGAATATTGTTGCCAAATACCAGAGCTCCCAGGTCAAGGAGAAAATACTGCAAGCAGCCAGAAAGAAACAATTTGAGCATCATGGAAAAACAATCAGGATAACACAGGATCTAGCAGCTTCCACATTAAGGGACTGAAGGGCTTGGAATATGATATTCCGGAGGTCAATGGAGCTAGAATTAAAACCAAGAATCACCTACCCAGCAAAACTGAGTATCATGCTCCAAGGCAAAATATGGATTTTCAACAAAATAGAGGACTTTCAAGCTTTCTCAGTGAAAAGACCAGAGCTGAATAGAAAATTTGACTTTCAAACACAAGAATCAAGAGAAGCATGAAAAGGCAAACAAGAAAGAGAAATCATAAGGGACTTACTAAAGTTGAACTGTTTTGTTTACATTCCTATGTGGAAAGATGATGTGTATGATTCATGAGACCTCAGTATCATAGTAGCTGAAAGGAATATGCATATGTATGTGTATTTATACATATATGTGTGTGTCAATGTATGTATATATATAGGTGTGTATATGTATATATATGTGTGTGTGTGTGTATATGTATATATATACGCACACACAGAAGGCATGGGGTGAGTTGAATATGAAGGGATGATATCTAAAAAAATACAATCAAATTAAGGGATAAGGGATAAGAGAGGAATATACTGAGAGAGGGAGAAAGGGAGAGATAGAATGGGGTAAATTATCTCACATAAAAGTGGCAAGAAAAAGCAGTTCTGTAAGAAGGGAAGAGGGGGCAGGTGAAGAGGAATGAGTAAATCTTGCTCACATCAGATTTGACCTGAGGAGGGAATACCATACACACTCAACTGGGTGTCTTACCCCACAGTAAAGAAGGAGGAAGAAGATAAAAAAGGGGGGATGATAGAAGGGGGGGGAAGACAGGGGGAGGAGGTAATCAAAAACAAACACTTTCGAAAAGGGACAGGGTCAAGGGAGAAAATTCAATAAAGGGGGGTAGGTCAGGAAGGAGCAAAACATAGTTAATCTTTCACAACATGAGTATTGTGGAAGGCCTTTACAAAAAGATATGTATATGGCCTATGCTGAATTGCTTGCCTTCTTAGGGAGGGTGAGGGGAGAGAATTTGGAACTCAAAGTTTTAAAAACAGACGTTCAAAAACAAACAAAAAAAAGGTTTTTGCATGCAACTAGTAAATAAGATACACAGGCAATGGGGCATAGAAATTTATCTTGCCCTACAAGAGAAGAAGGGAAAGGGAGATGGGAGGGGAGTGGGGTGACAGAAAGGAGGGCTGACTGGGGAACAGGGCAACCAGAATATATGCCATCTTGGAGTGGACGGGAGGGTAGAAACGGGGAGAAAATTTGTAATTCAAACTCTTGTGTAAATCAATGCTGAAAACTAAATATATTAAATAAATTAAAAAAAATAAAATGTTACTCTTGATATCTTTATTACTACTTCAACATGTCTACTCAGTTTTGGTCTTTCCATCAGGGATAGAAACCTGTTAAAGGTTCATTCCCTTCCTTGTAGGATTATAAATAGTTTTTTTCCAAATCTATTGCCTCTTGGAATATTATATTACAAGCTCAACTTTGCTTTATAGGGTCAGCTGTGACCCTGGTCCCAGGTCCTAGAAATGCTTAAAAAGGATTTAAAAAACCAAATAAGAGAGATGGAGGAAAAAATTGGGAAAAGAAGTGAGAGTGATGCATGAAAATCATGAAAGAAAGCTTTGTAAAGGAGGGACCAAAAAATACTGATGACAATAACACCTTAAAAAACAAAATAGGTGAAATGGTAAAAAAAAAAAAAAAGAGCCATGGAAGTCCACTGAAGAGAAGAACTCCTTAAAAAAGTAGAATAGGCTAAATGGAAAAGGAGGTACAAAAGCTCACTGAAGAAAATAATTCCTTAAAAGTTAGAATTGGGCAAGTAGAAGTTAATGACTCCATGAGAAACCAAGAAAAAATAAAATAAAATCAAAAGAATGAAAAAATACAAGAATATGTGAGATACATCATTGGAAAAACAACTTACCTGGAAAATAGATCAAGGAGAGATAATTTAAGAATTATTGGACTACCTGAAAGCCATGATCAGTCATCTTTCAAGAATTTATCAAGGAAGACTGCCCTGATATTCTAGATACACAGGGTAAAATGGAAACTGAAAGAATCCACTGATCACCTCCTGAAAGATATCCCAAAGTGAAAACTCTCAGGAAGATTAGAGCCAAATTCCATTGCTCCCAGGTCGAGGAGAAAATATTGCTTGGTTGTTGACAAAGAGCTGTAGTAGCAGAACTTGTTAGCAATGTCAACTGAAGAAATTATTTATTAAGCAACCTGCTCCAGAAACTCTTCTCTGTTCCAAGTATAAGACCCAAACCCCCCAAAATTTCCTAGTCACTGTACATATTTTTCTTGATGACAGGAGAGCAATACATACTATAAAAGTACTTACAACTTACAACTGACAACCAGCATTGATTGATGCCTTCAAATATTCCCTAGGTACATTTAGCTTTACTACACTAATTCAAATCTATTTTGTAAACCAAACTAGCTTCCTAGGAGAGATTTCTTCAATCTCTCCAAACCGAATATTCAAGCTGGTCTTTTATTTTGTTCAATTTTCCATTGTGGTAGGAGGTGTGATGGGTTTATGTAAGTAGTGAGTGGGCTCTGGGTATCAATGAGGAGGAAGCTCCCTACATATTGCTGAGACCAGAGGAGAGCTTGTTCCCCTTAGACCTAGCTGAAGCCCCTTCTCCCTCCTTTCCCTTTAGTCTCACCCCCTTGCTCATCCTTCCCCTTTTTCTATGGATAGTGTTCTATATAACGGGCAGTTCCTTCTGTGTCAGGTGAATAACGCTGGTCCTTTAAGGGGATGGAGAGAGTTCATCTTTTATAACTGCTTGAAGAGCAAGAAGCCCAGCCTGGCAGGAAATTGAGTGAGACAATCCATCTATCTTTTTATAGCCTGTGGAGAAGGTTTTCATGAGTTTCTGACTCTGTCATTAAGGCCTTAGGTAAAGGGGAAAGGTGTTTTGTATCTTTATTTTTTTTTACTTTGAAGTTGATTCTTTTAATCCCGTGATTAGTAGAGCATTTTACAATTCACAACATCTCACTGAATTTTAACTCTCAAGACTGAATTACTGGACTGGCCTAGTTTAGGCCTGGGCCAGAAAACTAGGAGTCACTAAGTAAAAGAAAATTACCTCATTGACCCCATAAATCCTCATCATACTTAACAACTATGCATACTCACCACATGCCAACTGAATATGTTACATTGTGTAAAAGTACCGGATCAACAGAGGATGGATTAGAAAAACGTTCCTTGACCTAAATGAAAGAATTCATAGTCTGGACCAGGAAGAGCAGAAATAGGCAAGAATGGGCAGGAGGGAAGCTGGGGAGAAAAAAGACAGGAGTTTTGGGCGGGGAGATGAGACAAATGTACACTTTTGAAAAAAGTATGTAATAAAAACGCACATTCACACATTTGCACTTCAGAATCCCTTGTATGGAAATTTAGCTTAAATATTATTACTGTTATTATTAGTTTATTAGAAATCTCAAAAGAGGAGCTTGAACAAATTCAGTTTTGATCACTCTTTTACCGTGGCTTGGCTAGAACAATGTACAGGTGAGAACACATAATTCTCTATGGTTTTTGTTTCTTGTTTGGTCCTTTCATGTAGTATGTATGTATATTTTTAGACAGTTGGCAGAAATAGGAGTGAAAGAAAAAGAATTCTTCATCTTGCCACTTTGTACCTTTGATTCAAATTTTAAGAGAGAACATGAGGTATAGAGGCTAGAATGCTGGCTTAGGGAATCTGGGAGATTTAGGTTTAAATCTTCCTGATGATGCTTCCAAGGTCTATGAATAGCCAAATAATGAAACACTAGAAGCATTTGGATTTAGAGTCAGAAAAATTACATTCAAATATTGACTCTACTGCTTATCTTCTAAGAAGATTGGAATGGCTGTGTATGACTTGAAAGGCTGAAAGATAATGTGAGTTTTTGTGTTATTGGGCAAGTAAAACACTTAATCTCTCTAAGCTTCTCTTTCAGATGACCAAGTTGACTTGGTAATCCTAAAGGCCAGTATGAAGGTCTAAATATTATGGTTTTATGCTTAACTTTGCATTTTGAAAGAAAAGTATGTCTAAACATAACTTTCTTGTTACCCTTATCCCCTGACCTTTCCTTTTCCTCCCAATAATGCAGCTCCTGAATATGCCATACTTTCTCTACTGATTTCATTTACACTGTTTTCATAGATTAAAAACAACCTTACATCCCTCATTGGAAAATCAAGTTAACAGCATGCCTTGTGTCTGAAAAGGAGCAGCCTGGTTTTACACAAGAGCTCGTAGTTGGCATGCTCTGTTTCTTCCATTTACAAAATTTTCTGGATCAAGTTGTTTAGATGGTTTCTCTACTTCAAAAGTTTTCTTGATTTGCTTGCCTCAAGCACACTGAGATTGCTATCTGTTGTTATGTTATGTCTATGTACATCTTATTACTCTTTGGGTGGTTTGAGATCTATAATCATTAGGACAGATTATTCATTTAAAGATTCTCTTACTTTCAATATTTCTTCTCTCTATCTGACAGCTCATAATTTCTCATTCTTATCTTTGGAATTGTAGATGAAAAATATCACTCAGCCTTTTCATTTAGTGAGTTAGGGGAAATTTTTCAGTTGTCTGAGAGACTGAAATCATTTGTCTCCAGCTTAATAATTTTTCTACAGTTTGCCCCAATATTATTACCCTTAACTAGCATGAATGACCTTATATCATTTATGGTTTTGCAGTTTTTATGAATTTAAAGTAACAACATTTCTGGATATCTTTTGTTTGTGTGAAAAGTAGCAGCCTCTGACTTAAGAAGCGTTGACGAGCAGTATACACTCTTCCAAGGATCCTTAATTGGACAACTCTGCTCAAGAAAACAACGAGTCTTCCTGCTATATAACTTCAATGAACAGTCGATCAACACGTATTTACTAAGCACCTACTTTTGCATGGAATTGTGTTAGGTGACATATTATAGGATCATAGATTATAAATCTGGGAGAGACCTCTGAGGCCGTCTCATTCAATACCCTCATTTCATAGATGAAGAGGGATGAAGTGACTTGTCCAGAGTCAAACAGCTAGTATCAGAAGAGGGCTTTGAACCCAGCTAGGTTTTTCTGACTCCCACTCTAGCCATTAAAAAACATGCCCCTGCTCTCAAATAGAATGTAATCTAGACATAAACACGTGAGATTTATAACTGGAAAGCATCCATAGAAAAGAATCTATGACCATAGGACCAGAGATTTTTAAGCTGAAAGGAAATACAGAAATCATCTAATCTATGTACTTCATTTTATAAAGGAGAGGAGTAAGGCCCAAGAGATTAAATCATAAAAAATGACAAAGACAATAAACCGGAAAAAAAGTAATGAAATCCAGTGAAATTCCTGACTTCAATTCCATTGTTCCTTCCTTCACAACACAATGTGTCTAAATTAGTAATAGAACTCAATATTACAAGAAATGTCATAATCAGTATGTAATTATAACTAAATAAGTAGTAACAGCCCACTGTTGTTGTTCAGTTGTTTAGGTCATCTCCAACCCTTTGTGACCCCATTTGGGGTTTTCTTGGCAAAGATACTAGAGTGGTTTGGCATTTCCTTCTCCAGCTCATTTTACAGACGAAGAAACTGAGGCAAACAGGGGTAAAGTCACTTGTGCAGAATTACACAGCTGTTAAGTGTCTGAGGCCAGATCTGAACTCAGGAAAATGAATCTTCCTGACTCCAGGCCTATCCACTGCTCCACCTAGCTGCCCATTAGCTAAGAAGAAAAGGTAAACAGCCAAGAATATTAGATGAAAAAAGATGAGGGGAGGCTTTAGGGAATTGATGCATCTAATAGCACTCATATAGCACTTTAAGGTTTGCAAAGTACCATATGTTTTATCTCACTCGATAAACAAATATTTAAGGTGGGTCTCAGTATGTGCAAGGCAGTGTGACAAGGCAGAGACACATTTTGCCCTCATGAAATTTATAGTCTATCTAAAGCTAACCTTCTTGTTTGACTGTATAATATGTTCTGTGGAATAGTAAAAAAAGTCAATGATTATGAAAGACACAATCAAAACCACTGCTCACCCATCAGAATGATAGCAGAGGTTTATTGCAGCCAGCTGTGCAGCGTGGAGAAGATTAGGGTGTTTTGTTAGAAGTCAATGCTGCCAACCCACAGAGTTATTACTTAACAGGCTATGTCTCACCTTCCTTCAATGTAGCCAGTGAGGAATCTAACTGGGAGTGACTTACTGGCGAACTCATTGTTAGAAAAATCAATTAATGGAGCCTAAAATATGGAAGAAAGGGAACCAACCTACATAGAATCGAAAGAAAAGTCAGAGATCTGATGCTTAGAGATGCCATCTATTTCAGTCTTCCTAATGGTAATCTGAGATGATGCAAAGTCTGATTCATAGAGAGCTATCTCTCCTTTTTGGTTTCTAGGTAGAGGCTATCACTCTTAGGATCACAATCTGGTTGTGTGCTTAAATATTTACTTTTGAAGAGCATAGGTGCACAATCTAGTGTACCCCCACACTACAGTGTCTGAAATCCCATCATTACCAATTTGTTCAGCACCCAGAAAAGCTAATGTGATCTTTAGCTGTGACTTGGCAGCCAAAAAAGCCAATGTGATGCTGAGCTCCGTCGAGAGGCTCCCAGTAATAAAGTGATGATGGTCCCTCTGTATGCAACCCTGGTTAGGTGGCTTTTTGAACATTGTGTTTAGCTTTGGGGCCACAGTTTCAGGAAAACATTATAGGCTAGGAAGTGTCCAAAGAAGGGCAACCAAAATAGCAAAGAGTCTTGAGGCCATGTCATATTATGAAGATTTAAGGAACCAGGGTCATTTAGCCTGTTTGCAGATATTTGAAAGAAAGAGGGCTTAGACTTGTTCCATTTGACCCCAGAGGTCAGAACTAGGAGCAATGGGTAGAAGTCAAAAAGAGGCAAATTTAAGTTTTAGAGTTCTCTAAAAGTGGAATGGGATGGCCCAGGAGGTAATGGGTTCTCTTTCATTGGACACCTTCATGCAGAAGGTAGATGATTGCTTAATGGTTATGTTAGAATGATGATTCTTTCGGACATGAGTGACTTCTGAGGTCCCTTTAAATTTGAAATTCTGTGATTGTTCTGGGTTAAGGCATTTGCCTTTCTAGGATGTACCTACTAAAGTCAGATTCAGCCACAAGAGTAACCCATTTGGCTATTGTCAATGGCACACATTAGTCGCTGTGCTGTATTGGTTATAGATGTGTTGGGGAAGTGAAGGAAAAAGAGGGAATGCCACACAGAATAGGTACCTTTAAATGGATGAAAAGTTTTGTGTACATATGCATTGTTGTTGAGGGTGCTTCAGTGCACTGGATTGTATAAGGGAACCATGTACTTGAGGAAACAGGATACCAACAAGGGGGAATAGGAAAAGGAGAAGGTAGCAAGTAATTTGAATATCTCACATTTATCTGTGCCTCAAAGTTTACAAAGCATTTTCTTTACAATAACCCAGTAAGTTAGATAGTGAATTATTATTAACCATGTCACAGTGCAGATGAGGAAACTGAGACTCCCAGAGGTTAAGTGGCCTGCTTAAGATGGCATGGCTACTAGCTGGCAGAGGTGGGATGTGAACCCAGACCTTCCATCTCCAAATCCACCACTGAAGCTGGCACTGCAGGCTACACCATCATTAGCTTGAGTAAAGTCTGGAGACAGAATTTCTGGATAGTTTGAAGGTGTGGGAAAAATGTTTTAAAAGAAAAATACTAAATATATGTGTATATATATACATATATATATATATATATATATATATATATACTAAAAAACTAAAAAGAAAAAGACATTGAGAAAATTTGAAATAATATGCCAACATTTTTTTTTCTTTTATACTCTCCATTTTCCATTAGGGAAAATAATGGATTGTGGTTTGGACTCCACTAAGGTCATACTTCCCCAAGGATAAGCTAATCACCTGAAATCTCATCACTGTGCAAATGGACTCAGCTTTCCATACTCGATACCTGGGCTCCCTCAGTTGTTTCTCTCTTCTGATTGGAGGGCTAGAGGACAGAGCAAATAAACTCCTCCCAAAGCCTTCCTTTAGAGAGAGCTCAACACTTCCTAGGAAACTCAATTTTCCACCAGTGACTAGCTTGTTATTAACTCCAGGAACATCATGCCCTCTGGTACCCTCCCTCTCCTTTTTTTTGCTTCCTTTTGTGTATTTTCTTCCCTCATTAGAGTATGAGCTCCTCGAGGGCAGGGATTGTCTTTCTTTTTCTTATTTTTCTAGGACTTAGCACAGTGCCTGTCACATAGTAGGCACTTAATAAATGTTTATTAAATTGAAAATTTTATCACCTTCTATAAATCTAGTAATTCTTCTAGTAAAAATAGTTATATAGAATTTGGTTTACTTATCATGTAATTGCATATGATTCCTTTGGAAAATATCTGCACCGATGATTTCACTGAAGTAGGGAATTCTTGGTGCTTAAATG
Source organism: Trichosurus vulpecula (assembly GCF_011100635.1). Taxonomy (NCBI): domain Eukaryota; kingdom Metazoa; phylum Chordata; class Mammalia; order Diprotodontia; family Phalangeridae; genus Trichosurus; species Trichosurus vulpecula. Next base: position 513,644,821 of record NC_050573.1, on the reverse strand, counting down.
TTCACCTTTGAAGAGCGCAGGTAAAGTCCCTATACCAATGCAGATCTACACTTGAAAAGTTACCCTTTGGAAAGTTGCCAATGGTCACTGAAAGGTTAAATGACTCAACCAGGGCCAAAAAAAACCCAATATGTGTCAGATGCAGGATTTGAACCCAGAACTTCCTAACTCTGAGGACAGACATTACACTGCTTTTTACAGCGTCTCACATAAATTTTCAAATATAGTTTATTGAGCTGAATATATATTTACCAATTAAATTGACTTATATTTTTAAAAAATTTTCATTACAAGTGGAGTTCCAAGCTACTGAACCTTTAGAAACCTAGCAGTTATATAAGGTCTCACTTAGTTCTAATGCACAGGTCCATTATTTCTAATCCTTTGCCCATTTCTGAGAAATAGGTAAGTTTTGAGGATGAAAGAAAATATCAGCATTAGAATATCACAAAGAAAGTTATTGTTTTTTCTAGACTTCCTATCCTCCATAATGTCAAGCAGATATAGAAAGGATTTAGTGTCTGGTTTACATAAAAATACTGTTACAACATGTATATTTTGGTAATAGCAGCACCCCAGGAACTGTACCCAATGTTCTAGCCCTGGAGGCTATCCTTACCTTCCTGCTAAGGCTAGTTAGGTGCCATAAAACCTAGGATGAGTAGGAATCTGTTTATGATTCACTTAGATTTCGCCATTCCATTCCTGCTCCAAGGCAACTGAGTGCCACTGGAAAAATCAGGAACTCAAGCCTATTTAACCATTACGAAATTAAGGTATAAAACTTCATCTGGGCCTACCATTTCACTTTCTATAAAGGTCACCGTAGTATAGCTGAAAGATAAGGATATGGAGTCATAAAATGAGAACTCAAGTCCCTGCTTTAGGATGTCCAACTTGAGTAACTTTCAGCAAGCCATTTTGCCTTTTGGTGTCTCGGTTTTTTATCTATAAAATAGTAGAGTTAGACACAATTTCTATAGCCCTTTCAAAAACACTAAAATCCTATGATCTTTTTGCTGTGCTTCCTATCTCATTTTTAACATTCTGTAACAAAAATTAGATCGTTTTGAGCTATTCTTACATAAGAGGAAGTCTAGCAGCCTTTAGAGTTTCATATCCTAGAAGTCAATATACCCTGGAAGTCAATGAATATGACATCAGCATCCCACAGAAGTCCAAGGCTCCAGGGGTTCTAGTCCTTCGTTTTGAAAATTTTGTGCCACTCAAAAGTTTCTGCCTCTCTTTCTCTCTCTTCCCTACACCCCAATTTCCTACAGGTCCTCTCCTCACACGTGTCTGCTACCTTCTTCTGTAAGGTCCTTACACAGATATGCAGTGTTGTGTGCAGCATTCTCTCAGCCAATCAGAAGTCATGTCTTCATTCACGTATGCAGCATGCGGCAGAAGGCTATAAGTAACTGCCTAAGAAGTTGTTATGTCAGGAAGAGACATAGAAAAGATTGTACCTAGTGGGTATCTTGGGGCATGCTCAAGGTCAGCCTACCAGAGTACCAAACACTCCCACCCCCCAGACAGGCAGCTAGGAGTTAAATTGTGGGAGGGGTACCATGAGGTAAAAATGAATCTCCACCAGCAATGGAAGGAGATGTTGAGAGTGAATTGTGATGAGCTATAGTTCCCTCCTCCCATTTTGGTCTCTAAGCCTGAAAAATCTTAATAGTACTTATCCACAAAAAAACCAAAACAAAACAACCTTTGTAAACTTCTGTCTCTATGGGAGAAAAGAAGAAAAGGATGGAAGGAAGGGGGGCTGTGGAATGGACACTACAAGCTGCTGTAGTTGCTCTAAATTCCTTTGGATTTTAATACTATTATCTTTTACTCTCAAATTCGCATTGTTTTTCTCAGTTCTTCATGTATAAAATAAGCTGGAGAAGGAAATGTCAAACCACTCCAAAATCTCTGCCAGGAAAACTCCAGACGAGTTCATGAGGAGCTGAACACAACTGAAACAACAACACAGCATTTAGTCTAAATGACAAGTAAACAAATTATTTGGGGGGCTTTGCTGAGAAGAAAAAAAGCAAAGTCAGTTACAGTTGGCTTTTAGGAAAAGAGAAACTGAAAGGAAATGGGAATTAGAGACCACAATAGAGGATGATGAATTGTTATTCTAAAGGAATTAATTTATATACTGAGATTTGAATTTGAATCCAAAGTACTAGAAGCTAGAAGCTGGGACATTCATCTTGATATTTTCAGTTTACAATGAGTTGGTGTAACCCAAGTTTCACACGTAACCTAGAACTTTGCAGAGGTACATAAGAGGGTAAGAATTAACTAGGACAAAGTAAAATAATAAAATGTATTTGTATACCTTAAATCTTTTTATATCTTTAGAAATCTTTTAATATGTAATATGTTTTAATTTTGTTACAATCCATTATTTTACAATTTAATATTTGGTATTGAATTTATAAGATTTAACACATATCCTTTATTTCATCATGTGATCACATTTTGGTCACATTGGATATTAAGTGTATCTTTGTCCAATAGTCCATTTTTCCATGTGTAGGTTTTCAATGGGGCTTGAAACAGGCATGTTCCAGGCCATTGAAGCACGTCTATCACTATTGCTTTGATAAATTTCTCAACCTTTTATGCTTTGTGACCTGGTACAAGGTCATATAGCAGAATTCCATCTCCTTTGGAGAATTTCTATATTCCTGGAATAATTCTGCTTTTCAGTATATTTAATATATTTTTCAGAAGTCATGATTCCTTCAACAAAGCCAAGATATCCAGATCCCCTGGAAATAAAAAGAAAGTCAAAAAGCATTTTCAAGGTTGATATTTTACTGTCTGATCAAGATTCCTGGATCTTATAAACTCAGCTAGATTTTTCTGATGAAGGTTTTGATATAGCCATGAATGAAAAAATAAGTTTCATCAGTAAAAATTGCCCTCTCCCCGGCTTCCATATTCCAGGGTATTTGTATTGTCTTGTCCCTGACAAACTTCTTTTTTACCACAGCGACTGTTAGTAGCTATTTTTTTAAAAATGTCCCATCGTTCTTCCAACTTTAAGAAACCTATGCCACACTGCAGAGGGATTAATAACAATCTTTTCAGCTTCCAGGTCCCTCTAAAATTTTTGCTTGTTTTCTGAGGATTAATTAGTTCATTTCTCAGTTTGTCTAGTCTTGACTTTGTTTTTTGTTTTCCTTCGCATTTTTTAATGTGACTGATCCTATTTTGTTGTTGACTTTAGTGGTTCTTGAAACATTTAAGTCAAATACAATATCCACTGCAATATCTCTAATAGTCATTGAAATGTACTCTTTAAAAGTAACATCTTAAACATGTTTCTTTGGAGAAATACCAATTTTTGAAAACCATAGAATTAAGAAGAGAACAAAAGAGATCAACCAAATGTGCATATGGCATGAAATTAGGAATCAACTGACAAAAAAAATCAAATGAAAGTGGGAAAACCAGTTCAATCTAGTTTCATTTGTTCAAGATTAGATGTCCTGAGTCAGTCTAACGTCAGTAGAAGCATGCATAACTATTTCTGCCACAAATTGAAACCATATAAAAAGTATTACTTGCATTTAAACACTAGTGCAGAGCCCTAAAGCAGCTGCTCCAATCTTCACACCTACAACTGTGTGGTCATAGGTATTATATGTAGTAATGGCTTGACTTGATACTATTGATAAATTATCAAGCTGTTTTTTTTTTAATCCAGGTCAAGTCTTTTTTATTCTGTCTTAAGTTGCTTCTACTGTTCATCTTGCATAAAGTCATCTTTGGCTCCTCATGAAAACCACTCTGTTTAGTTTCTGATCTCCTTACTCTCAAGTTACCAGCACAGACACAAAAAAGCCAACAAACATGTAAAAAATTGTTCTGTTATAATATGACAGATCCTTGAAGGGCATAAGTAAAAGTTGTTTTTGCTTTCTTTTTCTGGACCCCAACAGACATGTGCCAAGTTTAATATGATCTCATGAGTATAAAAATGGTTATTACAAAAGATCTTAAATTTTCATCCACTCACATAATGAATATTTAGCACTTCAACTCTCCAGGTACCATTTGGCTAAGTCCACAGGGCTGGCGATGTTCACCAGTCTTTGTCTTTAACTGCCCTTGTGGTTTCCCCGAGGTTCATTACTCTGGAGGTGCCTATATCTTCAAAAAGGAAATTAGGCTCCCCATGCTTCAATTCCAACCCCAGCTCTTATTCCTGAAGAACAGTTGAATTTTGGGCTCTAGACCAAGTTGTCCCCAGCAAGGGTAAAGGAATTTTAAAAAACAAAACATACCAGATTACAAACATGTATTAGGTATAGAAGGGACAATTTTATTTCCACAAGGGGAAAAAAGAGTATGTTAAGTAACAAAGAATTATAGAATGATTATACTCGATTGAGAGGCTAATATTCAAACCTAAACTGCTAATTCCATCAACGTCCTATAGTTTGAGTGTCCAAGAAGGGGTATATGTCACCTGCCTTTTGAAGTCTCAAAAGATTCTGAACAAAAGGAAAGAAGGCACAAATAGGATAATAACCTAATTTTAGGCACAGGTTTGCCTACAAAGCCCATGGCTTGCAGCCCTATCATGGAATAAGGTCATCCTTGCTCTTCTAAGCCAGTAAAAAGAGGCATGAAGGAAATCATCCCTTTAATATATCCAGTTCAGCATCCAATCAGAAGATATTTGTACCTGCTCTGAAGTGGGGAGGGAAGAATATGGGAGAAGAGCCCCTCCATCTACATCACCAAGAGGGTACCGCATTGCTCAATCAGAAAAATGGCAAGAAAGAAAGCATTCAAAGAATCATGGAATCACAGAAGTTCAGAATGGTGATGAATCTCATAGGCCACCTAGTCCAAAACACACTCCCCAAAGAATTTGTTTCAATGTACTCTATGTTAAATGTGCTCAAATGCACCCTTTAATTTTGATGACTTTTGTTGATGGAAGACTCATTATCTCTTGAGGAGCCGATTCAATTTTTCAAGTTATTTTTAGGAAGCTTTTTTCCCGACATCAAAACTAATTTTCCTCTTCCCAACATCCACCCACTACTCCTATGCATTCCTGAAGCAGACAGTACAAATCCAACCCCTCTTTCGTGTGACAGCCTTTCAAAAATATTTGAAGATAGCTATCATTCTCTATTTCTCCAATCATTTTTCATACCATTATTTTTCTCTGTCTCAGAGCTTTGTGGTCAGGATAACAGATTACATTAAAAAGTACTAGAACTCTGGAGATAAAGTTGAAATTGTCTTAAATAACTAGATAAAATGTAGGGAGCAGGATGTCATCAGATCCATGAATATTATGTGCTAAATATGTACTAATATCATCTCCTGAGAATGTAACAATTGTTCAGTCATTTTAGTCACGTCCAACTCTTTATTACTCCATTTGTGGTTTTCTTGGCAAAGATACTAGAGTGGCTTACCATTTCCTTCTCCAGCTCATTTTATAGATGAGAAACTGAGGAAAACAAGGTTGTGACATGCCAAGGGTCACATAGCTAGTCAGTGTCCGAAGACAGATTTGAACTCAGGAAAATGGAAATTAATATAAATATTTTGATACTGTTGAATTTAGTTTACTGGTATTTTATTCACCTCAATCTTTTATTTGCTTCTTCCTGCCTTTAATATTTCATTTAAGATACTCTTTAGTAGTTATTTCAGAACTATAGGAAAGGAGAGTAATTACCTGTTCACTCTGTCCCCCAATTGTTTATCAAAATTCAACTATTCCTACGCTCATGCAAAATCTATCTTTACAAAAATAAATTTGAGAACACCATCAATCAGGATTTAGCAAGAAGCAAAATCCCCCGAACCTTGACAAGAAATGGAGAGGAAGAAGACCCAAATGCAAAATTCCTAGTACCTAAGTCTTTACTCAAGCCTTGATTGAATACATCAGGAATTATAGATTTTGCTGAGCTTCTGCTCATGTAGAAGACAAAGGAGGGTATGGATTTTCCTGTGTGCTTTTTTCATGCTAAAAGAGATCTTTTTTTAAAAAAAAATGTTTTCATTGGTAACTTTTGTTTTACCTCACAATAATTTTTTAATATGTCTCTCACCACTCCTTTTTCCAGTGAGCCATTTTCTATAACAAAGATTTAAAAAAAACCTGTCAACAATCACTTTAACAAAACCTAGGGATACGTCAATTACATTGGCAGTGTATGCAATATTGTATGCTTATTCTCTCATCTCTGCAAAAAAGAGGTACATTTTCTCATCTCTCCTCTGGGGCCACCCTTTGTCATTATCATTGCAGTATTCAGTTTATTTTGTTTTGTTTCCTTTAATGAAATCCTCATGCATATAGTTTTCCTGGTTCTGCTTGCTTCAGTCTGCTTTACTTCATATATGTCTTCCTGTGTTTCTTTGAGTTCATATTTATTGGTTACAACAGATTAATATTTCATCATGTTAATATACCAAAATTTGTTTTAAAATGGCTCCCTTGTAAACTACTTACGTACCATGAAAGACTCTTCTGCTCTGGCACACTATGGAGTAAGGGTGAGGAAGAGCAGCAGTAATAATGAAATATGAAATCAATAAATGAAGGTGTTCAGTCATTCCACTCATGTCCAATGCTTCATGACCCAATTTGGGGTTTTCTTGGCAAGGATACTGGAATGGTTTGCCATTTCCTTTTCTAGCTCATTTTACAGATAAGGAAACTGAGGCAAACGGGGTTAAGCTACTTGTCCAGGGTCACACAGCTAGTAAGTGTCAGAGACTGGATTTGAATACAGGTCTTCCTGACTCTAGGCCTAGAACTCTGTCCACTGAGCCACATAGATGCCCTCTCAACCCTGTGATAAACAGCTAACGTACCCCTCACCAAATTATTCCTCCCTCAATCTTAGTTTTGATGGAGGAAATTTACTCAATAAAATATGTCCTGTAATTGAAGAAAATTATTATGTACCTTTCTGCTTGGGGTTCTGGTGACAATTTTAATTTCAAAAACAGCACACTTGGTAATGTAAGGGCAAAATAGTATTACTATACACTGCCTTCAGATTTCTAAACTTAATTTTTACTTTATTATTGATAAATGTTGTTTGGAACAACAAACGCTTCATAAGTAATATCCACACAACCCTCCTTCTCCCTTCAAAATACGTTCTTTGAAAATAGAGCAGCAAAACCACATACATGAAACTGATGTTTTCCACTTTGATGGTTTGCTGATTGTTAACAAAAATGAAAGATGTGTCCTTGAACTTTTGATGATAAGATATGAACAGTATCCTGAGTTTTATTATCATTCGGTGCTAACTTTATTTGCATTGTTGTAATCATTGTGTATATTGTTCTTTTGTTTCTGCTTTTTTCACATTCTATTACTTGTAAAACCTTTTCATGTTACTCTGAATTTCTTATTTTCATCTTTCCTTAAGAAGCTTAGTTCTTTCATAAAAGCTATACACCATGAAAGTTATAGTTAAGATCATGGCATAAAAAGTCATGGTGGAGACTAGCTCTCCCATATAAATATGAACAATGATATAAATGGTACCAGGTAGAATAACAACCAAGAAATCCAAAGTAGGCTCCTTCATTCAGTCTAGAAAGACATAAAAAGATAGTCAGAAGTCTAGGCACTAGAAGGGTCCCAGCAAGAAAGCCAGCAAGAGCTCAGCTGAATGGGCTAGAAGCCCACAGGAGCATCCTAATTGGGGGTACCCTGAAGGGACAGTGCCCCCAATGGGGATATTTCATGGGAGACAGAAGTCCACAGCAGAACCAAGTGAGGTTGCAATAGAAACCAGCAACAAATTGTCCCCCTAACTGAGGACACTAACGGTTGCTACTGCTCTGAGCACGGAGACACCAGTGGAGGTGGAAGCCAGGGACAAGAAGTGAGGAAATGAAGGTCAAGACCAAATATTATAAGTTCAGACTTTATAATAGAGAGATCCTGGCTCTAGCACAAAGTCCCAAATCAGGAAATGAGGAAATTAAAGACTATGAAAAAAATGTCAAGAGACACTCAAATGGTAAATAACTACAAAGAGAGATTCAGAGGGGGGGAAATGGCTAAGCCACAAGGACCATAAGAGCACCTGTGTGGTTGACCAAGACTAATTCAGGCCAGTCCTCAAGAGTTTGGTTCAATAGTGGAACAAAATAAGATCCTCAAAGGTGATGCAACAGTTCACAAAAAGAGAATTATTTAGCCAGAGAAGAAGGATATTCACCGAGCATGCCTTGAGTTGAGCAAGCTAAGTAAAACTCCCTTGCCTGAAGTGACTACTGTGGTCCAACAGAAAAGCACGAGAGCTCCTAAAGGCAATGAGGAAGTGATAACGGGAGTCTGAGCCTCTAGTCTCCTGAGACAACTAAGTCTTGAGGAAAATCTCATTACAGTTTAAGAAACAACCATAACCTGCAAGAAATAAAATTTTATTTAAAACAGAATTATGAATGAAATAAGAATACTAGTAGAAAGAATTGAAGGAACAGAACCTAGAAAATCTCACTCAAGTAGAAGACTCCATGAAAATTAAAATAGTATAATTGGAAATTAATAACTCTAAAAGACAGCAAGAAAATTTTTTAAAAACATCAAATGATTGACAAAATACAAGAAAATGTGAGGTATATACAACAAACCTGGGGGAAAAAAGATCCAGAAGAAGCAATTTAATGATCATTAGACTACCTGAAAACTATGACCATATTACAAGAAATCACAAAATAAAACTATCCAGATTTATTATCACTGGAGGGCAAAGTGAAAATAGAAAGAATCCACAAAACAATTCCCCAGAGAAACCCTGAAATTAAATTAATTAAAACCCTAGAATTTCTAGTCAAAATCCAGCTCTTCCAGGTGAAAGGAAAAATGTTGCAAATAGCCAGAAAGGGTTCAAATATCAAGGAATGGTGAATAAGATCATATAAGACTTGACAGAAATTACTATAAACAATTTTTAAAAATCTTGACATGTGATATTCCAAAGGCAAAGGATAAAGGCTTACAACCAAAAATAACTCAGTCTTCCAGACTGAGTATAATCCTACAGAGGGGAAGAAATGGATCTTAAATGGAATAGAAGACTTTCAAGCATTCCTGATAAAGACAGCAGAGCTGAGTATAAACACTGAAACACAAACAAGAGAAACCTAGTTAAGGTAAATCCTTTGGAGCAATTAGAAGAGAATAATGATAAAATGCTAATATACTAAGAGGGAGAGAAGAGACAAATCTCCTTTCAGAATCCTAATGTCTTCCAAGGTCAAAGAAGTAATTAAACAAGACAAACAGAGGAGTGGTTTTGTTCTATTTTTACAATCTTAAAAAGAGACATAAAAGGGAGGGGGAATGGGATACAATGCCCTGGGAAGCAATAGAGAAGGGTGAAACTTCCTATTTCTTACAGTGGAAGTGGACTAGAAGAATATACGATCATGGAAGAAGGGAGGAGGGAAACAGATATAGCATAAATTTCTTGCTTCTCTGAATTAGTCAAAGAGGATTTTAATATACACACAAACACGCACACACACATTTACCATAAATGACCATCTGCAAGAACATAAAGACATAATAAACAAATGCAAAGAAGCAGAAATATTAAATGCCTTTAATGACTACAACATAATAAATTTTTTTATTTAGCATTTTATTTTTCCCCAGTTACATGTAAAAAAGATTTTTAACATTTGTTTTTAAGACTTTGAGTTCCAAATTCTCTCCCTTCCTCCCTCCTCACCGCCCTCCTCCCATTGAGAAGGCAATTCAATATAGGTTATACATGTATAGTCATGCAAACTATTTCCATAATGGTTATGTTGTGAAAGAAAACATAGACCAAAAAGACAAAAAAACCTCAAGAAAAATAAAGAAAGCAAAACAAAGTATGCTTCAATCTGTATTCAGACACCATCGGGGTTTTTTTTCTCCCTCTGGGGATGGATAGCATTTTTCATCATATCTTTCAGAGCTTTCTTGGATCATTGTATTGCTGAGAGAGGCTAAGTAATTCACAGTTGATCATTTTACAATATTGCTGTTACTTTCTATACAGCACATTTCACTTTGTATCTGCCCTTATAAGTCTCTCCAGGCTTGTCTGAGAGCATCCCGCTTATCATTTCCCATAGCAAAATAGTATTCCATCACAATCAGATACCACAACTTGTTCAGTCATTGCCCAGTTGATGGGCATCCCCTCAATGTCCAATTCTTTGCCACCAGAAAAGATCTGCTATAAATATTTTTGTGCATGTAGGTCCTTTTCTTTTTGTTTTTTATCTCTTTTGGGATACTAGTAGTGGTATTGCTAGGTCAAAGGGTATGCCTGGTTTTATAGCTCTTTGGACATGCTTCCAAACTGCTCTACAGAAGGGTTGAATCAGTTCACAACTCCACCAACAGTGCATTAATGCCCTATTTTTCCCACATTTTCTCCTATATTTGTCATTTTCCATGTCTATCCTATTAGCCAATCTAATAGGTATGAGGCAGTATCTCACAATTGTTTTAATTTGCATTTCACCAATCAATAACGAGTTAGAGCATGTTTTCATATGGCTATAGATAGCTTTGATTATTTCATCTGAAAATTGTTCCTATCTTTTGATCGTTTATCAACTGGGGAATAACTCATTTTTATAAATTTGACTCAGTTCTCTGTATATTTGAGAAATGAGGCCTTTATCAGAGGAACTTGCTTCAAAATTTTTTTCATAGTTATTTCTAACTGTATTTCCCTCCAGTCTATTGCGTCCCCCTCATTTATTCTATTCTCTCTTTTCATCCTGTCCCACATCAAAAGTGTTTTGCTTCTTACTAGCCCCTCCCCCAATTTGTTCTCCCTTACCTCCCCTCTTCCCTTTTCTACTTCCCCTCCTACTTGCCTGTAGGGTAAGAAAGATTTCCATACCCAATTGAATGTGTATGTTATTCATTCTTTGAGCCAATTCTGATGAGAGTAAGGTTCACTCACTCCCTTTCCTCACTCTTCCCCTCCACTGTAAAAGTTTTTTCTTGCCTCTTTTATACGAAATAATTCACCCCATTCTACCCTTTACTTTCCCTTTTTCCCAGTGCATTCTTCTCTCATCCCTTAACTTTATTTTTTTAGATATCATCCCTTCATATTCAACTCATACTTGTGCCCTTGGTCTATATATACTCCTCCTATCTACCCTAATAATGAGAAAGTTCTTTTGAGTTACATGTATCACCTTCCTGTGTAAGAATGTAAACAGTTTAACCTTATTAAGTCACTTGTGATTTCCCTTTCGTATTTACGTTTTCATGCTTCTCTTGAGTCTTGTATTTGAAAGTCAAATTTTCCATTCATCTTTTATCTTTTCATCAGGAATGCTTGAAAATCCTCTATTTCATTGAATATCCGTTTTTTCCCCTGAAGGATTATACTCTGTTTTTCTGGGTGGGTGATTCTTGGGTGTAATCCTTGCTCTTTTGCCCTCTGGAACATCATATTCCAAGCCCTCTGATCCTTTAATGTAAAAGCTCCTAAATTTTGGGCTATCCTGACTGCAGCACTGTGATATTTAAACTGTCTCTTTTTGGCTGCTTGCAGTATTTTCTCCTTGATCTGGGAGGCCTGGAATTTGGCTATAATATTCCTGGGAGTTTTCCTTTTGGGATCTCTTCTAAGAGGTGATCAGTGGATTCTTTCAATTGCTATTTTACCCACTGGTTCTAGAATATCAGGGCAGTTTGCTTTGATAATTTCTTAAAAGGTGATTTCTAGGCTTATTTTTTTTCATAATGGCTTTCAGGTAGTCCAATAATTCTTAAATTATCTCTCTTGGATCAATTATCCAAGTCAGTTGTTTTTGCAATAAGATATTTCACATTATCTTCTATTTTTTCATTCTTTTGATTTTGTTCAATCATTTCTTGAGTTCTTATAAAGTTGTTAGCTTCCACTTGCCCAATTCTAAATTTCAAGGAATTATTTTCTTTAGCAGGCTTTTGTACCTCCTTTTCCATTTGGCCAATTCTACTTCGTAAGGAGATTTTTCTTCAGTGAATTTTTGTGCCTCATTTTCCATTTGGCGAATTGTACCTTTTAAGGCATTCTTTTCCTCGCTGATTTTTTGTACTTCCTTTACTATTTGGTCTAGTCCATTTTTTTAAGGAGTTATTTTTTTTAGGGGTGTGTGTGTGTGTGTGTGTGTGTGTGTGTGTGTGTGTCTCCTTTACCAAGCTATTGATTCGTGTTTCATGATTTTCTTGCATCGCTCTCATTTCTCTTCCCAATTTTTCCTCTACCTCTCTTATTTGATTTTCAAAATCCCTTTTGAACTCTTCCATGTTCTGAGAGCAATTCATATTTTTCTTGGAGGCTTTGGATAAGAGGAGCTTTGACTTTGTTATCTTCTTCTGAGTGGGTTTTGATCTTCCTTTTCACCATAGCAACTTTCTATGGTCAGAATTTTTTTCTGTTGTTTGCCCATTTCCCCAGCCTATTTCTTGACTTTAAACTCTTTATGAAAGTGAGTCTCTGCTTCCAGAGTAGAGGATGCACTGTCCCAAGTTTCAGATATTTTGTGTAGCTGTTTTCGGAGCTACTTTTAGGAACATGGAAGTTTTCAGTTCTTCCAAGGTGGTATGATCTAAGGAGAGCTGTATTTACCTCTCTCCTGGCCCGTGCTGTGGTCTGTGAATGACCTGAAGCACTTTTTCTGACCTGGAACTATGAGGAGGGTCCCTGCTCCACTGTGACTGTAAGATCTGGTGTGCTAGTATTCCTCCTCACCCTGGGACAGCCGGCCACGACTGGGACCCTGATCCAAGTATGGGCAAAGCAATAGTTCTGTATCAATACTAGGAAAGAGACTCCTCTAATCTCCTTCTGAACAGTTGTTCAATCCCCTTACCGTCTGTGGGCTGAGAACTCTGGAAGTAGTAGCTGCTGCTTTCAGTTTGTTGGGGCCAGGGCTATGCTTGTGTAGGCTGTGCTGGACTGTGTTCCACTCTCACCCAGGTGTGTCAGACCTTTCCTGCTGACCTTCCAAGTTGTCTTTGGCATATGTGGGCTGAGAGGCCTGGAAACTGCCACTGCTGCCACTGACTCAATTTCCAGGAGGCCTGTTCCTGGTTTACTGGGGCTTGGTCAGCACTGGACTGTGCTTCTCTCTCACCCTGGTGCAACAGAGCTTTCCTGCTGACCTTCTAAGTTGTCTTGGGCTGGAAATTTTTTTCACTTGTCTTGTGGGTTCTGATGCTCTTGAATTTGTTTAGAGTCATTATTTAAAGGTATTAAGAGGGTTTTGGGGGAGAACTCAGAAAAGTCCCTGCCTTTACTCTGCCATCCTGGCTCTGCCTCTCCCACAACAATAAAAAATTATAAACAATATAGGGAATTTGAAGAAAAGATTCAAAATTAAGTAAAGAATAAATGATTTAATACTAAAGAATTTGTAGGCCAAAGAAGAAATCAGAGAAATGATATATAATTTATTTATTTTTAAATGATGAGATACCTTTTGGGATATAACCAAAGTAGTCCTTAGTGGAATATTTACATTGCTAAACACTTTCATCAGCAAAAAAGAAAAGAAATGGATTAATATATTAGGTATTTAACTAAAAAAATAGAACAAATTTTAAAAAATGAATGCAACAATAGAACTTTTAAAAATCAAAAATGAAATTAATGAAATTGAAGGAAAAACTTCAAATGATAAATGAGACAGAGAACTGTTTCTAACAAATTAAAAATAAGCAGCTAATCTAATTAAAAGAGAGAAATAAGCTAAATTACTTATTTGAAAATGTTAAAGGAAAATTCACAACAAATGAAAATGAAATTATTAGAAACTAAACTTATGTGCTAATAATATTAATAAATGAAACGGATACATATTTACCCCCCCATGTAAAATACCAGAATTATCAGAAGAAGAAATCAAGAATTTAAATAACACAATCTTAAAAAAAGCAATTAAGCCATGCATTCTCACACCTATAATATCAGTTACTGAAGAGACCAATGCCAGCAGATTTTGAACTCTGTAGTTCTCATCTGCAGTGGACTATTCAGATCAGTTGTCTAACTACTACATTTTACAGTTGAGAAAATTGAGGCAGAGAAGTTAAGTGATTTGCCTAAAGTCACACAGTATCTAAGATCAGATTTGAACTCAGTTCTTCCTATCTCTAGGGCAAGTGCTTTATCTATTGTACCATCTAGCTGTCTAAACAATGTTAGCTCTCAGTTTTAAATCAATATTTTGTGTAATATTAAGGAAAGGTCTTAAATTCCTGTTCTTTTTAGTATTTGTTAAGATAAATGAGTGCTATGTTTTTTGTTGATTTTTGCATCTGTTGCTAGAAACATTTTTTTCTTGCTATTAACCTTATTAATAATTACTAATACATAAAAATGATAATCATTTTCATAATGCTGAACCATATTTAATTCCTAGTACATATTAAAGCTGGTCATAGCAAGTATATTATATATGTACATATATGCATTGCATGTTTACATAGGTTCCTATGTATAATTTATTAGTTTCATTTAATATTCATAAATCAATATTTATTAGTGATATTAACATATAAGTCCAGTTTCCATCCACCAACCCTACTATTTGCCTCTTCTTTGTTTTGCATATGAGAACTATATTTGTCCGATAGAAGATGTTTGGCAAGGTATCTTCTTTTTTCTATTTTTGTGAATAATTTACGTAGCATAGGAATTATTTATTGACCATGTTTATAATAAATTCATGTCTAAATCTATCTGGACCAGGGTTTATTTTTCTTTTAGAAGTTCATTTATGGCTCACTTGATTTCTCTTTCTGAGACTAGGTTTTAAAATGTCTTTTTCTTATTGTGTTATTCTGATTATTATATATTTTTGTAAACATTTATCCATATCATTAATTTTCAATTTTCTAACACATAATTGACCACAATTATTTCCTTTCCACTTGTTGTGAATTACTTATTTTCATTTTTTGTCTTTGTAATTTGTTTTTTTTCCTCCCTTTTGGGGGGTTCAAATTAGGAATAATTCACCAATTTCATTGGCATTTTCATGAACTAACTCTGCATTATCAGTTCATGGTCTGTTTTATTTGTCTCTCCTTTGATTTTGAAATTTTCCTACTTATATATTTCAGGAGCATTATTAGAGGCATTTTAAAGTACATGCTCAATTTATCAGTCTCCCTTTTTGCAAACATTAAGTGTTCAGAGCTATAACTGTTAATCTTACTTGCAGAATATGAGCTATTACTATTTTCTATCCCAATTTGAAGTAACAAATAATACAAATTACAAAATAATTTATCTAAGTTTGGGCAAAAGATTCATTCATTGTCATACTGAGTATTAGCTGTCAAGGAAGATGTAAAACTTTAATGTGACTGAACGGCCCACCCACTATGGAAATTGCTGCAGTAATTGAATACAGAAATCAAAAGGAATATAAAAAAAAATCACAAGATTTCATTGGTTCCTAACATGCATATATGCTGTTATCACATTCCCTTTTAAATAACAGCCCTTTCCCCAGTCAATATTTCAAAAAAAAAAAAAAGGTTCTAGACCGCTGACCAGTCTTCTTTTCCTTTTCCCATCTGTTCAAGTAAAATGTCAGCTCTGTGAAACTTTACACAACGTTGTTTATGCAAAACTAATCAGAAGTCCTAGACATGTGTAATATCCATTTTAAATGTTAACCTGTGTGCATAAACTTCAGATCACATCCTTTTCTCATTTAAAAAGAATGTATTAACTTTTATTCATTAGAGGCTTTTGTGCTGAAGAAGTTCAGATCTATCTTAACATAAGTGGAGAATAAATTGTGATAAAAGTATGTAGGGAGATCGTGTATTCCTTAGATAGCCTAATGACCAGGAAAAGACATTGAGAATTATCTAGCTGCCCAGTATGTAGCCCACAGTTCTATGGAATTTTGAGATACTAAATGCAATTTCCGCACAAGAACTTGTGAAGTGAGCAGCTGAAGTGTTACTGTCCTCATTTTATAGAAAGTTAAGTGACTTGTCCAGCTTAACACAGCTAATAAGTGTCAAAGTAATGACTTAATCAAAGAAATCTTGATTCCAAGATCAGTGCTTTCTGGGGCCATGGTACTGCTAGGGGATAATGCTGTGCCACAATTTTAAGCTAGGTTAGCTGTACAACATGCAAAGGAGAGGGAGCTTAAGATCAGCTGACAGGTAGGATGGGAAAGAGCATTATAGAATGATGGTAACATGATAATGGTAAATATCTCTGCATTAAGATAAGTCGATATTGTAGCTATCATTTCCTTACAATTGTTTCTGTTGCTAACTATGAAACTATGCTGTGATCTAGTATTTCCCTCAACAAATGGATAAACTTCATGAGGGTAGGGACATTGTGCATCAGAAGTTGAGTTGGTCTACAGAGGCCATCCCAGGAAGCATGAGCCTAGAGCTTCCCTGGTGATTCCAGTGGCAAAAACAGAGTGACCTGGTCTTTTGAAGATGATGAACTTCCTGGTTGCTTCCATCCGCATAGGTGGCTCAGCACCGAAAGGACTTGTCACTTTAGTAGGAAAAATGAAACTGAGCGGTCCCTTTGTTCTTCTATGCTCCATGACAGCATCGGGGCAGGAGGAGGTATGGGGAATGGGGTGCTAAATCAGTTCAAAAGAGCCACAGTTGGGTCTTTCTTCCTTCAAGTCTCCAGGTGGCATTATGTAACTCCTAGACTTTTAGTGAGGGTTGTGGAAGAGCTGGTCCTTCTCTACATTGACATTATGGTGACTATGCCCACCTAGCAGCAGAACAGATGACTCAACTAGGTGTGTTAATGCCTGGATCCCTTGCTGATTTTTCTACTTTGTGTTTCTGTTACTGAGTAGGTAATCAAGCAGTATCCTCAGCAGTGTCCAGCTTTGGAGGTGAACTTGTGCTTGAGGGATCCAGAGGTTTGGGGTCCAATGAATGGAGCTATAGATGGCCATGGGAGTTTCTTCATTGGAGAAGATGATCACCAGCAGGAGAATGACTATGAGTTGTTTGAACAGTGCAGAAGCAATATGAAATGTGGCCACGACTATTCTGCAGTGTCATAAACTAGATTATATCCTAATGAGGTTTAACTATTCATTCCCTAAGAGATCTTAAGAGTAGTAATAAGTCAAGTTACTGAATCTTCCTTGTTCTATAAATTCATGCAATGAATCTTTTGTTTCCACTAGTATCTCTTTGGTGAGTAGAAGATAAATACCTGTCCCATACCTAATTTATATTTATATTACCTTTTTTACTCCCTACCTTTAGGGAGACCTATAAATAAGTCGAATGCTAAATTAAGTAATTTTCCCCCAGATTTTCAGAGTGGAAGACTTAATGAACCAGTAATATGAGGAAAAGGAGCCTAGTTCCTCTCTCATTAGAGGCTAGCCTCCTTAGGATTGAACCCATTCAGATAATTTACCTGGGTCCAGAGGAGAGAGGGTCCCCTTAGGCAGAAATTGTAGATAAAGTGTCTCAACAGCTGTTAGACAGCTGTGACTTAGTGTGTAAACTTCAGTGTGGCAGAGATTATATCTTATCTTAAACATTTTATTTCCCTTAGTGCTGAGCAAATTGCATATCGTAGACACATGAAATTTATTGCATTAATGAATTTCATTAAAATTCCAGATTGGACAGAAGTAAGAAAATAGAGATGGAAGGATGCAATCATCTAATCCTAGTAAAAACCATGATAGTACCACCATCACCTCAGAGAGAAGAGACATAATTAAGTTTTAGCACGAGCTCTGATTTCATCCTGACCTACAAGGCAAAGTCAAAATTCGACACCAATCAAGTTCTGGACAGCTGTATTATTTCCTAAGGGTCTGCAAAGTGTCATCATGAAAATCTGGCTAAAGACAGCAGAAAGATTTGTTTCCCAGATAAATGAAAGATTTGGGATTGTCTGGAAATGTCCAGACAAAACCCGTTTACTTGTACTTGAACCCTGAAACCGGAGGACTTTTGAAGTTTGGGATTTTGCGAGTGGAACTTTTTCACAGCATTCCCCATGTGATGCTTCCTTTCTGAATGTTGCTTTGTTGCTTTTATAAATAATGATTTCCTCCAGCTGGCACATTTAAGCAGGAACCTTTCAGATGGATTACATGGGACACTGAGCAATTCTGGTACCTTTCTCAATCAAAACTAAAGGTTTTATTATTCTTGTTCTCCGTTCTTTACAAGTTAATGGATAGGAAAGTTATATTGTTTTTGGTGTTTCAAAGAAAACCACAGCCACAAAAACAAAACCTTTTTGATACGCTTCTGGCCTGTTTTTCCACCTTGTCCATGCTCCTAGAGAAAGAAACGCCAAGGATGGCAACATAGCAGAAATGACTGGGCTTCCAGGAGTTTTTCATAACCTATTTCTCAAAGACATATTATTTTGCTAGGTAATTCATTGACTAGTGGAAATAAAGGTATAGCTGCTAGTCAGGCTTTTGTTTGGATTTTTTTTCTTTGCCACATAATGGGGAAACAGGCCTGCCTAGTTGAATTATAAAGGCACCGTGACAGAGAGATAGGAGGCAGGACGTGGCAAGCAAGTCAAACCCCTACCACCACCTTGACCACTTTTCCCCCTTCAGACCTCCATGGGGACAGCCCGTGACCCTGAGCCCATGACCCTTGGGAACAAATTCCTAAATCATCAGACATGTTTCTAGCCCAACCCCCTCAGCCATTACTGAGAAAAGAGGTCATTGTGGAGAGGGAACCCACCTTCCTCATCACCACCAGCAGCAGCTGCTGACCAATTACCACCAGCAGGCTGAACTTACAGCTGAAACCTCCTGTGTCATGTCTCCCATTAGAATGTGATCTCCTTGAGAACAGACTGTCTTATTTGACTATTTGTATAACCAATGCTTAGCACAGTACTTTCCACATAGAAAGTGCTCAATAAATGCTTTGTTCCTATTCTGAGCAGCAAATAGAGGGCTATTTCTTCGAGTCAGGAAGTCTTGGGTTCAAGTTCTGCCTCTGGCCTCCCTATCTGTATTACTAAGTAAGTTACTTACTTTCTCAGTGTCCTGAGTAATTTTCCAGAACTATATATTGCAGAGTGGTTGCCCATCTGCATCCATGGGGATAGTTTCCACACCAGAAGTTTCTTACACTGATGAAATCACAAGTCTGGATGCACCCACAAAAATGGGGTAATGTGAGGTTAGCCATATGTAAGAATTTTGGAAGCACATAGTGACTTCCATCAACACTAGGAAATTTGGTCTGTGACTGACCCAAGGAACAAATCAAGAATGCTTTTTTGTGTGTGTTCAGGCATAACTGACAGTCTATGGAACACAAATCACCTTTCATCAATTTTAATAAATCCTTAAACTATGCCTGAGCAACACCAGAGAAGATACTCCTTCAGGGTATTTGGAATGAAAAAGAAACATACTCAGAGTAGTAGAATTGATGGTCAAATGGGCAACACTACCATTGAGACTGTTCTTACTAATGCTGTAGCAAACATTCTGGGTCTTTACTCATTATGCGCACACATTACTAGGCCTGTCTTAAAACCATAAGTAGCACAGGATGAGGTCTTTGACTTAAGAAACCAACATCGGGAGGTCGTGGGGGGTGGGATGATGGTAGAGCGAGTTACTACCAAAAATACCTGCCAGCCAAAGAGGCTGCATCCTGCAGATTCTCATAGGACATCCCCTAAGTCCCATCCGGTCTCCCAGGGTATTAGCAATATGGAACTCCTTTTGCCTTCATCCTCTGTACTCTTTCTAGGCACAACTGACCCTAAAGTCAGACTGCCCTCTGCAGCATCACTGCTTGCCACTTCCCAGCAATACTCTCTCTTAATGTTTTTGCCCCCGGGTCAAAATATTCCTCGTCAAAACTCTGCCTGCCTCAAATATGATATATACCAATTTCATCTGGAAACCATACTTGATATATTGTAAGCAAGCAACGAGACTATAATGTAGATAGTCTCCCTACTTGAGCAAAGTTGCTGCAACACAGGTTTTCAAAACTAGACCCTTATGGGAATCAATAAATTAAAAAACATTTATTAAGCACCTACTACGTGCCAGATATTCTGCTAGGTATTGGGATACGGAAAAAAAAAGAGGCAAAAAAGCAGTCCCTGATCTCATGGAGAAAACATGCAAACAAATGTGTTCAAATCAAGCAATATATAGGATAAATAGGAAATAATAGAGGGAAGGCACTGGAATTAATAAGAGGGTTTGGGAAAGACTTTGTGTAGAAGATGGAATTTTAGTTGAGACATAAAGGAAGTCAAGAAGGTCATTAGTTGAAGCAGAGGAGGGAGAGCGTTACAGGCATGGAGGATAGCCAGAGAAAAAGCCTGGGGCTGAGAGATGCCGTGTCTTACTTATGGAAGGACCAGCAGGCCAGCATCACTGGATCACAGAGTACCTGTCAGAAAGTAACAATAGGAAGTCAAAACAGGAGTCCATTAATTTGGGGGAGGAGGGGAGGAAGGGAATAATCAGACCACTTTAAGAAAATCACTTTAGTGGCTAAATGAAGGGTGGATTGGAATGGGAAAAGACTTGAGACAGGAAAATCCACCAGCAGACTAAAGCAATCATTCAGGCATGAGGCGGTGAGAACCTGTATTAAATAGATTGGTGGCACTGTCAGAGGACATAAGGGGACAGCAACAAGAGAGGTTGCACAGGTAAAATCAATAGGCTTTGGCACCAGACTGGATGCGGGGTGCCTATCGATAGTGAGAAATCCAAGATGGCTCCTCAGTTGCAAGTTTGAGGGATTGTTGCCCTCTACAGTAAAAGGGAAAATCAAAAGGGTATAGAGTTTAGGGGGAAAGATGATGAATTCCATTTTTTTAGGACGTCTATTGGACATCCAGTTTGAGATGTCTTGAAGGCAACTGGACATGAGAGATTGGAGATCTGCAGAGTATGAGGCAAGATAGGTGGATCTGAGAATCATCAGTTTAAAGAAGGCAATTTAATCCATGGGAGTTGATAAGATTGCCAAGTGAAGTACTGTAGGGAGATAAGGGAAGCTAGGTGCTGCAGTCATCATGCCTGGAGTCAAGAATACTCATCTTCCTTAGTTTAAATCTGCCTCAGACACTTACTAGCTATGTGAACCTGAGCAAGTCACTTAAGTTGCCTCAGTTTCCTTATCTGTAAAATGAGCTGGAGAAGGAAATGGCAAATCACTCCAGTATCTTTGCCAAGAAAACCCCAAATAGGGTCATGAAGAGTCAGACATGACTAAAATGACTAAATAAGAAATAGCAGAAGAAGAGAAGAGACTCCAGGACAGAACCCTTCAGTCAGCCAGAGGGCATGATCTGGAGAAAAAGACAGAGAAGGAGCTGTCAGATAGGTAGAAGGAGAACCAGGAGAGAATGGTTCCCCGAAAACCCAGAGAGAAACAAGTATGAAGGTGGAGAGCATAATCAACAGTGCCAAAGGCTGCAGAGAAGTCAAGGAAAATGAAAATTGAGAAAAGGCCAATGCATTTGGAAACAGAGATCTTTAGTAACTTTGGAGAGAGCAATTTGAGTGGAAGTTGGAAACCAGGTTATAAGGGGTTAAGAAAAGAGTGAGAGGAGAGAAAGTGGAGGCATTGATGGTATAGACCTTTTTGAGAAGTTTAACTACAAAGGAAAATAGATGACAGCCAAATTGTGATATATTTTTTAATGTAGTAAACTGATATGGGGTAACTAAATGAAGAAGCAAGAAGAAACCTTTTAAAGACGTGCTGTTTTAAACTCTGTTTTAAACAAAGTAGGAGGGCCAAGGACTTCTGGAAAATCACAGTGGCAAGAGAAACCAGTTTGGCACTAAGAGGCAAGGTAATTCTTTCTTAGCAAAGCCATCCGGAACATAACTAAGGAAAGAAGTTTAGATGACAAGATCCCTTGGCTCTAAAAACACCAGCTGCTAATGTAGACCTAAAGACGTTTTTTAATACAATACAGAAAGGACTCCTGGCCTATCTTTAGCAACACTGTCAGGTTTGTATTATACCTATCTACACAGATAACCATCACTTAATAACAGCGGCAGACAGATAAGCAGAAAGATAAACTCGGGTAATGACAAGTTAGGTTTTCCTTCTGCCTAGAATTGGCATCATGGATGATGTCGAGGTAGAGCTGAATTGGCATCTGTGAGGAGAAATGGAGAAATGCCAGAGGCCACCTGACCTTGTAAAATCTTCCTGGTGACTTTTCACTGTGAGAATTCACTCTGCCTGTCCGTGGAAGTTGCACTACCCAGAATCAATCATAGTGTGTTAACAGTTGGTACTACTGAGGCATAGCCCATATCATACATAAGGTGTGGCTTACATATTTGTGACCATTATACTTGCGAGGAAAACTTCTCAACCTTTTGTCCAAGGTTGTATTACCTCACCAGCAATTATTGAAACAACATTTAATAGTTATAACCATTGTTACTCATACCTACTGAAGGAATATGCCCATTGTCTCAGACACTACTACTGCATTACCACAGGAGGTCACTTAATCTCTGGAACCCCAGTAACTCCCTAACACTATAATTTACAATTACAAATGCTGATGTCCTCTTTATCACAAATAGTTTCCTACGCTAATGAAATCACAAGGTCTGAATTTTAAAAATAGAAACAGCAATGATCTTGAAACATTGGTTCCTATATACTCATGCCAGGTTCCAAATTAGAGCAGCCAAGAACGTATAAAAGGGTTTCAAATGATTGTCAGAAAAGGGTGGTTGCACAAACCTCCTAACCAAATGCGGATTAGAGCAAGGAAGATTGCTCGGTGTGTTTTGAGAGTGGGAGGGAATGGGGAAAGGATAGGGATAGGACTGAGAAGATAACAAAGATTGCTGCAGGACTTCCATGTATTATTAATAAGAACCACTTACGACTGTACCAACTGATCATCGACTGGGCTCTTTGAGGAAAGTGACAGTGAAGGAGAGGAGGAGGCCACACACACCAATGAACAGCTTATTGTTACATACTGATTGCATTGTTTCAAAAACAGGTGCTATCTATTTTCTCTCTTTTTTAGACCTTAGTATTATAAATCCTTGTGGGTTTCTAACTGATAGTCAAATCAATAAAAATCGGGGCACCACCACCATAAAGAATCATTTCTATCTTTTGAGATCGCTAGATAAATTGCAGCACATGCGTTTCATGAAATGTAATTGTACCATAAAAAACAATGACTATGAAGACTATAGAGAAGCATGGGAAAACATGAGCTTTTATGGAAGTTCATCTTTCATAAAACTAATAACTGAAAAGAGGAGGGATAAGGAAATGTTGAGCTAACCAAAAATTTGGCTAGGTAATTCAAGGTGTGAATGAATCTCTGAATTAGAAGAAAAGCAAAACCAGCCAGATGAAGAATGACAGCTCACCATACAAGTGATCTTTAAAAATTAAGGCAGTGATTCAGCTCCTGACTAGAAAAATAGAAGCATGGGTGTGGAGAAAAGAAATATACAAGAAGTCAGGAGGAGCTCAGAAAGTGGGAGAGTAGGCAAAGAGAAACACACACACACACACACATGCCAGATGCTAGGAATAAGGTCACATGGGCCAATCAAGCAAGGGGTATATAGAGAAAGAAGCTGTGTGGCTAAAACACACAGTAATCTCTAGCTCCTTTCTCCCCTTGAGCTCCTTCATAAGAAGCTGAAGCCTCTTTTACTGGGCACAGGGGAAGTCTGTTCACTTTTTTTTTTAATGTTTGCTTTGTCTTTACGAACATTAGCCACTAGCATTTGCTAGTCAGGGTATGCTTACTGGGAATACGGATGATAGGAAATAACTGAGGGAGAAATATCTCCAAAGAAAAGACACAGATAGAACTAACAGTGAGGTGTTTTTCCAGAAGCACTGTCTCTGCCTGGGGGTACAAAGCCAGCAAAAGGATGAAAATGATATAACTAGATCCTTTGATACTACTTCCCGGAATGAAGAAGGAAAATTTATACCAAGACTCTCATCTGGGCAAT
Source organism: Trichosurus vulpecula (assembly GCF_011100635.1). Lineage (NCBI taxonomy): Eukaryota > Metazoa > Chordata > Mammalia > Diprotodontia > Phalangeridae > Trichosurus > Trichosurus vulpecula. The sequence goes on along the minus strand of NC_050573.1, from coordinate 513,620,776 downwards.
GAGTCAATAGAAATGTGCTACTCACCCCACCACTGCTGTGAACTGTTGGAAAATCAAAGAAAAAGAACCGGGAAAACAATATACAAAATGACTATGTCAACATAAATGAAAATAACCTAAAAAGGTACAATTATAATAACCAAACCTGACCCTAAAGGAAAGATGAAAGAAATGCATCTGCCTTCCCCTTCCCTGAAGACTAGGAGATTTGGAATATGGAGCAATGTATACATATACCATCAGACTTAACCACTGAGATTCAATTTCTTCATTTGTAAAAATAGCTTCCCCTTCCTACCACAAAAGGTTGGAGTGAAGACCAAATGAGATACTGAATGTCTCCTGTAATCTCAAAACAATGTTAAAATGACTATCAAGCAAATCTAAAACTATTCAGCCTTACTGCAGAACGGAGGTAGCTTTTTGTTCAAATTTATACACATACACACAGAGATACTTAATACTTCAATGAACTGTGTGTTTCAGCACACAGATGATGTATTGGTTAGCTTTGGTGAATTGTTTTAATTTGTTTCTCCTTGTTTTGTTTGTTCTGAGGGATAGTTCTCTGGGTAGTGGAATAGGAGGGATGTATTTGGAAATGAAGATGATATATAAAAAAGATATCAACTTTAAGAATAATTATTCTGAGATCATTTGTAATACATGAGACTTTACCGATAAAGTACCATAATTGTGCATGAGAGTTGCAGGGCTAATATCGTCATTCAGTCATATGTGTACAAAATTGATCTGAAAGTAGCAAAGTCAACAAAAGAGAAAGGAAGCACAGAGGTCATCAGGCCTTGAAGAGACCTCATATCCTCTAGTCTTATCCCTTTCATTGTACAAACTGGGACTTGAGCCTAGGTCTTCTGATGTTTAGTCTAGTCCTCTTTTTTTATACCAAGAACAAATTGAGAAAAATGTAACTGCAGGGGAATTTTATGGGATCATATTAAACAATGATATTTGCAAAAAGAAAGACAAAAAAATTTTCCACATTACCGAAATTCTGTACATTTTCCCATGCAAATGTATGAGCTTCATAGGATTTAGATTTATTCACTTAATCAGAGGAGCTCAAATCCCCAAATCCTTCAGTTCAGGCCCTGCTGAGCCACTAAATGTGTGTGACATTAAGCAAGCTGGTCCTCTACATCTCAGTTTCCTCACCCAATCTCACTTGTCTTTCAGTGATGTTTCACTATTTGGTAACAAGAACTTGAAGACTAAAACAAACTGTGAATTTGTATTGAATGGCAAAATTCTAAAGATTAAAATACTGTGACATTTGTAAGCCTGTTCATGAAACATCAGTACCAATTTTTATTTCATTGCTTATTGATATGAAACGGAAGAAACATATTGATTATAGAGCACATGCAAATAATAACCACAGATCTGCTTTGCATTTTAGGATCATAGGGTTTCACAGATAGGAGGGATCTTAGTTTATTAATCCAACTCTTTTACTTTATAAATGCAGCATCTAAGAATTGCAGAGGTTAAGTGATTTGTCCAAGGTCAAACAGCAAGTATTCATAATAGCTTGTATTGTTTGATGATATGTGGACTTCGTTCATTTTATGTGAATGTTGGCTTTGTAATAGCTTTAATGTAACATCAAACAAATAGAAAACCAAAGCAAAAAAAAAAAACAGAAATGACCTCCCCACACCCAAGAAAAACTGAAACTTATCAGTGCCTCCATTATATCTGGTAAAAGAAACCTTCTCCTCAGTCTTTGTTTATATATACATACATACATATATATACATACAAATATATATGTGTGTGTGTGCATATACATACATATACACACATATGTGTGTATGTGTTTGTGAATGCGTATATACATATATACATACACATACATATTTGCCCATATTTACCATACCTGAGAAACACCTGTATTTGTATGGCAATCAGACTTGAAAGATAGCATGGGAACAGAACAAAGAACATAAGCCTTGGTATATTGATATAATTGGGTGGTGACCACTTGGTGTTCTTTTAAAAATAAGAAAATCATGTGAGCCAGTCATGTACCTCTTTCTTGACAAGGAAATCTTTTTCAGTTTTCTTCCCACTAGTTGTCCCAGATTTGCTCCCATGCCTTTTTCTTTTAGGAACTATTAGCTTTGGTGACCATAAGGGTTTTCAGCATGGGTCCAAAGGACTCATGTCTGCCTGGGAAGACATCATTACAGTTATTATATTTTAAACATTTGCCAAGTACTTAAAGTGTGACAGACCTTTTGTAAAACAGAACATGGTATAATTCCCCCTCAGTGGGCTAATGATTTAAATAGGAAATTACAGTAAATCTTGGTTGTGCTATGGCTGTGCTTTGACTCTATAATATATGGTATTGGGACTAGTTCCATAACTAAGAAAGGGAAATTGGATCTTTGACCTACTGTGCTGAAAATTAGAGCATCCTGAAAGAACTTGTACTCTTTCAAGAGGTTAAAAAAACCCAAACCAATAGGCTTAGCACCAAGAATAATTATTTAAAGTAGGAAACTACTTGGCATGCTTTCTTCTCTCAATGGCCATATTCCAGGTAAGTTCCTCCCTGGCCTAGACTGGTTTCTTACTGTCTCATCCCACTCCACGTACCACTAAACAGAATTAATCTCTAAAAACTTACTTAAGAATGTCTTTCATACTTGCCCTGGACACATTTTGTGATGTTTGCCCTAGCCACCAGAACTGCTAGTCACAAATCTTATGGGAACTCAGCTGTTTCCTCCAAATTGCATGGAAATACAAAATAGAAAGTTCAAAAAGATTTTATGATGTGAAGTTGCAGATCTTTGCCAGACCAACAAGGATTCTTAGAAATTCCTTAATGGCTGACACCATATATATAAAATATTTAAATCAAGTATCTACTCTAGATCAGTATTTCTCTATTCTGGCAGTCCCTTCATCAATTTTCATCTATTTTAGTTACATTTCTGATTAAGAAGGAAATTATTTAAACCAGTCCATCCAATGACATGCCAATATTCTTCTAGTGAGGCTATTTTACTATAAATAGGAAAATAATGCAATTTTGCAAGAATCAAAATTGCAAGTGACCTAAAGAGAAAAAATAAATGCATAGTGGACATAAATAGGTCTATACTCTTTTACGCAAAATAAAGCAGAATAAAGAGATCATCAAACAGATATAGGACCAGAAAAGCTGATCAATTAGTAAAAGTAAAGGATAACAAATTATATATTGTGTACTACATTGGTTGCTACATAATACATTGAGTGACTCCCCCTGTGGAGGATCTATAGGATGAAAAGAACTGAATGGCTTGCAAGCTGCACTGGTAGAGTGTTAGGTGACATCACAGATACATTGAAGTATTAGAGCATATATACCAATCTATTGATATCTATAGATAAAGATTGTAGTATTTGAAAGGACACTATTGTTGAAGGCATAGGTAATATCATAGATCCCTTTAAGTATTAAAGACTGTATCCAATGATACCTAGATACGCACACACACACACACACACACACACTGATAGCCACAGATATATATATATATGTACATATATATACATCAAATATATATACACATATTTGAATGTTGCATGCATATATATATATATAAATCTGAAGAAAAAAACTATCTTTGTTCTACATACAACTAATTTTGGATTTGCATAATCATTATCTTTATGTTGCTTTGAGCTTATAAAAGGCATTCATGATCTCATTTGGTTGTCACACCAATCCCATGTGGTAGGAAGGGCAGACTATTTTACAGATGAGGAAACTGAGGCTTAGAGATTAACATAATTTTCCAAGGTCACAAAGACATTAACTGATGAAGCCAGGATGAGCCCAGGGCTCCTTATGTTTTCTTTCACTGTCATGAGTGAATTATGCTTTCCTTAGGATTTATAGTGAGCTATTTGGCCTAAGGCAAATGACTCAATCTCTCTGGCCTTCATTTTCCTTATCTGTAAAAGGAGGGAGTTGGACTTGATTTCTAATGTTCCTCTGGCCTCTTAAGTCTCAGGAGAATGATTTTCTCTTAAGTGCCATGAATGCTTCCAGTTTCAATACCTGTTCATAAGAGTAACAATGATGTTTCTTAATGAATGCATAGACTCAGCACACAGGCTCTCAATGTTGGGAGATAAGTGAGAAAAGACTTTTGCTACCTTTGTTTTACAAATAAGTCAAAATATGCTAGAGAGTAACAGTTAAAGAAATCTAAACAGTTAGGTACAAAAAGTACCTTCCTCCTATTCTATTCTATGCTGTGCTTTGATATTACATACCTACTTACTCTGTTGTAATTAATCACCACCCTCTGAGTCTTCTGACAGGCTCAAGCTTTTAACAGTGAGATGAAGTATTAAGGAGTCAATGAAAGTAGAGAGGATATAGACTATAAAGCTGAAGCAAAATATAATCATCAAGGTGAGTCTGAAGCTACATCCCTAAACCCAGGAGTTCTGGCAAATTCCTGATTACTCTAGAACAAATAATTTGAATCATTGTACCTGATAAGTTTCAACAGATCCCCATGCCAAAAACCAAGACCAAACTGAAAGGAGACTGGGAATTTGTTTCCTCAGCCTCTGAATAGGAAAAACACTTTTCTTACCCACATTTAAGTTTTCTAGGAGACTGTTATGTCCTTTTGTCAATAAAAGGCTGCAAATGATTCCATTGCTTGAATTTCCCTTCTTGTTCCATTGTTATTCTATCTCAATGAAATAAATTGACTGATTTATCGCTTATAATTTATCACCTGGGCTACAATAGACTGCGATTGTGTACTGCAATTGGGGTCTTAAGCCATATTTGCATAATTAAGAATACCCAAGACATCTTATGTGAACCCGAAGTAGCAAAGGATGCCAGAGCTGATTGGTACCTTGCTACAAGTGAATGAATGAATATATAATGATTTTCGAATAGGTAAAGGAAAAATAAGTCATTTTTGCTTGCATATATTCTTGACTCGTATTAATGAGATACACACCCCTAAAGATTTAGCATTTATATACTCAAAGACCCATAGCTTTTAAAAAATATCAGAATAAGGCAAATTAAAAGTTAGATATAAGAGTGTGAGAATTTTAACCTACCTTGTAAGACTATAAACTCCTTGGAAGCAAGGCCTATGTCATTTCTATCTTTGCTTCCTCAACATGTGGCATAATCATTTTCACATAGTAGACATTAAATAAATCTTTGTTAAATTAAATAAATATGGCCAGGGTCCAGATGTGATTTCATCAGTGTAAAGAACTCCTGTATGAAGATTTCCTCCATTAATACACATCAGCAACTCATCTATTATTTTTTCTCTTCCCAGCACTTGGTACACACCTAGCACATAGAAAGAACTTAGTAAATATTTATTGGCTGATATGGTATCCTACCTTGCATGGGGGCAGAGAGGTTAAGTAGCTTGCCATGGTCAAGGCTGGACTTTGAATCTAGGTCTTCTAGATTCCCTGCTCTCCAATCCTACAATTCTCTCTCTCAGGATTGAATTGCACCCAAGAAAAAGAAATAAGCAATATTTGTATAATCCTTTGTATCCAGGTTTTAAAGGCAGCAAGTTTGAGCTGTAACATTTCCAAAGTCCCACCAGATGCAAATAGAACATTATGGGAGTATTATAAAGAAGATATTACTCCCTCAAGCTGCTTTCCAAAAGGAATCTAGGTGTTAGGAAGCCAGAGGAAACATCGTTTTGTAATTATCATTACACAGCCTCCAAGTTTTTGCCATACATCTCTGGGTTGTGAGGTAGAACAAACAGCCCAAGCCCTAATATTAAGGGACACCCGCAGAGCAATGTTCTGATTTATTTCTGAGCCTCTCTTCAGCTAATATTTGAACTGCTACCTCGGTTGACAATTCTGGTAGCGGTGCCAGAGAGTAAAAGGTTCTTTCCTCTGCCAGTCCAAAGCCAAGCAGTCCCTCCCTCCCTCTTAGTCCCATTTCTAGCTGCTTACACTAGCCTTTGTGATTCCCTCAGGTGGGAATATATCCCTTCTCAAAATAAAATCTCTCCTGCTCTCTACTCCCATGGTCTATTTTAAGGGAGAATTGTCCTTTCAACTTATCTGGGACTAAGTAAAAACTGAAATATCCACCTGGACATGGTATAATAGAGAAATTCTTTATCTTTTCTGAATGATGGATGGGCCCCTTTGATGGTCTAGGACTCCTTAGAATAATGGTTTTAACAAAACACAGGATTATAGAGGAAATTGATTCTACTGAAATGTAATTATCAAAGTATTAACAGATATACATTCACAGCCTCCAGGTGAAGAGCCTCTAGAGTGAAATAAACACTGATTTTGCAGTCAGAACAACTGAATTTTAGTTCCTCAGGCAAGTCACTTTCTCAACTTATGCCTGAGATTCCTTCTTTCTAATGGGATGACATAATTTCTGAGGTCCCGTCTAGTCCTAGGATTTTGTGCACTTTGTTACCAACTTATTTCACTCTTTTGATATTTTGAAAATTGAGAGTTTTAAATGGGTGGTATTTAAATTATAATTTTATTTCTTTGAAAAATTGAATTTGATGACCTTCTAAGTGAATAAGTAAGAAGGGATCCATATTTGTTTCCTTTTCTGGTTGATACTTTTTGTAGGCACAGAGAATGAACTAAAAATGAAAGACTTAAAAAATATAGAAGAAATCCACCAGTTTTAAGAACATAATTCAATCAAACATTGAACTATTGGACCTGGGATATAAAGCTGAAAAATTACACCAGCCTCTGCTCTCAAAGAGCTTATGATATGAACTTATATTCACTATTTTCATCTTTAAAGGGCAGGATAGCACTGCATAGATGTGGGATAAGGCACTTGGCATGCCTCTGAGGAGCATTCCCACTGCATCCCCTTAAGGCAAAGATCCTCCTCCCTCCCCTAGAAAGCTCTCCTGTGGCTCATATTTTATGCACACCTATGTAGGACACTGGAGCCTGGAGTGGCTAGGTGATAGAGTGCCCAGCCTGGAGTCAGGAAGACTCATCTAACTGGTTCAAATCTGACTTCAGACACTTACTAGCTGTACGACCCTGAGCAAGTCATTTAACCGTTCTTGTCTCAGTTTCCTCATCTGTAAAATGAACTGGAGAAGAAAAATGGCAAACCAGTTGAGTATCTTTGCCAAGAAAACCCCAAATGGGGTCACAAAGAGTCAAAGAAAACTGAAAATGACAGAGCAAAAACAATATGTAGGACATATAAGTTTATATAACAATAACCTACTTGAATGCAAATGAAAACCAGTCCAAAGCAACCCAAGCTCAGGTTTCAGTCCAGTGAACTTTGCTTATAGCAAAGAATTGATCCGAAGGCAGCCTTCTAAGGGTTACAGCTGTAGAGTACTTTAATTATTTTAATTACCTCACAAACAATTTTTCTAGGGATAGGTGTGTTCCACACATGTTGGAGTGTTGAGGGGGAAACATTCTCAAGAGTTCAAACTGGACATAACTTGTTTTTAATGCTTAATGTAAATATCCAGCCTTGTTCTCATTAGCCACTTCCACAGAACAGAACAGTACCCACTCTTTATTCTCATTTCCTCCAATTCCCTCCAACCAGCTTCCACAATGAATGTTCCCTTTGTTCCCTTCTCCCCCTCCTACTCCGGTGCGCTCTAGCATTCTTTCCAGGGGCCTGCAGATGTCAAGCTACCCCCTTTCTCCCCTGCTTCAGCCTTCTTTCCAGACAGTTCTTCCCTGAGGACAGACAATAACAGTTCATCAAAGATGACTCCCAACTTAATTATGCTTTGAGGTGTGTAGGAGGTGGCTGGTTAGGATCAACAAAATGTTGAAGAAAGCACAAAACTGTTAATAGATAAATATTCCTCTCACTTTCCTAATCCTTTTCTTTTTCTCAGAGCTCCCTGACTTTCTTTGTCTCTTTTATACAGATAGTTTAGGTCTTTCCTATTCTTTCTACTGCCTTAAATATGCCATTAACCCTAATAAAAGGGCAGGAGGGGTTATGGCAAAAATATTTATAAAGTTTGTATTGGTAATCGCCAATATCTTTTTTTTAAAAAAAAAAAAAGATTATTCAGATCTGAACTACTCAATGAAGCTCTCTGACCTGGCTGGTCCCCTTTAAGTAAATACACACCTGCCTTTAAAATAAATAGTTTATCATATGACAAGTAGTTGCTTTATTCATAATGTCAGAATTGACTCCCTACTTCCACCCTTAACATATACACTCCCTCCAACTGAAAGTTAAAAATCCAAATTATAGTGCCTAAACCTAAGGGGAGAGAATGAACCAGAAATGGAACTGTTTTCATATGAAACTCAAAAATGACCATCATCTGCACCCAAAGACTTGCATACAACATGTGTTTAAAATTAGAAACCGCTTCCCTTTCATCTTGCAAAAAGGGACATTAGCATCGTCAGAGATTTCTAAGGAGACGATTAAAAATAATACCTACTCAAGAAATTCATATAATTCTACTTGAGGGATCATCCACTGGAGAGAAATTCAAGCTGCATGACAGAAGAAAGAGAGGGGAGTTTTCTTGAGAGCCTTTCAGTGGCAGCAGCAATCAGGGTGGGGAAAAAACAATAATATAGAGCCAATCTCGTATCACTTCTCCCATCACCCCCAGGCACACCAGAAAGCTGGAAAAATGTGTATCTAGGAATGTGTCAAACTTTGAATACTTCCAATTCGTTTCATTTAGTACCTTACGGATGGGAAAATATGTCACGAAAGCATTAAGAGCTCCTAGTTGTGATGTTTGTTTACAAGGAGAAACAAGTATTGAAATCAGGAATGATAACATTCTCCCAGGAAGCAGAGATAGGAAGTTAGATTAGGTTAGGTTAGGTTAGGTTAAATTAGGTTAGGTGAGGTTAGGTTAGGTCAGGTTAGGTTAGTAAAGGTTAAGAAGAAAATGGTTTGGGGATGGATGGGAGGGAGGAGAAAAGAGGAATATGGTCAAAGTTGCCTCTTATGGATAGTAAATAGCTTCTCCAGTTGCAAAGCTGCTCAGCTGTAGTTTTCCATTCCCTATGGCACTAGAAATTGCTTACTAAAAGAATTTTGTTCTTACTCAGGTGAATGACGTGCAGAAATGCCCTTTCTAGTCCTCTTCAGGACTTCCCCCATTCTTTTGTCAGATCTTTAATTCTATAAACACCCTCTCGTTTAAAAAAAAAGCAAAAACAAAACAAACTGCTCAGAATGAATAGAAAAAAATGAACAAGTGAGGATTGTCTTTGCTTCTGAGCACAAATTGTTTTTATTAAAATTCATGTTTGGGGAAGGAATGCATTTTATTTTTTAAAATTTCTCAGTAATTATGATGCTTTGAATTGTCAATAGGACAAAATCTGGCCCCAAAGGACATATGCTTCCAGGCTGTTAGATAAATGTCAAAGGATATATTGAAACGATGACTAAGATAAAGCCACGATGTTAATTTTCCAGAACATCTTACAGATATTCTAATTCCAGGGTAATGATAAGTGACTGCCAAACATTTAAGGAGAATAGCTGATCTTCCCTTGGCTAACACAAATATTCATGGAATTTAATTAGAGGAACTTTAATTCCCCGAACTAACTGGTTGAGGTATGGAAGTTGGATTAGTCTTTGCTCCCCATTTTGCCACTTCCAGGCTCTTTTTCTACCCCCAGCAGTAACCTCTTCTTCTTTAAGATTCACTTAATCCACATTTATCACCTGAGATGCTGGTAGCTGTTGTCTGCCAGCCTCCAGGGCATTCTCCTTTCTTCTCAATGGGTTCAGTGCCTGATTCACTCTTTTCTCTCCTCCTCAGCTCTTGCCTTCATACTAGGGGACTTCAGCATACATATTGATACTCCTTCAAAATACCCTTACCTCCTAATTCTTCGACACTCATCTCCCACAACTTACTTCCTCTACCTTACTTCATCGCCACCCAAGGATGATAATACTCTTGATCTTGCTATTACCCTCCAATGAGATAGAGGGAGCACATGGTTCCTCTTAAGACCCTCCCTCTGATTTTGCTTGATACAAAGTGATCCGAGTCCCTGGTTCAAGACACACACAATCCTTCTCAGGACCTGTGAATTTAAGTTCTTTGGGACCCTTCTTTCCAGGTACTTTTAATTACTAAGAGATCAAGTTGGAAGAGTATATTGAAGGCAGTATGGAGTAGCTGAAGACAGGCTAGCTCCAAATTGGAGCATTTAACAATTTTCCCCTTAATTTTCTCTACAGTTAATAAACCACATAGCCACTATCTCCTGATTGCCTCTCTCATGTGAAGGTATGGATCATTTATTGAGAGAAGACATTCCAGATGTGGGGCAATGTTGGAGCCATACATTTCCTATTCTTTTAAAATCTTTTTAGCAATCTGTTACGGCATCATCCCCTAGCTCAGCATCAAACCTAGCTAGCTAGTTCTATTAAAAGAAGGCACGGCTTGGCTGCAAAGAGAAGGATCAGTTACAGTATTTGCAGGTTGAATGCTCTCAGGTGACCCATGGGAATATGGAGCCTTTTAGGAGGCTCCCCTAAATCTGTGTCAGAGAGACCAGTGAGACGACTTGGTTGGTGAGTAGTGGAGAGATACCTCATATATCACACTCCTCTGTATAATTAAGCACTGATACACTGTCTTTCTCAATGAAGGAAGCACATGAAGCAATATAGACCACACCTGCAATTACAGTACCCTTTCACCTATATGCCCACACATGCACGTGCATGGATCACGGGTATTGCATGTGATCTCAGAAATGTCATTTCTACTTTACGAGTTTCATAGTTAAAAATCAAGTTAGACTAAGTTATCCTAAGGTCCCTTCCAATTCTAACTAAACATCAAACTCAAAATGAATCTACAGTGAATGGAAAGATCATGGCAGAGTAGAATTAGTCATAAAAGGCTTCAGAGAAGAAATGGAACCGAAGTTGAATCAGAAAGAAAACACAGGATCTAAAGAAAGGGTGGGGAACCTGCAGCCTCAAGGCCACGTGTGGCCCTCTAGGTCCCTTTGACTGAATCCAAACTTCACAGAACAAATCCCCTTAATAAAAGGATTTATTCTGTAAAACTTGGACTCAGTCAAAAGGCCGCACCTGAAGACCTAGAAGGCCACATGTGGCCTCAAGGCCACAGGCTCCCCACGCTTGAAAAGTGAGGGAGTGGGGCAAGGCATTTCAGGTAGAGGGAACAACATAAGCATAAAATATGGGGAGAAACATGGGACAAGAAGGCCAGTTTGACTAGAACAGAGTGCTTGCTTTGAGAAGTGAGAAATAGCTTTGTGTAGGTAAGGTGAGATGATTTGATAGAAGGCCTAGCATGTGAGTATATTTTGGATTTGATCTGATAAACAGTAGGATGTTGTTTCAGGTTCTTAATCTGAAGGATGAAATGATAAAAGTGTTGAAGGCAAAGAAAGAATAAAAAGACAACTCTATGGCAGGAGTTGAAATTTAAAAGATATTTAACCATAGTTGACAGTAGCAGTCCTTTTAAAGCCCCCGACTTACACACTGGGAATTGAGCCTCTGAATGTCCTCACTGAAATCCTAAAGTAGAAAACTATGATTTCAGGAGATAGGACTAGGCCTCCCACTATATCTGAAAATGCAGGGTGTCCCAAATACATTTGGGATACCCTTTATGTTACAGTGAATGGTATTTTAAGTATTTCTCTTACATATTTTTTAGATGTGATATATGGCCCTGATGCTGGCTAGGTAATAAGGGAAGTTGAATCTTGGGTGGTACAATATGATTAAACTGTGTCCCCCAAATGCTATTGTTTATTGTTGGAAAATCAGGTAACAGACCATTGGGAGTTGAATGTAAAAGTATCATTCCCTATTGCTCCACCCTCCAAAATCACTAGCTAGATGTTCACTATCAGAAGTGTCCATAAGCAAAAACACAAAGTAATTAATATATTCAAGGATTTACTATCTTCCAGATCCTTGTATATATACATACACACGCATACACACACACACATACACGTGTATATATGTACATATAAAAACGCAGATATAGACATAAAGAACAGCTCCTTTTAGATACATAATCCTAAATCTATCCTGATTTGTTAATCTGAACAATTCTTTTAAGAGATTATAAACATTCACTTCCATTATCAGTATTTATTATTTATAAGTAGATAAATAATCAAATGGGTACTTAGAGGTTCACCTGGTCAGTATACTGTTCTGTGTGTCTATGGGGAAGGCCTTAAAATTCATAGTGAGTATGCAATAGTAACCCAATAAAATGAGATTTTTACCTATACACAAAATGTAATTCCACATGACAACACTCTTCATTTTGCCATGTTTTGCAACTCATTTCTCCTATGTTGAAGCTATTTAAACAGTAGGTTTCAAGTGGGTCCTACAGCTGAATTGACCACTTTAAATTGCATAGTTTTTTATTTATTTTATTCAAATCCTTATACATGGCATTGCCTTCTTAAACAGAAGATATTGAAACAAAGGATATACTTTAACCTTTGCTTACACAGGGTCATGACTATGAGCATCAATAAATATATTAGCATACAATGATACATCTATCGTACTCAAGGGCTACTAAGATGTGGAAGGCTGCTTGCATCTATGCTGAATCTTATGGTGCTATTGAATTTTTGAATCTGCTTCTTGGAGTTTTCCTTTCTCTTCCTTCACTGGCACGCTGTCAGGTATCAATATGCTTGCCTGTGCTAGTAGTCTTCCTTTACTGTCTTTAATTGGCTGTGGGCTTGAAAAGAAGACAACCAAACTCATTGGATTTAGGCCTGTGTAACAGCAATGCTACTGGCTGCTACTGTGGCTATGTAAGACAAGAACAGCAACACCAGCGCATAGGAGGGCTGCTAGCACAGATTCTTTGATCTGCTTTTCTAAGGAAGGCAACTTTAAGGGGTTTACAATCTTACTTTAATTAAACATACATATATCATTCACTTAGTTCAAGGGAAAGAGCCAGCACCCTGAACTTCAAAGAGTATACAAACAGAAATTACAAGCATACATTATATAAACAGAGCAAATAAACACAAACCAGTAGACAGGCTTCTAACCATCTAACTATAGCAATACATACAGTTACCAGAGACAGAAGCATCAACATCTGGGTTTTCAAAGTGTGGGGGGTGGGGGTGGGGGTGGGGCTCCATGAAGACTATCCAGAGTCTCATCTGGTCAAATCACGACACTCTTCCAGTGAATGAGAGCCTCAAGCAAAATGCTGACCTCAGAGTATACATATGCTTCTTCAGGATCAGAGGGCATCACAACCCTGGACTCAAACCCATGTCAATTAGGCTTTCTTGTGACTTAAGCAAGTCTCTTGATTCAATCAAAGACTCCCATTGAAACAAAGGCAAGACTAACCAAAGGCACCTGATTACCTCAGCGCTGAGAAGCACTTAAAAAGCAGCAAAAAGTCCCACCCTGATTACCATTACAGCCTGAGACAAATGTAAATTGTTTCCAAGTAAAGGCTGGGGCTCTTCTTTGAGTGAATTACTGAAGCTTTAGGACATGGACATCTATGGTGACTGGTGAGACGTCTTTTTCTTTTTTAATTACTTTATGTTTCTCGTAGTATTCCAAATAACTGAGGTTGTTAGATAAGTAAGGCGGTGCCATACATATTTGTATATGGATGTAGATATGCAGATAAATAAATATAATATTTAGATTAGAGGACCACTACTGCAGATTTTTTTTTTGTTGCAAATATGCTCACAAAGCACAAAAGCAGAGCACAGGTGCCATATGGGTAACCTCAGAAAAGTTGCTTTTTTAAAAAAAATAATTATTAATTAATTAATTAATCTTTAGTTTTCAATGTTCACTTTTATAAGACTTTAAGTTCTAAATTTTCTCCCCTTTCCCAAGATGGTATGCAATCTAATATAGGGTATATATAATATATATGATACGTTCACATTAAACAGATTTTCACATTAGTCATGTTGTATAGAATAATTAGAACCAATAGGAGGAACCACAAGAAAGAAGCAACAAAAAAAAGAGAGTAAATAGTATACTTCGATCTGCATGCAGACTCCTTAGTTCTTTCTCCGGATTTGGATGGCCTTTTCAATAATGAGTCTTTTGGAGTTGGCTTACATCCTTGCATTGCTGAGAAGAGCTAGGTCTATCAAAGTCAGTCCTCACACAATGTGGTTGTTAACCGTGTACAATGGTTCTGTTCCTGGTTCTGCTCACTTCACTCAGCATCAGTTCATGTAAGTCTTTCCAGGTTTTTCTGAAGTCTGCCTGCTCACCATTTTTTTATAGTATGATAGTATTCCATTGCATTCATATACTACAACTTGTTCAACTATTCCCCAATTGATGAGCAACCCCTCAATTTCCAATTCTTGGCCACCACAAAAAGAGATACTATATTTTTATACATGTGGGTCCTTTTCCCCAGTTTTATGATCTCTTTGGGATACAGACCTAGAAGTGATATTGCTGGGTCAAATGGTATGCAGTTTTATAGCCCTTTGGGCATAGTTCCAAGGTGCTCTTCAGAATGGTTGGATCAGTTCACAATCCACCAACAATACATTAGTGTTCCAATTAGGAAAGTCACTTTTATAAGCGCTTCATGAAATCATGCACAGTTATTGCAGAATGATGAGAATTATTGTATACATGTGACCTTGGCATATAATACTTATATTAACTCTAACACTTGAACCTTACTGAAACAACATTGACTAAAGTAAAATCTACAAAAGGCAGTTCCATTTTGGACCTTATAAAGGCGATTGGATCTCAGATTACCAAAAGAATTACATTAAACCTTTTATTATAGTCTGTTAGTTCCATAACATGGATCCTGGATATATTAGCAGCTCCAATAAATGAGGATAAAATGGTCCTTTCCAACATCGGTCAAATTGATCAGCCAAGACCCAAAAAAAGGAGTGGTGTTTCACATACCCAAGACCTTTAAAATAATTGTTCATTTCAGTTTAGTTGTTTTAGTCATGTCCGACTCTTCACGGATCCGTTTGGGGTTTTCTTGGCAAAGATAATAGAGTGGTTTGCATATCCTTCTCCAGTTCATTTTATAGATTAGGAAATGGAGGCAAACAGGCTTAAGTGATTTGCACAGGGGTCACACATCTAGTAAGTGTCTGAGGCTGGATTTGAACTCAAATCTTCCTGTTTCTAGGCCTAGCACTCCATCCATTGTGCCACCTAGCTGCACTAAAACAATTGACATTTCCTTTAATACATTTTCTAAAGAAAATTGATACAGATATAACAACCAATAGGGGAAAGAGATCAGCACAGGTTGTAGGAGTCAGAAAAAAAAAGGATTTGTAGAGGAAAGAGAACATGCTTGGGGAGGATTTAGTTAGGCAATATAAAGAATAAAAAGTTATAAGAACATTCTTGAAAAGTGGAACAATTTGAACTAAGGCGTGGAGATGATAGTTACTGTGGCATTACTATTGGGTAACTATTACTGAACAAAGAGAATGCATTGGGTTGAAGAAGGAAATAATATTTTGGGGTCATATTGGATTGGGGAGCAAAGAATCTCATATTAGAAGAGACTCTAGCAATAATTTTGTCAGATTCCTTCATTTTAAGGATGAGGAAACTGAAGCCTGGAGACATTAAATAATTTGCCTAAGGTCATATAGTAGGGCCAGGAATCAAACCCAGTTCTTTTAAAATCGAAATCCAATGTCCTTTATTCACCACACTATGCTGCCTTTCAAGTTAAGACTACATGTACGTAGTAGGACACGAGAGAGTATTACAGATTCTTCATCAGTGGAGAGAAATAGCAAAATAATTTAAATATTGCTAATATCTAACATTTATACATTTTAGAGTTATGAAATACTTTACAAACATTATTTAATTTGATCCTCACAACAGTCATATAACATAGGTGATATGTATATTATTATCCCCATTTTATGTATGAATATAGTTTGTTAGGAAGTGATCTTTTTGGTTAGCAGAGAAGGCATAAAAATAGGATTATGAAAAGTATGGAAAGTAGGTTCTTGAAAAAAGATTAAAGGCATTGGAGGGATAGCTTAAATGTTGATGAGATAGTTGTATGCCAATATTTAATATTGCCAGTATTTAAATTTTTTCCCTAAAGGAGGAGGGATGCTAATCAAGTTTGTCATATCCAAAATGGATCAAAAGAAGGGAAATTGGTTTAATTAAAATCTACTATGGAAGGTTATTGAGGTTACATCCTTGTTCTATTAACCAGAGATCAGACAGTTATATTCTAGAGAGTTAAAACATTCATTTGCCTGAAGTCAGGAAAATAGAGATGACCTTTTGAGAGACAGTCCAGTCCTATGATCCTAAAATACTCTGCAATTTAACTCCACCCTAATCCTAGCCTTTAACCTTTTTTCTTCTTCTCCTTAGTTTCTAGCTGCTTGTTAAAAGTTCATTGACCCCTGCTTTCCTGTACATATGGCACTTGGGTTTTGTGAGGATTGAAAATTAGAATTCTATTTCTATAAAGCAATTCTCTGAAGTTGTGTATTATTATAAATTTTTTTTAATTCAAGATATGCAGGAAAAAACCTTTTTTGTTCCATAGCTCGTTTTTAGCCATTCTGCATGAGTGTTTTTGTTAATGTTTTAAACAATTAAAAAATATATATGATCGGTGAATGCAAATGTCTTTACTTACATGGTTCAAATGTCACAAATATAGGAACAGATAAGAATTACAGGAAAAGGAAAGAAAGGGGAAAACTTACATGAGCGGCAAGTTGTTCCTGTGAAGCTTTAACTTCAGCTTGTAATTTCTTTATGCACTGAAAAGGGGGAAAAATTTTAATAGCTTAACTTTTTAAAAAAATTTTTTTATTGAATATTTTTTAGTTTTCAGCATTGATTTCCACAAGATTTTAAGTGACAAATTTTCTCCCCATTTCTACCCTCCCCCCCCACTCCAAGATGGCATATATTCTGATTGCCCCCTTTCCCAATAGCTTAACTTTTTCACCTCATTGTTAAAAAAAAAGAAGAGATCATTTCACGGGCAAAAAAAAAAAACATGATTATTCACGTCTCCAAAAAAAGCATAATTATTCTTTCTAAAATAAAAATTAGTCACTGAAAATTTCAAAAATAATTTATTTTAAATTACAAATTTTATTTTTAAAAAGGATCTATAAAAGGGGGAGAAGGCTTATTTTATGTCTTTTAATAGTTAACTATGCAATATCAGATAGAATGAAAAGGCAAACTAAATTTCAAACATGCAGTGAATGTAGCATGCATCATCATTTTATTACTGAATTCAAATTGGCTACTGATGCGCTTGCTCATTGCTGAACAGAATTGGGAAAAGAGAGTAAGGAATATTTTGGAAAGAACTCAAAAGAAGGAAATTGTGTGTCAAAATTTAATGGAACACACATTCCTCCTTATTTTAGGCTTTGTTTTAAATTTCAAAACATAAATGTTTACACCAAGGATGTGCTAGAATGAACTCAAGTCTGATGAAAGCTGGTTGTTAAAATTTCAGTGTGAATATTTATACCTCAGAAATCCAAAAATGTTAAAAAAATCAACTTGATTTATTGTTTTGTTGACTGTCTAGGCCTGAGAAAGCTATGGAGAAAATGCTAACAATGCATGTTAAACATGTGTCATGTGTACATTTTTTTTTTCAGAGAACCATTTGTTAATCCACTAGCACACTCACTTTTGACAAGTTTATTGGTGTACATCAATTGCTGTCAGGTACATAACATCATATGTAACATTACATGTTGGCTATGAAAAAAGTACTGACCCTGTGAACTTATGAATGATAGTATTATCTATGCTAGAAATACTATCGTGTGAACCATCATTTTAAGAAACTACCATTACAAGAACCTGTCTCCTGTACCATCCCTGCCATCAGCACTCTTTAATCATCATCATTGTCATCATCATCTATAACTCTGGTGTGATCATTCAGAAAAAAATAAATTTAGAAGAAATTGGGTCTAATATGATATAATTACCTCTGGCTTTCATTTCTTATACATAATGAAATGCAGAAACAAAACAAAACAATCCATTCACATAAATTAGTGAGGGGTCAAAGATGAATTCAATTTTCAAATGTACTCCTTGATTCCAATTTTTAGGAGTTTCATTACATGAAAAGAACTTTGCAACCTTGCATATTAAGGAAAATGGTATCCCATTCATGACAGCTACAGAACACAAAGAATTTAATTAGTACTGACTGGAGAATAAGGTTTTTTAAAGTAACTTTTGAATTTTTATGTGATTTTTCAACAGAAAATATGATGACTCGCAAGGAAATTAAACATTTATTTGTTAATTTTTTTTTCAATTATGACTTTAAATTTGAATTTGTAGAATAATTTAGCAGAAATCTCCTTTGTCTTCTAGTTCCTAGTAGGGTAGAAGTTTTGTTAAAGATGAATCTGTTTGAGTGGTGATGGGGGGCAGGTGAGTTCTCTTGCCACGTACCTGGTTTTTGGCATGCATGATTTCTTCATATGGTTCCCCCCTTGCTTCCCTATTGTCAGCTGCCTCCAGTTGTTCCTCTAGCCAGGACACTTGCTCAAGTAACTTTGACTTCATTCCTTCAGACACTGCAAGCTAAAGAGATTAATAATTTAAAAAATACAAGTCAGTGGGAGAAGAAGAGCTCCTTTAAAAAAAAACCCAATATTTAAATGCAATTGATTCCATCTTAAATGGAAAACAATCTGGAAAATAACTACTTATTTTTCTCGAAAAACTGATACACAGCCACTAGTAAAGAATGCTGATTTTATTTATTTTAATAAACATGTCCTTCCTGGTGCAAAAGCTGCCTAATAAATTGATTTCTTTGTGGTGTATCTTCTAGTGTCATGGGCTGTAGAAAATCCTTTAAAATATTTCAGTCTTCAATTGTCTTTTGCTCTGAGTTCCTAAACCATTTGGCCATAGATTTAGAAATGGAAAAGACCTTAATGATCATCTAATGAATTTCTTATACCTTTCTTATTTTATAGAATGGTAAAAGAGGGAAGTAAGGCTCAGAAATGTTGCCATTTTCTCACTTCTATAGGGATAGTAAGTGATAAAGGACAGATTTGAATCCACATCCTCTGTTTCCAAATTCACAACTTTTTTTTTATCTCATTATGCTGCTTTAGAACCAAGTCTTTGTGGCCTAATGTACTACAAATATTTCTTAAAATAATTATTCTGTACTGAGAGCTCTGTAGATATGGTGGGAGTCTTGAGTCTTTTGAATAATGCTGATGCAAACCATCTCACATGGACAGGGTAGATAAAGGATTAAGGGGTTTGTAAGATTTTCCAGCCATAGATCCAATCATGTGCAAGAGTGAGCTAATGCATAACCAAGCCAAGCTAGGGGTGAAATTGCTTTTATTCTAATTATAAAATTCTTGGCCTTTCAAGTACACTCAGGGACAACCACATCAACCACCCTCCTCCCCTGCTGGCCCACCTCCTTAGTAATTTTCTCTGAGTTCAAAGGTAATCTAGTGGGTATGTTCTGGAATACTCTCAGAATTTACCCACTTTGTAGAAACTTCCTCACTATTTAGCTCAGACCCCCAACCCAGAAAAACAGTAAGAAAATATCCCATGGAAAAGTTTCCTCTTTTTCAACCTTAGGCAAAATAGCAATTAATTGTCATGTAATTTATTAGCCGTATCAATTAAAATTTTTTAAAATGTAGGTAAACATTCAAATACCCTCTCAGCTTCCATGAGACAGATTTCCAAACAAAACTATAAAGATTTAAATTCTGGAAAAATATGTGAAGAATGTTGTTGCTGACCAGAATTCACTCTCACCAGCTGTTTTAACTGCCACTTCTGCCTGGTTTCACCTCCAATAACTGTCATGTGTCTATCTTCTTTCTCTCTCTGTTCTCTCTTGCCTCTCTGCCCCAAATTTGAGTAAATGTTCCTTCCTCAAGGCCACCAAAATCCCAAAACAAACTGAGGTCTCCTAAATACTTGTGAATAGTTTTAACACCAGCTCTATCATCCTGAGGTCTTTCAAACGGGAGGTCATCCAAAGTGTCTGTGATCCCAAAATTGACTTCACATTATTTCGAAATTCAGGTGAGAAGGAGGTGGCATATTTGAGCCCCATATTCTTTTTCTTTCATTCACAAGACTAATTCTGTTAATTGCTTTTTTTTTTCTATGACAATTCCTAGAAAACGATAAGAGGATTTCTCATTATTCATTCACCATTTACTCTAGACACCTCTTATGGGTGGCCTTTGGTGAGTTTGGGCTTCCCCACATGAAGTGTTCCCCTTCATCAATCTGTGGTTGTTTATTCTATATCTATATTCTATATCTAAACCATCTACTGCTGGTGGTCTCTTTCTTTACACTCATTCCTCTCCATGAAATCTTCAGCATTTTCTCCTACAGTTTTATCTCATTGACTATTTGAAGGAAACTGGATGTATTTTTATTTCTAAAATCTAAGATCTTATAAAAGGTTATAGTGCAAAGAACACTAGACAAGATATTAAAAATAATCTTTCTTTCCTCATCTGTAAAGAGAAGAAAGAGTATGTTTTTAAAAAAAAAAAACTTTACGATATTATTCATCTTAACTCTGTGATTTCTTTGTCCTGCTCTCCTGTTTCTTCTTTCTTGTCATATGACCTTGGCTATCTCCTTTGAAAGAGTTTCTTTCAGGTACCTTTTATGTTATTTTTCCCTGTGTAAGAGAAGTGATTCAACATTCCCATCTCAATAGTCACCAAACCAAATTAGGATTATTGGTGGTTGTTGGGTTTTTTTTTATGTGTAAATATGATTACGTGCCTATCTTCTTTCTCTCTCTGTTCAGTCTTGCCTCTCTGCCTGACATTCCCAAACTTGAGTGCATGTTCCTTCCTCAAGGCCACTGAAACCTCAAAACAAATTGAGGTCTCCTGAATGCTTGTGAATAGTTTTAACCCCAGTATTGTCTATCATCCTGAGGTCTTTCAAATGGGAGGTCACCCAAAGTGTCTGTGATCCCAGGAATCAGCACTATTTTGACTTCATATTATTTTGAAATTCAGGTGAGAAGATGGTGGCATATTTGTCAGATGTGAACTCCTTTTTAATTAGGTCAAGAAGGGAACAGCATGATTGTCTAACCAACCAAACCAACCGTGTCTCTGGAAGCTTTAAAATGGAGAGAAATTTCAACACTAGTTCAGTTCAGCAGTGAGAGAGTTGAGTGATGGAGAAGAGGCTCAGGAAGACCTTTAGGAGGCAGCTCCTGTATCAGAGAGCAGCAAAGGATGGGTTGCGGCGGGGGGTGGGGGACAGAGGAACTGCTCCTCTGCCCCCTTTCCCAAAGACCACTTATTAGAGAGATTAGAAAAAACCAATAGGAAACAATGCATCCAGCTAGGAGCAGTGAGGGACAAACCAGTGACAAACACAGATATAGACAAATATGAGAAAAATGCACCTGAGTAAGGAAATAGCTTCAAAGAGGGTGACTCTTTGAACCAGAAAAGAATGTGGGCCATGGGCACAGAAAAGTACTTCTATTAACCAGGAGATGTGTGTTTACACTTTGACCATACATGTTCATTACTCCTGAGCCTCAATTCCTTTGTATCTTAAGTTCGAACTCTCTCTCCTCAAGGACTTTATACATAGAAAAAGAAAGTACACCCCCAGTTTAGGGGAGATGTTTTATCCCAATGGTTCTCTCTGTATCTACCACCTTACTAAATACCTTTACTAAAAACTAATCGAGGGGGCAGCTAGGCGATGCAGTGTGTAGAGCACCAGCCCTGGAGTCAGGAGGACCTGAGTTCAAATCCAGCCTCAAACACTTGACATGCTTACTAGCTCTGTGACCTTGGGCAAGTCACTTAACCCCAATTGCCCTGCTTCCCCCCCCCCAAAAAAAACTAATCAAGTGCATTGGCTAATCGTGGCAAACACACAACACAGGGCTTGTGAGTGACATTAGACACTTCAGCCCCTCAGAGTTACCCCTAGAACTTTGAGGAAGTGAGGAGTCAGAGAAGTGTAGTCAAAGATGCCCTCTGGGAACCTGCCCAACCAGTGAAAGTGGCAATGGTCTGGTCAGGAGGGGTTGCTGTACTTGGATCCACTGAGATCAGTTTTAAAGGTACACTTACTCCCCTAGATGTGAAGTGATGACAGATAGCATCCTGGGTGCCAATTATGGAATTAAAATAATGCCTTCCTAAATGTTTACCATATGAATCTTTGAAAATGCATTCCAAGGGAAATACAAGCAACTTCTCCGGAGGAAAGAAGGTTCAATCAGCCCCAATCTGCTCCTAATATGACCAAATATGTCATGGGAATCTTTTTTCAAGATTTTCATACTCTCTTTTGAAAGACAAGCCTTACTTCCCATATTAATTAATATCTGATGACAACAACCTGAGGGCACCGAACTTCATTGTTTTCTCCTTATGTGGAAACGTCAAAACATGTCCCTATGTCTTCACAACATAAAACTGCTTATTTATTCCCAATATTACATGATAGTGCTCTAGCCAGGGCCCCAACAAATAAGTTTCTTTTTACTTTAGTCAGCTAGGAAACAAAATAAATTTTAAATCATTTAATGAAGTAGTATATTAAAAAAGTTGTAGTAGAACATTCTACAGCCCCACCCCACCGTAAACCTAGGGTACACCCTCCCACAAACAAACACACACACACACACACACACACACACGCACACACACACACGCACACCTCCAGTGAAGAAAGTGGACATGTATAGGGATCAAGCATCAATGGCAAACATTAAGGAATCATATGTGGCTGGGACACATGCCTGTGAAGGATGAAGGGGGGAAGGACCTTTCGGCGATGCTATCACACTACTGCTTGCTAGAGTTAAGAACGTGTTTGATTTCAGCTGTTCACGAAAAGGTTATATCCTGTAGTGGAGCAGTCAGAGTCCTGGTTGTCATCCTACATTTCTTCCATCTCTATTAGCAGGGGCTTAAATTTCTTTTCAAAGCTTAGTTGTCAGTTAAGGAAAACTTAAGGAATGTTGGCTAAATTCAAATATGGTTTCTGAGATTTTTTTTTAAAAGCAACAAAGTACATAGGAAGAAATCCAAATTAGTAGCTACGAGGATTTATAGTTAAACTCTATGATTCCAGAGACTTTGGCCATTACTTCTCTTTTTTGAATATCAATTTTCTGTTATGAAGTAGGTTTGGAACTTCATGTAAACAAAAGCTTTGTCCTTCTCAGTAACAAATATCTCTTCAAAGAAGTGAACATAGATCTATTCATGAAATTAGTGGTTTCTATCAGAGATATGCAAATGAGCCTCCTCCATTGTAGGAAAAAATTGAGTCAATCATTTTTTTAATGAAAAGGTTAATTCTTTCCCTTTTGGAAAACTTAATGAAAGAAGTCCACATCTAAGGTGGGAAAGAGGAAGATAGTGAGGAAAGGTGAGGGACAGACAAACTCTGGTTTTTGGTTTTATTTTATTTTGTTAAATGCTAGAACAGATAGATTTATACCTAGAAAGGTCCATAGAGGTCATCTAGTCCTATCCCATCATTTTAGAGATGAGGAAAGTAAGGCCCAGAAAAGGGACATGGCTGGTCCAAAGCCATACAGTCAGCAAAAGGCAGAGCCAAAATTTGAAGTTCGGTTTTTTGATGCACTATACCCCCCACAACAGGGATCTTCTACTCCCTTCACTCCTATAGGGAGCCATGGGAACACTACTTCCAGTAGAAAGCACAAAAGGGGTCCTTTAAAGTGTCCCATATCTAGCAAATGTTACCATGTATTATGAAACAAACTCATGTTTAGTTAATGGTAAACTTAATGCTCTGATTGCAAAGCATATATACATTTTTTGTTTCCTTTGTGTTAGGTACGTAGTAATAATGGCTTGCATTTGTATAGTGATTTGCAATTTATAACATGCTACCTTCTGAACAATCCCTTACTGCCTGTTTGAGACTGAGCAATTCACTCAACTTCTCCAGCCTCAGTTTCTTCCTCTGGGCAATGAGGGATAGGACTACTAATTCTTCAGTTATGAAATGCCTACTGTGTACTGAGTACAATATTCAGGGATCTACAAAGGTTAGATAAGAAACAATTCCCCGTGAAGCTTACAAGCTACTCTGTTAGAGAACTTCAAAACAGTGGTACTAATAACATACACAAAACTACAATAATTTCAATGAAAAGAACTCTAACAGAGAAATTATGATGAGCAATATTTATAATTATTATAACATAATAATAATTACTATGAGTAACTAAAATGAGCAGTTTTGGTCATAGAAAAGAGATAATAAAATATAGGATCTGCCACATCCCTTTCTTATGCTTGGGGCCCTGGAGTAATTATCCAGGATTTAGGTACTCTGACTCTGTGGGTCAAGATCTGCTTAAAAAAAAAATACTATAACTCACAAGCCTCCGTCTATGGGTTTTTTTTTCTCTAGTTAGCTAAAGAACACAGTTAAATTCAAAGTTATTTAATGTAATAACATATTAAGAATATTCTCCTCCCCCTAAATCTAGGGCACACTCTCATTACAAATATATACACCATCAGGGAAAAGAATGGGCACAGATTGGAATCATATATGAGAAGGGAACGTAAGTGGCACATGGCTAGAGGGGCAATTCAGATCTCTGGCACTGAAGCATTGCTGTCTTTTAGTGAGGTCTCACTGGGTCTGCTCCTCCACTGGGTAGGGTGTCTCCATTCATATGTTGCTCCATTTATGCTCATTGGTCTCATAGTGATTGCTGGGCACATAGTCTCAGTTGAATGTAGTTCTGCTTGGTCTCATGGTAGCTAGTGGCTCCTGAGGTGCAGCCTCTGCTGGGCATTGCTTCCTGCTACAATGTCTAGGCTCATGTTCCAGGGCCATCCAATGACCCTCTCAGCTGCAATCTGTTATGGTGGCTAGAACTCCCTGATAAAAGTAGCTAACAGCTCTTTGGTCAAACAAAAGCCAGGCAGAGTGTCTCCAAGGTAAAACTAAGTCCTTTCTACTCTTATTCTAGGTAGAGATAAAAATCCTCTATTACAGATAACTATCTAATTTAGGATGAGATATTTACTTCATCCTTTCTGCTTAGTACATAAATAAATTTGAGACAGAACCAAAGATAAACTAAGAAGACTAGGTCATTGTTCTCCACCCACCACCTAGTCTATATTCCTACTTTTAGTATACACCAAAGGAGATAAGTCAGACTAGCTGAAGTAACAAGGCACCTTGAGGAAGAAAGAGGAGAAGGCAGCACATGCCACATATGTCAAGCCATTGCCACTACAATGATCACTCCCTCCCCTTAGATCCGGGTGGAGAAAGCCTAGGAGTCCAAGAGCCCTGGGAATAGCAGCACCCCACAGACCACCAGCCTGGCTTTCAGCCCAGCTCTCCTCCTTTGCCTCCCCCCACCAGCCATCACTGAGAGGAGAAATCTTTGTGGAAAAGGGGCTGGAATACAAGGGTTATAGAAAGAGTTTCAATAAGAAGGGCCGAAGCAAAAATGTTTTCTGCTTAATTCTCAAGAAAAAAAAAATCTATTAACTATAGTACATCGGATGTGCACATACAGGTTTTTATTGTAATGGCATGTTTTAGTGTGGCTTATATTACAGGTGTTCTGGTGTCTACTCACATTAGAGAGCCCTTTTAGGTGAGAGCTGGGGTGGGGAACCTGCAGCCTCGAGGCCACATGGGCGACCTTTTGACTGATCCATTAAGAGGATTTGTTCTGTGATGTTTGGATTCAGTCAAAGGGCTGCACTTGAGGACTTGAGACCACATGTGGCCTCAAGGCCACAGGTTCCCCACCCCTGGGTGAAAGCGTTGGGATGTAGAGTGAATCAATGGAAAGATTTTTGGGTTTGGTATAAGAAGACCTGGGAATTTGGTACTTACTTAACAACGAAATTGAAGCAGGTCATTTAAACTTTCTGTGCCTCAGTTAGACTAGATGACATCTTAGATCCTTTTCAATTCTAAATCTCATGGTCAACGAGTCATAAAATTTCACTAAATGAGAAATATCTATTTCTTAGAGGTGCCCTCTTTCACCTTTATTTAGATATGATTATTCCTTTGTCCTCCCATTTATTCTTTTTTCTCTTTCTCCTGCCAGCTTCTCCAATCCTCCAGATAAGATCCCTTGTGTCATTACTCAAAAACAAATTAAAGTGGTTGCTGCCAACTCAAGGAGGGATCATGCTACAGGTGAAGGAGGGGCTTCAACACAAAGACTTCCCTATTTCTCAATGTTTCCTGACCTGGTCTTTGTGAGTTCTACAAACTAATCACCTTCTGTGCAGGAAAGAACTGATGCAAGAGTTTTAAAAGTTGCCTGAGCTCCCTGTGGGCTGGCCAGAAACCCCTCCCTGTGCATGGAGATACATTAAATTCACAGAACAAGTTGGCTCCGTTTCAATTTTACAGGTAGAAGCCATGAAGACTACTTCATCCTATCTTTTTCCTATGCAAATACTGCTTTCTAAACATTAATATTCAGTTTCTAATTTGAAGTATTTATAGAAACTTCTAGGTAGAGGTGGACTATAAAATAGCACCTCTGTAATTTGGAAAATCCAGTCATTCCCAATTGTGTGAGGCTGGAAGAGCACTTATTCAGGTTAAATTAAAAAAAGGATTGGATTTTTGTCTCTCATCCAAACTAATCCAATATTGAAAACAGTTTTGTGTTCCCTACTGTATTATATAGGAGCTCCCTGGACTCTAAGAAGAACCATTTTATTGGATGTGGTCACAAAAAGGAAAGGACTTGAGAGGGGGTGATTTTATTCCTATTGGAAGAAAAGGCCAAATTCTTTTCCTCCCATTTCAAAATTGCAGGGGAATACAATTTTTTTTTTTTGTAGAGACAGCATCAGAAACATGATCTCTAAGTGGCTGACATTTTGGGAGCTCTTCAAAAAAAGCCTTGTCCACTGAGCAAAGGAAGTTGGATGGAGAACTGCAAGTGGGTGTGTAAAACCCTTGTCTCATACTCTCTGAGCTTTTAGAATTTACTAGAGGGCAAACCACATAAGATCCTTTTTTTACTTGACTCTAACTTTGAAGGTTCTGGGTAGGAGCAAAGAGGTAGAAAGAAAACAAGAAAGAAAAGCCAGAGAAGCAAATAAGGGAGAAAAAATTGAAATCAACAACAAAAAAAGTGAATTACAAGGGTAATTTAATATACTACTCATAATATCCATTTAGATTTATTTTTTAAATGCTTAAAATAACTACAATGATAACTTCTGCTTAAAAGTGGTCTAAATTCAAATTTACATGACAAAATTATATGTATATATATATATCTACACACGTATATATGATTCTACCTATAATTTTTAAAACTCTATAAAATTAACTATTAAATAATTAAAACTATCTTATGTAAGACATTCTTGTAATAATTAAAAGGAGTATCCAACAAGACCTCATATGCTTACTATTATCTGCAATATTTCATATTAAATTTCTTTATTTTGGAAATTTTGTTGAATATAAGTAACATTTTAATCAAATATTTTACAACTTAGAAAATGCTTAACATAATATAAAAATCACATATCAATTTCATTTCAATGTTGGATTTTTTTATTTGAACAAAGGTTTACAATTTTTGGATCAATACCCAAGTCTTCAGTCAATCAGTAAACATTTATTAAGTGCCTACTATGTGCCAGGAAGCTAGCTGGTGCAGTGGATAGAGTGCTAGGTTTAGAGTCAGGAAGACTCATCTTCCTGAGCTCAAATGTTGCTTGAAACATTTACTAGCTGAGTGACCCTAGGCAGATCACTTAACATTATTTGTCTCAGTTTCTTCATCTGTAAAATGAGCTTGAGAAGGAAATGGCAAACTACTCTGGTAAGAAAACCCTAAATGGGGTCATGAAGAGTCAGTCATAAGTGAAAGAGCTCAACAACAAACAACAAAAAGGTGCCAGGGACTGTGTAAGTACTGAGGATACAAATATGAAAAAAAGTCTCTTCCTTCTAGGAGTTTATAATCTAATGGGGGAAAGACAGTACACAACGAGAGGCTAGAAAGTAAGATGGAGAAAGGTACCAGACTTGGAGGCATAGTGGGAAGTCAAAGAAGTCCCAAGTGCAGCCAAGCAAGAAATAAGGAGATACCTGAGCTAAGCTCTCCCTTTAAATGGAGGTTTGGAATTCAGGGCCCTATCCTCCAATCAGACAGGTCTCTGCCTGGTGGTGATAAAGTGGCATCCCAAGGCTGATGAGATCTTACAGAATGCCGAGGCTATCCCAATAATGAGCTTCCTGGGGCATGGTAGAGAAGTCTCAAAGTGGTGCAACCAGGTGAAGAATGAGGTTCTTCAATTTGGTTCCACATCAAACTTACTTTTTTTTTTACTTTGATTTAAAACAAAAGTAAGGTGAAATGCTCACTTACACAAATATGTGGTAGAAAATGTTAAGAGAATTTTATAAGCTCTCTTGCCAAGAAATGGAAAATATTTTTTTTTTATTTTTAGCCACCTAGCCAATTGATGAGAATGAATAGTTATATAAAATCTTTACTTTTCTACTGATTAATGACAGGTGCTATATTAAATGATACATGTACTTAAAATTTAATTGTACATATTGCTTCATTTTTAAACAATATATATAAACTAATCTGTGTAAAGAATCTCTTCAAACGGGATTTTCTCCTCTTGTACTACTGGCACACCAGCTAGACTCCCACAGAAGCACTGCTGAACTACTAAGTAGTGTTGCCAACAAGTTCATTTGAAAATCCAACAGAGAAGAGAACCATAAAATAAGTAGAGGATAAATTTAAATCAGAAAATAGTATTAATACTGCAATGAGAGGCAATATAAGGTTTGTTTCTGCCGAACATTAATGATGGTCCATGATGGCTTCAAAATGACTTGTAATGCCCAAAGATTGTGGTTTTCAAGCAGCTTGACATTTGTGCTGTAAGGGTACAAACATCCATAACATCTTGATGATGTGATTTTACAGCTGATGAGGTATGATCACCAGATAACAGAGAAGAATGGGGGAGCTACTCTGGTGCAGGATACAGAATGCAAATGAGCATAATACCCACATGGTTCTGACCATCTGTTTGGGAATGTGTTTATACTCATATCCTTGTGGCTGTTTGGAAACAATTTGATGATAGTTTGAGAAACTGAAAGAATACTTTGCACCTCATCAGAGCAGTCAGTTTAATGTAATTGCTGCACTGTGAGAACACCTAAATTGCTGTGTACATGATCGTGGTGGTTTCAGATCACTGCAAAGTCAAAACTATATTATTTCAAATATGCACATGCTTGTTGAAACACAGGACAAATAAATCTGTAACATTAATGAGCAATTATTTACTGCTCAAGTAGACCTTAAAGAATTTTTAGTTCCAATTCCTTGGACCATCATTCTGAACCCCTTTGGAACCACAGACCTAGAGAATTGATATATAATTAAAGAGGTTAGAATCAGGGTAGAGTCCTAGCTATAGTTAATATCCTAAACTTTTCCACAGAAAGTTGAGCTGAGTACCATCAGGCAAAAGCACTCCTCAGGGACGGTAGCAGTCACTGAGAAGTAAAAGGATAAAAATCTTCAAAACTGGCAAGGGACATTCAAAATGAGAATTGGGGCTCTAGTGAGGATACCTTATATTGACTTGCTCCATTGTGCTTTCATTGGGGGTGCAGAGGGTAAATTAGAGATACTTTTAACTGTTATCCTCCCCGTTCCCTTACTTTATCCATTCTGTAGTGGAGAACTGGATAGAGTTCTTAACTCCCCTTCCCTCTCTTACAGGATCAGACTGTGGTTGTTTTTAAAACTACTCTTTATGTGAACTATTTTTATAATGTGAAGCATTTCACAATATTATCCATGCATTAAAACATAGATAGCCTTTCAGATCTTTGCCAATTTTACTTCTTTCAATACTAGCAGTGAGATTGGGAACTGTCAGGAAGAAAGTATTGGGATTTATCTCTATACAATCTAAAATGTTCCTATCAGAGAGATTTTAGACTGAATATTTAAGGAGACACATCATTTATTTGATGACACAAGAGAACAGACTACTATAGGAATTAGGTTACCTATACTTCTTCCAGAGCTCTCTGCCCACAATGAAGTAGCTAATGGCTTTTTGACTTGCTTTAGTGATCATTTCCAAAGGTGGAAGAACCAACAAAGAGAAAATCTATTCTAGATGTGATTCTCTCTAACTGTGAAAAGCAGGTTGCTAGTCACACTAAGTCAAGTCAGCAGCATTTATTATTGAGCATCTACTATATGCTAGGCACTGAGCTGAGTGCTGGGGGTAAAAAGAAAGCCCAAAAAACAGTCCTTGCTCTTCAAGAAAGAAAGAGCTGGGAAGAGGATGGGAAACTCGGGAAGAAGTATGCTCTCCAACCTAGCGATTATGATAAAGAAGGAGAAGAAACATGGGCACAGTCTGATATGCACCATAGATTCTGGTAAAGCAATTTCAAAGGGTTTAGCGGAAAGATAGGTAGGATCCTATGGACTGTAATGTTTCAGGGGAAATCAATCCTGGAGGAATTGGAGATACTGAGGAATGAAATTCTAAAGATTCAAAGGGAAATAATCCCAATGAGGGGAAAAATGAGATTTCTTTGAAGAAACCAATGTGGATGCTCAGGAAACTCATAAACTAAGTTATATTTTTAAAAGAAGTGTGCAGATAAGAGGAAATAAGGCAATGTAAAAGACGAGAAATATGAGTATTGTATAGTCCTATAAAAATAGTGTCAGAAATGCTAAAGCTCAGAATGAACTAAGGCTAGTAAGGAAAACTGAGGACAACATAAAAAGGCAGGATTTGGGGGTGGGGGAGTTGTAGGTTTTGTTGTTGTTTTTGTTGTTTATCTCCATGTAAAGGAAAAGGAAGATCAAAGAAGATTTAGGACTTTGGGGCTGTGGGAATTGATCGAACCACACTGACTCCATCTTGTGACTCAATTCTGTAGCTAGCTCAGCTCTTTTTCTATTCAATTATGGGTCTAGTCCAATTTCTGTCTTGTGAGAAAACTTTATTCAATTGTGGGAATTGTGAGAAAACTTTATTGCATTGTATGAACTTATCCCTGCATGGCTAGGAAGGTGGACCACCTCTTTTTGCTTAGAGATCCTTAACTAAAAACCTAGGTTAGGCTGACCAGAAATTCAGTCAGATCTGGAGATTGATGCAAGTTTTCTCACAATTATACATCTCAAGTAACTCATATGTCTTATCTGAAAACTCACCCCATACTGGTCAATCAGTTGTTTCCATGTTCCTTTGATTATTTACAGACACTTGGAAGGAGCAGGACACCTTTTTCTGATTTCAGAGAATTGTACCCATTTGTTCCCCACCCCCAACTTGGAAAGTCCCTAATATTTCCTTCAATTGGAAATCAGATTACCTAATTTTGTATCCTTGTTAAATATTTTCTTTTAATATATTGCTATACACATAATACAGGAATGTGTTCATCCCAAATATTTGACGAAGAGTACAAAAAAATTTCAGGAACTGAAAACAATAATACATGGTGGGGTTTTTGCCATATTAAGCAAAAGAGAAGGAAAGGTGGCATTATCTGGGAATACTCCTGATCCCATCATCCTTAATGGGAATCAGCTATTTATTAGCAAAAGATGAGAATGACCATGACCCCTTAACATATAGGCCAGCTACTATATGTTACATAAAGCATTCAATCCATGAATCACTTTGAAATACTTATAAACACATACACACACACACACACACACACACAAAGTTAACTAAGGAATACAGTAGCAAAGGAAAAGATCCCAGCACTTTAAAAGACCAATTCATTATCGATTCAATAATTACTAGACAAGCCATTCACAAGAGTTACAACATTTGAATCAGACTCAAATTCTTAGTTTAGTCATGTACTGCAAATAATTGAGATCTAAGTTCACAAAAATATAAGAGTATTATAATTGATTCTCACAAGAAACATGGTTTTCCAGATAAATGTACCAATATAATGTCACAACGGGTACAAAATGTGGAATTTTTCAGGGATAGAGACCAGACCTGTGGCTTTATTGGTAGAAGAAAATTCCCAGATGAGGAAGCAGCACTTTCTATGCAATTTACAATCTTAGAGATGCCTGGAGCACTGAGTGGTTAAGTGACAGGTCAGACAGCCATGTGTGCCATAGGTGGAACCAGAACCTAGTGTTCTTGGCTCTGAGGCCAGCTGTCTTATACACCTGCTGTCTATCTCAGGAAGCCAGTTTAATTGGTTATAGTTTTTCTTGTACAATGTTCATTATCATGGCTTCTAAAGTGTAACTTTCAAGTGTAGCTTTCATACCAAAACAAATGGTTTTTTAATAATTAAAGGTACCTAAATGACATCAAATTAGCCCAACTGAAAAGCATATTAAATACTGCTTTATTTTGTGGAAATATTCTTCAGTTACATAAAAATATTATTTTGATTTGATAAGTATAAAATTATTCAAATAGGTCTTTGAGCTTGAAACTGGAGGTCAAATTGCCCCAAAGGCAAAAGGTCATAGTTACAAATTCCTTGGTTTTCTCCAGACAAGATGTATCAAGCACAGGGGTATTAAGGAGAAAGCTGAGGTTGAGTATGTTGAGAGTCTGACTGGTATCCTTCAGTCAAAGGAAGAATATAGTTAGAGTATTCAACACATACCCCATGGGACTTTTAATACATAGTTTAACACATAGTTTTGCATGGTAAGAGGGATGATAATATACCTAGAAAATATCCCAACAAAAACCTACAAAATATTAACAAAGCATAAAACTCATCACTCCAAGACAACCATGAAAAGATTAACACTTCCTTGCCAAAAAGGAGGAAGAAGATTGATAGATGTTCTCAGAAGATATAATAAACAGGTTAAAAATTAACAGAAATACTTCTAGAACAAACAAATTCCACTTTTTTAAAGCAATAGTAAAAGCTGACAGCAGGTGTATACCACTGAATTTGTCAAACATAATCAAAATTGGTTTATCTCTAGATGGAGCTTATGAAACTGCTAATATCCAAAACTAGAACTAAAAGACATGGGTGACATGGAATTAAAAGACATGAGTAACATCTATATGAATTCAATAATACATCAATAAAGAAGTATCAGAAAACTAATCAAGTAATTTGGATTTGTTTCTAGAAAAGGAATGATTTATGCCAGCATTCAGGATTTGTTCATTGCCACCAGAAATTACAGAATGTTTATCCTTAAGGATCCTAAACTTATTGATGAAGGTTATGTAATGAAGTAATAGAAACTGACACATTACTGAAAGTTGTAAAAATTCTGTTCAATTATGTCCAACTTTTCATGACCCCATTTGGGGTTTTCTTAGCCAATATACTCTAGCAATTTGCCATTTCTTTCTCCAGGTCATTTTATAGGTGATGAAACTGAGACAGAGTTAAGTGACCTACCCAGGGTCACATAGCTAGTAAGGGTCTGAGGCCAGATTTGAACTCAGAAAGATGAGTCTTCCTGATTCCCAGCCCTGTGCTGTATCCACTGTACCACCCAGCTGTTACTGCAAAAATTTAGCATCTAATAAATACCTAAAAATACACAGTTAACTAGAAAGAAATAGCAGAAGCTCATTATTCTTTATAAACTAACAGATGACAAATCCCCATACTATTAAAATTCAGAAATATTCTTGAGAATTCAACAAAGGAATTGTACTATAACCAAAGCATCAGTATAGACAATCTGAATGTCCCCCGTCCAAATATAATATTGATCTGAAAAAATTAAGAGGAATAATTCTCCAAACCATATATATGGTGTGAAAAGCTTTTAAAATATAGAAACCTAATAGAAGAAATTAGAAACATGTGGGAACATAACATAGCCTCAGCAACTAGTCACAGTATTTCTTGGAGATGATCACTTGTAGGAGAATGAGTCCTATCATTGGCATAGCTTACCAAAAGACATGGACCTGCCCAAGTGAGCCAGGACCTGGGTTTTGGGCTTCATCTTCTGTCTTGTTTCTTTCCTGTGTATAAGGGGCTAAGTAGAAATCCTAAGGTAGGTGCTTCCAACTTAGAGGTATCTTTGTGAGTTTGAGAGTTGGGAACTCCTGAGTCCTCAATTGGTGTTGAAAGTACCTTGGGAGAACTGCTGGAAGTTACTATAGCATTTTTTTTAAATTTATTTATTTAATTTTGGTTTTCAACATTCACATTTAAAAGATTTTGAGTTCTAAGTTTTCTCTCCTCCCTTCCTTCCACCCTTCCCAAGACAACATGCAATCTGATATAGGCTATACATGTACAATTACAGTAAACACATTTCCACATTAGTCCTGTTGTGAAAGAAGAATTAGAACAAAAAGGAAAAAAAACCATGAGAAAGAAAAAAGAGAGAGAGAGAAAGAAAATAGTATCCTTCAATCTATATTCAGACTCCGTAGTTCTTTCTCTGGGTATAGACAGCATTTTCCATCACGAGTCTTTTGAAATTGTCTTAGATCATTGCACTGCTAAGAAGAGCTAAGTCTTTCAAAATTGGTCATCACATAATGTTGCTATTACTGTCTACAAAGTTCTCCTGGTTCTGCTCACTTCACCCAGCATCAGTTCATGTAAGTCTTTCCAGGTTTTTCTGAAGCCTGCCTGCTCATCATTTCTTACGGAACAATAATATTCCATTACATTCATATGCCACAACTTGTTCAGCCATTCCACAATTGACGGGCATCCCCTCAATTTCCAATTTTTTGCCACCACAAAAGAGCCGTATTATAGCACTTCTTGAAGAAGATGGTTTCTCGGCAGGAAGATGAGCTTAATCCCTGGTCTAGATGACCAAAAGACACTAACTTAGAGGGAGTCATTTGAATAGCACAAGCTGTGGTAAAGTCAAAAGAGTGATTCTGCAGTACAACAAAATGCTTCATATTTTCATAGATGTGACAACCTGCTACTACTTTTGTTTAAGTTCTTTTGGAGGAGGGGTAGGAGAAAGGGAAAGGTCAATGGGTGCTTGGGAATCTTTTGAGTTTTTTGGGATTTCTTTTATGTGGAGGAAATAAATAGTTGTCCTGTGACTGATTTATATTGTGCATGGAAAATCTTTCTACTCCCTCCACCCCTTTTTGGAGAGATTCTTGTCATAAACCAAACCTAAACTTTAAGTTATTCATCCTGAGGCTCTTGGAGGGAGTGTAAAGAGCCAGAGAATTTGAAGGGGAAAAAAAGAGGCCAACCCCTCTCTTTAGAAACTAGGCTGTACCATAATGGAAAGAATTTTTAATTTAAAATTTTATTGACTTTTTTTTAATATCGCTTACATTTCCCAGTGTTTCCTGTCTCTTAGTCCCAAGAAAGTCACTCATGTTAGGCTAACTGGGCATGCAGATAATTCCAGCTTGTGTTTATAATAAAGAATATAAAAGAGGTTGAGAAAGGTTCAGTAAAACTAATCAACACATCAAAAAAGTATGTCATTATATGTAATGATCCTCACCTACAGTGTTCCACTTCTACAAAGAAAGGGGAAATCACTTCTCATATCATTTCTTTGTTACCAACCTTATGATTTCATAACTTACAGTTTTGATTGTATCGTTGATGTTCTTTCAATGTACATTGTTGCAGCTATTATGAATGCCTTTAAAATAGTTAACATTATTTGAATTTTACTCTATATTTCCATTAGGCTGGAGCCAATTACATTATTTTATATAATTATAATTTTAAAATGTCAATATGAATACATATGATCGCATCAGGGATTCATTGCTTCCACTAATTGATATGTATCCACACTTCACTTTGCATCAGCTAATAAATGTCTTCTCATGTTTCTCTGTATTCTTCATATACATTGTTTCTCATAGCACAGTAATATTCTATTATATTCACATACCAGAATCTGTTAGCCAGTCCCCAATCAATGAGCACCTACTTTGCATTCAGGTTTTTCTCACTACAAAAATTGCTTCAATTTTTGGTATGTATGGGGGCCTTTTGAAAATATTGACCTTGGGGTGGAGCCAAGATGGCAGAGAAAAGGCAGAGACTCACCTGAGCTATCCCAAATATCCTTCCCTGAACAATGTTTTAAAAAAACTCAAAATGAATTCTAGAGTGGCAGAAACAACAAAAGAATGGGATGAAAAAAAATTTCCAGCCCAAGATAACTTAGAAGGTCAGCAAAGAAAGGTCTGTCTCACTGGGGTGAGAGTGAAACACAGTCCAACCAAGGCAACTCCTTGACTGGCCAACAGCAAGACCCTTCACCCTTGTGCAAGCCAGAAGTGAGGTCCCATGTTTCCTGGTGCAAGCCAGCAGCAAAGCCCCAGGCTTTGTACCAGGTAGCCAATAGTGGGCTACACCCAGCACAAGCCAGCAGCAGGGCTTGGGGGCAACTAAATCAGCAGCTGCAGCTTCTAGAACTCTCAGCCCATAGACAGTAAAGGGGTCAGACAACTGGTCAGAAGGAAATTTTAAGGGATCCTTTGCTGGTACTGGGGGGTGGTACTCTATTGTATTGCCCATACAGTTCTGGGTCATGGTCCCAGGGCGAGGATGAGCACTAGCACACTAGACCACATAACCACAGGAAAGGGGGATACTGGTCATAGTTCCAGGGCAGAAAAGAATGCTTGTGGTCACTCACAGACCAGAACACAGAAAAGGAGACCAGTGACACGCCTCTCCTTATATCATACCAACTTGAAAGAATGAAAACTTAGAGACTTCCAGAAGTAACTCTGTAAACAGCAGTATGAAAAACCTGAAGCTTTGGACTGCACTCCCTCCACCCCGGGAGCAAAGCCTAACTGTAACATGAAGTTAAAAGTCAAGAAATAAGCTAAAGAAATAAGCAAAAAAAGAATCTAACCATAGAAAGTTAGTATGGTGACAGAGAAGATCAAAACACAAACTCAGAAGACAACGAAGTCAAAACTTCTGCATCCAAAGCCTCAACAAAAAAAATGTGAATTGGTCTCACGGAAAAAAATTCCTGGAAGAACTCAAAAAGGATTTTAAAAATAAAATTAGTTGTGGAGGAAAAATAGGGAAAAGAAATGAGAGTGATGCAAGAAAATAATTCTCAAAAGAGTAAATGCACAACAGTCAGTGACTATAGTAATCTACTATTTGATAAATCCAAAGACTCCATCTTCTGGGATAAGAGCTCACTATTTAACAAAAATTGCTGGGAAAACTAGAAAAGAGTATGACAGAAAGTAGGCATAGACCAACATCTCATACACTATATCAAGATAAAATCAAAATGGGTACATGATTTAGATATAAAGACTGATACTATAAACAAACTGGAGAAGGGAAGAATTGATGACCAAACGAGAGATACAGAACGTTATAAAATACAAAATGGATGATTTTGATTACATTAAATTGAAAAGTTTTTGCACAAACAAAGCCAATGCAACCAAGATTAAAAGGGAAACAGAAAACTGGGAAACAATTTTTACAGCCAGTGTCTCTGATAAAGGCCCATTTCTAAAATATAGAGAACTGCATCAAATTTATAAGAATACAAGTCATTCCCCAATTGATAAATGGTGAAAGGATATGAACAGGCAGTTTTCAGAGGAAGAAATTAAAACTATCTGTAGTCATATGAAAAAATGCTCTAAGTCACTATTGATTAGACAGATGCAAATCAAAACAACTCTGAGGTACCACACCACACCTGTCAGATTGGCTAACATGATAAAACAGGGAAATGATAAGTGCTGGAGAAGAAGTGGGAAAACTGGAACACTAATGTATTGTTGGTGGAGTTGTGAACTGATCCAGCCATTCTGGAGAGCAATTCAGAATGATGCTCAAAGGGCTATAAAAATGTTGCATACCTTTTGACCCAGCAATACCACTTCTAGATCTGTATCCCAAAGAGAACATACAAATGAGAAAAGGACATACATGCACAAAAATATTTATAGCAGCTCTTTTTGTAGTGGCAAAGAATTAGAAATTGAGGGGATGTCCATCAATTAAGGAATGGCTGAACAAGTTGTGGTATATGAATGTAATGGAATACTATTGTACTATAAAAAAATGATGAGCAAGCAGACTTCAGAAAAACCTGGAAAGACTTTTATGAATTGATGTTGAGTGAAGTGAGCAGAACCAGGAGAATATTGCACACCATAACAGCCACATTGTGTGATGACTGACTTTGATAGACTTAGCTCTTCTCAGCAATGCAAGGACTTAAAATAATTCCAAAAGACTCATGACGGAAAATGGTATCCATATACAGAGAAAGAACTTAGGAGTCTGAATGTAGATAAAAGCATACTATTTGCTCTCCTTTTCTTTTGTTATTTTGTTTTGTTTCTTCTTTCTCACGGTTCCTTCCATTCATTATAATTCTTTTTTACATTGTGACTAATGTGAAAATATGTTTAATGTAAATGTTTAAGTAGAGCCTGTATCAGATTGCATACAGTCTTGGGAAGGGGGGAGGGAAAGGGAAAGGGAGAAAATTTAAACCTCAAAATCTTATGGAAGTGAATGTTGAAAACTAAAAAGTAATTATTTAATTATAATAAATAAATAAATGAAAACAAAAAAAGTCAATAGCTTGGTAAAAAAAGGCACAAAAAATACTGAAGAAAATATTACCTTAAAAAGTAAAATTGACCAAATGAAAAATGAAGTACAAAAGCTTACTGAAGAAGATAATTCCCTAAAAATTAGAATTGGGCAAGTGGAAACATATGATTGCATGAGACATCAAGAAACAATAAAACAAAAGGAAAAGAAAGAAAAAATAGAAGAAAATGTGAAATATATCATTGGAAAAACAACTGGAAAATAAATCAAGCAGAGATAATTTAAGAATTATTGGACTACCCAAAAGCCATGATTTAAAAAAAAAAAGCCTAGACATCATCTTTCAAAAAATTATCAAGGAAAACTGCCCTGATATTCTAGAACCAAAGGGCAAAATAGAAATTGAAAGAATCCACTGATCACCCCCTGAAAGAGATACCAAAATGAAAACTCTCAGGAATATTATAGCCAAATTCCAGACCTTGCAGGCCAAGGAGAAAATATTGCAAGCACCCAGAAAAAATAATTCAAATATTATGGAGCTACAGTCAGGAAAACACAAGATTTAGCAGCTGCTACATTAAAAGATTGAAAGGTTTGGAATGTGATAGTCTGGAGGGCAAAGGATCTGGGATTACAACCACGAATCACCTAACCAGTAAAACTGAGTATAATCCTTCAGGGGAAAAACAGATATTCAATGAAATAGAGGACTAAACAACCAGAGCTGAATGGAAAATTTGAATTTCAAATACTAGACTTGAGAGTAGCACAAAAAGGTAAACATGAAAGAGAAATAATAAGGGATTCAATAGGTTAAACTGTTTACATTCCTACATGGGAAGATGATACTCATAACTCGTAAGAAATTTCTCATTATTAGCACAGTTAGAAGGAGGATACGTTGACAGAGGACATGGATATGAGTTGAACATGATGGTTTGATATTTAAAAAATAGAATTAATGGGTGAGAAAGAGGAATGCACTGGGGAAAATGGGAGGGAGAAGTAGAATGGGGTAAATGACCTCACATAAAAGAGGTGTGAAAAAAGTTTTACAATGGAGGGGAAATGAGAGAGGTGATGGGGTCAGGGTGAGGGGAGGTAGTGTTGAAACTTTCATCAAAATTAGCTCAAAGAGTAAATAACACACCTCCAATTGGGTATGGAAATCTACCTCACCTTAAACAAAAAGTAGTAAGAGAAGGGGATAAAGGAAGGAGGGGATTGATAAGAGGGCAGATTGGGAGAGGCAGTAGTCAGAAACAACTTCTGAGAATAGATGGGGTGAAATGAGAAAAAAGTAGGATAAAAAGGGGGAAATAAGATGGAGGCAAATACACAGTAATCATAACTGCAAAAAAATTACAGCACATAAAGGCCTCATTTCTCAAATATATAGAAAACTGAGTCAAATTTATAAGATTACAAGTCATTCTCCAACTGATAAATGGCCAAAGGATATGAATGAGCAATTTTCAAATGAAGTCATCAGTTAGTTATAGTCATATGAAAAAATGCTCTAAATCAGTATTGATTAGAGAAATGCAAATTAAAACTCTGAGTTCTTTCACTCCACACTTATCAGATTGACTAAGATGAGACAGAAAGGAAAAATGACAAATATTGGAGGGGATTTGGGAAAACTGAGACACTAACTTGGTGAAGTTGTGAACTTATCCAACCATTTTGGAGCCCAAAACGCTATGAAACTACATACTCTTTGACCCAGCAATAGCACTTCTAGGTCTGTATCCCAAAGAGATCAAAAACAGAAAGGAAAAAGACCTTTATGTACAAAAATATTTTTGCATTTGGATATTGAGGGCATGGTCATCAATTGGGGAACAGCTGTTGTGGTATATGATTTTGATGGAATATTATTGTGCCATAAGAAATGATTAGCAGGATGCTCTCAGAAAAATCTGGAGAGACTTACATGAACCAATGCAATGTGAAGTTAACAGAACCAAGAGAACATTGCACATAGTAACAAAAATATTATATATGGATCAAGCGTGAATGACATAGCTATTCTCAGTATACAATGATCCATGACAATTCAGAAGGACTGGTGAAGAAAAATACAACCCACTTCCAAAGAAAGAACTGATGAAATCTGAATGCAGATTTACGTATACTTTTTTAATACTATATTTTTCCTGTTTGGTTGGTTGGTTTTCGGTCTATTCGTTGTTTATTTTTTCTTTCACAACTAATATGGAAATTCCACTAATGT
Organism: Trichosurus vulpecula; assembly: GCF_011100635.1. NCBI lineage: Eukaryota > Metazoa > Chordata > Mammalia > Diprotodontia > Phalangeridae > Trichosurus > Trichosurus vulpecula. The sequence goes on along the minus strand of NC_050573.1, from coordinate 513,579,854 downwards.
GAAAATGTTTTACATGACTGTATATGTATAGCCTATATCAAAGAGAATTTGGAACTCAATTTGAAAAAAATGTTTAAAATTGTTCTTACATAACAGAATTTTAGGAAAGGCAGATACGATAGACCTCTGGAGAAAACTCAATGGGGATGAAAAGGAATAAACTTTCTTTGCAGCAGTACATGGCACATACTCAAAAATTGACCATGTACTAGGGCATAAAAACCTCACAATCCAGTGCAGAAAGGCAGAAGTAGTCGAAGCATCCTTTTCAGATCATGATGCAATAAGAATTATTTTTAATAAAGAACCATGGAAAAATAAGCTAAAAACTAATTGGAAACTAAATAATCTAATTCTAAAGAATGAGTGGGCCAAAGAACAAATCAGAGAAACAATTAATAACTTCATTCAAGAGAATGACAATAATGAAACAACATACCAAAACTTATGGGATGCAGCAAAAGCAGTTCTTAGGGGAAGTTTTATATCCCTAAACACTTACATATATAAAATAGGGAAAAGGAGATAAATGATCTGGGCATACAGCTGAAAAAGCTAGAAAAAGAGCAAATTGAAAACACCCAATTAAATACCAAATTAGAAATTCTGAAAATCAAAGGACAGATTAATAAAATTGAAACCAAGAAAACGATTGAATTAATAAATAAAGCAAAGAGCTGGTTTTATGAAAAAAACCAATAAAATTGATAAATCTTTGGTCAATTTAATTTAAAAAAAGAAGGAAGAAAATCAAATTACCAGTATCAAAAATGAAAAGGGTGAGTTCACCTCTAATGAAGAGGAAATCAAAACAATAATTAAGAATTATTTTGCCCAATTGTATGCCCACAAATTTGACAACCTTAGAGATATGGATGAATATCTACAAAAACATAAACTGCCCAGGTTAACAGAAAAAGAAGTAAAATTTCTAAATAACCCCATCTCAGAAAAAGAAATTGAGCATGCCATCAATGAACTCCCTAGGAAAAAATCTCCAGGGCCAGATTATTTTACATGTGAATTCTATCAAACATTTAAAGAACAACTAATTCCAATACTTTGTAGACTATTTGGGAAAATAGGTGAAGAAGGAGTCCTACCAAATTCTTTTTATGACACAAATATGGTACTAATACCCAAACCAGGTAGAGTTAAAACAGAGAAAGAAAATTATAGACCAATTTCCCTAATGAATATTGATGCAAAAATTTTAAATAAAATATTAGCAAAAAGATTGCAGCAACTCATCATAAGAATAATACACTATGACCAGGTAGGATTTATTCCAGGAATGCAAGGCTGGTTCAATATTAGAAAAACTATTACCATAATTGACCATATCAACAACAAAACTAGCAGAAACCATATGATCATCTCAATAGACGCAGAAAAAGCCTTTGACAAAATACAACACCCATTCCTATTAAAACCACTAGAAAGCATAGGAATAAATGGAACCTTCCTTAAAATTATAAACAGCATCTACCCAAAACCATCAACAAGCATTATTTGTAATGGGAATAAGCTAGATGCATTCCCAATAAGATCAGGGGTAAAACAAGGATGTCTATTATCACCCCTACTATTCAATTTGGTACTAGAAACATTAGCTGTAGCAATAAGAAAAGAAAAAGAAATTGAAGGAATTAGAATAGGAAAAGAAGAAACTAAATTATCACTTTTGCAGATGATATGATGATTTATTTAGAGAATCCTAGAGAATCAAGTGAAAAACCACTTGAAATAATAAACAACTTTAGCAAAGTTGCAGGATATAAAATAAACCCACATAAATCCTCAGAATTCTTATACATTACTGACAAAGCCCAACAGCAAGAGATAGAAAGAGAAATTCCATTCAAAGTTACTGCAGACACTATAAAATATTTGGGAGTCTACTTGCCAAGACAAACCCAGGGCCTATATAAACATAACTATGAAACACTTTTCACATGAATAAAGTCAGATCTGAATAAATGGAAAAATATCAGTTGCTCATGGTTAGGCCGAGCTAATATAATAAAAATGTCAATTTTACCTAAATTAATCTATCTATTCAGTGCCATACCAATCGAACTACCAAAAAATTATTTTATGGAGCTGGACAAAATTATAACAAAATTCAACTGGAAAAACAAGAGGCCTTGAATATCTAGGGTATTAATGAAAAAAATGCTAGAGAAGGTGGCCTAGCCATACCAGATATTAAACTGTACTACAGAGCAGCAGTCATCAAAACTACCTGGTACTGGCTAAGAAACAGAGGTGTGGATCAGTGGAATAAGATAGGAATACAAGATGGAGAAGTCAACAACTACAGCAATCTACTCTTTGATAAACCCAAAGAGGCCAGCTTCTGGGCTAATAATTCACTATTTCACAAAAACTGTTGGGAAAATTGGAAAATGGTAGGACAGAAACTGGGCATAGACCAATATCTTATACCATATACCAAAATAAAGTCAAAATGGGTTCATGATTTAGGAGTAAAGGCTGATACTATAAGTAATTTGGGAGAGCAAGGAATAGTTTACTTATCAGAGTTATGGAAAAGAAAAGAATTCATGACCCAACAAGAGATAGAGAGCATTACAAAATGCAAAATGGATAATTTTGATTATGTTAAATTGAAATGTTTTTGTACAAAAAAAGCCAATGCAACAAAAATTAGGAGGGAAGTAGAAAATTGGGAGAAAATCTTTACAACTGGTATCTCTGATAAAGGCCTCATTTCTAAAATATACAGGGAACTGAGCCAAATATATAGGAATACAAGCCATTCCCCAATTGAGAAATGGTCAAAGGATATGAACAGGCAGTTTTCAGAGGAAGAAATTAAAGCTATCTATAGGCATATGAAAAATGCTCTAAATCACTACTGATTAGAGAAATGCAAATCAAAACAACTCTTAGATACCACATCTCTCTGTCAGATTGGCTAAAATAACAAAACAGGAAAATGATAAATGCTGGAGAGCATGTGGGAAAATTGGAACATTGTTGCATTGCTGGTGGAGTTGTGAGATGATCCAGCCATTCTGGAGAGTAATTTGGAACTATGCCCAAAGGGCCACAGGAATGTTCCTACCCTTTGTCCCAGCAATACCACTTCTAGGGTTGTATTCCAAAGAAATCACACAAGGGGGAAAAGGACCCATATGTACAAGAATATTTATAGTGGCTCTTTTTCTGGTAGCCAAGAATTGGAAATCAAAGGGATGCCCATCAATTGGGGAATGGCTGAACAAGCTGTGGTATATGAAGGTAATGGAATACTATTGTGCCATGAGAAATGGGGATGATACGGACTTCACAACAACCTGGAAAAACCTACACGACATAATGCTGAGTGAGCGGAGTAGAGCCAGGAGAACATTATACACAACCACAGATATATGGATTCTGTGAGGACCAACCCTGACAGACTTCGCTCTTCTCAGCAACACAAGGTGCAGGCACAACTCCAAAGGACTCACGATGGAGAATGCTATCTACATCCAGAGAAAGAACTATGAAGTTTGAATGCAGATTGAGGCACACTTCATGCTCGCCTTTTTCTCTTCTCTTTTGTTTTTGTTTTTGGGTTGTTTTTTTTTGTTTGTTTTGGTTCTGTTTCTTCTTTCTCATGACTCATTCCATTGGTCATAATTCTTCTCCTCAACTTGACTAGTGTATAAATTAATTCAATGCTAAGTTATTCGTGGTAGTTATATGAGATTCCATTCCATCTTGGGGAGGGAGGAGGGAGGGAGGGGAGAAAATCTGGAACTCAAAATTATGTAGAACCATCTGTTGTAAACTAAAACTAAAAATAAATATTAAAAAAATTGTTCTTACATATAGTGGGGGAAAGAAAATATTTAAGAAAAAATAAAAGAGTTGACCTCATCAGACTACATACCTAGCAGTAGGATCTCTGTGTTAAAGGATATGAACATTTTAATCATTTTATTCACATAATATCAAATCGCTTTCCAGAATTGTCAGATCAATTCACAGCTTAATCAGGTGGTAGGGTTTTTTTGGCCAGGATTTCCACACTCCCTTCAACATTGATTAGTCCCACGTAGGGTTATCTTTGCCAGTTTGCTAGATGTGAGGTAAAACTTCAAAGTTGTTTTAATTTCCATTTCTCTTATTATTAGTGATTTGGAGCAATCTTTCATATGGCTGTTAATAGTTTGAAATTCTCTTTTTGAGAACTATTTGTGAAGCATTTGAGACAAAGGTGTTTTTCTCATCTGATTTCTTTTCTTATGCTAGTTAACTTTTTTTTGTTACTGCAAGAGCTTTTCCATTTCATATAATAGAAGTGATCTATTTTACTTTTTGTGTCTGGTCTCTATGCCTTGTTTGCTTAAGAATTCACTCTATAATCATAGCTGTCAAAAGTATCTGATTTGGTTTCCTTCTTTTTATAGTCTGACTTTAATATCCAAATTATGTGTCCATTTTGAGCTTATTGTGACATATTATGTAAGCTACTGGTTTAAATCTAATTATGCTAAATGGCCTTAGAGTTTTCCCAATAATTCTTGTCAAATACAGAGTTCTCCATTTTTTTATGTTTTTGGGTTTAAACAAGCACTGTGTTATTCTGTGCAATTGTTTCTGATTGTTCCTTGTCTAATCTGTTTCATGAATCTATTTTTACATTTTAACTAGTGCCAAATAATTTTGATTCTATATTCTGGCCTTATAATATAATTTGTTGTTTGGAAATGCAATTTTCTCTTCATTCCCACTTTTTTCATTGTTTCTAATGAAAATCTAGTTAATTTGTTCTTCCAGCGAATTTTCTTATTATTTTATCTATCTCTATAATGCATCCCCTTGGTAGTTTGATTGGTATAGTAATAAATCTATACATTAATTTAGGTATTATCATTATTTTTATTATGGTGGTTCAGCACAGCGCTGAGCACTGGATATCTCTCTAATTATTTACTAGTTACTTTTTGTTTAAAAAGCTTTTAAAATTCTATCTATATAGGTCTTAGGTATTTCTTAGCATAATGACCATTTAGCCTAATCAATGTTTTCAATCAACGATTCCAAACTGTTCCCTTACATCTAATTAACACCAATATTCCACAAATCACAGAACACCATAATCTCCGAGGGATCAAAGCTACAGGTTACCCAAACGGTTATTGAAAGAATGCAAGAAGGTACAAGTGTAATGATTTCAATTTTGCTTTCTGAAATTAGATTGAGATCTTTTTTTGATGTTCTACAAATTTGGGTGTTTATTTTTTTTTTTAGATAATCCTCTACATCTTTAAACTCTTCATTTTGCTGGCATATAATTGTATATTAATCTTGTATAATTCCTTTTGCATCTTCTCTGTTATAATTTCATCTAATTTTTTTTATTTTGTTAACTTTATTTCCTTCCCTTCTTAAAAATCAGATTGGCTTTTTATTAATTTTGTAAGGTTTTTAAGGAAATAACTTTTAGGGTTTTTTTGGGGTCAAATAGCCTACTTTTTCCCAATGTGTCTATTTTCCCTCTAATTTTGGATTATTTTGCATTTATTGTTTATTTAATTCTTAATAGCAAATTCAGTTCATTAATTCTCTATTGCTCTCTTTCATTAATGCATGTTCTCATAGCTATAGTTTTTCCTCTGAGGAATGCTTTTTTGTGTCCAAGTTATTTGCTATGTTGTTTCATCATCATCAATTGTCTTTCATACAATTATTAATTATTTCTATAATTTATCCTTTGATCCACTAATTTTTTTAAATTTATTTTTTAATCATGAATTTAACAAACACAAATCTTTCAATATAATAGAAAGACAGAAAAGAGGATCATATGCTCTATGAACTATGAATCTGTATTAATCCTAGTGGTGTTGCTGGGTCAAAGAGTATGCAGACTTTAGTGACTTTCTGTGACCCATTAATTAATTATTTAAGATGGTATTATTGAGCCTCTATTTAGGTGTCTTTTTATAGTCTATAAAGTCTGCATAGTGTTTCTGCATTTTTAGAGTTAACTGGAATCTTTATAGCTGGAATAGTTTCAAATAGTATTCTAGCAACAAATTGCATCTGTTTTCTATGGATCAATTTAGCAGAGAGGCTCTTTGCCAATAGGCTAGCCACTAAGTGGTGAATTCTGTAGCAAAGCAACCCATAAAGCAAATTGAAATAATAAAATTTTAGATAATCTATGAACATTAATTTAGCTGTGGGTTCTTAATGCTACTGGAGGAAATGAATCTTAACAATATTAACATTACTGCTATAAATTAAACCAGAATATACAAAAACATTATAGTTAAGTAGAAACATGATTCATAGGTGTTCCTTGAAGAGGAACATAAAGAAATTGGCAAGGTTGGTTTAATCATGAGACCATGGGCAACAGATTACTCAGTCATCTCACTTTGCAGTGCATTCATATTAAGTATATGATAAAAGAGCTAATTGTTAGGCCAAAATTAGCAGCAGCAGAGAATCGATCCATACTTTGTTGTGTCTCAGCTTCAGAGGCTACATTGAGTGCACAATCGTCTGCAAACAAAAAATCATGCATCAACACTCCTTCCACTTTAGTCTTGGCTTGTAGCCTTTTCAAGTTGAATAATTTACCATCAGTGTGGTAGCTGACCTTGATGCTGTATTCATCCTCATTGAAGGCGTTTGACAACATCACTGAAAACAGCATGCTAAAAAGCATGGGAGCAAGCACACAGCCTTGTTTCGCTCCACTGATGACTGGGAAAGCAGAGAGTACCGTCCATTATCCAGAACCTGGACGAGCGTGCCATCATGAAATTGACTTATAATACTGACAAACTTCTCTGAGCAACCAAATTTTGATATAATTTTCCATAAGCCCTCATAACTAACACTATAAAAGGCCTTGGTCAGATCGATGAACATTGTATACAGACCTCTGTTCTGCTCCTGGCATTTCTCTGGGAATTCTTGGGCAGCAAACACCATCAAAGAAGGTGCTGTGCTCTATGTGAAAAGGAGAACTGAAATAGCTCAAAAAAAAAGAGCAAGATGTGCAAATTTAGGGAATCCACCCCAAATGTTCACATGGACTATTTGTGCCTGACTTGTAGTAGAGCATTTCAAGCTCATATTGGTCTGATCAGCCATAGCTGGACACACCGTAACTTGACTCTAACAGGGTGATGTTGTTTTGGTCCTCTCTGAGAATGAAGGACAGCAACCAACCATGATAAAAGAGCACAATGAACATGATTGTAGCTTATGTGCCAGAAGAACTGAACAAGATCTCGCCTCTGACACTTACTACCCGTGTGACCTTGGCCAAATCATTACATTTTTCCAGGCCTCCATTTCCTTCACTATAAAATAGAGAGGTTAGATGGCCTCTGAGGTTCACAAGATCTTCCAGTGAAGTCAACATATATATTGATAGTCAGTGACTTTACTGCAAAGGTAAGCACGAGGGAGAAAGATGAAAAATACATTTGAAAAAAGGGTACAGGATTTTAAAAATTAATGAGCCTTATATCATGAATATTTTCTTCAAAAAGTGCATCAGAAGGCAATATTTCCTGGACAATGGCATGCAGTAAGAGGGGTACATTGCTGAGATTGCCCATTTGTGCATATTTCCTAAGTAAATACTGCAGATAGACAGAAAATAATCTTTGCTTTTAATTAAATAAGAAGAAAGTATGGGCTGAATTGCATTTGGAAAAAATGTTTTCAATCAATGATCCCAAGCTGTTCCCTTATATCTTATTAATGCCAATATCCCACAAATCATGGAACACCACAGTCTTTGAAGAATCAAAACTGCTGATTACCCAAATGACTCTGGAAGGGATGTATAGCCAGTACAAGTCATCAGGAACAGAATATCTTGAACTAAAGAAGTGGCCTGGCAGGAGCAGCATCTGTCTTACTTAAGGGGAACAGTTTCTCTTTAAGTAGGCATGGAAAACATCCTCAGGATTCTGTCAGTGTGGAGGACTAGGAGCATAAAATGCTCAACCTATGGGGGAGGAGGGAAGGAAGATCCTGATTGGGAGAAATTGTTCTCCAATTAGTGTTTCTGACTCATCAGCAGTGCCCTGATGGATATGGAGGCCAAGGGGAGCAATGTTTTGTTTATAGTAAATTAGTAAAATTGATATCACATTTCTTGCCTTCACAACGGGGTGGGGGAGGGTGGGAAGGAAGGAGAGAAGTGAGAACTCAAATTTTTTTTAAATGAATGCTAAAAATAAATAAATAGTAAATTAGAATAAAAAAGAACAGCTGAATTATCAGTATAAGGAAAACTTAAAAAAGTTGTACATTCAGCAATTAGAAAAAGATATGAATGTACTTTGGTTTTTAAAGGATTATTCTGTGAAGACAGAGGAATAGCTTACAAGCTTCATAAAAGAACAAGAGCTGATGCTGATGAGAGCAGCAGGTGGGAAGCATAGCCTCTGACCGGAGGTAATTCCTCTGATACTGATGGATGCTCAAGCTAAGTGCTAGAATTCTTTGCTGAATATATTTTCTATACTATGACAAAGTGAACTTCCTTTTATTAGTGGTAGAATAACTTATGAGTACCTCATTTTGTTCCAACATCAAACCTTAGCTAACAGGCTGCCACCCTGAGTTAGAGTGGAGGGAAGGTAACAGAGCAGGGGTTCTTAACCATTTTAGTGTCATGCCCCCTCCCCCCACCTTTAGTAGTCTGGTGAAACATATCGACCTCAGAATATTGTTTTTAAATGCATACAATAAAATACATAGGATTGCAAAGGAAAACAATCATATTGAAATGTAGTTATCAAAATATATTTTGAAAAAAAGTTTATAGACTCCAGGTTAAGAACCCCTGCCTTAGAAGGATGGTACTGAAGAGTATTAAGATTTGGAGGTTATGAAGGAAAAGTTTTCCAAGTATTATATTCCCTTGGAGATGTGTGATGGAGAGCTAGTCCCCCAAATACTTTAGAGCAGGTGGAGATATCTTCTGGCTTCTTCCTGTTGATGATAAATATTCTTTTAATTGTCTGCTAAGCACATCCCCAAGGGATGAGAGCACAATCCTCTCCCCTCCCCCTAACAGAGCCTCTGGAGGGGAGAGCTTAGAGAAGGGATATAATAAAGGAGCTACTCTCACCCCTACGTCCTCATCTTTCTGCCAGCCTCAAGGTATAAGGATGATGCTGTGATCTCCAGGGGATCTGTGAGGGGGAAGACATTCCCCACTCCCCACCCACCAGGCTTCCTAAGTAAACCTAAGTGTAAGATGGGTGCACCACGTATTTCGATCTTCTTTGCTTTGAGGTCTTTGCTTAAGGTCTATAGACCTTATAGAATCTCAAAAGGCAATAGGGTATTTGCTCCCAGAGAAGTTGTGGTGAAAACAGGGCAGAGACAGATTGTCCGAGAAGAAAAGAATTACCCACAGAGAAAAGACTGCTGAAAGAGAGTATTGGTATTGATTAGACTGTGCTAAGAGGAGGTGAAATATAAGTAAAATATATAATAAGCAGCCCTGTTGTGAACCTCCCAGTGAAGCTTGCATATTAGCCTTTCATCTGATTGTAGTCCTTTGAATCTTTATTGCCTAACATTCTCTTTCCTGTGAGGAAGTAAAAGTGCTTGGCCCATGCCTGATTCAGGTTTGTACTCTGGGCAACTTTTACTTCCTCTTCTCCCTGTTGGGAAGGCTGCCTTAGACTATAGCCAAAAATAGAATAATTCCTCAGGAATCTGAGGTGGGGGTAAAATTAGAGCAATAAGGAGCCTAATACCCCTAGTGAGGAGACAGGCAACTCTAGCGAAACAAACCCAGAGCAAGCTGAGGGTAGATAAAAGGACTGAGATTAGCAATGATCTCCAATCCCTATGACCTCAGTCTTATGTACTAAAAAAAAAAAGGCATGTAGAGCAGCCATATAGAAATTAAGATGGATTGTCACGTGTGTGAGGAATATGGCAAAGATGCCCTTATGATCATAGAGTACACTGAGAGTAGAATATAAGAAAACAAGAAGATGTGCCCACTTCAGCAGTAGTAAAATTCATAAAGATAGAAAGAATCTACCAATCTACCTCCTGAAAGAAACATCAAAAGTACAATCCCCAAGAACATTATGGCAAAAGTCCAGAGCTTCCCAATCAAAGAAAAAATATTGAAGGAAGGCAGAAAGAATTCAAGTACCAAGGAGCCATAAATATGATCATATGAGATTTAGTATCCCTCACTATGAAGGAGCAGAGAGCTTGTAATATGTTCCAAAAGGCAAAAGATATAGGCTTACAACCAAGCATAATTTATCCAGAAAAACTGAATATGATCCGAAACAGATAAAAAATGGATTGTTAATGGACTTTCAAGTATTTCAGATAAGAAAGACAAGAGCTTAGCCAAAACTTGGAAACACAATAATAAAAGTTAAGAGAAACAAAAGAAAATACAAGTGGGCAATCCTAAGGGACTAAACAAATATGAAATATTTACACTTAGGAGGAGGAGATCAGAACCCTAATATCGGGTTCTATAAAGCATGTCAAAGAAGACAAATGTCTTGGTTATCTTCAAAGAAGAAAGTAAAGGAAGGGAGAAAAGAATGTACTGGAGGAAAGAAGGGAGAGGAAAGGATGGGGAGAGATTATCTGATGTGATTGGGGTACACAATAAAAAAAATGAGGAAGGCATGGGAAGAGCAGGCAAAGCTCCTACCTCACCTTTCTTCTGAACTTGTCAAAGGAGGGAATAAAACATCATTCACTCATCAGGAAAACAGAAAAGCAAGAAGAGAAGGAAGAATAAGAGGGAAGATAAATTCAGTCATAATAAAAACATTCTAACTGTGGAGGGTGAATTGCAAAGAGGGATTGAAAAGGAAAGAAAATGTTAAGGACTTGTGACTAGGCTTTGGATAAGTGAAAGAAAACAGGGGCAGGGAATCAGAAGCAGCTTGCATCAAGTCTAAAGTTTTGATATTAAATATGCTCTTGGTTCACCACCCTTTGTAAAAAGGGGTAGGAAACAGAGGGGAAAATGAGTATAATTTGAAGGTGAGTACACAATTAACAACCATAAATGTGATGAACTCACCCATAAAAGAGAAGAGTATTAGAAGTGGATTAGAAAAAGGAAATCTAACAATATAAGGAGGGAAGGAGAAAAGAAAGGGTGAAAGGGGAAAGCATTTATATACTACCTATGATGTGCCGGGCATTGTCCTAAGCACTTCAAAGATATTATCTCATTTGATCCTCACAACAACCCTTTGAGGAAGGTGTCAGATGCCAAATTTGAATTTGAGTCTTCCAGACTTTAGGTATAAAGGTATACTACACCACCAACTCTCCCTAAATAAATAAATAAATATGTTGTTTATAGAAAACATGCTTAAACCATAAGGATTGAGTTAAAATAAGAAGTTAGAGCAAAATCTATTATACTTCAACTGAAGTATATAGATATAGATATAGATATAGATATAGATATAGATATAGATATAGATATAGATATAGATATGGATATAGATATAGATTTAGATATAAAGAGATAGATAGATAGCTACAGACATCAGGATCTCAGACAAAGCGATAGCAAAATAATAACAATAAATTTAAAGAAATAAACAGGGAAGAGACATTTTCATGAAAGATACCACAAGTAATGAATTAGTATTGCTACTAAACAAATATGCACGTAATGGCACAATATCTAAATACTCAAAGCAAAAGTTAAATGAGTTGCATAGAGAGACAGAAAGTAAAAGTATAATAATAGAAGATCTCAATGTACCCCTTTTAGATCTAGTAAAAGCTAACTGAAAAACAAACAAACAAGAAAAATGTTAAGAACTAAAATAGAATTTTTGAGAAGTTAGCTATAATATACCACTGGCAATTAATGAATGAAAATAAAAAGAAGCACACATGTTCATTAGATGTTCATGGCACCCTTATCATCTCCCTGATGTCATAGTCCTCTTCAAGAATGAAGGACAAACCACAACCTGTGGGTAGTCCAAACTGCCAGAATGGGGATCAGCTGGTCAGTTCCAGTTGGACAACTCAGCTCATCCTCTCCTCTTCTCTCCTCTCCTACCCTCTTCTGTGTTCCTCTCACCTTCCCTGATCTCCCCTCCTCTCCTCTTCTTTCTTTTTCCTTGAGGGTGTTCTGCCCAAAGGAAGGGAAATTTTGATGGCTGAAAGCTACCTAGTTAACTTGGGGTTTACTGGCTAGTTTTCTTTTTCAAAGATCAAGACTTAAACCTGATTCACTCTGGATTTCATGGATTGGAGAACAATAGGTCCCACCCCACTTAATGGTTATTTTGGGGGAACTCCTGGCTCTGAGTAAATGTAAATAGTAACTTTCTCTTTTGGCCAGCAACCCTGAGGGTCTTCCCCTCCCAGTTTTTTGTTGTTTTGTTTTTTTTTTTAAATTAAAGGGGTCATCCCTTGACTCACTTCTTAAGGAGGCCTATTCACTGAATGGGGATTGCTTCGCTCAAAGTAAGAACCTGAAAAAACCGTAGCTTAAAAAGCCCAAGGTCTCCCACTGCATCCTGGGCCTTCTCCAGTTGTCCTGATCGATATCTGGCCTCTGGACCCAGATGGCTCTAAAGGAGAAAGTGAGGTTGGTGACTTTGCACAGCCTTCCCTCGCTCAAGTCAAAGTCAATTGCAACTCACGTCATCATCTCCCTGATTTCATGGTCCTCTTTGAGAACAAAGGACAAACCACACACAACTACACAACAAAAATTGACCACATATTGCATGGTTGTTGTTCAGCCATGTTCAATTCTTCATGACCCATTTGGGGTTTTCTTGCCAAAGATAATGAAGCAGTTTCTGCCATTTCCTTCTCCAACTCTTTTTATAGATGAAGAAACTGAACCAGATTTGAGTGACTTGCCCAGGGTCACCCAGCTAACAAGCGTCTGAGGCCAGATTTGAACCCAGGAAGAGGAGTCTTTTTGACTCCGGAACTCTATTCGCTGTACCACCTAGTTTCCCTGTTTACCTCAGTTTCCTCATCTGTAAAAGGAGCTGGAGAAGGAAATGGCAGACTACTTCAGTATCTTTGCCAACAAAACCCCAAATGGGATCATAAAGAGTCAAACATGACTGAACAACAACAACCAACATTTAATGGAGGCAGTTAGATTTCAGTGGATAGAGCACTGGGCCTGGAGTCAGAAAGATCTGAGTTCAAATCTAGACTCATGTGCTTACTAGGTGAGTGACTGTGGGCAAGTCATTTAACATCTATTTACCTTAATCTGCTGGAGAAGGAAATGGCAAACCACTCCGGTATCTTTGCCAAGAAAACCATAAGGACAGTACTGTCTATGGGGTCATGAAGAGTCAGACATAATAGGACAAAAATATTAAACACATCCTTTACTAACCACAATGCAATGAAAAATATATTTAATAAAGGGCTATTGAAAAAACATTAAAAAGTAAGAGGAGATTAATTGACCCTAAATAATAGTTGGGACAAAAAATAAATGATACAAACAATAAATAATTCCATTAAAGATAATTACAATAATGAGGCAACATGCCAACATTTGGGGGAATATCCTTAGGGAAAAATTTACATCCCTAAGTACTTTCATCAGTAATAGAAAGAATATATCAACAAATCAGGCATGCAACTTAAAAAAAAAACTAAAAACTAAAATTTTAAACCTTAATTAGATGCCAAAATAAGAATCCTGAAAATCAAAATGATTAATGTAATTGAAAGCAAAAAAATTAATGAAAAAGATTCTGATTGGGGGCAGAACCAAGATGGCGGAGAAAAGGCAACGATTTAACTGAGCTCTCCCCCAAAACCCCTCTGAATACCTTTAAATAATGTCATAAAACAATTCCTGGAGCAGAAAACCTACAAAAGGATAGGGTAGAATAATTTTCCAGCCAATACAACTTAGAAGCTCATCAGGAAAGTTCCTTTTCACCTGGGTGAGAGTGGGGCATGGTCCAATGCATGCCCCACCAGCAGAGACCCAGTTCCAGAAAACCAAGAGCAAGCCTTGGGGAAGCCACTGAATCAGGAAGCAATGTCTGCTTCCAGAGTTTTCAGTACACAGACAGTAAAGGGATTGAACAACTAGTCAGGAGATTACAGCAGTCTCTTTGCTACCACTGAGGAAGGACTTTATTGCTTTGCCCTTACTTGGATCCAGGTCACAGTCCTGGGTGGCAGTTCCAAGGCAAGGAAGAGTACAAGCAGCGCTTGTGGCCACAATGGAACAGGGACCTTTGTCACAGTTCCAGGGCAGAAAAGAGTGCTTGTGGTCACTGACAGACCAGAGCACAGGGCAAGAGAGTAGTAAAAACCTCTCCTTAGGTCATATCACCTTGGAAAAAGTGAAAATTTACAGGGTCCTAAAAGTATCTCTGAAAACAGCTGCACAAAAGCCCTGAAGCTTGGGAGTACACCCTGCACCTTGGAAGCAGAGCCCCACTTTAACAAAGAATTAAAAGAAAAGAAATAGGATGGGGAAATGAGCAAACAAGAATAAAAAGTCTGACCATAGAAAACTATTATGATAACAAGGAAGATGAAAACACACACTCAGAAGACAACAAAGTCAAAGCTCCTACATCCAAAGCCTCCAAGAAAGGTGTGAATTGCTTTCAGGCCATGGAAGAGATCAAAAGGGATTTTGAAAATCAAATAAGAGAGGTAGAGGAAAAATTGGGAAGAGAAATGAGAGTGATGCAAGAAAATCATGAAAAAAGAGTCGATGGGTTGATAAAAGAGACACAAAAAAATACTGAAAGAAATAACACCTTGAAAAACAGACTAGGCCAAATGGCAAGTGAGGAAAAGACTGCCATAAAAAGCAGAACTGGTCAAATGGAAAAAAAAAGAGGCACAAAAATTCACTGAAAAAAAAAAAAACTTCTTAAAAAGTAGAATTGGCCAAATGAAAAAGGAGATACAAAAGCCCTCTGAAGAAAATAATTCTTTAAAAATTGGAGTTGAGCAAATGGAAGCTAATGACTTTATGAGAACTCATGAAACAATAAAACAAAATTTAAAAAAATGAAAAAATAGAAGACAATGTGAAATTTATAATTGAAAAAACAACTGACCTGAAAAATAGATGCAGGAGAGATAATTTCAAAATTATTGGACCACCTGAAAGCCATGATCAAAAAAAGAGCTTAGACATCATCTTTCAAGAAATTATCAGGGAAAACTGCCCTGATATTCTAGAATCAGAGGGCAAAATGGAAATTGAAAGAATCCACCAATCATCTCCTGAAAGAAGTCCCAAAATGAAAACTTCCAGGAATATTACAGCCAAATTCCAGACCTCCTAGGTTAAGGAGAATATACTGCGAGCATCCAGAAAGAAACAATTTAAGTATCATGGCGCCATAGTCAGGATAACGCAAGATTTAGCAGCTTCTACATTAAAAGATTGGAGGGCTTGGAATATGATATTCTGTAGGGCAAGAGAGCTAGGATTACAGCCAAGAATCACCTACCCAGCAAAACTGAGTATAATCCCTCAAGGGGAAAATGAATGTTCAATGAAATAGAGGACTTTCAAGCATTCTTGATGAAAAGACTAGAGCTGAATAAAAAATTTGACTTTCAAATACAAGACTCAAAAGAAGCATAAAAAGGTAAACAGGAAAGGAAAATCATAAGAGAAATCATAAGAGATTCAATAATGTTAGACTGTTTACAATCCTACATGGGAGGTTATACTTATAATTCCTAAGAACTTTCTCATTATTAATGCAGTTAGAATGAGTATATATAGACATAGGGCACAGGTGTGAGTTGAATATGAAGGGATAATATCTAAAAAAATAAAATTAAGGGGTGAGAAAGGAATATACCAGGAGAAAGTAAAGAGAGAGGTAGAAAGGGAGTGAATTATCTTACATAAAAGAGGCAAGAAAAAGCTTTTACAGTGAAGGGGAAGAGGGGGGAGGGGAGGGGGAGTGACTGAACCTTACTCTCATAAGAATTGGCGCAAAGAGAAAATAGCATACACATTCAATTGGGTATAGAAATCTATCTTACCCTATAGGAAAGTAGGAGGGGAAGGAGATACAAGAAAGGGGGAGAGGAGTGATAGAAGGGAGGGCAGATTGGGGGAAGGGGTAGTCAGAAGCAAAACACTTTTGAGAAAGGATAGGGTGAAAGGAGAAAGAGAATAGAATAAGTAGGGGTGAAATAGGATGGAGGGAAATACAGTAAGCAATAGGAACTGTGAAAAAAAATTTGAAGCAAGTTTCTCTGACAAAGGCCTCATTTCTCAAACATATAGAGAAGTGAGTCAAATTTATAAGAAGAACCTCTCCCCAATTGATAAATAATCAAAAGGTTTGAATAGTTTTCAGATGAAGTAATCAAAGCTATCTATAGCCATATGAAAAAATATTCTCAATATTGATTTGAGAAACACAAATTAAAACAATTCTGAGGTACTGACTCATACCTATTATATTGGTCAACAGGACAGAAAAGAAAAATGACAAATGTTGGAGGAGATGTCGGAAAACGAGACATTAATGCACTGTTGGCGGAGTTGTGAACTGATTCAACCATTCTGTAGAGCAATTTGGAACTATGCCCAAAGGGCTGTAAAGCCATGCATATCCTTTGACCTAGCAATACCACTACTAGGTCTGCATCCCAAAAGAGATAAAGAACAAAAAGGAAGAGGACCTATATGTATAAAAATATTTATAGAAGATCTTTTCTGGTGGCAAAGAAATGGAAATTGAAGGATGTCCATCAATTAGGGAATGGCTGAACAAATTGTGGTATGTGATTATAACAGAATATTATTGCGCTATAAGAAATGATGAGCAGGATGCTCTCAGAAAAACCTGGAAAAACTTACATGAGCTGATGCAAAGGGAAATGCACTGTGGACAAAGTAACAATAATATTATAAGACAATCAGATGTGAATGACTTAGCTATTCTCAGCAATACAATGATCCAAGACAACTTTGAAGAACTTATGATAAAAAATTCTGTCCATCCTCAGAGAAAGAATTGGTGGTGTCTGAATGCAGTTTGAAACATACCTTTTTTTTGCTTTCTTTATTTCTCATGAGGTTTTGGTTTGGGTTTTGGTTGGGGCTTTTTTTTTGGTCTATGTTTTCTTTTACAACGTGACTAATATGGAAATGTTTTGCATGACTACACATGTATAACCTATATCGAATTGCTTGCCTTCTCAATAAGCAAGTGGGGAGAGGGGACTGAAGGAGGGAGCGAGACAATTCAGAACTCAAAGTTTTAAAAACGAATGTTAAAGATTGTTTTTACATGTAACTGGGGAAAAATAAAATACTAAGTAAATTTTTTTAAAAAGCTGATTTTAAAAAAATACTAACATAGTAAACCATTAGCTAATGTGTTTTTTTAAGAGGGAAACCAAATTACTAACATCAAAAATGGAAAAAAAAAAACTGAATTCACAGCAGATGAAAAGGAAATAAAGACAATTAATAGAAAATAACATTGCCCAATGACAATAACACTCACAACATAAATGAAAGGGGTGAATATTTCCAAAATCATGAAATGCCCAGATTAACAGAGCAAGAAAGATGACTTGGGTGACAGAAAGAATAATAGTCTTCTTGGAAAGATCAGGAGAGGAGAGGATTTGGTGGGAATGCTAATTAGTGTTCTTTTGGATATGTTGATTTTGAGATAGCTCTGGAACATCTAATTCAAAATGCCCAATAGGCAGTTGGTGATGGGAGTCTAGAGAGGTCAGGAGAGAGACTAGGGCTGGATAAGTAGAATTGGAAATCATCTTAGAGATGATTGTTGGAAGCTAATGACATCAGAACCTAATGGGAATATAGAGAAAGAAAAGAGAATAGACCCAGGACAGAGTCTCGGGGGATCCCCACGACAACAAGAATAGAAATCCTACAAAGGTGACTGAAAAGAAGGGGTCAGAAAGGTAGGAAGGAAAACACAAAACTTTTTCTAAAAGAAAAGCCCTGGGGCTGCACTCTTTCTCCTCTCCCTCTAAAAATCTCCCATTTCCTTCAAGAGTCTGCTAAAGTGCTACTTTCTACATGAAACCTTTTCTGATTCCCTCTGGCTCCCCAACTCCACCCACCTCACCCCACCCCACCCCCCAGCTGCTAGTGGCCTCACCATTTAGCATAATATTTTGTATATAACTATCATGCACATATTTTCCCTTCTGTAAGAATATAAGCTGCTTGAGGGCAAGGACTGTTTCATTTTAGTTTTTATCTCCATTACCAAGCACATTCCCTGGCATACAGTAAACATTTAATAAATGCTTATTGATTGATTATTTTATGCTCTAAAATGGTCTGTTGGGTTCTTGGGAATCAAATCTTTTAGCCATTTTTGATTTTGTAAGTCTCTTATACACAAATGTTCCTTGAGGATCAGCTGTCCCATTTTAATGGCCCACAACAACAGACAGTCCCTTTTCTAACATTTTGCCACCCCATGGGTATTCTCTCCCCTCCTTGCCCCTTGCCTACCGCTGTTAGGAACTGTCTGCCTGTCATGGCGCACCATGTCGTTACCTAGTCCCACGGGCCCATTGAGCACACAGTCTGAAACGGCAGAAGTGGCGTTGACAAGGGAAACTCCTGAGTCTTCTCCTATCATGCTGTCTCCTCAGTCCTCTTTTCTTTCTTCAGTGCTAGTCTCATCTAGCAAGGTCCGCCATATGAAACTTACCCACCCTCACCACCAACTCAATGCACCTATTTTGGATTTTCTTCCCAGCCCCAGCTTCTGTGATGAAGTGCCCAGGACAGAGTGAAGCTGCTTTCCTCTGAAATGTAGATGAGTCTAAAGGATGGAGCCTTTTAACCCCCGGCAATGAAAAAGGAAGCAAACCTGGTATGTGAAAGAAAAGCAAGGGAGTAACTGGGAAGCCAGCCCATGGCTAAGAAATCACTCCTCCCTTCACCATCTCTACCAGCCAGGCCAGGGGTTTATATTGGCAGGATGCCATGCCCCTACAGCTCCTCAAGCCAGATTCCTGGAAGTATTGTTCTCCCCCCAACTATTTTTACCACCTAGGTCATGGCTCAGAGCTACCAGAGTCCCTGCTTATACTGCCTTGTTGTAAGGAAAATGAGTGAGTCACTGCTCCCTTTGCAAGGGTAGAGGAAATGTGCTCTTAAGAGTCCCAAGCTGAAATTCTGGATTCATTTTCTACTATAACAATCACTAACAGTAATATGACACATTGCTTTAGAAAGTATTTTATCCTGTTTGATTCTCACAACCCCATGAGGCAAGGTGCTATCCTCATTTTAAAGATGAGAGAGCTGAGTCTCAGAGACCTTAACGATGACATAGCCAGAATTATGCAGCTGAGTACCTGAGGTGGGATGTGAACCCAACTTTTTTTTTTAATACAAGTCCAGCATTTTATGACACCACTTTCTCTACTTATCCCCTCAGTAAAATGTAAGCTCCTGGAAGGCTTATGCCTGAGTCCCCATGAAGGCAGTTCTCCACTTTTTCTCTCACCTCACCAAAGTCAGCACACAGGCAGTGCTCTGCTCCTGCTGGGTCGATATGCAGGCAGCTGTCTGCTCCCATTCCAGGGCTCCAAGTACAATACACTTTCAGGATATTCACCCCTCTGGCATAGTCCAGAGCTAGGCTACTTGACTGGAGCCCTGACTCTGGCCATCCCCACCTCCCACAGGCTTTTTTTACTCCAACAGCTGCTGCTCCAACCTCTCTCCTCTGGAGTGCTAGTGGGGTAGGGAGTTATCTCCCAGAGACCCTGCTCTGGGCACCTGGGAAGCCTAGGGCTCCACAGAACCGTAGCCACTAAAACAGGGAAACAATGAACATGTATCCCAGTCCCCATACTTTCCTTTTGGCTTATGCAGATCCTGCCAAATATTCCATATATAATGGCAACCACATCCTGGCATACCCAGGATGGCTGCTAGTGCAGGTTCTTTTATCTGCTTTACTAGGAGAGACAACTGTTTCAGGAATCAACAATATTCTTTAATTAAACAGAAAAAATACAGATAAGAGAAAGACCAGCAGACGGGTCTCTACTGCCTGAATCAAAGCAAAACTGATTTATGTATGTAAGTATGCATGCATGTAAGTATATTGCATATGTCTATATACACACATACATATACATATGTGTATATACACACATACACATATACATACATATACACATACACATGCATATACATATACATACATACACACACACACATACACATATATATGTGTATATATATATATATATATATATACACTTTACATTCACCACTGGATGAAGAGAGCCTTTACTTCTGAGCAGTTGGAAAGCTCTGAACATATGGCTACTCAGAGTCTCAACCAAAGAATGACAAGATCCTTCTTGTAAGTGAGCTCCCAAAGCAAAAGCTCACCTCTCAGAATATATACTCTTCCAGCTAATAGACTCAGAGCCTAATTAGAAATTAGCAAAAAGTGTGTAAGCCTTCCTACAAGCAAGCTAGCTTCCCTTAATGAGTTCCGCATGAGGCCTATTGATGGGCAGGGAAGATCTTATTTCCCATTAACCTTATGCCATGCAAAGGATAGAGGTTTCTACAAGCATAAAATAGATCATTCCAATTACATAAAATTGAAAAAAAATTTTGCACAAACAAAATTAACACACCCAGGATAAGACAAGAAGTGGTTTAATGTGGTGGTGGGGGGAATGTATTGAATATCTTTGAAAAGGCTTTAAGTATCCAATACAGATATAGATATATCTGTGGTCAGAAGATATGAACAAACAGTTCTCAAAAGAATTATATGAAAGAATGCTCCAATAAATAGAAAAATGCAAAAAAAAAAACCCAAAACCTGAGGTTTTACTTCATACCCAGAAAATTGGCAAAGATGATAAAAGATGGAAATAGTTGATGTTGGAAGGAATTTGGAAAAACAGGCACATATTCATTATTGGTAGAGCTGTGAGTTAGTTGAACTCTTCTGGAAATCAATTTGGAATTGTAAAAATAAAGTGATAAAATTTCCATACTCCTTGACCCAGAGATTCCACTAACTAGGTATATACCCCAAGGAGGTCATTGACAAAAAAAAATTTTTAAAGCTCTAAACATACCAAAATATTTACAGTAGCATTTTTTGTGTTAGCAAAGAACTTGGACAAAGTAGATGCCTATTGATTAAGGAATGGCTAAAGAAATTGTGCTCTATTAATGTAACTGAATGTTACTATTAATATAAGAATAGAGAGACATATGGAAAGACTTACATGAACCGATGCAAAGCATAAATGAACAGACCCAAGAACACAACATTCGTAATGAACTATAATAATTTAAATAGAAAGATCAACAACCACAAAATGGTCAAAATTGAATTTTGTAAAATTGCAAATAAGTTTAGTTCCAAAGAAGAGATATAGGAAGACACCTCACCTCACTCCTTCTCAGAGATGGGGGATTGTTAGAGTTAGGTCAAATGCCAGTTCCCTATCATACCCTATAGTTCAGGTTTGATGTTGGGAAGAATTGAAGTACTTGCAAGTTACTGAATATTTAACAAAAGGAGGTATATTTGGCCTTTAAGCTACAAGGAGACAATAACACTTGGCTTCTTGAGACATAGTCTCCCTTCAGTTCTGTATGAAAATATGTTTGGTAAGCAATACAGGGTGTAGTCTTCAGAATCTGACAAGTATGTGTTTTGGGCAGGGAGCCAGGAAGTGGTTGGGAGAGGGGGCTGGTCAAGGGACTTGATTTTACATAGATAGGACTTTTTACATGCTCATATGACCAGGAAGCTGTATCAAAGGAAGCAGGAAACAATTAACTCCCAAGGACATCTTTGTTGCCTTTTAGGTAAAACTTATCTTTGTTGCGGGGAAAATGGAGAAACTTTGGTTCTATCCCAGGGGTCCACTGTCAGAATTTTTTTCAATGTATCAATTAGTTTTATTGAATTTGCTTTTTTTCCATCTTCCTCCTTCTCCCTTTAAACAACTTCTTTATTTTAAAGGATGGCTCTCTGGGATGGTGAAAGAGAGTGGGGGGATGGGGGTGGGGCATGCTAGGTGATAAAAAACAAAACATATCAATGAAAATCTTCCAAAATAAATTTATTTTATAATTTTCATGGCATATTTTCTATGTTCTTTTATTCTAAACCTAAGGTCAAGGAACAAACTCTAAAACAGAAAAATAAGAAGAAATCTTGGGCCTATACATCTAAAAAAAACTACCCTGGGTTTCCCCAATACTCTATGCATATATATGTGTGTCTGTGTGTGTATGTGTATGTATATATGTATGCATATTATACATGTATACATATTATACACATATACATATATGTGTGCAACAATATATTGTGCAGACCACTTCCTAAAAAAAAAGAAAAAGAAACACTAGGGAAAGTCAATCTAACTACCAAAATCGACACATGATACAGAAACTCGACTATGTCCATTCAAACAGGCACCTGTGCAAATCTGTAAGTGAGATCGGATATGTCCTTCAACTTTTCTTAGAGGAGAGAGCCTCATTTACCAGCACCCATTCAGGTATTTAAAGCAAACCAGTTTCCTCTTGGCATTTGCAGGGGAAAGGAAGTCTTTAGTTACGTAACAGGCCATGAGTGCCACATATCCCACCTACAACAACAAAAGCTAGATTGTCATTTTTCCTGTTTAAAACAAGCATCTCTTCATCAGCTTCTTTTCATAGCTTTATTTTATATGGTTACTAAGTCATACCTAAAAAGTATACCACAGAGTAAAGGTTAATATCAGAACTTATATGCTATGAAGGAACTCCAGCTCAACAGCCCTTCATTGTTTGAGAAAGTCGTTGGTCACTATGGTTCATAGTATAAGCGAATCTTTTAGAGGATACACTGACTCCATCCTCAATTCTGTCTCAAGTAGCACCAATGCAAATTTTAAAATACACAAAAACCAACCTCATTTGAAAAAGACTATAATTCAATCTTGGAATACAAGCAACATTTCGGAGCATCTTTAGGAATAAATACTGCTATCCAGAACACAACATCAAAAGAGTACTATTCTAACAGAAACAGTGCATTATGGGCCAATCTTGGTATGCTTCTGATAATCATATATAAAGGTCTTCACTAGACTACCATATTCTTTCTGAAATTTTAATTTACAAAACAATAATAAATTACACTGGCATCCTTGGAAACATGAAGAGAAAGTTTTTTATTATGCATCTATAAAATGATATGATAATTCCTTTCATTTTTGGCTATCAGAGATGGCCCCAGTGTAAAGGGATAAGAAGAATAAAGTCTTGCCATTGAAGAAGAAAGATCCATTGTATCAATCAATGTGTTCAATAAATGTGCCTTAAACATCTTTTATGTGCTAAGCACCAGGGATAAAAAGGAAAATAAGGAACAGTCCCTGCTCTGAAGAAGCCTACATTCTAAAGGAGGGGATAAAATATGGACACCAATATAAGGATGTAAAGAGGGCAGGGAGAAATGAGGAAAAATGCTCTAGGAAAATTTTAAAGAGGATAAGAGTATTAACAACTAAGGGAATTGGGCAAGGCTTCATGGAACAAATGACATCTGAGCTGTGAAATAAAGCTGGAAAGACAGGCTAGAATCAAATTATGGAGAGTCTTAAATGGCTTAAACCTTAAATGTTTGTATTTTATTCTAGTTCCAGGAAGGAGTCACTGGAGCTATGTTGTTGCTTTTATTGTTGTTACTGTAACTTTTTTAAGTTGAGTGATAGTCTAGTCAGATTTGCGGAATCTTTTGGAAGATTATTTTGTCAGAAGGATGGATGAATTGGAGAGACCTGGGAATCAAGAAAAACAAACAGGAGACTATTACAATAGCTGAGTAGACTAATGAGATTTCCTTTTATTCCTGCTATGATTTTTTGACTAACTGAAAGCCCATTTTCTGTTAATATTAGCCTCACCTAACCAAAACCTGACACATGGAATAATCATGTTAAGGGTACTTTCTTTTAGTTGGAAAAAATGTTGAATTGACCAAAACTTGTCCCATGGGATATGAAAATTTACTTAAAGCCTTAAACATTCCTTAAATAAGAAACCAGAGAAAGAATCTCAATTGTCTCTGACTCCTTGCAACATGTACATCTTCTTCCTCAGTTAGCCTATTTGTGACTTTTTACTATTTGAAAATGTAGTTTAATCTATAACCTGACTTAGTTTACCTACAGAGTCTGTTTTGCGAAGTTTGTTTCTTTAGGGGACATATGAAATTATGACTCTTTAATCATTTGTTCAACTTCCATGACATTGAAAAAAGCACGCAGATTATAGATTTGTCTTTAACTTTAATGGCCTAAGAGAAATATACAAAATTGCAATACGTAAAACAATTATTTCTCCATCACTCTGAGACAATCTTGCCTCTAAGAGGGCTTGTTAAGACTTCTGATAAAACCTTGGGTTTTCTCTGAGGTCTGAACCTATGCGTGAGCATAATAGTAAAGCATAGAATTTTTTATCTCTGTGATTTCTGTGTTCTGGCAAATATACTCTGGCAGCAGTTACCTATCACAGGAATTTAGAGAGAAGATATTTCTTCCATAACATGATCATCACATCCAGTCTCTAGCTACTAGTAGACCATATGGCAACACTGACAGGAAGTATAAAAGAGGTACGAGGTAGAAATTTCTCTGAGTTTTAGGTCAGAAAAAAAGAAAAACACTTACTGATTGATGAGGAAAGTAACCAGAGGGCAAAGCCTTCTTGTGTTTAGTTCAGAGTACACTTCAAAGTCTTTTTTTTTTTAAAAACCGGGTCTCCCTATCTCACTCAGACTGGGAGAGCAGCAGTTACGCATAGGTATAATCAAATTATCTACGTGCATAGAAGCTGTAACATGCTCTGGGTTTGTTTTGTTTCGTTTTTTTTACAAGCAAATCTATTCACCCTTTATACGCAGGGTTCCCCAGGGGTTCTGCCTATCTGTGCCAGACTTAGTACAAACTGCTGATGGGTTTTCGTCCTACTGCCTATATATAGCTCAAAACTCCCAAACTCAAACAATCCACCAGCCTCAGCGACCCCCAACAGCAAGAGTTACAGGCCTGGTGGCTCAAAGTTTATTCTTTCAAGAGGAATGAAGGTCATTCCCAAAGCTGAGAGTAAATAAGCATTTGTCTTTCATGAATCTTTAACCTATAGCTGCGGTTTGGTTCATGGCCCTAGTTTTGTTTCTTGTCTAAACTTCACAACCATGCACACGGATGTGCCTTGAGAACTAAGGGTAAATATTAGCCAAGTTGTTAAAATTCCCAAGAGAAAGTAAACTGTAAGAAACTTCCCTTTTCTGCTGCTGTTGGCTATTTCCTCCTACCCCAAACAGCTGCTGTTTAATTCAAACTCCATTGTTTTCTTTGAACAGTCTCATAATCCGATAGGAAGAAATCTCCACAAAGAAAAGCATTGAAACAGGATTTCTCTCTCTTTGGAAACTATTTCTTACAGAGTAAACCAGAGCTAGCAAGTAATCAGAATTAACCCATGGCATTATTTCAGCCCTAGTTTTGAATGCTACCTCTCAAAAACAATCAAAGAAAAGAATCACCCATGTTTCAAAGCCAAGGGTCCACTACTAGATTCAGAAACTTCCAGTAAGTGGATCTTCCAGTGAGACATAAGTATGCTTGATCTGGTGTCAAAATACAAATGAGAATCTTCATTAGACAAGATCTTTTTTTTAATTCTGTTTTTTTTTTAAGGAGGGAAGGCAGGGCAATTGGGGTTAAGTGACTAGCCCAAGGTCACACAGCTAGTAAGTGTCTGAGGCCAGATTTGAACTCAGGTCCTCCTGACTCCAGGGCCGGTGTTCTACTCACTGTGCCACCTAGCTGCCCCCATTAGACAAGATCTTAACCAGAATTCAAAGCAGTGAAGAAACTAGTGTTTTTCAGAACCTTGATGTCTTCAAAGCCTTTTTGAGGGAGTTAATAAGAAACAAAACAAAAACCAGAGGACATGAGGGTCAATCAGCTGTTCGGAAGATTTTAAGAAAAGAAATAAAAGGGACAACAAAGGAATTCACTAGTGTAAAAGAAGGGAGTATAAATTTACTATTTCTCAACATTGGGGTGTTGTTGTTTGTCCTTTGTTCTCAAAGAGAACCAATGACATCAGGAAGGTGATGTCTTGACTTACAAGCACATTGGATTTAAGTGAGGCAGGGCTGGGCAAAGTCACCAGCCTCCAAAGCCATCTGGGTCCAGCAGCAAGATGTAGATCAGGACTAATGGAGATGGCCCCATGTACCTGAGAAGAAGAGAATATAAGCATATCTAAATGAAGTCATGCAATCAAACTCAACAGGAAACCAGCAAGGATAGGGAGGAGCAGAGAAGTGGGCTTTAAGACTGAGAATAATAAGGGAGAGGCAAAAGCTAGCAAGACAAACTTCCTGATCCTGAAGGGAAGATTAAAAGGGGCAAACAAAGAAAACTCAAATAACAAGAATGTAAAGAAGTACCCATCAACTGGGGACTGGACTAGCTAACCAAATTATGGTATGTGAATGTAATGGAATGCTTTTGTGCTATAAGAAATGAGATGACTTTGGAGAATCCTGGGTAGAGTGAAGTGCGCAGAACCAGGAGGACAATTTATAACAAAGACATTATAAAGAAAAATAACTTTGTCTTAAAAACTCTGATTAATTCAATGACTCCAGAGGATATATGATGGAGTATATTATCCACCTCCTGACAGAGACATGATAGACTCAAGATGCAAAAAGAAACAAACATTTTTTTGGACATGGCCACTGTGTGAATTTCTTTTGCTTGACTATGCTTATTTTGATAAAGGATTTTTTTTCTTTAAGTTTTTAATGGGGGTAGGAGGAGTTAGCAATAGTGACACCAAAAAAAGAAAATAATCGAAATATTTTTTTAAATGTACAGAAGAGAACAATAGGAAAATTCTCAAATGGGCAGGAAAGTTTTATAAGTAACTAGAATTATTACA
Source organism: Trichosurus vulpecula (assembly GCF_011100635.1). Classification (NCBI taxonomy): domain Eukaryota; kingdom Metazoa; phylum Chordata; class Mammalia; order Diprotodontia; family Phalangeridae; genus Trichosurus; species Trichosurus vulpecula. The sequence continues at coordinate 513,552,841 of NC_050573.1, read as the reverse complement.
TAATTTTTTTCAAGGCAAGTAGTATGCAAAGAAAAAAATAATTTAAAGAGGTTAGTATGTGCTGAAGGTATTCCTTCAATATACTAGAGCTCACCCAAATGGCAGTGGGATATAAGATAAGCCAGGGGTGGGGAACCTGCACCCTCCAGGCCACATGTGGTGTTCTAGGTCCTTGGGTGAGGCCTTTTGACTGAGTCTAAGTTTTACAGAACAAATCCTTTTATTAAGGGGATTTGTTCTATGAAGTTTAGATCCAGTCAAAGGGCCACACTTGAAGACCTAGAAGGCCACATGTGGCCTTGAGGCTACAAGTTCCCCACCCTGGGATAAGCTCTTGAAGAGGAAAATTCCCATTTGTGCCTAACAAGTTACTTTGTTTTTGCTTTTCTTCTCTCTCTTTCATATTTCTCTAAAATATATGTTAATTTTTTAAACAAACATATCCATTTTCTGTGCCCAACTAAAGACCAGAATATTCTTTCTTCACTCTCTTTTATTTGTAGCAGAGAACATCAGTTTCCTGGACTGGGGTACCTCCCATGTTGCTGGATATGCACTCTGTTTCTTTACTGAAGAACATGGGCCTTGCTTCTGATTGATCCCCATTGACTGAGGGATAGAGAGGCAGGATTGCATCAAACATAATTAGTAAAATGAGGAGGCTAGACTATGTGGCCTCTAAGGTCTTTTTCAGCTCTAAATCTATGATTTTGTGGATGGATTGATTCAGGCTGTTGTGAATTGAACAGAGGTAAATTGGTTGGTTCAGAACACTTGTGCTTGACCTATTCCCAGAGCTCCAGAGAGACAGCAGCACATAGACTAGAGGGCATCAGCACAGTGGAGAGCAGACCTGGGTACCAGGAGAGAAAAAGCCTGTACATACACACAGCTCCCCACATATGCTATAGACGCTGCATAGATGCACATAAATATGTCCCTAGAGAGAATGGAACCACTTACCAGGCCTTCTAGATAGAAAATGATTTCCTGACTGAGTCTCTGGAAAGTTTAAGTGATGGGGTACAGTCTCTGGAACCCCCTTGAACTCTCCTTGAATCTTCCCACAAGATTTGGCCTTCACCTGAGGCCATAAACCTTCCATCATCACTAGGTCCAAATTTCTGTTACCTCCACAGTGCCTCTGGCTACTTCCCACCCTAGATCCTATCAAAATCCCTTTCTCTTGGTTCCAAGAGTCTGACCGCTAGTAACCAGAGTTCCATCAAGATCCTCCTTAGACTCCTCCGCAAGACCCTCCCTAAACCCTTCCCCTACTCACCCCACAATACTTGACCACACCTCCATCCCTCCCACAATCTTCCATATATGAGATAGCTCAGCTTAGATTCGATCTGGCCGGCTGGCAGCTGGCATTAAAGTCACAAATGTTCAGATTACTTAATAGTCTACCCAATATGGCTAATCTTTAATAAACTTTTTCTTTGGCCATAAGAAGGTTTGGGTCGAATTTATTTGGCAGGATGGAATGCATCGGTATTTTGGGATCCCGAGAAAACCCTAAATCTCAACATATGGTTCCCTGACCTCAACATAAGTGCCTAACCTCCTAGACAAAGAAGTGCCTTTTGTCTTACCAGAGCAAGATTGGGTGAGTTTTGAGAGCGAGTAGTATCAGAGGTATTAATAGTTCCTAGAAAAACAAATTTCCTATCTCAAAGGGGAGGGCTACAGATTTGGTCCCAAACCTATAAGACCAACCAGAGACTAAACCAAAGTACAGAAGGCAAAGTCTAGGTTTTTTGCAGCTCCTGTATCCCAATTGTGGTAGAAGCAATATGCTAAACCTCTGCCTCCATGCAAGTTAACTTAGTCTTTCCTTAAAAGGTATTGATATCATCTTTAGGTCTTGATTGGCTAAAGGTCTTGCTAAAGGCAAGGTCTGTCTAAAGGCTTAGGCCACTGACATCACTTCTAGTTTGCCTGTGCACAAAGCAGCTCTGGGAGCTCTGTGACGCTTGGCTGGTAGATCACCATGAGTAAATCAGGCAAGGGAACTTGGTTTGTCTAATTCAATTCTAGGCGTCCTCATGCCTATCCTTGTTGAATATCTTTCTCCTGTTAAGGTTAAGTAAATCTCCTTTTGTCAACTATTGAATAACCTGCAAATATCTCATTTTGTTCCAGCAACAGACTTAAATTACTGAGGCAGGCACGTCCCAGGACACCAGTTAAACGATTCTCTGATCATAAACATCAGGTGAAACATAAAACAAGGTGATGTATTCTTTGCCAAAAGTGCCATCCTTAAAAAACTCACCAGACTCTTCTACTCTCTTGAGCTATTATATTCTTATCTCTCCTCCCTTTCTCACCCCACTTACCCCACTCTCCTCCCTATCCCTGCCCTGCTAAGACACTGGTACTTCTTTGTCTAAGAGGCTAGGTACCTAAACCATCCAGGGACTCAGGCAGGAAATCATCTTCCTTTATATAGAAGGCCTGGTATGCAGTTCCATCCTCTCAGCATCGATGGGGAGCTGCATGCATGCGCAGGTTTTTTTCCTTCCTGGCACTCTGAACGTACCTTATACCTATGTATTATATCTTATACCTATATGTATATACCTATATTTTCACACGTTGGTCTCCTTCATGAATATGTGAGTTCTTTGAAAGAAGGGACCTTTTTTTTTTTTGCTTTTCTTTTTACCCCCAGTATATAGCAGAGTGCCTGGTATGTCATAAGCACTTAATAAATGTTTACTGATTATTGATGGATTGATTAGATAAAGATGGGATCATTCTTAGATCTCAGGTCTAGCATAATACCTGGTACCCAGTAAGCACTTAATAAATAATAGGTTGATTCTCCACTGTGATGGAGAAGATCTAGGAAACAGTCCAATATAAAGAGGGATTTCCTGCGGATGGCAAGGTCCTTCAGGACCTCCTGCTTACAGATGACATTGTACTGACTGCATGAAGCCCTGCAACACTGTAGAGCTGCCTAAAAGAGATCTGTAGTAACTCAAAGGAGTTTGGCCTGATCATCTATATAGGAAAGACTGAGTGGATAAATAGTCTACTGCCCAGATGACAACACACATTCTGACAGGTCTTCTGACAGAATATTTACCAGTAAGTATCAGGGCAACTAGGTAGCCCAGTGGATAGAGTGCCAGGCCTGGAGTCAGGAAGACTTGAGTTCAAATCTGGCCTCAGACAATTATTAGCTGTGGGACCCTGTCAAATCACTTAACCCTGTTTGTTTCAATTTCCTCATCTATAAAATGAGCTAGAGAAGGAAATGTGAATCACTCCAGTATCATTACTAAAAAAACCCCCAAGGGCAGCTAGGTGGCACAGTGAGAAGAGCACTGACCCTGGAGTTAGGAGTACCTGAGTTCAAATCCAGCCTCAGAAACTTGACACATTTACTAGCTGTGTGACCTTGGGCAAGTCACTTAACCCCCATTGCCTTGCCTTGCCCCCTCCCAAAAAAATCCAAATAGGGTCATGAAGAGTCAGACATGACTGAAATGACTGAATAACTGAATATATGACTGAATATGAAATGATGACTGAATATGAAAAATGACTGAATATATTTGGAACAGATGATAAAGATAGACAACAAGTTGGGCCCAGAGCTGACTAAAAAGGAGAGAACAATCTGGATTGCTTTCAGAAAATTGCACAGCTCCTTTAATAACCCCAAGAGTCCACGAAAGCAAAGACCCATTCTATAATACCAACATTCTACTAGAGTTGCTATGTGGTGGTAAGATAGGGAATACAAGAGTCTCCAATGAATTAAAAATTAATATAAGACAGAAGCCATTGGAGAAGAACGTGGTTCACAAGCTGCAACATACAACCGATAAAGAACTCCAAAGAAGAGAAGTAAAACATATCATTAAGGAATTAACTATATGATAGAAAGAGTGTGGTAAGGGTGATGGTGGACAGGTGGACCAGTCGTCGACTGCTAGGGCCCAAGGAGATCTAGCCAAGAAGCTCAAATAAAGGAAAAGGACCCATACATGTAAAAACATTTATTGCAGCATTTTTGTGGTGGCAAAGAATTGGAAATTGAGAAGATACCTATTAACTGAAGAGTGGCTGAACAAGTCATGGTATATGAATGTGATGGAATACTAGGGTGCTGTAAGAAATTATGAAGGTGGTAGTTTCAGAAAAACCTGGGAAGACCTGTTTGAACAGGTGCAAAGTGAAGTGAGCAGAACCAGGAAAACAATCTACGTAGTGATAACAATACTGTAAAGATAATCAATTTTGAAAGACTCGGTAACTGATCGACACAATGACACACCTCAATTCCAAAGGACTCATGATGAAACATGCTACCTACCTCAGGACTCAGAGTACAGATTGAAGTATATGTTCTTTCTTTCTTTCCTTTTAGAAGAGGACTAATGCAGAAATTTGTTCTGCATGACAATAAATGTTTATAACAGATTTTGCTTTTCTTGTCTTCTCATTGGGTGGAGGAAGGGGTAGGGGGAAGGAGAGAATTTGTAACTGGAAAAAAAAAACCTCTGTGCTTTTAAAAAATAAATATGTGTGTGCATGCACGTGTGTGTGTGTTTAAAAGAATAAAATAAAATGTATGACCAAGTAGGTGCAAGAAAAATGCAATTTCAGGTCCCAAGATGAAAAAGTCTCATTGACTGAGGGCAGGGGGAGAGTTGTTAAAGAAGGGGGATAGAAAACTATGTTTTTCTTTCCTCTTCAATCATTTCCTCTCTGTTGGCTCCTTTCCCTCAGACTGCAAACATGATAATTTCCCTTAAAATTAAAAAAAGAGAGAACTGCTACCCCTTAACTTATGGTCCAATCCACATCTTTTCCCTTCACGGCTAATACTCTATAGAAACAATGCATTGTGGAAAGAATAGTCCACACTTACAGTTCCACTTCAGAATGCATTCACAGCTATTGTTCTATAAGGACTGATGAGCAAGCAGACTTCAGAAAAACCTGAAAAGACTTATATGAACTGACGCTGAGTGAAGTGAGCAGAACCAAGAGAACATTGTACACAGTAACAACCACATTTTGTGATGATTGACTTTGATAGACTTAGTTCTTCTCAGCAATACAAGCATCTAAAATGACTCCAAAAGACTCATGATGGAAACTGCTATCCACATCCAGAGAAAGAACTTTGGAGTCTGAATGCAGATAGAAGCATACTATTTGCTCTCCTTTTCTTTTATTGTTCTGTTTTGTTTCTTCTTTCTCATGGTTCCTCTCATTAGTTCTTTGTTTTGCTTTGTTTTGTTTCTTTGCAGGGGGGAAGATAGGGCAATTGGGGTTAAGTGACTTGCCCAAGGTCACACAGCTAGTAAGTGTGTCAAGTGTCTGAGGCCAGATTTGAACTCAGGTCCTCCTGACTCCAGGGCCGGTACTCTACTCACTGTGCCACCTAGCTACTCCTCCTCTCATTAGTTCTAATTCTTTTTTACATTGTGACTAATGTGAAAATATGTTTAATATGAATGCATAAGTAGAGCCTATAACAGACTGCATGCCATATTGGGGAGGAAGGAGGAGAGGGAGTGAGAGAAAAATTGAAACTCAAAATCCAATGGAAGTAAATGTTGAAAACTAAAAATAAATTAATTAATTTTTAAAAAATAATAAACCCCCAATTAACAGGAAAATAAAAAGAACCCATTCACACCTCAGTGCCCTGCAACCTGGCTTCCATCTCCATGATTTTACTGAAGAAGCTATTCAAGGTCATTTATAACTTATTACTGAATCCAATAGCCATTTTTAAAAAAATCTTCATTCCTCTTGATATTTCTACAGCATTTAGCACTGCTGGCCACTTCTTCCTTTCTATACTCTCTCCACTGGTTTCTGTGACACTGCATACTCATGGGTTTCTTCCTACCTCTCATTCTTTCCCCCCTGTGCTCCTCTCATCCATTTCCCACCCCATAAAGGTAGGGGTCCCTTATAATTCTGTTCTTGACCCCCTCATTCCTCTCTTTTGGTGATTTCATCTTCTCCCATAGCTTCAATTTTCACTTCTATACAGGTAATTTCCGAATTTCTATTTCCTCCCCAGCCTTTCCATTGTTTCTGGACTAATGTTTTAAACTGTACTCGTAGTGCAAAGATAACTATGTTGTCAGGAAAGATAGTGAGAGAGTTGAGTAAGACTTGTTTGTAGGAAAGTCATATAACCCTAGGGAGCGTGGTTACCTGGGTGACTTTTCTTAAGTGTCTGGGTTTGTGCTCCCCTGGGTGATTTGTATCTCTGGATAGTTTCACGTGATGGGCTAGCTGCTGAAAGTCCTAAGATATTGCTGTTTGGGCAGTGACAATACCTTTCTTCTTCTCTTGTGTGTCTACACCAAGGGCCAAATGCATTCATTCTCTCTTTAGGATTAGGGCTATATGACAACTATATATTATAGGGTTATATCACACTATAATCACACTTTTCACCTAAACTATTACAAAAATATTTTAACTATTCTTTCTGCTTCCAGGTTATGCCTTCACCAATCTATATTTCATACCATTACCTGAGTAAACCTCCAGATCACATTCACCATCTTCTACTAGATGGCATAGTGCTAGTCTTGGAGCCAGGAAGATCTGAGTTCAAATCATGGCTCAGATGATTATTAGCTGTGTGATCCTAAGCAAGGCACTTAATCTTTCTCAGCACAGTTTCCTGATCTGTAAAATAGGGATAATAACAGAACCTACTTCCCAGAGTTGTTGTGAGAATCAAATGAGATAAAATATGTAAAGTGCCTTGAAGACCTTAAAAATGCTATAAAATACTAGCTACTCTTATTATTATTCAAAAACTTCAGCGGTTCCCTACTGCCTATTGAATAAATTAAACTCCTAATGCTTTCATTCAAGGCCCCTACAGCTTGACTCCAAATTATCTTTCCAGCCTTATCTCATAATATTCCCTTTCATGTACTCTGTATTGCAGCCAAACTGTATGATTTTCCATTACCTGGGTTTTTTTTACCTGCCCAGTTCTGTGTGCTTTGTTTATACTCTCTCTGGATTATTGCAATAACCTCCTAATAGTTTCCACATCCTCACCCACCTGTCCAAAGCTGAAAGTTGATCTCTCTGAGCCAAGCTTTAAGAAGGTGAGTAGACATTCAACAGGCGGTGGGGGCTTCTGGATTTAAAGGATGCTCTTCTTAGACTTCCTCACTGCTAATATCCTCTAGAAAGGTCACCTTCTTTGAATAAACAAAGGAGCCTAAATGAGGATCCAGTGCCCTAGGGACTTGGGCCCCAAGTTTCTGAAGCCCTATTTATAATCAGTGTCATCCTCCAAGGTGAAATGGAAGACTTGGTCACAGGGACCCTAACAAGATGACAGAAAGGAAAAACAATTCCTTCTACATTTAAAACATATATTACATAAGCTTTCTTCTTTCATAATGCTAGTGGAATATTCTTTGACAAGTGGTCTTGTCTTGTTTTGTCCCTGTTCAGTCATTCAGTTGTGTTTGACTCTTCATGATCCCATGGACTTGTACGTAGGGTTTTCTTGGCAAATATACCAGAGTGGTTTGCCACTTCTTTCTCCAGTGTGTCCCCATTTTACAGACGGGGAATTGAGGCAAATAGGGATTACATGACTTGCCCAGGATCACACAGCTAGGAAGTATCTGACTGGAATTCAGGTCTTGCTGGTTCTAGACCCAGTGCCACCTAGCTGTCTAGTCTTATCTTATTCCCCCCAATTATCCAAGAGGCAGCACTTAAATCAGGATAGACAGAGTCAGACAGAGGGTAAACTTGGAGTTAGGCAACCTGCAGTGTGATTATGGACAAGTCATGGAAGCTCTTAGAGTCTCCATTCCTTTACCTATAAAATGAGGATACCTGTACTAAGAAGATGATGTATCTAAGGTGTTTTGCAAAACTTAAAGCACTATATACATATCATCTATTACTATTTTTGCCTTTTCAACAACTGTTTTAAATTGGAGAGTCCCTATCAGTCTAACTAGTCCTTCTTGGTCATCTTCTTCTTTACAGGAAGATCATAGATTTCTTCTTTTTCCTTCGTTCCCTTGAAGCAAGGGTATATCCCAGAGGTCTATCCTGGACTCTTCTCTCCTCTTCTTTCTCCACACTCTTTAGGTGATCTCACTTTCCATGGATTCAATGATCATCTCTTTGAAATGACTCCCATACCTGCCTATCCAGCCCTTTCTTGAGCTCCTCCAGACTTGCATCTCCAGTTGCCTTCTGGACATCTCCATAGGTATCTCAAACTTTAAAAGTCCAAAGCAAAACTTATTATCTTTTCCCCTAAACTCAGCCCTTCTTCCTAACTTCCATATTCTCTACCAAGGTTACCATCCTTCCAGGCACCCAGATTTGTAACCTCAGTGATTCTTGACTCTTCACTCCAACTGTGCCAAAGTCCACATCCAATAAGTTTTTGAGTCTTAATTGTGAAATACTCAATATATCTTACATCTGTTCCCTTCCCCCTACTTAGATCACAACTTTCCTAATTCAAGCCGTCATCACCTCTTGACAGGGCTGTTACAATAGCCCATTAATTGATCTCCATTCATTGATCCACCCTCCACACAGCTGCCCAATTGATATTCCTAAAGTTCAGTTCCGACCATGTCCCCCTACTGCGTAAGAAACTTCAATGACTACTTTTTACCTGTAGGAAAAATTATAAACTCCTTAGGCATGTAAAGCCCTTCACAATATGACTGCGGTACATCTTTCTGGGCTAATGACACACTCCAATTCCAGCCAAACTGGTCTACTTTTTGCTCCCCTTATACAACATTCCATCTCCTACCACCATGCCTTTTGGTAGGCTGTCCCCCATAATTTGTAATCTTCTCCCTACTCACTTCTGCCTCTTGAAACCAAAAATTCTCCTTCAGGGCTCAGCTCAGATGCTACCTCCTTCAACAACTCTATCTTGATCTCCCTTGTTGTTACTGCCCCTAACAAATCCCTGTGTGTTTATCTCATATATATCTTTTTTGGACTTTTCCATAAGCATATTGTAACCCCCTCATAGAATGCAAGTTCCTTAAAGGTAAGGCCTATCTCACTTTGATATTTGTATCCCCAGCACCTAGAATAGTTCAGGATACATTCTAGGTGTTTAACACTAAAAGGACTGAATGCTTCCCCTACCTTATGGATCCTAGATCCCTACATGAGAAAGCTAAGGAGGGCCAAGTTTTTCAAAGCATCATCCATGATGGTCAGTCTTCTAGGAGGCCATCAAGGCTATAAGTGCATGAAATGTAAGAGGAACAAGAAGGAAAGACTTCTTGGTTTATAAATCAAGGAAGCTTAAGACTGTTGTTTCTATTTCTGTGTTCCCTCAATCAAGGAAGTTCATATTGTGTATTTATGCAATAGTGGTGAGATAAGGTGGCTTGAAAGGAATACATCTGGCCCACAAATGATTGATCAGGGGTTGATTATCTAGTTTGGGGGTTTTACTTTTTATTTCTAATTTGATTCCAGCTTTTTAGCTAAGAAATCTTTGCCAAAGTTTGTTCAGAAGGGAAATGAAGCAATATTTAGACCAGGGAGTTTGATTTTATATTTGTAGCAATTGTAGATTCAGTTTTCAAGAGGAGGGAAAAAGTAGTTGGTTTAAGGATTTCAATTATTTGTGTTCTTTCTGCCTCTTGTTGACTCTTAGTTGTATATAACTTCTGTTGGGTCTGTAAATGTAGTTATCCAATTGTATGTCTAGTGCTGAGATAATCTATGAAATGAACTATAATCACACTTAAAATAATCACTTTAAATTACTTTAGCACTTTTAGATTTGCAAAGTGCTTTCTTAGCAACGTTCTTCCCTACCCCAACTCCACCCTCGGATAGGCGGTATAACTGGATCATAGGACTCAGACTCTTCTAAATCCTTAGAAAGTATCTGGCCAGCCCCTCTATTTTATAGATGAGGATATTGAGGCTCAGAAAGATTTAATAGTGAGTTTAATAGGGAAAAAAACACATGATCATGTGTTTCCTATGGTCAGTAAGTGCTAGTCAGTCTATAAAGCATTTATTAAGCACCTATTATGTGTGAAACATTGTGCAAAGTGTTAGGGATACAAGGAAAGAATGAAAATTCAAACTTTTGTTGCCTCACTTTACAATCGACAGCCTGCTATACCATATTGCCTCAGCAAATATTTAAAAACTGCCCACTGTATATGACTAGTATCATGCCAGGTGCTATATCCAAAACACAATTTGGAGGTTGAGAAACTCTGACTTTCTAAGCCTAGTTAACTTTCCTCTCTAAATGTAGTGAAACCATTCACTAAAACCAATAGTTACATAGCTTCCTCGTGACCTCACTATAAATACCAGTGCAGGAAAAATCACAGAATCAAAGGCATCACTGGCTCTTCCCTCAGGTTTGACACATGTTTGCACATCGGTATGGCCAGCCCAGATATAGGGAAACTCTGCCCGGCTGAATCAATACTGAATCAATCCTTGACCATTATCTTTTTCATGCTATGGCTAAGTAAATTTCCTTTAATTAATTATTAGATGGGCTATAGGAGTACCAGTTCATTCCAGTCCCCAAACTCGAACACCAGACAGATCTGAATAAGGACTGGCCCACGACATTTGGTGATTGAATCAGAATTACCTCCTTGAAGTGGGGAAAAGACCATGCAAAGAAAGGTGTGCTCAGAGCCCTTCTCTCCATAGCCAATGTAGTTCTGCTGGGGCTTCTGATAGTGCTGGCCACACTCCCTTGGATGCTCCCTGTTGAGCTGGGGAGGATGAGAAGGTAAATATCTGCAGAGTGAAATACAAACATTCTGCACCTTTAAGGAAACAGAATCTGAAGATAAATGCTGTAAACTATCATTTGTGGAATTTGTATAACTTTTACATTGGGGAGGGTGAGAGTAGGCAGCAACTAGGTCCAGTGGAATGGACACAGAAATGCACCACAGCGCAGTCAGGCTTACTGTACCTATTTGCTTACTTAATCTGGAATTGATAAGGCTCTTTCAGATTACTACCTGGGCGCTGGACAAGAAATGAAGGACTTGGAGGACCAAGGAGCAGAGTTGTTGGAAGGCGTCTAGCTTTCTGGCAAAAGTCTAGTCCTTGTGGGAAAAGTGGAATAGTCCTTTAGCAAAGGCCTCTAAAGGCACAAAGATTTAGTAGCCCTGAAAGCCTGCGGGATGTCCTGGCTGGTGGAGTGGGGAATATTCAGTGGGGGTAATACAAGGTGAGTTTCAGCAATGACTCTACCACTGGGACAGGCTGTGCATAAGAACCATGACTTCTTAGCTATCTTACTACAGATGCCCCTGTAGAAAGTGCCCATGTGGTAGGAATTATATTGGTTTTTTGTGGCTAAGGTGTGGTCAGTTGGAAAGAATGGCTAGCCTGCCTTCCCTGCTGAGGGTAGGGTTGTTTTTGTGCTCAGATATGACTGAAGCCCCTTCATTTTCATTTCCTTTCTGCCCTCACCCCACATTTTCCCCTCCCATTTTCCTGGGCAGCCCCTACTCTACATATGAGGTGCTTCTTCCTGTTCCTTTAATCTCTTTTAATCTTGGTTTTAATCACATTTTATAATTCATCAGTATTTCATTGAATTTTAGAATTAATCTTGAATTACTGAACTGGCCTAGCTTTGGTCCAGACTAAAATAACCAAAAATAGCATTTGTGCTGACTCTGATGCTCCCGGTACCTCTGTAGTTCATTGTCACCACTTTATATTGGGATATACGCTGTGAACTGGAAAGCTTTGGACTCATCCGGTGGACCAAGTTATTAAGATCAAGCACTCAGTCATTCTAAGAGTGAGGTGAAGCTTGAATTTCTGGTCTTTCTTCTCCAGATTCTGTCACTTCTTCAGGGGATTGGTACATCGCTTTATTGTATTTTCTGCTACTTTTCTGTTTTTTTCTTTTCCTTTTATTGTGCTCCCTATGTTAGTCTTCCCAATCCTGAGGTCAGGGCTGTCTAGCAACAGCCCCATGAACAGTCTAAGTGGTACAACGTTCTCTAGAAGACGATTGGGACCTTCCCACCAAGGGGTAGGGTGAGGCAGGAATAACAAACACAGGTGAACCTATTTTTTAACCCATAAAAGTAGTGATATTGTCCTTGAGACATAATTGTACAGGGAAATGTGACTCAGGCCTTCCTTTAATATAGCTTCCTCATGGCTGAAGCACAAAAACTAGTGGGAATCAGAAAACCAACGGATCCTCCCTCAAGCTGGACACAGACTTTTGAGTCGCGTGCCACCACGGCCAACGTAAACACAAACTGCACCCATCCTTGCTCAGCATCTTTCCGTTCTGTGACTAAGTAAACTTTCTTTTGTTAAATGTTGAATGGTCCGCAAGAGTCTCTTTTCATTCCTGTCCCAAACCCGAAACTCAGTCAGGCCTGGCCTTCAACAAGTATGTAACAACAGCAACAGCACCTGCTGCTACTCCTACTCCTACTATTACAACTACTGCTACTACTACTATTACCACTACTACTACTACTACTATTACTATTAGTGCTACTACTACTATTACTACTACTACTACTATTACTACTACTGCCACTACTACTATTACTACCACTATTACTATTACTACTACTACTATTTCTACTACTATTACTATTACTACTACTGCCACTACTACTATTACTACCACTACTACTATTACTACTACTATTTCTACTACTATTACTATTACTACTACTGCCACTACTATTACTACTACTGCTACTACTACTATTACTACTACTATTACTATTACTATTACTACTACTACTATTACTATTACTACTACTACTATTACTACTACTACTACTATTACTACTACTACTGTTACTATTACTACTACTACTGTTACTACTACTGCTACTACTATTACTACTATTATTACTATTGCTACTACCACTACTACTACTACTATTACTACTACCACTACTACTACTACTACTACTGTTACTATTACTACTACTACTGTTACTACTACTACTACCACCACTACTAGTATTACTACTACTGCCACTACTACTACTACCACTACTACTATTACTACTACTATTTCTACTACTATTACTACTACTGCCATTACTATTACTACTACTGCTACTACTACTATTACTACTACTACTATTATTATTACTACTACTACTACTATTACTATTACTACTACTACTATTATTACTATTACTACTACTACTACTACTATTACTACTACTACTGTTACTACTACTGCTACTACTATTACTACTATTATTACTATTGCTACTACCACTACTACTACTACCACTACTACTACTACTACTACTGTTACTATTACTACTACTACTGTTACTACTACTACTACCACCACTACTTGTATTACTACTACTGCCACTACTACTATTACTACCACTACTACTATTACTACTACTATTTCTACTACTATTACTATTACTACTACTGCTACTACTACTATTACTACCACTATTACTATTACTACTACTACTATTTCTACTACTATTACTATTACTACTACTGCCACTACTATTACTACTACTGCTACTACTACTATTACTACTACTACTATTACTATTACTACTACTGCCACTACTATTACTACTACTGCTACTACTACTATTACTACTACTACTATTACTATTACTACTACTACTACTATTACTATTACTACTACTACTATTATTACTATTACTACTACTACTACTGTTACTACTACTACTACTACTATTACTACTATTATTACTATTGCTACTACCACTACTACTACTACTATTACTACTACCACTACTACTACTACTACTGTTACTATTACTACTACTACTGTTACTACTACTACTACCACCACTACTAGTATTACTACTACTACCACTACTACTACTACTACCACTACTACTATTACTACTACTATTTCTACTACTATTACTATTACTACTACTGCTACTACTACTATTACTACTACTACTATTACTATTACTACTACTACTACTATTACTACTACTACTATTATTACTATTACTACTACTACTACTATTACTACTACTCCTGTTACTACTACTGCTACTACTATTACTACTATTATTACTATTGCTACTACCACTACCACTACTACTATTACTACTACCATTACTACTACTGCTACTACTGTTACTATTACTACTACTACTGTTACTACTACTACTACCACCACTACTAGTATTACTACTACTGCCACTACTACTATTACTACCACTACTACTATTACTACTACTATTTCTACTACTATTACTATTACTACTACTACTATTTCTACTACTATTACTATTACTACTACTGCCACTACTACTATTACTAACACTACTACTATTACTACTACTATTTCTACTACTATTACTATTACTACTACTGCCACTACTACTATTACTACCACTACTACTATTACTACTACTATTTCTACTACTATTACTACTACTGCCACTACTATTACTACTACTGCTACTACTACTACTGCTACTACTACTATTACTACTACTACTATTACTATTACTACTACTACTATTACTATTACTACTACTACTACTATTATTACTATTACTACTACTACTACTACTATTACTACTACTACTGTTACTACTACTGCTACTACTATTACTACTATTATTACTATTGCTACTACCACTACTACTACTACTATTACTACTACCACTACTACTACTACTGTTACTATTACTACTACTACTGTTACTACTACTACTACCACCA